>NW_027362763.1:60247938-60847938 GCF_046119375.1 Phyllobates terribilis
GTTTTAAGCTTTCAAATTACTAATCATGTTTATCTGTATCTTGCCTGTATAATAATTTTGGCCTTGTAGCACTGTGCAGTACTGATTCTATTAGGCCATCTATACTAAACTCCACCAGATTTCAAATTACTAATCATGTTTATCTGTATCTTGCCTGTATAATAATTTTGGCCTTGTAGCACTGTGCAGTACTGATTCTATTAGGCCATCTATACTAAGCTCCACCAGATTTAAAATTACACTGGTCAATGCAGTTTTTCTGTCAAAAGGTTTTAAAACATATTTTAAGTCAATTTTGGCTGCTGATTACTAATACGAACTCCGTTTTTGGCTATCACATCAGGATTTCGAGATATTTTTGATGGAAATTAATCCTATCGAATGTTTTTTGATAAAAACCTCATGATTTTCGTTACTACATTTTGTATATTTTTAATCAAGGAATAACAAATTACAAAGTCTGTGTACAGCAAATCAAATATACTTACAAAATTAAACTACAAAATATAAAAACACATATATATGGCACACAGATGAATGGCAAATGGCAGTTATTTGAACTTTCTTTTCTTGGCTGATCTGTGATGTACAGCTTCTGGGTTGTCTCTCATCAAGTTCCAGCAATAGTCAGCCATCATATGTGAGTCCCACCGGCCTTGATACCGTTCTTCCATTGTTTTAATGTCCTGATGAAAACGCTCCCCTTGTTCCTCGCTCACATCCCCAAGGTTCTCTGGAAAAAAGTCCAAATGGCTGTTTAAATAGTGAATCTTGGTACTCATTCTACATCCAAGATTTTGCAGACTCATTAGTAGCTCTTCCACAATCTCTTCATAGTTGTCTGCTTTCTTATTCCCTAGAAAATTCTGCACCACATTACAAAATGCATTCCGAGCTCTTTCTTCTGTCTCATTCATTGATGTGATAAAGTTTGGGTCTCTCATAAGTGTTCTTATTTGAGGTACATCCAATATTCCAGCCTTTTTCTTCTCTTCACTAAGACCTGGAAAAGTTGAACATATATAGTTAAAGCATTCTCCACTGTGATTGAGAGCTTTGACGAACTGCTTCATCAATCCAAGTTTTATGTGCAAGGGAGGAAAGACAATGTTCTTCCTATCCACTAGTGAATCATTGATGACATTCTTATCGCCAGGTGCCAAACTCTGCCGCTGAGGCCATTCAGTTTTCACCCAATGCTCTGCTGTAGCTCTACTGTCCCAGTAGCACAGAAAACAAGGGTGTTTGAAAACTGTTTTTTTACTTTATTATCATAACAAATGGGAATTATGCATGTTCAAAGAAAACAAAGATATTCTCACATTTATTGGGAGACTAAATGAAAACTAAATTTACCTTAGTGAACCGTATAAAACAGCACTTTTCATACACTACTTATATTTTTCTTGGAATTATTGAAAATGGGCTATATACCTATAGCGCAAAAACGTGATGTGATAGAGAAATTATCAGATCAGATTTGAATTCAGCACCCTCAAATTAGTCTAAAACTGTTCTTAAAGTCCATGCCAGAATTTTTTTTTTTTGTACACCAGTGTTATTAATAATCATGTTTATCTGCATCTTGCCTGTAAAATAATTTTGGCCTTGTAGCAGTTTGAAGTACTGATTCTATTAGGCCATCTATACTAAGCTCCACCAGATTTCAAATTATTACTAATCATGTTTATCTGTATCTTGCCTGTAAAATAATTTTGGCCTTGTAGCAGTGTGCAGTACTGATTCTATTAGGCCATCTATACTAAGCTCCACCAGATTTCAAATTAATAATAATTTTTGTTCTCTCTGAACGTGTGTTCAGCGCTGCTGGTGTTGTGCTGACAGATAAGCGCACGCTGCTGTCCACTGACAATATAGACAGACTCAGGTTCATAAAGATGAACACATCATGCATCAGCAAGGACTTTTCTAGCCCTGTGTCATCCTGGGGAGAGTAAAAGCTTGAGGATTTGGTAAAATCACCTCACCAACCGTTTTAAGCTTTCAAATTAATTATCATTTTTATCTGTATCTTGCCTGGAAAATAATTTTGGGCATAGTAGCAGTGTGGAGTACTGATTCTATTAGGCCATCTATACTAAGCTCCACCAGATTTCAAATTATTACTAATCATGTTTATCTCTATCTTCCCTGTAAAATAATTTTGGCCTTATAGCAGTTTGCAGTACTGATTCTATTAGGCCATCTATACTAAGCTCCACCAGCTTTCAAATTAATAATAATTTTTAGCTGCATCTAGCCCGGAAAATAATTTTGGGGCTCCTAGATGCGCAAGACACATGGGTGCCTTCTTGCTGCACTACCTGCAACATGACCCTCAGATTGTCAGAATTCGAAATAATCCTGACTACTGGGTTGCCACACTCTTAGATCCCCCACACTCTTCGATCAACCTTTTCATTTTAATAAAGAACAAAAAAATGGTCATTTTTGAAATTATAAGCATTAGCAGGTTATTAGAAACTTAAATCAAACAGTTTTCAACTCAAAGCTTTATTCTAGGTGATGTTCCATTTGCACATAGGACCCCTTGTTCGAAAGGAGCTTCTGAACTCTCTCGTCCATTGAATTTGTCAGGTTTTAGATGGTTTCTGCTTCAATTGTTTTGCATGAGAACAGAATACCCTCCCAGAGCTGTTGCTTAGATGTGAACTGCCTCCCGCCATCATAGACATTCCTTTTGATGATGCTCCAGAGGTTCTCAATGGGTTTGAGGTCAGGGGAGCATGGAGGTCACACCATAAGTTTGTCCCCTTTTATGCCCATATCAGCCAGAGATGCAGATGTGTTATGTGCATCATGAGACGTTGCATTATCATGCATGAAAATGATCTTGCTGTGGAATACATGGTTCTTCTTCTTGAACCATGGCAGGAAGTGCTGTTTGAGAAACTCCACATACATCATGGAGTTCATCTTTACCCCTTCAGGGATCCTAAAGGGGCCGACAATCTCTCTCCCCATGATTCCAGCCCAAAACATTACTCCACCTCCTCCTTGTTGGCGCCGTAGCCATGTTTGCATGGGGTGTCCATCAACCAGCCATCCTCCACTCCATCCATCTGGACTATCGAGCGTTGCACAGCACTCATCGGTGAATAAAACAGTTTTGAAGTCAGTCTTCATTTATTGTTTGGCCCACTGGAGCTGTTTCTGCTTGTGTACAGTGGATACAGGAGGTCAACAGGATGGCTTATGCACAGCTGCAAACCTCTGAAGGGCCCTGCATCTTGTTGTTCGGGGGACGTTGGAGGCACCAGCAGCTTCAAAAACTTGTCTGCTGCTATGACAAGGCTTTTTTGCCGCTGCTCTTTTAACCTGACGTAATTGCCTGTAGGAAGGAGTCCTCAATTTTCCCTTATCAGCACGCACACATGTGTACTGTGAATCAGCTACATACTTCTTGATTGTGCAATGATCACGATGAAGTGTCTTGGCAATGTTGAATGTAGTCATGCCTTGACCTAAACACTCCACAATTTGTTGCTTCTCAGCAGCCGACACATCCTTTTTCTTTCCCATTTTGTCAGAAAATGTAGGCTGCTTAATAATGTGGGACAGCCTTCTTAAGTAGTCTTGCCTTTCATTGGACACACCTGCCAAACTAATTAGCACAGGTGTCTGCAATTGCTTACTGTGATATAAAGAGCCCTGACACACATCACCATCAATGAGTTTAACTGACCAACAAAAAAATTCTTACCTTATCACTCCTAAACACTTTTTGCATAATAATTTGGAACACAGTGTACATGTGCTTTTCCACAAAGCTCCAGTGGTTCACGTAGTGAATCTTACAGTTCTAACTTGCCAACCGTGGTCTGTATGGAGTTGTTCAATAAAGGGCCCAAAATTAAGATAACATAGACGGGAGAGGTCTCTATGAATAGGAATTCCTAAGTATTTGATACCCTGTGAGGGCCAGGCATGCCAGGAGACTCTATGGAATGCTTTCTCAGCATCTAACGAGAGTATCTAATTACAAAATTTTAACTGCATCTAGCCCAGGAAATACTTTGTGCCTAGTAACAGTGTCTGCTAGTCAGCGGATTATCCCGGCTGTTAAGCAAGCTACACCACCTGTAGTTTGGACACTTAATTTTTTCAAAGGAAATGCTTCGGGCCCCCGGGATACTCAGTGAAGAGCATCGGGAGGCACCCCAAGCCACAGGGGCTGGGACTGGCGGTAGGACGCCTTGAAGTGGACCGCCAAGCTCGATCCTTATAAAGGCTTTTTAACTGCAGCAGCTTTAGTGGACGCTACTGGAGCTGTAATTCCCGCGGCTGCTGGCATCAGACTTGCCCTCCAATAGATCCTTGTAAAAGGATTTAAAGTGTACTCATTCAAATTAGAGAGACAATTTAAATTAAAAAGCTTAAACCTGCCTCCACCGCAGGGGGGCTCGCTCGACCCACCAGCGGACAGGCACCAGTATTGGGAGAAGGGGGCTGGCCATCAGGGTCCACCGCAGCTCTGGCACAAACCCGGCGACACGGAGGTCGCATGGGATAAGAACGGACTGGCCGTGTCAGCTTCCCACTTTTTTGGTTTTAGAAGGGCATTACATGCCTATATCTGTGTCTCCCCCTCCTTTTACTCCTCAACCTCTTTTCTTTTTGCATGACTATATGTACTTGTCACTTTTCCATGTGTTAGTTGTGTCTTCTGAGCAGTTTGTCAGCTTTTGGACACCTTTGAAGTGTTTTCTATGTGGTTTCTATGTGTTTTTGTTTGCCTGCCATTGGTTTTAACGGTGTTCGACGGTGTTCCATGAACAGGTCGACGAACAGTTCGGCGAACATACGGGCGTTCGACTAACCGAACTCGAACCTTACGGGGGTGGCTCAACTCTAATTATCACTTAATATTTAAGTATGCTGACATTCCCCTATTTACCGTATAAGCCTGAAAACTGCCCCTATATACAGTATGAGCCCCACACCGCCCCCTACATATAATATAAGACCAACATAGCCCCTCTATATACAGTGTGAGTCCCCATATAGTCCCCTATATACAGTATGAGCCTCCACATAGACTTTCTACATACAATATGAGCCCTCATATAGCCTCCTATTTACATGATGAGCCCCCACATAGCCCCCTATAAACAGTATGAGCCCCCATATAGCCTCTCTATATAGAGTGTGAGCTCTCACATATCCTCCTATAAACAGTATGAGCCTGAACAATTCCTCCTATAAACAGTATGAGCCCCCACATGGACCCTATAAACAGTATGACCCTCACATAGCTTCCTATATCCAGTATGAGCCCCCATATGGCCCCCTATAAACAGTGTGAGCCCCCACATAGCCTCTCTATATAGAGGTTGAGCCTCACATATCCTCCTATAACAGTATGAGCCCTCACTTAGCCACTCTATATACAGTATGAACCCCACATAACCCCATATACTGTATACAGTATGTGCCCACACATAGCCTCCCTATATACAGTATGAGCCCTAGGTAACCTCCTATATACAGTATGAACCCCCACGCAGCCCTATATAAACAGTATGAGCCCCACATAGTCCCTTTATACAGTATGAGCCCCCACATAGCCTCCTAAATACAGTATAAGCCCCCATATAGCCTCCTATATGCAGTATAAGCCCCCACATATTTTCCCATATACAGCATAAGCCCCCCACATAGTCTCCTATATACATTGTGAGCCCCATCATAGCCTCCTATATATACTGTGAGCACCCTCATAGCCTCCTATATACAGTATGAGGCCGCACATAGCCTCCTGTATACAGTGTGAGCTCCACATAGCCTCCTAAATACAGTTTGAGCCGCCACGTAACCTTTGTATATACAGTGTGAGCCCCCACATAGACTCATATATACATGCAGAAAAAACATACTCATCTCGCTCCTGTTCCCCGGGTGTGCTGCTCCGGTCTCCAACACCCTGACTCTCCATACAGCAGACGCGATGAGGTGACGTGAATTACATTTTGCAGAGACAAGTCATGGATGGAAGAAGTGGTTATGGTGGTGTGGGCTGAATGAAAAAGAAAAGGGAAAGTGAACAACTATGATCAGAGAGATGGTAGATGACTTAATATACATATATTTGTACAATTACCAGCACACTATGCACATACCGTAAAGACCAAAAGTTTGGACACACCTTCTCATTTAAAGATTTTTCTGTATTTTCATGACTTTGAAAATTGTGCATTCACACTGAAGACATCAACCTATGAATTAACACAGTTGTTGTAGAGATGTGTTTGCTTCTAGAACTCTATGTGGCATTGACCTGGTCTCTAATCTGAGCTGCTGTTAACCTGCGATTTCTGAGGCTGGTGACTCGGATAAACTTATCCTCAGAAGCAGAGGTGACTCTTGGTCTTCCTTTCCTGGGGTGGTACTTTTGGTGAGCCAGTTACTTTGTAGCGCTTGATGGTTTTTACAACTGTACTTGGGGACACTTTCAAAGTTTGCCCAATTTTTCGGACTGACAGACCTTCATTTCCTAAAGTAATGATGGCCACTCGTTTTTCTTTACTTAGCTACTTTTTTCTTGCCATAATACAAATTCTAACAGTCTATTCAGTAAGACTATCATCTGTGTATCCAGCAGACTTCTGCACAACACAACTGATAGTCCCAACCCCATTTATAAGGCAAGAAATCCCACTTATTAAACCTGACAGGGCACACCTGTGAAGTGAAAACCATTTCCGGTGACTACCTCTTGAAGCTCATCAAGAGAATGACAAGTGTGCAAAGCAGTCATCAAAGCAAAAGGTGGCTACTTTGAAGAACGTAAAATATAAGACATATTTTCAGTTGTTTCACACCTTTTTGTTAAGTATATAATTTCACATGTGTTAATTCATAGTTTTGATGCCTTCAGTGTGAATGTACAATTTTCATAGTCATGAAAATACAGAAAAATCTTTAAATGAGAAGGTGTGTCCAAACTTTTGGTCTGTACTGTATATAGTATGCAGAGCACTGGAATTGATATATACAATTATACCACTACATGGTTGCTGCACAGTGATAATATCAGTGTTTATACTGTTAATAATCAGTATGGTATATTATCACTACAGTACATGTTGGTGATATGTTGTTATTATCTGGCTGTATTTATTGATTATTGTCTCATATTGTGGTATTGATTGTAATATTGGTCTTAGTACAGTCATGATGGTAATGATCAGTATGGTGGCATTATTTTAGCATTATGTGGTGGCGTTATGTGGTCATAACTTGGTAGGATTATTTACTAGTGATGGGCGGACCCGTGGATATCCGAATATCTATTAAAAGTTTGGTTCGGTTACCAGAACAGTACCTGACCCGGAACACGGACCCCATTCATATGAATGGGGCCCCCGAACATCCATGGTTTCCCACGCAGATGACAGCGTGGGAAAAAGGGGCTCTGATCGGTTAGAACTACGGGCTCACTCTGTCAGATGACAGTGTCAGCCCGCAGCTGTGACTGTGACCAGTCGTAAAAAGCTTACCACGGGTCACAGGCATCAGCTGATGAGAGTACTACTCCCATCAGCCTATGCCTGCTGTTACAGAGCAGACGCCGCTGTGTAATCACTCCTGCAGTGTATAGCGCTGAGCTGCCGTGAAAGAGTTCACAGGAGTTCATCAGCTGATGAGCTCCAGTGATCTCACTTACGGCACCGCTACGGCGTGAGACAGTTCTCACGCAGCGGCTGTGCCGTAAGTGAGGTTACCGGGTTTCATCAGCTGATGAACCCCTGTGAACTCTCTCACGGGAGCTGATTTCTACACATTACTTGTGTCAGTGTGAGCCTGTTGTCATGTACAATATATTGTATGTCTATATACTGTTGACACATATATATACTGTTGTTATACACATGTAAATATATATATGGTGGCTCATTATACCCATAATATTATTTTGAGGAATGTATTAACATTGTCTGTTTCTCTGACCTAACAACCTTTGACTATATGAGCCTTTTTACTAATCGGGTCACATTGGCCTGTGTATAAATACTATGCTACTTGGATGATCACTTAATATCTACTAGGCTGTACAATTTGGGTCCTGCGTGTCCCATATAGCGGTAGAATTTTTTTACACACTGTATGTTGTTTTACACCATTTTTTGCACCAATTATCTGCATGTGATAATTTTTAACAAAATTGAATATTTTTTATGATGTAGATTGGCCTTTGATCGTGGTTGCTTCCGTTGTTTATGTTTATCTTGCGATTTTGCCATTATACGGTCAATAGTTGCCACTCTTCACATTGTAGTATGTGTACATTATGGAGTGGCACCGTTTGAAAATTATACTAGTATAAGTCATCTAGATCATCGTAGGACACTATGGATTATTTCATCACTTGTGAGGGATATGGTTGTTTTTTATTTTTGCTGTTTTACAGTTGATAGTGGCTTCTGGGATTAGGTGTTAGGTGAGTATAAATTAGCTTATTTATTTTCTGTTTTTTACAGGGAACAATGGTGTGAAGATATTCAAGGTAATCCCCTGTTGATCACTGTGCACTGGCAGGCGGGTTTTACGAAGCTCTACATATGAAAATTTGACACTGCAGCTTGCAAAGGAAGGAGCTGAAGAAGCGAAGAGTGAGAATTCTCACAGCAGCTGCAAGCTACACAGGATGTCCCTTCCCCTGACGCCATGTGCCTATTCAAGAAACATAATTCAACAGCGAGTTATGGGGAAAAGATTCATCTCAGTGATACACAAAATAGACCTGAGGGGATGCGGATTGTAACCCTAGTTTTAAACATAGTCCAGCGTAAGGAAAGGAGATACCCAGCACAGCCTTGCAGGGGCCCCTAGGACTCTGATGTTTAGCATCCATGCGTAGCAGGGGCCCGGATGGGTCCAATGACACCAGAACGGGCTCCCTAGGACTGTCCAGTAAGAACATATGGCCCATTTTAGTTTTGGGAGCTCTTAGCTGGGAAATAACAGGGATGGAGACTTGGGCTCCACCAGGGGTGCAGTAGGGGGAGTGACACAGAGAGTTTGAAGGTCTCTGTAGCTAGAGCCTATTGTCTTTTTCCTGGGGAGGTCGTGATATCAAGTCATCCACCTGATTGTCACAGCTGACACCCGGTGCTATGTGTAAGGAACGGTCCTGCACCGCTCCCTGCACATTAACCCCTGAAATGCTGTGATTGAAATCGATCGCAGCATTCTGGTGGCAAGAGGAGGTTAGCGCGATACTTACCTTCTCTGCCGGCATCCCGCAGCGTCTGAGTCCGGTCCCAGATGTTGTCATGGTGACCCGATGTCATCATGACAACATCCGGGTCATCAGAAGGCAGGAAGTTGCTTTGGTCATGCGCCACGCTGACCAAAGTAACTTTTCCCTGTGCAGCGCTGACAGGCTGCATAGCACAGGGATGGTGATGAAGTTAACCCCTTTAGTGAACAGGGTAAAAAAATAAAATAAAAAACAAAACATAAAACGATGCTTTATCATCATACCACCAAACAAAAAATGGAATAAAACGAGATCAAAAAGACAAATGTAAATAAAAATGGTACCGCTGAAAACGTCATCTTATCCCGCAAAAAACAAGCCACCATACAGCTCCAACGGCAGAAAAATAAAACATTTATAGCTCTCTAGCGATGCATAAACAATTCTTTTTTCTATAAAATAGTTTTCATTGAGTAAAAGTGCCATAACGTGAAAAAAAATATAACTGTGGTACCGCTGTAAACGTACTGACCCGAAGAATAAAGCTTCCTTATCAATTTGACGACACATAGAACGGCATAAAAAAAACACCAAAAAACAATTCGTGAATTGTTGGTTTTTGTTTATTCTGCCTTCCAAAAATCGGAATAGAAAGCAATCAAAAAATCTAATGTGCCCAAAAATGATACCAATAAAAACATCAACTTGTCCCACAAAAACAAAAAAAAAAATCACATGACTCTGTCGGCCGAAATATGGAAAAATTATAGCTCTCAAAAAATTGCGATGCAAAAAATAGTCTTTGCAATAAAAAGGTTTTTTTAGTGTGTGACAGCTCTCAATCATAAAAACCTGATATGAATCTAGTATCCCTGTAATTGCACCGACCCGAAAAATAAAGTTGTCTAATCACTTATACCGCACGAGGAATGGCGTAAAAAATAAACTTTAGGGTTAGGGATAGGGTTGTGCTAGGGTTAGGGTTAGTGTTGTGCTAGGGTTAGGGTTGGGCTAGGGTTAGGGTTGTGCTTGGCTTTGGTTTGGGCTAGGGTTAGGATTGGGCTAGGGTGAGGGTTGAGCTAGGGGGGGCTAGGGGTAGGGTTGGGGTAGGGTGGAGCTAGGCCTAGGGTTGGGCTAGGGGTAGCATTGAGCTATGGGTAGGGTTGTGCTAGGGTTAGGGTTGTACTAGGGCTAGGGTTAGGGTTGTGCTATGGTTAGGCTAGGATTGGGTTAGGGTTGCCTTAGGGTTGAGCTAGGGTTAGGGTTGGGCTAGGGTTAGGGTTGAGCTAAGGTTGCGTTTGGGCTAGGGTTGTGGTTGTATTAGGGTTGGGGTTGGGATTTTTTCAGAAGTAAAGAAAAAAATACCGTCTATATGGCAACTAATGTTGAGCACAAGAGCTCGCTACTTGAGTTTGCATCGGGTGCTCAGGTATGCACCGAGTATAGCGGGTGCTCGAGTGACATGCTCAAGTCTCCGCCTCAAATGTTTTGCAGCTGTTATACAGCCAAAAAAACCTTGCTGGGACTTCCTGTCATGCACAAGCGATCCCCACATGTTTTTATTTGGGTGACTAACAATCATGAAACATGCGGGCGGGGACTCGAGCATGTCACTTGAGCACCCGCCATACATGGTCCATACCTGAGTACCCGATGCAAACTCAAGTAGCGAGCACTTGCACTCAAGACTAATGACAACTTATTCAATATGATGACCTAATGTTATCAAATTCTGTGTCGTACCTCTGGGTTCAAAATGTTCACTATACCCCTTGATAAAATCCTTCAGGGGTGTAGTTTCCAAAATGGAGTCACTTGGGGGGGGGGTTTCCACTATTTAGGCACATCAGGGGCTCACCAAACGCAACATGGCGTCCACTAATTCAAGCAAATTTTACATTCAGAAAGTCAAATGGCGTTCCTTCTCTTCCGAACCCTGCCGTGTGCCCATACAGTGTTTTTTCCCCACATATGGGGTATCGGCTTACTCAGGAAAAATTGCACAACAAATCGCGTGGTGCAATTTCTCCTGTTACCCTTATGAAAATGCAAAATTGGGGTCTGCAAAACATTTTTGTTGGAAAAATGTGAAAATGTTATTTTTATAGCTCCATGATATAAACTTCTGTGAAGCACCTGGGGGTTCAAGGTGCTCACCACACACCTAGATAAGTTCCCTGAGGGGTCTAGTTTCCAAAATGGTGTCACTTGTGGGGGGTTTCCACTGTTTAGGCACATCGAGGGCTCCCCAAACGCAACATGGTGTCCGCTAACTTTTCAAGCAAATTTTACATTCAAAAAGTCGAAAATAAAAAAAATTGCGGTCTAAAGTAACATTTTTGTGAAAAAAGTTAAATGTTCATTTTTTCTTCCACATTCCAAAAATTACTGTGAAGCACCTGAAGGGTTAATAAACATCTTGAATGTGGTTTTGAGCACCTTGGGGGGTGCAGTTTTTACAATGGTGTCACTTTTGGGTATTTTCTATCATAAAGGCCCCTCAAAGTCACGCCAGATGTGATGGGGTCTCTAAAAAAGTGTTTTTGTAAATTTTGTTGTAAAAATGAGAAATCGCTGGTCAACTTTTATCTCTTATAGTTATGGGGAAAAGATTCATCTCGGTGATACACAAAATAGACATGAGGGGATGCGGATTGTAACCCTAGTTTTAAACATAGTCCGGCGTAAGGAAAGGAGATACCCAGCACAGCCTTGCAGGGGCCCCTAGGACTCTGATGTTTAGCATCCATGCGTAGCAGGGGCCCGGCTGGGTCCAATGACACCAGAAAGGGCTCCCTAGGACTGTCCAGTAAGAACATATGGCCCATTTTAGTTTTGGGAGCTCTTAGCTGGGAAATAACAGGGATGGAGACTTGGGCTCCACCAGGGGTGCAGTAGGGGGAGTGACACAGAGAGTTTGAAGGTCTCTGTAGCTAGAGCCTATTGTCTTTTTCCTGGGGAGGTCGTGATATCAAGTCATCCACCTGATTGTCACAGCTGACACCCGGTGCTATGTGCAAGGAACGGTCCCGCACCGCTCCCTGCACATTAACCCCCGAAATGCTGTGATTGAAATCGATCGCAGCATTCTGGTGGCAAGAGGAGGTTAGCGCGATACTTACCTTCTCTGCCGGCATCCCGCAGCGTCTGAGTCCGGTCCCAGATGTTGTCATGGTGACCCGATGTCATCATGACAACATCCGGGTCATCAGAAGGCAGGAAGTTGCTTTGGTCATGCGCCACGCGTGACCAAAGTAACTTTTCCCTGTGCAGCGCTGACAGGCTGCATAGCACAGGGATGGTGATGAAGTTAACCCCTTTAGTGAACAGGGTAAAAAAATAAAATAAAAAACAAAACATAAAACGATGCTTTATCATCATACCACCAAACAAAAAATGGAATAAAACGAGATCAAAAAAACAAATGTAAATAAAAATGGTACCGCTGAAAACGTCATCTTATCCCGCAAAAAACAAGCCACCATACAGCTCCAACGGCAGAAAAATAAAACATTTATAGCTCTCTAGCGATGCATAAACAATTCTTTTTTCTATAAAATAGTTTTCATTGAGTAAAAGTGCCATAACGTGAAAAAAAATATAACTGTGGTACCGCTGTAAATGTACTGACCCGAAGAATAAAGCTTCCTTATCAATTTGACGACACATAGAACGGCATAAAAAAACACCAAAAAACAATTTGTGAATTGTTGGTTTTTGTTTATTCTGCCTTCCAAAAATCGAAATAGAAAGCAATCAAAAAATCTAATGTGCCCAAAAATGGTACCAATAAAAACATCAACTTGTCCCACAAAAAAAAAAAAAAAAATCACATGACTCTGTCGGCCGAAATATGGAAAAATTATAGCTCTCAAAAAATTGCGATGCAAAAACTAGTCTTTGCAAAAAAAAGGGTTTTTTAGTGTGTGACAGCTCTCAATCATAAAAACCTGATATGAATCTAGTATCCCTGTAATTGCACCGACCCGAAAAATAAAGTTGTCTAATCACTTATACCGCACGAGGAATGGCGTAAAAAATAAACTTTAGGGTTAGGGATAGGGTTGTGCTAGGGTTAGGGTTAGTGTTGTGCTAGGGTTAGGGTTGGGCTAGGGTTAGGGTTGGGCTAGGGTTTGGGTTGGGCTAGGGTTAGGGTTGGGCTAGGGTGAGGGTTGAGCTAGGGTGGGGCTAGGGGTAGTGTTGGGGTAGGGTGGAGCTAGGGTTAGGGTTGGGCTAGGGGTAGCATTGAGCTATGGGTAGGGTTGTGCTAGGGTTAGGGTTGTACTAGGGTTTGGGTTGTGCTATGGTTAGGCTAGGATTGGGTTAGGGTTGGGCAAGGGTTAGGGTTGCGTTAGGGTTGAGCTAGGGTTAGGGTTGGGCTAGGGTTAGGGTTGGGCTAGGGTGAGGGTTGAGCTAGGGTGGGGCTAGGGGTAGTGTTGGGGTAGGGTGGAGCTAGGGTTAGGGTTGGGCTAGGGGTAGCATTGAGCTATGGGTAGGGTTGTGCTAGGGTTAGGGTTGTACTAGGGTTAGGGTTGTGCTATGGTTAGGCTAGGATTGGGTTAGGGTTGGGCAAGGGTTAGGGTTGCGTTAGGGTTGAGCTAGGGTTAGGGTTGGGCTAGGGTTAGGGTTGAGCTAAGGTTGCGTTTGGGCTAGGGTTGTGGTTGTATTAGGGTTGGGGTTGGGATTTTTTCAGAAGTAAAGAAAAAAATACCGTCTATATGGCAACTAATGTTGAGCACAAGAACTCGCTACTTGAGTTTGCATCGGGTGCTCGGGTATGCACCGAGTATAGCGGGTGCTCGAGTGACATGCTCAAGTCTCCGCCTCAAATTTTTTGCAGCTGTTATATAGCCAAAAAAACCTTGCTGGGACTGCCTGTCATGCACAAGCGATCCCCACATGTTTTTATTTGGGTGACTAACAACCATGAAACATGCGGGCGGGGACTCGAGCATGTCACTTGAGCACCCGCGATACATGGTCCATACCTGAGTACCCGATGCAAACTCAAGTAGCGAGCACTTGCACTCAAGACTAATGACAACTTATTCAATATGATGACCTAATGTTATCAAATTCTGTGTCGTACCTCTGGGTTCAAAATGTTCACTATACCCCTTGATAAAATCCTTCAGGGGTGTAGTTTCCAAAATGGAGTCACTTGGGGGGGGGGGTTTCCACTATTTAGGCACATCAGGGGCTCCCCAAACGCAACATGGCGTCCACTAATTCAAGCAAATTTTACATTCAAAAAGTCAAATGGCGTTCCTTCTCTTCCGAACCCTGCCGTGTGCCCAAACAGTGTTTTTTCCCCACATATGGGGTATCGGCTTACTCAGGAAAAATTGCACAACAAATCGCGTGGTGCAATTTCTCCTGTTACCCTTATGAAAATGCAAAATTGGGGTCTGCAAAACATTTTTGTTGGAAAAATGTGAAAATGTTATTTTTACAGCTCCATGATATAAACTTCTGTGAAGCACCTGGGGGTTCAAGGTGCTCACCACACACCTAGATAAGTTCCCTGAGGGGTCTAGTTTCCAAAATGGTGTCACTTGTGGGGGGTTTCCACTGTTTAGGCACATCGGGGGCTCCCCAAACGCAACATGGTGTCCGCTAATTTTTCAAGCAAATTTTACATTCAAAAAGTCGAAAATGAAAAAAAATTGCGGTCTAAAGTAACATTTTTGTGAAAAAAGTTAAATGTTCATTTTTTTCTTCCACATTCCAAAAATTACTGTGAAGCACCTGAAGGGTTAATAAACTTCTTGAATGTGGTTTTGAGCACCTTGGGGGGTGCAGTTTTTACAATGGTGTCACTTTTGGGTATTTTCTATCATAAAGGCTCCTCAAAGTCACGCCAGATGTGATGGGGTCTCTAAAAAAGTATTTTTGTAAATTTTGTTGTAAAAATGAGAAATCGCTGGTCAATTTTTAACCCTTATAGCTCCCTAAAAAAAAAAAAATGTGGTTCTAAAATTGTGCTGATGTAAAGTAGACATGTGGGAAATGTTATTTATTAACTATTTAGTGTAACATATCTCTATTTAAGGGCATAAAATTTAAAATTTTGAAAATTGCAAAACTTTCTAAATTTTTACCAAATTTCTGATTTTTTCACAAATAAACGCAAGTGATGTCAAAGAAATTTTACCACAATCATGAAGTACAATATGTCACGAAAAAACAGTCTCAGAATCAGCGGGATCCATTTGAAGCGTTCCAGAGTAATTACCTCATAAAGTGACAGTGGTCAGAATTGTAAAAATTGGCCTGGTCATTAACGTGCAAACCACCCTGGGGGTAAAGGGGTTAATACTAGACCTCTGAGCATAAGACGGAAAAGTCGTGGAACTATGGAAATCACAGGTCGGAGAGACGTGTTAGTGATCTGCAAATGATAAAATAATGGATACAACATTTTCAAAACATCTCAATTTATCCAGTATCGAGTATGATCCCCAAGCACAGAAATCCCCGCACTTACAGCCTCGACTCCTGTTTTTACTTTATTGTATGGTTCGTTTATCCGCATTATCCACATTGTGGTTTTTACAGGTTTTATCTATATATTTTGTCTATGCACATTTTAACCTGAGTGTTACGAATCTGCGAACTCAGATATCCTGTGTTAAGTATTGTGGAATTTTTCAGGCTCAAACTAAGAAACGTAGAGCTCAGAAACGCGTTGCCGTCTGGTTGAAGTACGTTTTGCTGATGGCATTTGTACATTTTTCATGTGCTATTTTTGTAAGAAGCCACTTAAATTTGGTTGTGTTTATATGGATTAAATAAAGTGCTGACTTTTATGGAAAAAGGGAGTGTTGGCCTGAATTTCACATTGCTATATCACTTTTCATACTTTTGCATAGACCTGGTCAGAGAGTCTGGACATGTACAGTAACTCTGCTCTACAGACTCCGGCCACAAGGTAAGTTTAGTCTTACAGAGCCGCTATCTATCACCATGCACACTCTGCTTTTATCAGCTCAAATGTCTCCCGTACCCCTAGACTGTACCTGTTATATTTCGCCATCAACTACATGATGACAATTAGCAGCCATAAACTTAATGCATTGTAGGGGTTTTCCAGGTTTACTATATTGACCTCTTCACCGGTGGGGTTCAACATCAACTGACATCCAACAATCGGAATTATTATAAAGACATTTGTAACTGTGGATGATAGCACAGTATTGGAACTCAGTGGTTGCAAAACCACAGATTGATATGGGGGTGGGGGAGGCATTTACAAAACCTAGGTGCCATAGACATTGACTGAAAATAAGTCCCCTTAAGAAATGGAAGTCTGCACATGTGTAGGAGAACAGTGGTAGGCAGGACAAAGATACCAGTCTCCTCCTGGAGGGCAATTTTACAGACTGTGTAAACCAATGGGACGTAGATTGAGAACTGGATCACTAATGATCGACTATTATTGTGATTGTGACAGGTAATCAAATTTTTCACTAGTGGCTACTAGAGGTGAAATGTAGTATTGCATCCCAACCAGTTAAAGGATTAGGAACTAGGGATGTCACGGGTGTGTCAGGCTTGACATACAGTCATTCTGGATCCGGCTGTAGAAGGTCGCTGCGCTTGGCCTTGCAGACACCTTCTTGATCCTTTCATCATCCCTCCCACTCTAGCACCCAGCGGTGATCTCCACGATCGCCTGCTAATTAACACACCCTTTCTGGATCTTTAAATATACTCAGTTTCTCAAGAGAGTTGCTGGTGATAGAGTAAATTCCTCTGTTCAGGTCTGGAGTTCTAGCAGTCAGCGATATTCTTCTTGGAGTTCCTTTATGGATTGTAGTTGTGTTCTCTCTAGTGTCTCCTCAAAGCTAAGTGTATCTCCTTGTCTGTTTCCCTTGTTTGTCTTTAGTTGCAGTGGGGCCGACTAGAGCTAACTCCTCCCCCTCCCTACCTAGGGCCTAGCTCTAGGGTCAGCCAGGGCTAAGGTATCCTGCTTGGCGATAGGTGTGGAACCTATTTAGGAATGATAAGGGAGTCATGGTGTTGTTAGATCTGCTTAGGGGTCTCCACTCCCCCTTTCCCTAGTTTCTGGGCTTTTCCCATTGTCGTACGCCGGGTTCTTCCCATACCTAGCATGACAAGAGATGAGCAGACCCGTGGAAGTTCAGGTTTTGGTACCCAACTGAACTTTAGTCCAAAGTTTGGTTCGGGTACCAAAACTGTACCCGAACTTGATCCAGTACATGGACCCCATTGAAATCATTGTGAACTTCATCTTTTGAGATGGAAAAATCTCACTCTCCCTCCTCCCTCCTTCTCTTTTCTCTATCTCTCTCCTCCCGCTTCTCTCCTACCTCTCTCTCTTTCCTCCCTCTCTCTCTCCTCCCTCTCTCTCTCTCCTTCATCTCTCCTCCATCTCTCTCTCCTCCATCTCTCTCTCCTCTATCTCTCTCTCTCCTCCATCTCTCTCCCTCGCACTCTTCTCCATTTCTCTCTTCTCAATCTCTCTCTCCCTTGCTCTTTGTCCTCCATCTTTCTCTCTCCTCCCTCTCTCTCTCTCCTCCCTCTCTCTCTCTCCTCCCTCTCTCTCTCTCCTCCCTCTCTCTCTCTCCTCCTTTGCTCTGTCTCCTCCATCTGTCTCTCTTCCATATCTCTCTCTTATCCATCTCTCTCCCTTACCCTTTCCTCCATCTCTCTCACTCTCTCCTCTCTCTCACTTGCTCTTTCTCCTCCATCTCTTCACCCCCCCCCATATAATGCCCCATGCAGGATTTAACGTCTCACCCCCATATAATGCCCCATACAAGATGTCACCTCTCCCCCCATATAATGCCACATGTAGGATGTCACCTCTCCCCCCATATAATGCCCCATGCAGGATGTCACCTCTCCCCCCCATATAATGTCCTATGCAGGAGGTCACCTCCCCCCCATATAATGCCCCATGCAGGATGTCACCTGTCCCCCCATATAATGTCCTATGCAGGAGGTCACCTATCCCCCCCCCATATAATGCCCCATGCAGGATGTCACTTGTTCCCCCCATATAATGCCCCATGCAGAATGTCACTTGTCCCCCCCCCATATAATTCCCCATGACTCCATACATATAAAAAAAATAATCAAGTACTCACCTCTCCTCACTTGCTGCCGTTGCTCCAGACTCTTCAGCGTCGCCTGCGTCTTCCCGCTCTGCGCTGTGATGGATCTGGAGCGAGCATGGTGTAAAGACATCACAGCATCCTCTGGCCTGAGACGTCACAGTGCAGCAGCCGCGGAAGAGACCAGAGATGGTGCGGAGGCACGGGGAGAGGGGCCCTGAACAAGCGGGGGTGGGTGGCGGGCGCTGGCACCGGCACCGCACCGCTCACGGGTCCCATAGCGCGCAGGGGTGCCCGACTGTAAGTGGGCCCATCCATCTCCTTAGGGCCCCAGCACTTGCCCGGGTGCGCTGGGTTCTGACGCCAGGCCTGCATATAGGTACTTTACTCAAGCTCTACACAAGTGCACCGTCACTTTTATTATCCCCGCCTTCTTTGGCTTCTCTTATTTTACTCTAGTATTTATTTTGATTTATTTTATTCACTTATATAGCACCATTAATTCCGCAGCGCTTTACAGACATTATCGACACTTTCCCCATCGGGGCTCACAATCTAAATTCCCTATCAGTATGTCTTTGGAGTGTAGGAAGAAACCGGAGAACACAGCGGAAACCCCCAAGAATACGGGGAAAACATACAAACTCAGTATCACATACAGTATATGGATATATAAAATAGGACTCTGAGAAATGTATCTCATTGTTTTGCAATTTTTCCTTAACGGGGCTCTCTGGGAATAGAAAAAAATAAATAACTAAATGGAATCTTAATGAATACATTTATAAATACCT
Source organism: Phyllobates terribilis (assembly GCF_046119375.1). Taxonomy (NCBI): domain Eukaryota; kingdom Metazoa; phylum Chordata; class Amphibia; order Anura; family Dendrobatidae; genus Phyllobates; species Phyllobates terribilis. Next base: position 60,267,036 of record NW_027362763.1, read on the forward strand.
TTAATTAGCAATTTTAGCTTTTTTGTTTAGGGAGGTAAACACTACACAATTAATATGGTCAGTGTCTTGTTACACAGAAAGAAACCTGTCCTAGAATATTAGCACAGAAACTTGTGAGCATGTGCCATAGGAATATTCCTGATATGACTTAGAGATAACCTATAACAGTGTGAGCAGACTTTTCGTACCTTAATAGCCCTGGTATCTCCAGCATTAGATCATATAGACAGGGTAGACATCAGTGTGAGCCGCCTCTTCTTATTTAAGCACTGCTTGTATCTCCAGCATAATATCAGATAGACATGGTGGACAGCAGTGTGAAGAGCCTCTTCTTACTTCAGCACTCCTGGTATCTCCAGTATTAGATCAGATAGATAGAGTAGACAGCACTGTGAGCAGTCTCTTCTTACCACAGCATTCCTAGTATCTCCAGTATTAGATCAGATACACATGGTGGACAACAGTGTGAGCAGCCTCTTCTTACCTCTGCACCCCTGGTATTTCTAGTATAAGCTCAGAAAGACATGGTGGACAGCAGTGTGAGCAGCCTCTTCTTACCTCTGCACCCCTGGTATCTCTAGTATTAGATCAGTTAGACAGGTGTACAGCAGTGTGAGCAACCTCTTCTTACCTCTGCACCCCTGGTATCTCTAGTATTAGATCAGATACACATAGTGGACTGCAGTGTGAGCAGCCTCTTCTTACCTCAACACCCCTGGTATCTCCAGTATTAGCTCAGAAAGACATGGTGAACAGCAGTGTGAGCAGCCTCTTCTTACCTCTGCACCCCTGGTATCTCTAGTATTAGATCAATTAGACAGGTGTACAGCAGTGTGAGCAGCCTGTTCATACCTCAGCAACCATGGTATCACCAGTATTAGCTCAGAAACACATGGCGGACAGCAGTGTGAGCAGCCTCTTCTTACCTCAGCACCCCTAGTAACTCTAGTATTAGATTAAATACACATGGTGGACAGCAGTGTGAGCAGCCTCTTCTTACCTCATGATCTCTGGTATCTCCAGTATTAGATCAATTAGACAGGTGGACAGCAGTGTGAGCAGCCTCTTCTTAACGCTGCACCCCTGGTATCTTCATTATTAGATCAGATAGACAGGGTGGACAGCAGTGTGAGCAGCCTCTCCTTCCCCTAGAACCCCTGGCATCGCCAATATTAGATCATGGGATCAAACGGATACCTATTATATATGTGCTCACTCATCACCTTTTTCTGATGTGGTTGAAACCTAGCCCAGGTTAGTCAATGAAAAAACTGGGTAGGTGGGATTTCAAGTACATGAGTGAGTTTTGGTTGCATCCGCTGCCTAAAACGGTCAGTTTACCGCCAGTGAGAGCTATATAGTGACTATGTGGCTGTCACTGGAGTGTCTTTGGTTCGGGTTGGTTGGGTGGCTGCGTCCTTATATAGCAACGTGCACTCACAAGCAGAAGATGAGTTTGCTATAAGAAATCCCAATATAAAATACCGCTTTTATATTTTACTGACTCTAAAACTTTATTTATTTTCAGCCTTAGCTAATAACTGGAATTTTTTTTATATAAAATAAGTATATAACACCGGAGCTGGAGAAAGGACTACATAGAGGAATAATAAGAAATGGACCATTAATGATTAATGACATCAAATCTATAAATACACAAGTTTATAAAATTATAAAAAGAAGTCTACATGCCGCCCAGAGGATCGGGGAGCATCGTGCTTATTTATTTATTTTTTTTCAATAATTTATTTTCCGCTGTTACACTTGGCAATCAATAATTTCAGTAATAGCTGGTATGGGTCTACTGAATTGTGGTGAGGGGTGATGGAGAGCCGTTCCGAAGAAGGTGGCCAGCAAGTAACTGGGCCCAATCTAAACCCTGAAACAAGGCCTCCCAAAATAATAGTGCTGATGCCCTCATATGAAGCACAGACATTTCCCAGGGCATTTACACATGGGTCCCATCAGCCTCCCGCTTCTATATTGGTGCCAGGAATGATTGACAAGGTTATGACCATGACTCAGTCTAAATATTGTATTTTTAGTTAGCCATTGTATAGCACTGTTAGATTATGTATTGGGAACTGTATAGTGATAATATGTGAACAATGTCCGGTACTATTTATTTGTGCCTTGTATTTTGATAATATGTGAACACTGTATTGTAGTATTTATTTGGGCACTGTATGGTCATAACATGTGAGAACTGTAAAGTGGTATTTATTTGGGCATTTCATAGTGTTAATATGTGAGCACTGTATTGTAGTATTTATTTGAGCACTGTATGGTCATAACATGTGAGAACTGTAAAGTGGTGTTTATTTGGGCATTTCATAGTGTTAATATGTGAGCACTGTATGACAGTATTTATTTGAGCAATCTATTGTTCTATTTTGAGAACACTATATAGCCGTATTTATTTTGGCTCTGAGTGGCACTGTTATTTTGTTGCTAAAGAATGGCACTCTTATGTGGGCACCATCCTTTATACCTTGTATAATATCTTATTTGTATATAAATTGTTGGCGGGGGAGCTAAGAGAATAAGCCTCACACGGTACCGTGCCTCCTTAGTCAGGTCGTGACCCAAGTGCAACCTTTTTCTCTGCACCCCATGTATTGCATGCCTGCTTATAGACCAACGTATTCTGCACCACGTATCACTCTCATCCTCCCTGCGGAGGTCACGCTAGAATCTCAGATAGTTGCACAGTGTGTGCCCTTATGGGCAGGGGCGTACTGGCCCACCGTATGATCGGGAAAACCCCCGGTGGGCTCCGGGTTCCGATGGCCATGCCCCTAAGCCCCGCCCTCACACCCACTGGGCCCTGTACAGAGAACAGAGGACCCCCCGGTTCGCTAATCAGATAGGCAGCACTGCCGATATGATTAGTGATGGGCCCTCTGCAGCAGCACAGCAAGGAGACTGGTCTCCCTGCTCTGCCTGCTGCCGCAGTGCCCCTCTGCCTCCTCTGCCGGCGCGTGTGCAGGAGGTCAGTCTCAGGGCGATGACATCATCGCCCTGGGACTGCTTCCTGTGCGCGCTGTGGAGGACGGATCCGCCGTCGCCCTAGGCAGCGGCTGCAGGCCTGCAGCTCATCTCTACGCGTGAGTATTAAAAGCAGGGACCGGGAGGGGAGGAAGGGATAGGGGGGAGGGGTGGCTGAGAGGACCCCTGGCCGAGGCTGTCAGTAAATGCTACTGGGCAATGGGCATGATTATCATCATGCCCATTGCCCAGCCTGTCCTGCTGCCAACCTCTCGTTACTGTTACTATGCCTAGCAGCATGTACTACCACCAGTGGCTGGCAGGACATGCTGGGTGGGCATGAAAGTACCAAGGAGGCTGGCAGGACATACTAAGCATGAATCGGGCTATGGGCGGAGGAGAGCGGTGCCAGCGCCCACCCTTCTCCCCCGCTTGCTCAGGGCCCAGCAGCCGGATACTTACCTCTCCTCCTGCCTCCGCAGATCCGCTGTATTTCTGCTCTGCGCTCCCTGTGACATATCAGGTCAGACGGTGCGGTGACGTCTTTCCACCGCGCCCTCCCCTGAGCCATCACAGGCAGCGCAGAGCGGGAAGACGCCTGCAACGCTGGAGTACGGACCTGAGCAGCGGCAGCAGGTAAGGAGGAGTGAGGTGAGTATTTGATTATTTTTTTTAATGTATGGAGGCATGGGGCATTATATGGGGGGGGTGATATCCTGCATGGGGCATTATATGGGGGAGTGACATTCTGCATGGGGCATTATATGGGGGGGGTGACATCCAGCATGGGGCATTATATGGGGGGTGACATCCTGCATGGGGCATTTTAAAGAGGTGGGTGACATCCTGCATTGGGCATTTTAAAGAGAGGGGGGGTGATATCCTGCATGGGGCATTATATGGAGGGGGGTGACATCCTGCATGGGGCATTATATGGGGTGGGTGATATACTGCATGGGGCATTATATGGGGGAGGTGACATCCTGCATGGGGCATTATATGGGGGAGGTGACATCCTGCATGGGGCATTATATGGAGGGGGGTGACATCCTGCATGGGGCATTATAAGGGGGGGAACAGCCTGCATAGGGCATTATGTGGGGGGAGCAGCCTGCATGGAGCTCTATATGGGGCCAGTATCCTGTACAGAGCATTTTATGGGGGCCAGTATTCTGTATGGAGCGTTATATGGGGTCAGTATTCTGTATGGAGCATTATATGGGGGCCAGTATTCTGTATGGAGCATTTTTTGGGGGCCAGTATACTGTGTGGAGCGTTATATGGGGACCAGTATCCTGTATGGAGCGTTATATGGGGGCCAGTATTCTGTACGGAGCATTTTATGGGGGCCAGTATTCTGTATGGAGCATTATATGGGGACCAATATCCTGTATGGAGCGTTATATGGGGACCAGTATTCTGTATGAAGCACTTTTTGGAGGCCAGTATACTGTGTGGAGCGATTCGCCGGTTTCTGAGCTATTATAGAATTTACAATAGATATCACTCATGTAATATAAGAAGTGAAATCTTTGCATTGTACTATACTTATATTTCTATCTGTGCATCATGAATCGTGGTATGTGTTAAAGGGGCCCACTGAGACTCTTTCTCCCAGGGCCCAGAAAAACCTGGAGCCGGCCCTTTGTGGTACTATCATGCTAGTACTACTACCACCAGTGGCTGGCTGGCAGGACATGCCATGTGAGCTTGAATGATAGTACCACAGAGGCTGGCAGTACATACTGGGCAATGGGCATAATAATACCACAAAGGCTGGGAGGACATACTGGGCAATGGGCATGATAGTACCACCAGTAGACTGACTTGGCGGTCTCCAGGGCTCCGTCTCCCCTTCTCGCTGCTGTTAGGCTGGGTTAACATTGCGTTTATACTGTGCGTTACAACGGATCCGTTGTAAATCAGCGCAGACGCAATGTACTGTAGACTTGCATTGCAAAAATAGGCATGTGTTTGAAAGTATGCATTATTTGCAACGCACAGGAAAACATGGTCGGCGGCTGGAGGCCAGCGGAGCACTTCTCTGACAACTGTGTTCTAGTGTCATTCTGTTCCTGCTCATCTCTGTCAGCAGGGGTATTTGTCTGATGGCAAAGATGTAGCAGAGCTGGAGACAGAAGATCCGTGGATTACCTCAGAGCGAGGATTTTGTTTTTTATTAAAGATGGAGTCCCTACATGTGTTTTTTTCTGTTTACTAGAAATTCATGGTGGCCATGTCTAGTTTGGCGTGACGCCATGAATTTCAGGCTTAGTGCCAGCTGATAATACAAAGCTGGTACTAACCCCATTATTACCCAGCGTGCCACCCCCACCAGGGCCGCTGGAAGAGCCGGATAAAGCGCCTGGAAATGGTGCTACGATGAATGCGCCAATTCCAGGGGTGGCTGCGGGCTGCCGTCTTCAGCGTGGGGGGCCCAGAATGCTTGGGCCTTACCATGCTGAGAATCCCAGCCCCCAGCTGCCTGGTTTTTACCAGGCTGGTGATCAAAATATGGCGGGAACCCACGCATTTTTTTTTTAATTATTTTTTTAAATAATTTAAAAAAACATTGGGCTTTCCTGACTTTTGATCGCCAGGCAGCTGGAGGTGGCAGCCCGTAGCTGTCTGCTTTATCTGCGCTGAGAATCAAAAATTCAGTTTTGTTTTATTATTTATTTATTTTCACACTTCTATATGAGTGACAGTCAAAACAGCTAATCACAGCCGCTGACACAGTGAACGGGCGTCTGTGATTGGCTGCTTGAGTAACCTGAAAGCAGCCCATACATAATACCATACTAGAATGTATGGGCTGATTGTAGATTACTCAAACAGCCAATCACAGACGCCCATCCTCTTTGACAGCATCTGTGATTGGCTGTTGGGTCTGTGACATATAGAAGTGTGAAAAGAAATCATTTTTAAAAACGGTGTAGCGCTCTGCAGAATTTTTGATTCTCACCGCAGATAAAGCGGACAGCTACGTACTGCCACCCCCAGCTGCCTGGCTTTACCTTGGCTGTCGATCAGAAGACAGAGAAGCCGAATATTTGTTTTAAACTTATTTAAAATATTTTTTTTTTTAGGAAAAGGTGTGTGCTCCTGCCATATGTTGATCGCCAGCCAGATAAAACAAAGGAGCTGGGGTCTGGGATTCTCAGCATGGTAAGGCCCAAGTGTTCTTGGCCCCCCACACTGAAAATCGCAGCCCGCAGCCACCCCTGAAATTTTCCAGGCGCTTTACCTGGCTCTTCCAGCGGCCCTGGTGGTGAGTGGCACCCTGGGTAATAATAGTGTTAGTACCAGGCCAGCTTTGTATTATCCGCCGGTACTAAGCCCGAAATTCATGTTGTCACGCCAAATTAGACATGGCCACCATGAATTTCTAGTAAATAGAAAAAAAACACAGAAATTTTTTTTTTAATTAAAAATAAAACACAAAACCCATTTAGGCTCCGTTCATACGCGGCGCAAAAAATCTCTACTGCATGCCGACGTTGCGCTTTTCTCAGCGCGCTTTTCCCGAGGCATGTTAACATGTAGCCTATGGGGAAAGCGCGCCGAAAAAAACGCCAAGAATTGGCATGTCAATTCTTTTGCGCGGCCGCTTTTGCAGTAAAAGCGCCTGCGCAAAAATACGTGGCAAAACGCGGCATCTGAACGCTTTTCAGCAAAATCCATAGCTTTTGCTGGAAGGCGTTTCCAGCTTTCTTTGGCACTTCTTTTACGCGAGCGGTCTAAAGCGCCGCATAAAAGCAGGAACGTAGCCTAAGGGACTCTATCTTTAATAAAAAAAAATCCTCGTTCCGACGTAATCCATGGGTCTTCTGTCTTCAGCTCTGCTACATCTTTGCCATCAGAGAAATATGTCTGCTGACAGATGAGCAGGCACAGAATGACACTGGAGCACTGTTACTGTGTAGTGCGGCACTATGTTTCTTTTTTTTGTCATTTAATGCAGTGTAGAAATCTTGGGAAAAGTGTGGATTGTGCTCTGGAAGTGATCAGTTATAGCTAACTATGTTATTTTCTGCAGAGATAAGTCCTGCATAGAAGATGGGATATATCGGTCTGCAGATAAAGAACTTCACCTAGAGACATCACTGGTGAGTATGTGTATTACCTTTGTTGAGTATATGTATTACCTATACACACACACTGACACTATATACAGAGCTCCTGTGTATAATATTAATGGTAATCATTGCATTACCTGTACACTGACACTATATACAGAGCTTCTGTGTATAATGTCACTGGTGATGACTGATAACCTGTACACTATATACAGAGCTCCTGTGTATAATATCACTGGTGAGCACTGTATAACCTGTACACTGACCCAATATACAGAGCTTTTTTACATTTTTATTATTTTAGCATTATTTGTCACTATGTTGTGGCATTATGTGCTTTGGTCATGACATGACGATATTTGTCCCTTGTATGTGGTATTATTCAGTCACTATGTGGTGGTAATATGTGGTCTCATGGTGTGTCAGTATTTATACCTTGTATCTGGTAGCATTTGATCACTATGTGGTGGTATTATGTGCTTTGGTCATGGTGTGGCGGTATTTGTGCCTTGTATGTGGCATTATTTGGGCACTATGTGGTGGTAATATGTGATCTGGTCACGGTGTGGTGGTATTTCTGCCTTCTATCTGGTAATATTGGTCTTGGTAGAGTGGATTGTGGTTGGTCATTTGTTTTATCTGATATCAATAAGGGGAAACCTCTTTATTTCCAATAGATATTAAATACTTGGATGTTTAACCCCTCCCTGCCCTGTGACTATTACACAGCAGCAGAGATGCAGTTGCAGAGGTTCACCAGAGAAAGCAAGTTGGCATTTGGTGAGATTTTCACCTCTGTATTTATAAGACAAAACCAGGAGTGGGTGAGAAATTCATAAAACATTACCTCGGATTGCTCCACTCCTGGTTTTGTCTTATAAATACAGAGGTAAAAATCTCACCAAATACTCAAAGTGCCACAATCTTCTGACAGTGCTGATTCCACCAATAAATAAGTGATCACCTTCCCAACCTGTGCATCGCTGATAACTTGTTTTCACCAATAAAAACCCTTGAATGCAAACTACAGTAATTGTACATCGCATTTCTGGTGAGCGCACAGTGATGGGCAGAAGCGGCCAATATAATGGGTATAACGGCTAACAGGTATTTGCAAATAGCTGAAGGGTGGGTGTGCCCCTGGAGTCAATGTCCCTGGTGGGCCCCAGACACCCCAGTCCGGCGCTGTTGACAGCAGTGACCTGGGGGTCTGAAATGCTTCCTGGGGCGATCCCCATGCTGTCCCCATGTCATTTGAGCACTGTCACTATCGTTTTGGGCACTTTTTAGGCTTTCTACAGACTGTCGGGGGTGCCGCCGCAAAAATGCTCGGGTCTCCCATAGACTAACATTGGGCTCGTTGCTCGGGTCGAGCACCCAAGTATCACGGTGAGCTCGGCCCGAGCTTCGAGCACCCGAGCATTTTAGTGCTCACTCAACACTAATTGCCACTCTTCGTAATGTGCAAACAATGTCTTCTTCAGGTGGATTCCACCTGGATCCCTCATGAAAAGCACTAGATAAAAATGTAAATGATTGAACATATGCACTGCAATATAAAAACAACTTGCTGTGCATTGTGTATTTTTCAGTCTTTTTCAGCTTCTTTTATCCGCTTCCAGCTTTGAAAATTATGAAGTGGTTAAAGAAAGTGATCGGTTCATTCTGCTGGTGGCTTCTGTTTGGAAGCCGCTCACTATTTTATATGTAGTTAACAAAAACACTGATGTTTTCCTTAAGTGTCTTCTTATAAAATAAAAAATCAGTGGGTATGCTGGCGTCTATAAGGTGCTGTGTGTACGTACCCTTAGGAATAACAGAATCTCTGGTCATCTCCTCCATTTTTGGCCAGAGTTTAGAGGATTAATGGGAGACATAGAACCGCTATTCTCCAGTTTGGGATCTAACCCTTCAGACATACTATATATGAGGTATAGTATTAATATACCATAAAAGTCAGTAATAATCAATTAAATGCGAAAAGACATTAAACAATTTTAATTTTTTATTTCTTTGAATTAAAATTGCATGGAAGGATGAAGAAAAGTTCTTGGAGGAGCCTTCAACTTTTGCACGTGTCTCTTGCTGGTCAGGAGGCCACAGGTAGGTGGTACAACTCCTTCCATACAGGTACAGCATTAATGGTGGATGTGCTGTAGTTTCTTCAGAGCGCTAGATTTGGGGGTTTTCTGTCCTCGAGATGTCAATGGTGCGTTGGTGGCAGCAGCCAAAAATGCAGCTTTCTCTGACAGCACGAGCAGCCCTGGATAATCCACGCCGGCAGGATGTTATCATCCGGCGGAAGAGAGAACCTAGGAGAAAAGATGTAAAACTGATGTAAGTAATGGGACTCCATATTAGAGGACACTACTGTGGTGTCACTGTAACATGACGTTAGAGGAATCTCATCATACAGAGGAGCAGAATCATTGTCAGCCATCATACATGTGACAATCCCACCACTGACGGATAACATCTGCTCCACATGACTTCTTCTCACTGACGTCATACAACATGGAGATTATCGTCACACTTACCTCGCCTAGTTTCCCCCTCTTCAACTTTCTCTGTTTTTAGTTGTTTTCTCAGTGTTCGAAAATATTTTCTTCTCTTCTGAACTGGAGATTCTAATCAAAAAGCCAGAAAAAAATGTTGATTATAAACTCCTAAAAGATGAGCTTTGTATCTTTATAGAGTTATGCAACTGATTAATATGAACCTGTAGCTTTTCTGGGTTCCGGTGGTGTCTCCCCAAAGAACCATGTCCCCATATTAATATGACATTACTTTCAGCAAGCCACGGTGTTATATAATCAGTTGGATAAAACTTCATTGTAACTTTAAAGAAGACCCATCACCAGGTCAAAAGTGTCCAAGATTCGCTCTTATTTTATGTCGGCTTCTCCCCTGAGTATTCTGATATTTGTTTTCCTAAAATCCACAGTACGGTTGTAGAGATATGGGACTTTTTATTTAGTGTTAATTATTATGGTCTTTATCATGTGGGCGTGGTAACCTAAGGGCACGCCCCAGAGGATCCTGTGAGCACCGCCCCTTTGTAAAGAATAAAAATTACCACTAATTACAAAGGCTCATAACTCTGGAACCGTATGGGGGATTTTAACAAAACAAAAAATAGAATACTCAGGGGAGCAGAAAGAATAAAGGAAGTAATTTTAGAGCCTTAATATTTAAATTTTGGATCATAGGCTATAATTGGATGGCCTATAAACCTGTACATACCTGACAATGAGGGCGAGGATGACTCACTGTTTTTAGCAGTAAAACACTGATTGTCTCCAACAGTTTTGGAAGGGGAAGATTCTTTCTGCCTGTTGGTAGAAAAAAGACACGTAAATTACAAGGAAAAAACAATAGAATAACGGAAGAACACCTGTCTGTAAGGTCAATTAGGACAACATAGAGGAGATATCCTGCGCAAGACCACATTTTACCAGCAAGAATGGAGTCTAATTAGTAATATTGGCCTGTAGTGAGTTGGAAATGAATGGTTGGTCGCAACAATCAGCTGTTATTGAAGTTATCACAAGTAAGACCCACAGAGATTGTGTAGTCATGGGGTGGTGGATGCTAGATTTAGATTTGTGTTACTCATAATAATAATAATCTACTCACATTTCTGAGCGTTTTTCATTGATCTCTGGGGAACACCCTGGAGGTGACATAGGCACTTCATTGCCTTCATCACTGTTCTCTTGGGAACACTGTGGAGGTGACATAGGCTCTTCATTGCCTCCATCACTGTTCTCTTGGGAACACTGTGGAGGTGACATAGGCTCTATATTGGTCATCATCCCAGTATTGGTGATATATAGCTAAAACAGATAAAGAAATATAAAATAGATATATTTAATTTTTTTTTGTAATTATAGGTTTCATACATTTTATTAGCCACATACTTACTTTAGAAGACCTTTGATAAGTTGATGCAAAGTTTTTGATTTCTGGCCAGTCATTGTCCTCACTTGTGTCCCCCTCATCTGAATTCATATGTTTGAAGCTGCTACTTCGAGCTAAAAAATACAAGTGTTATTAGAGATTATTAGTATAATACCCAGACAGTCACCATGTTATCACTAATAATGATGGGAACTGATTTTGACATAAAATGAAAGACAAGACACACGTCAGTTTTCTGCAGATGACGTCTCATTTTACTTACTGATAAAGTAGCGGGTGTCCTCATCTGACTTTAGGTCAGGAACGAACAGGGGCTTCTGACTTAAAAGGTTGTCAAAGTCTAAGTCACGCATAAATGGATGAATTTTGATCTCATTTGCGCCTCCTGGGAAAGGAAGACAAGAAAGAAAGTGATACAGTCATTGTCAGAGAAACTGCTCCATATCTGTAGAATTTATGTTAATCTGAACTGAAGATGTAACAGAGCCGATATAAAGGAAATATATTGAACATTATAGCATGAAGAATGGGTAATAGACAAGTAGGTAGAGTACAGAACCTCAGTGCTGATCCTCATGGAACCCATCATTTGTCTTGTCACGCTGTAATAATTCATTGATAATACTATTAATATTACCTGTTCCAAGTCTCAGTGCTGGAATTTTTCTGAGCAGTTGAGTGATGATGCCTCGAGCATTAGTTGGAGGAAAGTAATTACATCTCCAAGGTATATCATCTGTTATATAAAAAGCAAATATTATAAGAAATAAAACCTCTTCATTTATTTTCATAAAAAAAAATTCCTTAACAAAGCTAGAAAAAACTACAGAACTATTCAAGTCAAATAACAGTGACATCACAAGCATTCAGATTATTTTACTTACCCTGGATGATACTGTGTAAAATATTCCTTCTGCAAGCCCCTGTAAATGGTGGATATCCAAATAGAAATTTATATAGGATGATCCCTATTGACCACCAGTCAACAGGCCTTCCATAGCCTATCTTTAGGATAACTTCTGGGGCCATGTAAGTAGGGGTGCCAGCAGTCTGGAAACCAACAGAAAAAGGAGATGATGATCAATAAATATAATTGCGACACATAACATCAGTGGAAATGTTTTTCTAGAGAAATTATAAATCAGAGAAGGAGAAAGAGATGAGATCTGTAAAGTACAAGACCCTGTAAGTAAAGCCTACCTCTTTATCAAGGAACTCTTTGGTGATGTCCTTAGTTGGAGTCTTGTAGAAGTCTGAGTTTGGTCTCATGAGGCCGAGTTTTGAAACCCCAAAATCAGTGACCTTAATATGTCCTGTTGATGTTATCAGGAGGCTGTGAAAGAAAAGATGGTGTCAGCACCAAGTAATAACCCACAGACTGTATAAGAAACTCTAACTTTCTTCCCCTCTAATATGCTAGAGGGGTCACTTACTTCTCAGGCTTCAGATCTCTGTGCACCACACCATAGCTGTGCAGGTATTCCACAGCAAGGACCGTTTCCGCAATGTACATACGGGCCAAGAGGACTGGTAAAGGACCCCTGTGCTTTAGAAGGGTACCACAGTCACCTCCTACAATAGAAAGCAAATATGAGAACTGAGGGTTTGTTACAATGTAAATTACACATGATGAGTGGGAATGTGAAAAAGGCGGAGACATTGGGACAGGATGGTCTATATATACTGTATAATGTAGTGCGTATACTGTATACTGCAGATAGACCCTATACATAGAGACAAAGCCTCATCTACGAGCCTCTAATTTTTTTCTCTGTGAACGTTCTTATCTATAAAAACTCTTCAAAAAGACGAATCTTCCTTTTACCCATAGTGGAAATTGCTGCCGTGCTCAGCGAGGACATACTGGGGGACTTTCATAGAGATCAATGGTTTTTCAGGCATCTTGGTAACAGATGACTTATAATAATTGCAAAGAGGACATGTAACCGTCCATGTGGGCACATTGTGGTCATATATAGGTGCTAGGATTAAGCAGACGTGGGCTGGATATAGATACAATGGATGTGTCCTACCTGGTACATACTCCATGACCATACATAGATGAAGTTTAGTAGGAAAGGAGCAGAACGTGGAGACCACAAAGGGACAATCTGCGAATGCTGAGATGTCCCTCTCCAGAAAGGCCCATTCAAGCCTCTTTGGCTTTTTCAGGTTCTCCTTGTCCATTTTCTTCATAGCGCAGACTTGGTTTGTGTCTTTATGGCGAACTAAGTGGACGGCCCTGGAGAGGAGAAAAAAACATGATTTACTATAAATTCTTATTAACAATCTATCTATAGATCTCATCAAATGATCTCCTGTATTAATGATTAATGTGGGACCATCACTAGAAAACCATGTCTATAAATACATAAAATAACACTCCACAAATGATCACCAATGGGGGGTCCTCATCCACGTCACATCCTAACTGACCTGAATAGTGACAGATAGATGTGGACCATGATGTGAACTCATAATTTGTCCATGGGAACATAACATGAGAAGGACGCAGAGACATCGTCATAAGGAGCCCTGGGAAATATATATAATACCAAAGTAAAGCTCACCCAAAGGCTCCACTGCTGATCAGTTTGATCGGTTTATAGTCGCTCTTACAAGGATTTCTCCCCAGGTTCAATGATCCGATCGCGGCCTAAAAAGGAATAAGAAATGACATTAAGACATAGAAACTGCAGGGGAATAAAAGCTGAAGATGCAGTAACGTCTCTCTTCTATATTATGTCCATGATGATTACACTGCAGCAGATGTAGGGGACGTGATACAAGCCGGACCCTGCACAGACACTATTATATTATAGGAGATATCCCCCTTATACAAAGACACAGGCGGAAATACAAACTCCGCACCACTGAGTACAGACTGTCCTCACAGATGATGAAGCCACAGGGACAGGTGGCCATAAAATACCCTGTGTCTGCCTGGAGTGGACATGGAGGCCTCCACCATCATAAATCTGACCTTCTGCTAAATGGCTGGTAATCTGGAGAAGATCAGACAACAAGGACATGAGATGTAGACCTGTGTCTGCCTGGAGAGGACAGGGAGGCCTCCACCATCATGAAACTGACCTTCTGCTATATGATTGGTAATCTGGAGAAGATGAGACAAGGACATGAGATGTAGACCTGTGTCTGCCTGGAGCGGACATGGAGGCCTCCACCATCATAAATCTGAGCTTCTGCTATATGGCTGGTGATCTGGAGAAGATCAGAGAACAATGACATGAGATGGAAACCTGTGTCTGCCTAGAGAGGACAGGGAGGCCTCCACCATCATGAACCTGAGCTTCTGCTATATGGCTGGTGATCTGGAGAAGATCAGACAACAAGGACATGAGATGTAGAAGATGATAGATCCTTACCAGGCGCTCCACTGAGTAGGCCGGATACTCCAGTACAAGCAGGACATTTTGGGCCAGTTGTTTAATAAAGGCCAATTCTCCACTTTGGGATTTTTCTTCAGCCTATAGAGATGAAAACAAAGAAGAAAGGAAAATCATGAGAGAAAAAGCAAAACGGAGGAGGCCATTTATATCACCATGTTACTTATGCTATCTACACTACAAGTACTACATGACAACTGATGAGGGATCCGGTCGCTTGTAAACCTTTAAATCCCCACGTCCTCCCTCCATACCCAATGTATGTATATGTAGCACCCTGAGGATTCGGCTGCTACAGGGGTATTGCACCTCAACCCAGAGGTGTGATATTCCACTCCCGGGTAAGGAAGGAGTGTGGAACTGAGCTCAGATAGACTGCATGCACTACATACATCCCATTCCAGAGGAGCAGGCCGACGGTACTCCCACTTAGAAATGTGCAGGTACAACCGAGCCTGTTCCTGGCTGGAGTGGGAGGGGGGTGGTACATCCCATGTAGTGTAGGGGCAGATAGGGGGAGCAGTCTGGGTAGTGATAGGAGCTCATTGGGTGCTGGTCACCTGAGCTCACACATAGAGGGATATATAAGGAGGGCACCAACTTAGATCAGGGTCAGACGCTGAGAACAAGTCAGTTGGAGAGGAGAGAGAAGGAAACAGCAGCCCTGGAGAGAGAGAGAGTGGAGCAGAGAAAGACCCAGAGGGGGAAGACTGAAGGGACCCAAGAACCCAAATTAGAGCACCGGGTGAGGAGTCAGCAAGAGGGTACCGGAACCCAAGCTGGTGGGGGCAAAGACATTCCCCAGCCAGAGACCGGAGACCGTGGGCAGTGTCTGTCACGGTCACCCACCACATTCACCCCGAAGGCACACCACATGAAGGGTCAGGGAACCCAGGGCCAAGGGTGTCCCAAAAGAAGGCCCGAGGGAGCTGGACCTAGGTGAATCACTGGTGGGGACGGCTGAAGAAAGGACAGAGGGAGAGCTCAGGGCCACGCTCTGGACTTGTTTGGGGGTTGGCCGGATCCAGGACCTGGTGGACGCAGCACGGCTCGGGTGGTCACTAGCAGCTGGAGTGACCAGTACAACATCAGCAGTAAGTAAACACCCTTAACTGCACAACCCGAGTCTGTCTTCATTGCCGGCTGCACCGCACCACCACAACCCCCATCCTCTGCGCCTGTCCCCTCTGAGGCTATACCCCTCCCGTTGGGGGTTATCCCACCAAGCTGCGCATCCACCATCAGCCTCAGCGGACCCTGCTGCAGCGGCGGCCACAGTGACCGCATCACAACGGGTGGCGTAGTCGACACAAAAGAACTTTAGTAACATCTGTAAAGCTGCCACATAACACTGAGCTTGACGCCCTGGGCACGGGACCGGGTCACAGCCGCTCGGAGACTACAACCCCCCATCTGATCCGGTGCCGGGTATTCCCCTCAAAAAGGAATATGTCCCAGGGGGCGCGTCAACTTTGGCGTAGTCGGCAGGATTACGTGCCCGCAACACCCGGGTACTGCGTGCCTGAAGAAAAGTGCAAGTTTACCTCAGAAAGAAGACTCCTGCCGGTTCCGGAGGGTCCACGCCATCGGACTCCATCACCAGTCGTTTCCCGCCGATTGTCCGCCATTTCCAGCTTGTTCCCGCCATCTGCAGAGTTTCCCGCCACTGGGCGACGCTTCCCGCCAAAACCGCAGATTTCCCGCCTTGGAAGAGCAGCGGACGCCATTATGGGCGTGCCAAAGGAGGGCAGGAGGCCACCTCCCATCGTGGGCCAGGACAGAAAATGGCGCCAAAAGTGGAAACCGCCCCCACCAACAGAGACTGTGATGCTGGAGGTGTCTGTCAGCGTGAAAGAACTCCCCCTGGAGCTGACAGTCACCGAGTTGCCCCGGGACCGCCCTCTAAGTGGGAGGAGACGAAAGAGAAGAGAAAAGATGGGTGTCGCTTGGAGCAGTCTGGAGCGAGCGCACCCGGAGGCAAGAGGTCTAACAAGGAGTAGCGGAGGAGCTCACCCGGAGATGGAAAGAAAGCAGAACAGCACCGGCCCGCTGGCCAGGAGTCTGCTAGAGACCGAGGAAGGAGGGCAGAGCAGCACCGGCCCGCTGGCCAGGAGCCTGCCGGAAGCCGAGCAGAGCAGCACCGACCCGATGGTCAGGAGCCTGCTAGAGTCCACAACCCCGCTAGGTCTAGCGGAGATCCTAGCGCAGCTCCCCCGAGACCGGGAGTGTGCACAAACTGCCCTGGAGGGCCTCGCAAGGAGGATGGCCCGGGTACAGCGTGAGATACTGGCGGAGTGGAGCCGGGAGATGGCCCAGCAAGCAGAGACCAGTCAACGGAGCACGCTACCCTGGAAGAGGAAGCAGACCGCCTCTGAGGATGGCGCGGGAGGACCCAAGGCCGGAGACGGCGCCGAGGAGGGAGCCGAACGCATGGAGGCAGGTAAAGGGGACGCCTATACCCCAAGCCGTGACACCGCTTACCTGCCCCAGCTCCCCGTCGCAGAGCCCGAAAGTCCCCCTGCTGTGCCCGTAGCCGCCAGGTCACCGCCATGGACTAGGCCCCGACCGGAAGCCGCCGCCGCGACCCCTGTGACGTCACACGCACCGACCCGGAGCGTGACAAAGCAGGAATTACCACCAGCCTGGTCGCAAGGCCTAGTACCCCCGGGCGCCGCACCACCAACAGCGCCCCCTACCTCCGCGGAGCCTCCGGCCTGGCCGCAAGGCCAGGTAGCCCAGGGCGCCGCCGTCCTAACGGTGCCCTTCACCTTCCAGGTGCCCCAGGCCTGGCCGCAAGGCCTGGGCAACCCGGGCGCCACCACCACCGCGCCCGCGCCCGCAATACCTAGGGTGCCACACCTGGGGGAGGACCTCTTCGGCCAGCTCACATGGCCGGACGGGCGGCCCTTCATCTGGCCCGAAGGGTACCCTGAGCTGGAGCGGCAGCAAAGACTAGGGCCCTTGTGTGAGCCCCTAATCCCGGCTCCGAAGCCCGTGGCTCGGGTCTCGCCTCCTCTAGCAGAAGCCCAATTCGTGTGGGACCCCACGGGAGAAGATTTGATGGGGTTCACCGGAGAAACTCGGGCAGCCGCAGCTGAACGTACAGAGTGTTGCCGTCAACAGCTGGCAGAGTTTAAGAGAGAACGGGAGGAGAGGCGGGTCAGAGAACAACAGGCCCAAATCCAGAGCGCGGAGCAGAAGAGCCGGACTAGGAGGAACCCCCGTGCAGCGCATTGTCCCCGCACCATCGGGACAGTGATAAAGTTCAACCCGCAGCATGGGTGGGGCTTTATTCGGGACCGTAACAACCGCGGTGACGTTTTTGTGACCCGCAGAGACGTCGAGTCCCACCTGCCGGAAGGTCACAAAGGCCGTGACCTCTACGTCGGAGACGAGGTCACTTTCACCCGGCACAAGTGTGCCAAAGGACCTTACGCCCTCCACGTACACCGCTTGACGGAGGAGGAGTTGCGGTACGGAGAGGAGGAGCCAGAGGACCCGGACGGGTCTGAAGAAACATCATATCAAGAAAGAGCAGGAGGAAGACGCCGTTGAGTGCGGCCGAGAAGTGATGTAAATAGTTACCCAATCGGGGTATAAAGGAACTGAAACTGGAACAGTTGCTGCTGCTAAAATAGTCCCCGTTGGGACCAGGGAACTGTTTACCCGTTAACCCCTTCATCCTACAGGCTGAGGACTGTGAGCAGCCATTCCCTACCCTCTACCTGGCCGAGGACTGAGAGCGGCCAACTTTCAACTTCCCCTGTATATAGTTGCGCGTCCTAAAGCGCCCCCTACCGGTTTTATAAGAAAACCAGATTTTTCTAAGAGACTGTCGCACTTTTCCCGGACACACGTTGCACAGTGTCCGGAGGAGGAACCAGAGACAAGAGAAGTCTACGAGAATGTTTATATAAAAAGTTTTATATATATATAATGTTTATATGTTTTATATGTTCATATAAAAATTTTGTATGTTTTGGTGTTTTATGTCTTACAGCCCGAGGACGTGCTGTGATTTACCAGGGGGGAATGTAGCACCCTGAGGATTCGGCTGCTACAGGGGTATTGCACCTCAACCCAGAGGTGTGATATTCCACTCCCGGGTAAGGAAGGAGTGTGGAACTGAGCTCAGATAGACTGCATGCACTACATACATCCCATTCCAGAGGAGCAGGCCGACGGTACTCCCACTTAGAAATGTGCAGGTACAACCGAGCCTGTTCCTGGCTGGAGTGGGAGGGGGGTGGTACATCCCATGTAGTGTAGGGGCAGATAGGGGGAGCAGTCTGGGTAGTGATAGGAGCTCATTGGGTGCTGGTCACCTGAGCTCACACATAGAGGGATATATAAGGAGGGCACCAACTTAGATCAGGGTCAGACGCTGAGAACAAGTCAGTTGGAGAGGAGAGAGAAGGAAACAGCAGCCCTGGAGAGAGAGAGAGTGGAGCAGAGAAAGACCCAGAGGGGGAAGACTGAAGGGACCCAAGAACCCAAATTAGAGCACCGGGTGAGGAGTCAGCAAGAGGGTACCGGAACCCAAGCTGGTGGGGGCAAAGACATTCCCCAGCCAGAGACCGGAGACCGTGGGCAGTGTCTGTCATGGTCACCCACCACATTCACCCCGAAGGCACACCACATGAAGGGTCAGGGAACCCAGGGCCAAGGGTGTCCCAAAAGAAGGCCCGAGGGAGCTGGACCTAGGTGAATCACTGGTGGGGACGGCTGAAGAAAGGACAGAGGGAGAGCTCAGGGCCACGCTCTGGACTTGTTTGGGGGTTGGCCGGATCCAGGACCTGGTGGACGCAGCACGGCTCGGGTGGTCACTAGCAGCTGGAGTGACCAGTACAACATCAGCAGTAAGTAAACACCCTTAACTGCACAACCCGAGTCTGTCTTCATTGCCGGCTGCACCGCACCACCACAACCCCCATCCTCTGCGCCTGTCCCCTCTGAGGCTATACCCCTCCCGTTGGGGGTTATCCCACCAAGCTGCGCATCCACCATCAGCCTCAGCGGACCCTGCTGCAGCGGCGGCCACAGTGACCGCATCACAACGGGTGGCGTAGTCGACACAAAAGAACTTTAGTAACATCTGTAAAGCTGCCACATAACACTGAGCTTGACGCCCTGGGCACGGGACCGGGTCACAGCCGCTCGGAGACTACAACCCCCCATCTGATCCGGTGCCGGGTATTCCCCTCAAAAAGGAATATGTCCCAGGGGGCGCGTCATATATAAGACACATGGCTGCTTGTGACCTGTGTAAAATGGCCACAGCAGACTCCAACTCAAAACGCGGGGTGACTGCAACAATGATAGCCCTACAATTATATACAGTAGATATCTAATAGGCTTTAAACCAGAAGTAAAACAACACCTAATTAAGAGTTAGACCCTAGCCGCACCACACCGACACCACACCGACACAAGGGTTAAGGCATTAATATCCCACATTAATACCACTATCCTCACAGGACCGAAGTCCACTAATTATATTGAGATGTAACCAAAGTCACTATTCCCCCAACAGTAACCTCCGTCCAAAGGACATCACATTTATCAAGACTCTGACCCAAACCTATCCCCCACCGCTGTGACCGTCCCAAAACCTCTACTTATCAAGTGCCAGCCTTCAAACTTTCCTCCCATCTCTTTATAAGGGCTGGTTGGATGCTGGAACGTGAAACTCCTACCTTCTTCCTTTTATTGTCCCCCTGTAACCCAGCTCCTCAACTCCTTCCCGCAAATGTACGGGTTATTAACATCCTGGAAGGGTCCTCACATGTGGAGGGGGCTCAGGAGCTGAGCTCCCCAAACATGCGTATATGAAATAGCCAGCATCTGTCCCTAAAAACCGGGGACAACGCAGAATTCTTCTGGTAACCATTTAAATAAAGCTGTCAGTCTGTGACAGTATCATTTCAATTGTGCATGCACCGATGCCTGAGCACTCTTGCTTTCATCGGCCCTCCACAAGGCGATCACAGGGGTCTAATGCATTTCTAGGACAACCAGGGGTCTGCTGAAGACCTCCGTTGCTGAAACCACGGTCCTCCTTGTGAAGCTTAGCTATAGGCTGAGCTCCAGAGGAGATCAAGATTTTCACTATATAGCGCAATACTGTAGTATTGCAATATATAGTATGAGCGATTTGCAGGATTAAGTCCCCTAAGGGAACGAAAAAAAAAAATTAAAAATAAAGAAGAAAAGATTTAAAAAAATGTTAAAAATATAAAAGTTCAAATCACTCCTCTTTTCACCATTTAAAATAAAGAAAGGAAAAAATTAATGATCATATTTGATATTGATGCGGTTGTTAAAGTCTGATCTTTTAAGATAGGGAATTAATTAATACGATCAATAAACACCGAAAAGAGGAAAAAAAATTGGATTTGTGTTTTTTTTTTGTCTTCTCATTTCACTTAAAAACATTAATAATAAACAACCAAAACACCCATAGAATCTATGATTCTATGACACTCTATGTACACAAAGTTCACTGCAAAACTCAAATCTTCACTCATCCCAATCGACAGAAAACTAAAATGTTATGGGTCCCTGAATATAGCGACACAAAGAACCATTGCATCTCACTTGGAATTTTTTTCCCTTGTTTCAGTACAATGTATGGTAAATAGAATGGAGCCACTGAAAGCTACAACTTGTCCTGCAAAAGAATCAAGCCCTCACATGTCTATGTCAATGGAAAAATAACTAATTTATGGCTCTTGAAAGAAAGTGAGGAAAAAATGAAGGCATAACAACTGAAAACTCTGTGGTCCATAATTGGTTAACCAATCCAATTCCCCCCTACCTCCACAACCCTCCCAATAACCCTGTAGATATCACCCTCTCCCTTGTCATGTAGCCTGTATGCCCTATTACTGCTCCCCGGCTATTCTTATCTGGGTATTTGGTACAGGTTAAACTTATATTCCATTATTATTTTCCATTATTACTATATGATTTCTGCAGATTGTCCGCTATTTACCTGTTGTACTAATGTCCATATGTTCTTCTGTAAATGCTCAAGATATTCTGAGCTTATATGACCTCGTTTGTATTTGGTCAGGCAATCTCTCACAAGCTCCATTACCAGCCGGTAAGTGAAGCTGAGGACGCCATCGGGTAGTGGTAGCACAAAGTCAGGGTCATAGGTGGTAAGAATCCCCTGGAGTAGTGCTAACACCTGAAGTCTGTCTGGAGGAATTCCAGACATTTCCAGTAAATCCAAGCGCAGTCTGTATATGACTAGCTATATGGCTTATCACACCGACAACAATGACACCGGAAAGTCAAAGTGACAACTAGAGTGTAATCACTTGTAGAAGTAGTGATGGTTAATTGTGATGTCATAATGGAATCTTGTGTTCTACTCTTAAAGGGGCAGCTTACCTTATAAGGAAGTTGCCTAGCATCCCTTAAGGAGGCAACAATATAGGCTGAGCATCGGTACCATATGCAGACATGGATGATAGAGCTATGGACGCTTTACTCTTCTGAGCAGTTAGAGTATTATTATGTTGTTACATAAATTATTTATATCTGTTCCACACAATAAAAATTACAGTGTTTTGTATCAATAAGAAAGTCATATTCCGGGGCTAAAAGACAATGTATATCTTTGTACCGTGTTAGGGGCTAAAAGAAGTATCTTTACTGAGGGAACAGGGCCGGACTAGGGGCTGCGCCCAGCTCTGGCATAGGACGCACACAGGCCCATGTTACTCTCCCACACCCACTTTCAACGATGAGGGTCTCTATTACAAATATGACCCTGCCTACCATTGGAGAAAATCTAAATTTACTACTCCCCGTGATACCAATTTATTAGGATGATCATTTAGGTCTCTTTATCACATTAATAGTTCCCCTCTGGGTCTCCTTATAATAATATTAGTGCCCCTCTGGGTCTCCTTATAATAATAATAGTGCCCCTCTGGGTCTCCTTATAATAATAATAGTGCCCCTCTGGGTCTCTTTATAATAATAATAGTGCCACTCTGGGTCTCCCTATAATAATAATAGTGCCCCTCTGGGTCTCCTTATAATAATAATAGTGCCCCTCTGGGTCTCCTTATAATAATAATAGTGCCCCTCTGGTTCTCCCTATAATAATAATAGTGCCCCTCTGGGTCTCCTTATAATAATAATAGTGCCCCTCTGGGTCTCTTTATAATAATAATAGTGCCACTCTGGGTCTCCCTATAATAATAATAGTGCCCCTCTGGGTCTCCTTATAATAATAATAGTGCCCCTCTGGGTCTCCTTATAATAATAATAGTGCCCCTCTGGTTCTCCCTATAATAATAATAGTGCCCCTCTGGGACTCCTTATAATAATAATAGTGCCCCTCTGGGACTCCTTATAATAATAATAGTGCCCCTCTGGGTCTCCTTATAATAATAATAGTGCTCCTCTGGGTCTCCTTATAATAATAATAGTGCTCCTCTGGGTCTCCTTATAATAATAATAGTGCCCCTCTGGGTCTCCTTATAATAATAATAGTGCCCCTCTGGGTCTCCTTATAATAATAATAGTGCCCCTCTGGGTCTCCTTATAATAATAATAGTGCTCCTCTGGGTCTCCTTATAATAATAATAGTGCCCCTCTGGGACTCCTTATAATAATAATAGTGCCCCTCTGGGTCTCCTTATAATAATAATAGTGCCCCTCTGGGTCTCCTTATAATAATAATAGTGCTCCTCTGGGTCTCCTTATAATAATAATAGTGCCCCTCTGGGTCTCCTTATAATAATAATAGTGCCCCTCTGCGTCTCCTTATAACTTTAAAGTGAATCTGTCAGAAGGATCAGCTCTCCCTCCCAAGCCGTCTATATGGGCATACGTTATACACGTGGTCCCTTTACCAGCGAGGTTGGTCGACTGGGATAAGAAAATCATTCAACGAGAGACTAGATGGATTTTATTATCGAATGGCCTATTGTTATAGTGTGATCACTATTCAGTATGGCCCTATTACATAGACTATCACCATACAGTGTGTAGGCCAATTGTGGCTGCGCTCTTCTATACGGCATAGTCGGCCATTTGGACGGACTTCTTTTCTTTATCTATACTTTTAATCTTGGCTGCACTGAATATTGATTCAGGGTTAAATGATTCTCCTTTGTGTGTGCATCGATTATATCTGGTACATTTACACTATATTAATACATCCTCTATATTTATAATATATCTATACACCTATATTCCCTGTTGTCTTGTTGCCTAGCCATTATGGGAACCAATCTGGACCTATGATGTGATAAATACTTGATGAGATCCATAAAACAGCGCCCCCTATTGGAGCCCACTGTGCGTTTCAAGCATGGACCTTCTGGTATCTGTATGGGGAGGAAACCTCTCGCTGGAGCGCCGCGTGCCTCCCAATGCGCACTGACGCCCCCTCCGGTCTCATCGCTGGAACACATTTTTATGTAAAGTGTCATTGAATGCAGCAGCCGGGTCTAAGCTCCTAATAAACACAACCCTCCGCCTGCCCCGCTGTGTTATTACAGGCTCTATTCCCCTTCAAGCCTAAGCATCAGAATGCCTGCTCCTCCTCTTACCTCCCCCTTTCACCTGCTGTTATAGTACAGCCTGTCTGGGCTCTGTATTAAAGCCTCTTATTAACCCTCTCCCCCTATGTATCTACTAGTAGACCCCATATTAATCTAAGCCCCTTGCATACCATGAGCTGCAATATTATTATTGTAAGAAACCCCATGTGCACTATTATTATCAGGCATAGATGGGGGCATTATTATTCAGTATCGGCACACAGGGGGCATTATTACTATCTAAGGCAAGGGTGGGCAATTAATTTTCCAAAGAGATCACATGAGAGACCATGACTGTTGCGGAGAACGAACCAATAGACAGATATGAATTCTGCTCAATATTCATATCAACATATTAATTACATTTATTATAATATATTAATATTATCACTAGAGATGAGCGGTGTTCGACTCGAACTGTTTGCCTATCTCAAATTCGAGCTGTTTTGGGCGATGTTCGAGCCGTTCGGCGAACACGAACAATTTGAAAAAAATCCGGCTGTTCGAGGTTATGTTCCATAACTGTTCATGCACCAAAATCATAACTGGATTTTTTCTCAGTAATGCTGAAAATTAATGTTAATACGCAGTTTGAGTGTACAGCGGGGTGGGGGGAGGGGCAGGGGATGGATCTCTGCAGAAATAATGAAGATCTCCATTTTTTTTTCTCTTTCCCCCATTTACAGTGGGGAGGTGCAATCTGTCAGCCTATCAGCAGCGCACACACGGAGCGAACTGCTTTTTTCACACAAGCAAAGGCATGTGTCATTGGCAGTGTATGTCACATGTCCTTGCCCTATAAGACCCAGCCATTTTCCACGTAGCCACCATTTTCTCACTGCTGCAGCTGCGTGTTAGATGGCACCGCTGTTGCTGTGTGCGCTATACTTTGAGTGTTCATTTCAAGCCAATTTTCGCACAAATCTACAGATAGCTTGGGAGTAGGGGATAGTTGTGATTGCAGTCCTTTTGAGGACTAGGTTACAGCATTTCCTAGGACTTTTTGCTAGGTAGGTCTGTGCCAGTGCTGTGCAAGTTTTTTTCACAGCATTTAGCTAAATCTAGCTAAGCAAATCCTTTTTGGGCTCTTGCAGTGTGTGTTAGTCAGTGGAGTAGCCTATCTGTGTTGCAAGCTATACCACCTGTGTATAGAATACAAATTTTTTTACTGCACCTAGCCAAGTAAAACCTTTTGGGCATAGCATCATTCTATTAGTCCATCTATACTAACCTCCACCAGTTTGCAAATTAAAAATAATTTTTAGCTGCATCTAGCTCTGAAAAAAAAATTGGGCTTGTAGCAGTGTGTGGGACTTGTTCTATTAGTCCATCTATACTAACCTCCACCAGGTTGCAAATTAAAAATAATTTTTATCTGCATCTAGCTCTGAAAAAAAATTTGAGCTTGTAGCAGTGTGTGGCACTTGTTCTATTAGTCCATCTATTCTAACCTCCACCAGGTTGCAAATTAAAAATAATTTTTATCTGCATCTAGCTCTGAAAAAAAATTTGGGCTTGTAGCAGTGTATGGGACTTGTTCTATTAGTCCATCTATACTAACCTCCACCACCTGTGTATGTAATAAAATTGTTTTACTGCATCTAACCCAGCCAATACTTTTGGGCTAATACAACAGTTTGGCCACTCAGCTCTGCTCGGTTCCCATCCATTGTTTTTTGTGCAAACAACTCCAGAGTTGTCAATTAGTTAACCACCAAAATGAGTGGAAAAAGGCCTGCTGATGGTGGAAAGGGGAATAGGTGTGTTGGGAAGGGAAAAAAAGGTTGTGTCCGTGGGGTAGGTGTTAAAGCAACAGTAACATCTGCAGAAGAAAGACCATCTTCCAGCCAAACTAAAATGTCTACTTCTTTTAGTGGACAATGTGATAAGATCCCTTTCTTACGGCCACGCCAATCGCTACAAATTCCAGATGAGGCACAAAAACAGTTGCTTCAACGGATATCAAGTGCTCCTTCAAGTGGGCTCTCCTCCACCTCAACCATAATGTAGACCCTCGTTCCCAAACTGTATCTCCTGTTGGTGGAGAGAATGAGGAAGGCGATGATGAGACTCAAATACCTGATTGGAACGACAACTTGAGATTTTTGTCAGGGCAGGAAGAGGTTGACTCTGAGGACGACTGGTGTGATAACACACAGGGTGATGATGACGAGGTTGGAGATCCCACTTACTGTCAACCCACAGTCAGCCAGTCGATGAGGTCAGCAGAGGAGGTGGAGGAGGATACTAGTGACGACGAGGTCAGGTTGCGCCTTCCTGGACAGAGACGTAGTACTGGAAGCACGTCAACAACTGCATCCTCAAACACAACTCTGCCTCTGACCACAAGTCGTAGTGGCTCTTCAGGTCGCATGGGTGCTAAGCCTTGCATAGCTTGGGCATTTTTTCAGATCGATAAGAATGACCCAACTCGTGTTATCTGTAACATTTGTCCGAAAAAGCTAAGTAGAGGCCAAAAAATACATAGTTTGAGTACTTCATACATGAACCGGCACATGGATATGAAGCATAAGTTGCAGTGGGAAGCTCACTGTGCTACAATGCGGCCTAGCCGGCTGGGCCAACCACCATCAGCCACATCTTGTGCACCCTCAGCCTCTTCATCCTCTGTGACTGGGGGGAGAGCAGTCACACCTGTTTTGGGACGCAGACCGGCCACCTCTTTACCCGCAACAGCCAGTGTGATTGTCAGGTCATCATTTTATTTGGAGGTGGAAACACCAGCTGGTGTTGAGCGCTCTCCGACATTGATAGCACCACCTTTGGATCAAGGCAACCTAACATGTCCGCCTGCATCTTCCTCACAGACCGGCAGTTTGCCGGGGACACCCTTCTCAACCCCGTCTAAGCACAACAGCCAGCCCTCGGTCCCTCAGATGTGGATGTGGCACCCAGGGGAATGGGGATAACTCGGTACCCGGGCCTTTGGCCTGGCCTTTAGGGATGTCGCGGTGGTCGGCTCCCGGGCCCGTACCCTGGGGTCTCTCCTTAAAAGGGGTTGATATTTGTAAAGTTTATAAAAGAAAGAGTTCGTGACGCCACCTGTGGTTTCTGGTGAGGATCACCAGCGCTGCGCAGTCTACTGAGGCTGATGATAAGGCAGCTTGATGGTATAGCTCTCCACAGTTAGAGCTGGGCCTCAGGGCAGTATAGGAACGGGGATGCAGGATATAGAGACTACTCTGGGCCAGAGCGAGAACAAGGACGGACACGATAGTCACTTCAGTACCTTTTACTGGTGGAATTTCAGGCACTCCCCGGAGCACTGTAGGGTGAAGGGTGTATGTCCAGATCCTCCCCAATGAGCAGGTTTTGGGCCTCCTGGTTCTGGCTTCTGCATAATAAGTTTCTGACCTGCCTGGAGCTAGGCCTAACTTTGTCTCTGTCCTGCGCTGGCTGACCTTGTGGTAGGGCCTTCTCTTGGAGTGCACGCTCCCGACCTACGGGGCCTATGTGTCTCCTGGCTCTGGTACGTATCAGCACTTTAGCGATCCTGGGACCTGTAGTTCTCCAGGGATTCCGGTTTATCTTGCTGGGTCGTGGAGTTCCCGGCAAGCTTCGGACCCGGTGTCCGGTAAATTCTTCTTCTCGGGGTGAGCCAGCTAAGCTCCTCTGCTCCCCTATGAACTAACTCTCTACTCCTTTGCCTTCGGCCTACTCGAGCCCTCGATAGGCTACTCACACAAACGGCAGCGTGCCGCGGTTCACCGATCTTATGGCGCCGGCACACCTACAGCTCACCTCACTGAGCTACACCGAGTCTTGATCTGGATAAGCTCCACTGCAGGGTAGAATGCAGGAGCTGGAACAGGCTTTTGTCCTCTGAGGTAACACGTCTCAGACTGCACTGGACTCACTGCTAAACCAGACTCTGACAGACTAACGGCTGCCTGGCCCCACCTTCCCTTATATATCTCCCTAAGGAGCTCCCTCTGGTGGTCTGAGGTGGAAGGTGCAGATTTGTGAATGGTTATGGGGGCCTCTTGTGGAGGAGTCCTTCAATACACCCTTCTGGGTCTGTGATGCCAAGCACAGCTGGGCTTCACATGGACAAGTAAAAGACCATTTCCTCCTAGCCATGAGAAAGCTAAGAGGTTGAATTTCACCATCTGCAAGCTCTTGGCTACATAAATGCTGCCTTCCGCCTGGTGGACACAGAGGATTTTCGAGACCTTATGTCCCGTCACAGTGCCCCAGTACCAGATGCCCAGTCGGCACTACTTCTCAAAGAAAGGTGTGCCTGCACTCCACCAGCATGTCGCACACAACATCACCGCTTCTTTGAGAAACTCTGTGTGTGACAGGGTGCATTTCACCACAGACACTTGGACGAGTAGGCATGGACAGGGGCGTTACATGTCGCTGACTGGGTACTGGGTAACTATGGTGACAGCAGGACAAGGGGCTGCTGTCCAAGTCTTGCCGTCCCCACGAGTTGTGCGTCAATCCTCTTTATCTCGAAGTTCCTCCACTGCTTCTGCCTCCTCAACCTCCTCTCGGGCCTCCACCTGCACCCAAAGCCTGTCTGGTCATGCCACAAGCTTTCTAACTGCGCAGAAGGGATCCTGCACAGCTCCTTACTATGCTGGCAGCAGGGCTCAACGTCATCAGGCGGTTTTTACTTTGAAATGTCTGGGAAATGTGAGTCACACAGCTGAGGAGTTGTGGTCAGCTCTGGAGAACCAGTTTCATGAATGGTTGTCTCCACTGGACCTGAAACCAGGGAAGGCCGTGTGCGACAATGCTGCAAACCTCAGTGCGGCCCTTCGCCGGGGCAATGTCACACACGTGCCTTGTATGGCTCACGTGTTGAACCTGGTGTCCAGCAATTTTTAGGCCACTATCCTGGACTAGATAGCCTTCTGCAGAGGGCACGGTCGCTGTGTGCTCACTTCCGCCGTTCGCATCCCGCAGCTCAGCGACTTACATCTCTACAGAAGTCGTTGAGCCTGCCACTTCACAGGCTAAAACGCGATGTGCCTACCCGGTGGAATTCAACTCTGCACATGTTGCAGCGACTGTGGCAGCACCGACAAGCCCTGGTGCAATATGTTCTGACGTATAGCCTGGGCCAACGAGATCCAGAGGTGGGGCAAATCACGCTGGAGGAGTGGTCTCAGATCAGGGACCTATGCATCCTTCTGCACAGTTTTGAAATGGCGACGAAGATGTTTAGTGCTGACGATGCCATTATCAGCATGACTATTCCGGTGATTTACATGCTGGAGCACATGTTAAACAGAATTCGGAGTCAGGTGGTGGCACAAGAGGAGGTGGAGGAAGTAGAGGAGGAGGAGTTGTATGCGGAAGGGCTAACATCTACAAAGTCCAGACGGTCGGCAGCACCAAGGCGGCAGGCATGTGAGGGTGGGGGAGATGGTTTTAGCAGGGCGCATGGTAGCAGCCAAACTAGTGAGAAATGTGCAGGAGCCCAGGAAGAAGTGGAGGACGAACTGATGGAAGACTCATCAGATGAGGGAGACCTTGATCACATTTCTGTTGTGCAAGGTTGGGGAGAGAGGGCAGAGGAAGGAAGCATGATTGTTACCTCGCCACCAACACAACAGGGACTTGGTGCTCCTGGATGCGCAAGACACATGAGTGCCTTCTTGCTGCACTACCTGCAACATGACCCTCGAATTGTGAGAATTAGAAATAATCCTGACTACTGGGTTGCCACACTGTTAGATCCCCGGTACAAAAGTAAATTTGCAGAAATTATTCCTGCCATAGAAAGGGATGCACGCATGCAGTAGTATCAGCAGAGACTGTTGCAGAATCTTACATGTGCTTTTCCACAAAACACCAGTGGTGCACGTAGTGAATCTCACAGTTCCAACTTGCCAACTGTGGGACCGTCGAGTGTTCAGCACTCAAAATGTAACAGAAACACAGTATCTGCTGGTAACATCAATATTGCGGAATCATTTCACCACTTTTTTAGCCCATCCTTTGCAAGGCCACAGGAGACAAGAAGTCTGACACACAGTCAACTCCTAGAGACGATGGTACAGGAGTATCTCCAAGTAAACATTGAAGCCATGACTGTGTCACTGGACCCTTGCTCTTTTTGGACTTCCAATCTGGATAAATGGCCTGAGCTCGCCACTTATGCCTTGGAGATCTTGTCATGCCCCGCAGCCAGCGTTCTGTCTGAACGTGTGTTCAGCGCTGCTGGTGGTGTGCTGACAGATAAGCGCACGCGGCTCTCCACTGATAATGTAGACAGATTCACGTTCATAAAGATGTACAAATCATGGATCCGAAAGGACTTCTCTACCCCTGTGTCATCCTGGGGAGAGTAAAAGCTTGATGATTTGTTAATTTCACCTCACCAACCGTTTTAAGCTTTCAAATTACTAATCATGTTTATCTGTATCTTGCCTGTATAGTAATTTTGGCCTTGTAGCACTGTGCTGTACTGATTCTATTAGGCCATCTATACTAAACTCCACCAGATTTCAAATTACTAATCATGTTTATCTGTATCTTGCCTGTATAATAATTTTGGCCTTGTAGCACTGTGCAGTACTGATTCTATTAGGCCATCTATACTAAGCTACACCAGATTTAAAATTACACTGGTCAATGCAGTTTTTCTGTCAAAAGGTTTTAAAACCTATTTTAAGTCAATTTTGGCTGCTGATTACTAATACGAACTCCGTTTTTGGCTATCACATCAGGATTTCG
Source organism: Phyllobates terribilis (assembly GCF_046119375.1). Lineage (NCBI taxonomy): Eukaryota > Metazoa > Chordata > Amphibia > Anura > Dendrobatidae > Phyllobates > Phyllobates terribilis. The sequence goes on from NW_027362763.1 coordinate 60,297,708, forward strand.
AGATATTTTTGATGGAAATTAATCCTATCGAATGTTTTTTGATAAAAACCTCATGATTTTCGTTACTACATTTTGTATATTTTTAATCAAGGAATAACAAATTACAAAGTCTGTGTACAGCAAATCAAATATACTTACAAAATTAAACTACAAAATATAAAAACACATATATATGGCACACAGATGAATGGCAAATGGCAGTTATTTGAACTTTCTTTTCTTGGCTGATCTGTGATGTACAGCTTCTGGGTTGTCTCTCATCAAGCTCCAGCAATAGTCAGCCATCATATGTGAGTCCCACCGGCCTTGATACCGTTCTTCCATTGTTTTAATGTCCTGATGAAAACGCTCCCCTTGTTCCTCGCTCACATCCCCAAGGTTCTCTGGAAAAAAGTCCAAATGGCTGTTTAAATAGTGAATCTTGGTACTCATTCTACATCCAAGATTTTGCAGACTCATTAGTAGCTCTTCCACAATCTCTTCATAGTTGTCTGCTTTCTTATTCCCTAGAAAATTCTGCACCACATTACAAAATGCATTCCGAGCTCTTTCTTCTGTCTCATTCATTGATGTGATAAAGTTTGGGTTTCTCATAAGTGTTCTTATTTGAGGTACATCCAATATTCCAGCCTTTTTCTTCTCTTCACTAAGACCTGGAAAAGTTGAACATGTATAGTTAAAGCATTCTCCACTGTGATTGAGAGCATTGACGAACTGCTTCATCAATCCAAGTTTTATGTGCAAGGGAGGAAAGACCATGTTCTTCCTATCCACTAGTGAATCATGGATGACATTCTTATCGCCAGGTGCCAAACTCTGTCGCTGAGGCCATTCAGTTTTCACCCAATGCTCTGCTGTAGCTCTACTGTCCCAGTAGCACAGAAAACAAGGGTGTTTGAAAACTGTTTTTTTACTTTATTATCATAACAAATGGGAATTATGCATGTTCAAAGAAAACAAAGATATTCTCACATTTATTGGGAGACTAAATGAAAACTAAATTTACCTTAGTGAACCGTATAAAACGGCACTTTTCATACACTACTTATATTTTTCTTGGAATTATTGAAAATGGGCTATATACCTATAGCGCAAAAACGTGATGTGATAGAGAAATTATAAGATCAGATTTGAATTCAGCACCCTCAAATTAGTCTAAAACTGTTCTTAAAGTCCATGCCAGAATTTTTTTTTTTTTGTACACCAGTGTTATTAATAATCATGTTTATCTGCATCTTGCCTGTAAAATAATTTTGGCCTTGTAGCAGTTTGCAGTACTGATTCTATTAGGCCATCTATACTAAGCTCCACCAGATTTCAAATTATTACTAATCATGTTTATCTGCATCTTGCCTGTAAAATAATTTTGGCCTTGTAGCAGTTTGCAGTACTGATTCTATTAGGCCATCTATACTAAGCTCCACCAGATTTCAAATTAATAATAATTTTTGTTCTCTCTGAACATGTGTTCAGCGCTGCTGGTGTTGTGCTGACAGCGCGGCTGTCCGCTGACAATGTAGACAGACTCAGGTTCATAAAGATGAACACATCATGCATCAGCAAGGACTTTTCTAGCCCTGTGTCATCCTGGGGAGAGTAAAAGCTTGAGGATTTGGTAAAATCACCTCACCAACCGTTTTAAGCTTTCAAATTAATTATCATTTTTATCTGTATCTTGCCTGGAAAATAATTTTGGGCATAGTAGCAGTGTGGAGTACTGATTCTATTAGGCCATCTATACTAAGCTCCACCAGATTTCAAATTATTACTAATCATGTTTATCTCTATCTTCCCTGTAAAATAATTTTGGCCTTATAGCAGTTTGCAGTACTGATTCTATTAGGCCATCTATACTAAGCTCCACCAGCTTTCAAATTAATAATAATTTTTAGCTGCATCTAGCCCGGAAAATAATTTTGGGGCTCCTAGATGCGCAAGACACATGGGTGCCTTCTTGCTGCACTACCTGCAACATGACCCTCAGATTGTCAGAATTCGAAATAATCCTGACTCCTGGGTTGCCACACTCTTAGATCCCCCACACTCTTCGATCAACCTTTTCATTTTAAAAAAGAACTAAAAAATGGTCATTTTTGAAATTATAAGCATTAGCAGGTTATTAGAAACTTAAATCAAACAGTTTTCAACTCAAAGCTTTATTCTAGGTGATGTTACATTTGCACATAGGACCCCTTGTTCGAAAGGAGCTTCTGAACTCTCTCGTCCATTGAATTTGTCAGGTTTTGGATGGTTTCTGCTTCAATTGTTTTGCATGAGAACAGAATACCCTCCCAGAGCTGTTGCTTAGATGTGAACTGCCTCCCGCCATCATAGACACTCCTTTTGATGATGCTCCAGAGGTTCTCAATGGGTTTGAGGTCAGGGGAGCATGGAGGTCACACCATAAGTTTGTCCCCTTTTATGCCCATATCAGCCAGAGATGCAGATGTGTTATGTGCATCATGAGACGGTGCATTATCATGCATGAAAATGATCTTGCTGAGGAATACATGGTTCTTCTTCTTGAACCATGGCAGGAAGTGCTGTTTGAGAAACTCCACATACATCATGGAGTTCATCTTTACCCCTTCAAGGATCCTAAAGGGGCCGACAATCTCTCTCCCCATGATTCCAGCCCAAAACATTACTCCTTCTCCTCCTTGTTGGCGCCGTAGCCATCTTTGCATGGGGTGTCCATCAACCAGCCATCCTCCACTCCATCCATCTGGACTATCGAGCGTTGAACAGCACTCATCGGTGAATAAAACAGTTTTGAAGTCAGTCTTCATGTATTGTTTGGCCCATTGGAGCTGTTTCTGCTTGTGTACAATGGATACAGGAGGTCAACAGGATGGCTTATGCACAGCTGCAAACCTCTGAAGGGCCCTGCATCTTGTTGTTCGGGGGACGTTGGAGGCACCAGCAGCTTCAAAAACTTGTCTGCTGCTATGACAAGGCTTTTTTGCCGCTGCTCTTTTAACCTGACGTAATTGCTTGTAGGAAAGAGTCTTCAATTTTCCCTTATCAGCACGCACACGTGTGTACTGTGAATCAGCTACATACTTCTTGATTGTGCAATGATCACGATGAAGTGTCTTGGCAATGTTGAATGTAGTCATGCCTTGACCTAAACACTCCACAATTTGTTGCTTCTCAGCAGCCGACACATCCTTTTTCTTTCCCATTTTGGCAGAAAATGTAGGCTGCTTAATAATGTGGGACAGCCTTCTTAAGTAGTCTTGCCTTTCATTGGACACACCTGCCAAACTAATTAGCACAGGTGTCTGCAATTGCTTACTGTGATATAAAGAGCCCTGACACACATCACCATCAATGAGTTTAACTGACAAACAAAAAAATTCTTACCTTATCACTCCTAAACACTTTTTGCATAATAATTTGGAACACAGTGTACATGTGCTTTTCCACAAAGCTCCAGTGGTTCACGTAGTGAATCTTACAGTTCTAACTTGCCAACCGTGGTCTGTATGGAGTTGTTCAATAAAGGGCCCAAAATTAAGATAACATAGACGGGAGAGGTCTCTATGAATAGGAATTCCTAAGTATTTGATACCCTGTGAGGGCCAGGCATGCCAGGAGACTCTATGGAATGCTTTCTCAGCATCTAACGAGAGTATCTAATTACAAAATTTTAACTGCATCTAGCCCAGGAAATACTTTGTGCCTAGTAGCAGTGTCTGCTAGTCAGCGGATTATCCCGGCTGTTAAGCAAGCTACACCACCTGTAGTTTGGACACTTAATTTTTTCAAAGGAAATGCTTCGGGCCCCCGGGACACTCAGTGAAGAGCATCGGGAGGCACCCCAAGCCACAGGGGCTGGGACTGGCGGTAGGACGCCTTGAAGTGGACCGCCAAGCTCGATCCTTATAAAAGCTTTTTAACTGCAGCAGCTTTAGTGGACGCTACTGGAGCTGTAATTCCCGCGGCTGCTGGCATCAGACTTGCCCTCCAATAGATCCTTGTAAAAGGATTTAAAGTGTACTCATTCAAATTAGAGAGACAATTTAAATTAAAAAGCTTAGACCTGCCTCCACCGCAGGGGGGCTCGCTCGACCCACCAGCGGACAGGCACCAGTATAGGGAGAAGGGGGCTGGCCATCAGGGTTCACCGCAGCTCTGGCACAAACCCGGCGACACGGAGGTCGCATGGGCAAGAACGGACTGGCCGTGTCAGCTTCGCACTTTTTTGGTTTTAGAAGGGCATTACATGCCTATATCTGTGTCTCCCCCTCCTTTTACTCCTCAACCTCTTTTCTTTTTGCATGACTATATGTACTTGTCACTTTTCCATGTGTTAGCTGTGTCTTCTGAGCAGTTTGTCAGCTTTTGGACACCTTTGAAGTGTTTTCTATGTGTTTTCTATGTGTTTCTATGTGTTTTTGTTTGCCTGCCATTGGTTTTAATGGTGTTCGACGGTGTTCCATGAACAGTTCGACGAACAGTTCGGCGAACATACGGGCGTTCGACGAACCGAACTCGAACCTTACGGGGGTGGCTTAACTCTAATTATCACTTAATATTTAAGTATGCTGACATTCCCCTATTTACCGTATAAGCCTGAAAACTGCCCCTATATACAGTATGAGCCCCCACACAGCCCCCTACATATAATATAAGACCAACATAGCCCTTCTATATACAGTGTGAGTCCCCATATAGTCCCCTATATACAGTATGAGCCTCCACATAGACTTTCTACATACAATATGAGCCCTCATATAGCCTCCTATTTACATGATGAGCCCCCACATAGCCCCCTATAAACAGTATGAGCCCCCATATAGCCTCTCTATATAGAGTGTGAGCTCACATATCCTCCTATAAACAGTATGAGCCTGAACAATTCCTCCTATAAACAGTATGAGCCCCCACATGGACCCTATAAACAGCATGACCCTCACATAGCTTCCTATATCCAGTATGAGCCCCCATATGGCCCCCTATAAACAGTGTGAGCCCCCACATAGCCTCTCTATATAGAGGTTGAGCCTCACATATCCTCCTATAACAGTATGAGCCCTCACTTAGCCACTCTCTATACAGTATGAACCCCACATAACCCCATATACTGTATACAGTATGTGCCCACACATAGCCTCCCTATATACAGTATGAGCCCTAGGTAACCTCCTATATACAGTATGAACCCCCACGCAGCCCTATATAAACAGTATGAGCCCCACATAGTCCCTTTATACAGTATGAGCCCCCACATAGCCTCCTAAATACAGTATAAGCCCCCATATAGCCTCCTATATGCAGTATAAGCCCCCACATATTTTCCAATATACAGCATAAGCCCCCCACATAGTCTCCTATATACATTGTGAGCCCCATCATAGCCTCCTATATATACTGTGAGCACCCTCATAGCCTCCTATATACAGTATGAGGCCGCACATAGCCTCCTGTATACAGTGTGAGCTCCACATAGCCTCCTAAATACAGTTTGAGCCACCATGTAGCCTTTGTATATACAGTGTGAGCCCCCACATAGACTCATATATACATGCAGAAAAAACATACTCATCTCGCTCCTGTTCCCCGGGTGTGCTGCTCCGGTCTCCAACACCCTGACTCTCCATACAGCAGACGCGATGAGGTGACGTGAATTACATTTTGCAGAGACAAGTCATGGATGGAAGAAGTGGTTATGGTGGTGTGGGCTGAATGAAAAAGAAAAGGGAAAGTGAACAACTATGATCAGAGAGATGGTAGATGACTTAATATACATATATTTGTACAATTACCAGCACACTATGCACATACAGTACAGACCAAAAGTTTGGACACACCTTCTCATTTAAAGATTTTTTCTGTATTTTCATGACTTTGAAAATTGTGCATTCACACTGAAGACATCAAAGCTATGAATTAACACAGTTGTTGTAGAGATGTGTTTGCTTCTAGAACTCTGTGTGGCATTGACCTGGTCTCTAATCTGAGCTGCTGTTAACCTGCGATTTCTGAGGCTGGTGACTCGGATAAACTTATCCTCAGAAGCAGAGGTGACTCTTGGTCTTCCTTTCCTGGGGTGGTACTTTTGGTGAGCCAGTTACTTTGTAGCGCTTGATGGTTTTTACAACTGTACTTGGGGACACTTTCAAAGTTTGCCCAATTTTTCGGACTGACAGACCTTCATTTCTTAAAGTAATGATGGCCACTCGTTTTTCTTTACTTAGCTACTTTTTTCTTGCCATAATACAAATTCTAACAGTCTATTCAGTAAGACTATCATCTGTGTGTCCAGCAGACTTCTGCACAACACAACTGATAGTCCCAACCCCATTTATAAGGCAAGAAATCCCACTTATTAAACCTGACAGGGCACACCTGTGAAGTGAAAACCATTTCCGGTGACTACCTCTTGAAGCTCATCAAGAGAATGACAAGTGTGCAAAGCAGTCATCAAAGCAAAAGGTGGCTACTTTGAAGAACGTAAAATATAAGACATATTTTCAGTTGTTTCACACCTTTTTGTTAAGTATATAATTTCACATGTGTTAATTCATAGTTTTGATGCCTTCAGTGTGAATGTACAATTTTCATAGTCGTGAAAATACAGAAAAATCTTTAAATGAGAAGGTGTGTCCAAACTTTTGGTCTGTACTGTATATAGTATGCAGAGCACTGGAATTGATATATACAATTATACCACTACATGGTTGCTGCACAGTGATAATATCAGTGTTTATACTGTTAATAATCAGTATGGTATATTATCACTACAGTACATGTTGGTGATATGTTGTTATGATCTGGCTGTATTTATTGATTATTGTCTCATATTGTGGTATTGATTGTAATATTGGTCTTAGTACAGTCATGATGGTAATGATCAGTATGGTGGCATTATTTTAGCATTATGTGGTGGCATTATGTGGTCATAACTTGGTAGGATTATTTACTAGTGATGGGCGGACCCGTGGATATCCGAATATCTATTAAAAGTTTGGTTCGGTTACCAGAACAGTACCTGACCCGGAACACGGACCCCATTCATATGAATGGGGCCCCCGAACATCCATGATTTCCCACGCAGATGACAGCGTGGGAAAAAGGGGCTCTGATCGGTTAGAACTACGGGCTCACTCTGTCAGATGACAGTGTGAGCACGCAGCTGTGACTGTGATCAGTCGTAAAAAGCTTACCACGGGTCACAGGCATCAGCTGATGAGAGTACTACTCCCATCAGCCTATGCCTGCTGTTATAGAGCAGACGCCGCTGTGTAATCAATCCTGCAGTGTATAGCGCTGAGCTGCCGTGAAAGAGTTCACAGGAGTTCATCAGCTGATGAGCTCCAGTGATCTCACTTACGGCACCGCTACGGCGTGAGACAGTTCTCACGCAGCGGCGGTGCCGTAAGTGAGGTTACCGGGTTTCATCAGCTGATGAACTCCTGTCAACTCTTTCACGGCAGCTGATCGCTACACATTACTTGTGTCAGTGTGAGCCTGTTGTCATGTACAATATATTGTATGTCTATATACTGTTGACACATATATATACTGTTGTTATACACATGTAAATATATATATGGTGGCTCATTATACCCGTAATATTATTTTGAGGAATGTATTAACATTGTCTGTTTCTCTGACCGAACAACCTTTGACTATATGAGCCTTTTTACTAATCGGGTCACATTGGCCTGTGTATAAATACTATGCTACTTGGATGATCACTTAATATCTACTAGGCTGTACAATTTGGGTCCTGCGTGTCCCATATAGCGGTAGAATTTTTTTACACACTGTATGTTGTTTTGCACCATTTTTTGCACCAATTATCTGCATGTGATAATTTTTAACAAAATTGAATATTTAATAAAACAATTTTTTATGATGTAGATCGGCCTTTGATCGTGGTTGCTTCGGTTGTTTATGTTTATCTTGCGATTTTGCCATTATACGGTCAATAGCTGCCACTCTTCACATTGTAGTATGTGTACATTATGGAGTGGCACCGTTTGAAAATTATACTAGTATAAGTCATCTAGATAATCGTAGGACACTATGGATTATTTCATCACTTTGGATAGGTGAGGGATATGGTTGTTTTTTATTTTTGCTGTTTTACAGTTGACAGTGGCTTCTGGGATTAGGTGTTAGGTGAGTATAAATTAGCTTATTTATTTTCTGTTTTTTACAGGGAACAATGGTGTGAAGATATTCAAGGTAATCCCCTGTCGATCACTGTGCACTGCCAGGCGGGTTTTACGAAGCTCTACATATGAAAATTTGACACTGCAGCTTGCAAAGGAAGGAGCTGAAGAAGCGAAGAGTGAGAATTCTCACAGCAGCTGCAAGCTACACAGGATGTCCCTTCCCCTGACGCCATGTGCCTATTCAAGAAACATAATTCAACAGCGAGTTATGGGGAAAAGATTCATCTCAGTGATACACAAAATAGACCTGAGGGGATGCGGATTGTAACCCTAGTTTTAAACATAGTCCAGCGTAAGGAAAGGAGATACCCAGCACAGCCTTGCAGGGGCCCCTAGGACTCTGATGTTTAGCATCCATGCATAGCAGGGGCCCGGCTGGGTCCAATGACACCAGAACGGGCTCCCTAGGACTGTCCAGTAAGAACATATGGCCCATTTTAGTTTTGGGAGCTCTTAGCTGGGAAATAACAGGGATGGAGACTTGGGCTCCACCAGGGGTGCAGTAGGGGGAGTGACACAGAGTGTTTGAAGGTCTCTGTAGCTAGAGCCTATTGTCTTTTTCCTGGGGAGGTCGTGATATCAAGTCATCCGCCTGATTGTCACAGCTGACACCCGGTGCTATGTGCAAGGAACGGTCCCGCACCGCTCCCTGCACATTAACCCCCGAAATGCTGTGATTGAAATCGATCGCAGCATTCTGGTGGCAAGAGGAGGTTAGCGCGATACTTACCTTCTCTGCCGGCATCCCGCAGCGTCTGAGTCCAGTCCCAGATGTTGTCATGGTGACCCGATGTCATCATGACAACATCCGGGTCATAAGAAGGCAGGAAGTTGCTTTGGTCATGCGCCACGCGTGACCAAAGTAACTTTTCCCTGTGCAGCGCTGACAGGCTGCATAGCACAGGGATGGTGATGAAGTTAACCCCTTTAGTGATCAGGGTAAAAAAATAAAAAACAAAACATAAAACGATGCTTTATCATCATACCACCAAACAAAAAATGGAATAAAATGAGATCAAAAAGACAAATGTAAATAAAAATGGTACCGCTGAAAACGTCATCTTATCCCGCAAAAAACAAGCCACCATACAGCTCCAACGGCAGAAAAATAAAACATTTATAGCTCTCTAGCGATGCATAAACAATTCTTTTTTCTATAAAATAGTTTTCATTGAGTAAAAGTGCCATAACGTGAAAAAAAATATAACTGTGGTACCGCTGTAAACGTACTGACCCGAAGAATAAAGCTTCCTTATCAATTTGACGACACATAGAACGGCATAAAAAAACACCAAAAAACAATTCGTGAATTGTTGGTTTTTGTTTATTCTGCCTTCCAAAAATCGGAATAGAAAGCAATCAAAAAATGGAATGTGCCCAAAAATGGTACCAATAAAAACATCAATTTGTCCCACAAAAAAAAAAAAAAAATCACATGACTCTGTCGGCCGAAATATGGAAAAATTATAGCTCTCAAAAAATTGCGATGCAAAAACTAGTCTTTGCAAAAAAAAGGGTTTTTTAGTGTGTGACAGCTCTCAATCATAAAAACCTGATATGAATCTAGTATCCCTGTAATTGCACCGACCCGAAAAATAAAGTTGTCTAATTACTTATACCGCACGAGCAATGGCGTAAAAAATAAACTTTAGGGATAGGGTTGTGCTAGGGTTAGGGTTAGTGTTGTGCTAGGGTTAGGGTTGGGCTAGGGTTAGGGTTGTGTTAGGGTTGGCCTAGGGTGAGGGTTGAGCTAGGGTGGGGCTAGGGGTAGGGTTGGGGTAGGGTGGAGCTAGGGTTAGGGTTGGGCTAGGGGTAGCATTGAGCTATGGGTAGGGTTGTGCTAGGGTTAGGGTTGTACTAGGGCTAGGGTTAGGGTTATGCTATGGTTAGGCTAGGATTGGGTTAGGGTTGGGCAAGGGTTAGGGTTGAGCTAGGGTTAGGGTTGGGCTAGGGTTAGGGTTGAGCTAAGGTTGCGTTTGGGCTAGGGTTGTGGTTGTATTAGGGTTGGGATTTTTTCAGAAGTAAAGAAAAAAATACCGTCTATATGGCAACTAATGTTGAGCACAAGAGCTCGCTACTTGAGTTTGCATCGGGTGCTCGGGTATGCACCGAGTATAGCGGGTGCTCGAGTGACATGCTCAAGTCTCCGCCTCAAATGTTTTGCAGCTGTTATACAGCGAAAAAAACCTTGCTGGGACTGCCTGTCATGCACAAGCGATCCCCACATGTTTTTATTTGGGTGACTAACAACCATGAAACATGCGGGCGGGGACTCGAGCATGTCACTTGAGCACCCGCCATACATGGTCCATACCTGAGTACCCGATGCAAACTCAAGTAGCGAGCACTTGCACTCAAGACTAATGACAACTTATTCAATATGATGACCTAATGTTATCAAATTCTGTGTCGTACCTCTGGGTTCAAAATGTTCACTATACCCCTTGATAAAATCCTTCAGGGGTGTAGTTTCCAAAATGGAGTCACTTGGGGGGGGGGGGGTTTCCACTATTTAGGCACATCAGGGGCTCCCCAAACGCAACATGGCGTCCACTATTTCAAGCAAAGTTTACATTCAAAAAGTCAAATGGCGTTCCTTCTCTTCCGAACCCTGCCGTGTGCCCAAACAGTGTTTTTTCCCCACATATGGGGTATCGGCTTACTCAGGAAAAATTGCACAACAAATCGCGTGGTGCAATTTCTCCTGTTACCCTTATGAAAATGCAAAATTGGGGTCTGCAAAACATTTTTGTTGGAAAAATGTGAAAATGTTATTTTTACAGCTCCATGATATAAACTTCTGTGAAGCACCTGGGGGTTCAAGGTGCTCACCACACACCTAGATAAGTTCCCTGAGGGGTCTAGTTTCCAAAATGGTGTCACTTGTGGGGGGTTTCCACTGTTTAGGCACATCGGGGGCTCCCCAAACGCAACATGGTGTCCTCTAATTTTTCAAGCAAATTTTACATTCAAAAAGTCGAAAATAAAAAAAATTGCGGTCTAAAGTAACATTTTTGTGAAAAAAGTTAAATGTTCATTTTTTTCTTCCACATTCCAAAAATTACTGTGAAGCACCTGAAGGGTTAATAAACTTCTTGAATGTGGTTTTGAGCACCTTGGGGGGTGCAGTTTTTACAATGGTGTCACTTTTGGGTATTTTCTATCATAAAGGCCCCTCAAAGTCACGCCAGATGTGATGGGGTCTCTAAAAAAGTGTTTTTGTAAATTTTGTAATTTGTAAATGAGAAATCGCTGGTCAACTTTTAACCCTTATAGCTCCCTAAAAAAAAAAAATGTGGTTCCAAAATTGTGCTGATGTAAAGTAGACATGTGGGAAATGTTATTTATTAACTATTTAGTGTAACATATCTCTATTTAAGGGCATAAAATTTAAAATTTTGAAAATTGCAAAACTTTCTACATTTTTACCAAATTTCTGATTTTTTCACAAATAAACGCAAGTGATGTCAAAGAAATTTTACCACAATCATGAAGTACAATATGGCACGAAAAAACAGTCTCAGAATCAGCGGGATCCATTTGAAGCGTTCCAGAGTAATTACCTCATAAAGTGACAGTGGTCAGAATTGTAAAAATTGGCCTGGTCATTAACGTGCAAACCACCCTGGGGGTAAAGGGGTTAATACTAGACCTCTGAGCATAAGACGGAAAAGTCGTGGAACTATGGAAATCACAGGTCGGAGAGACGTGTTAGTGATCTGCAAATGATAAAATAATGGATACAACATTTTCAAAACATCTCAATTTATCCAGTATCGAGTATGATCCCCAAGCACAGAAATCCCCGCACTTACAGCCTCGGCTCCTGTTTTTACTTTATTGTATGGTTCGTTTATCCGCATTATCCACATTGTGGTTTTTACAGGTTTTATCTATATATTTTGTCTATGCTCATTTTAACCTGAGTGTTACGAATCTGCGAACTCAGATATCCTGTGTTAAGTATTGTGGAATTTTTCAGGCTCAAACTAAGAAACGTAGAGCTCAGAAATGCGTTGCCGTCTGGTTGAAGTACGTCTTGCTGATGGCATTTGTACATTTTTCATGTGCTGTTTTTGTAAGAAGCCACTTAAATTTGGTTGTGTTTATATGGATTAAATAAAGTGCTGACTTTTATGGAAAAAGGGAGTGTTGGCCTGAATTTCACATTGCTATATCACTTTTCATACTTTTGCATAGACCTGGTCAGAGAGTCTGGACATGTACAGTAACTCTGCTCTACAGACTCCGGCCACAAGGTAAGTTTAGTCTTACAGATCCTCTGTCTATCACCATGCACACTCAGCTTTTATCAGCTCAAATGTCTCCCGTACCCCTAGACTGTACCTGTTATATTTCCCCATCAACTACATGATGACAATTAGCAGCCATAAACTTAATGCATTGTAGGGGTTTTCCAGGTTTACTATATTGACCTCTTCACCGGTGGGGTTCAACATCAACTGACATCCAACAATCGGAATTATTATAAAGACATTTGTAACTGTGGACGATAGCACAGTATTGGAACTCAGTGGTTGCAAAACCACAGATTGATATGGGGGGTGGGGGAGGCATTTACAAAACCTAGGTGCCACAGACATTGACTGAAAAGAAGTCCCCTTAAGAAATGGAAGTCTGCACATGTGTAGGAGAACAGTGGTAGGCAGGACAAAGATACCAGTCTCCTCCTGGAGGGCAATTTTACAGACTGTGTAAACCAATGGGACGTAGATTGAGAACTGGATCACTAATGATCGACTATTATTGTGATTGTGACAGGTAATCAAATTTTTCACTAGTGGCTACTAGAGGTGAAATGTAGTATTGCATCCCAACCAGTTAAAGGATTAGGAACTAGGGATGTCACGGGTGTGTCAGGCTTGACATACAGTCATTCTGGATCCGGCTGTAGAAGGTCGCTGCGCTTGGCCTTGCAGACACCTTCTTGATCCTTTCATCATCCCTCCCACTCTAGCACCCAGCGGTGATCTCCACGATCGCCTGCTAATTAACACACCCTTTCTGGATCTTTAAATATACTCAGTTTCTCAAGAGAGTTGCTGGTGATAGAGTAAATTCCTCTGTTCAGGTCTGGAGTTCTAGCAGTCAGCGAGATTCTTCTTGGAGTTCCTTTATGGATTGTAGTTGTGTTCTCTCTGGTGTCTCCTCAAAGCTAAGTGTATCTCCTTGTCTGTTTCCCTTGTTTGTCTTTAGTTGCAGTGGGGCCGACTAGTGCTAACTCCTCCCCCTCCCTACCTAGGGCCTAGCTCTAGGGTCAGCCAGGGCTAAGGTATCCTGCTTGGCGATAGGTGTGGAACCTATTTAGGAACGATAAGGGAGTCATGGTGTTGTTAGATCTGCTTAGGGGTCTCCACTCCCCCTTTCCCTAGTTTTTGGGCTTTCCCCCTTTTCCTGTTGTCGTACGCTGGGTTCTTCCCATACCTAGCATGACAAGGGATGAGCAGACCCGTGGAAGTTCAGGTTTTGGTACCCAACTGAACTTTAGTCCAAAGTTTGGTTCGGGTACCAAAACTGTACCCGAACTTGATCCAGTACATGGACCCCATTGAAATCATTGTGAACTCCAACTTTTGAGATGGAAAAATCTCACTCTCCCTCCTTCTCTTTTCTCTTTCTCTCTCCTCCCGCTTCTCTCCTCCCTCTCTCTCTTTCCTCCCTCTCTCTCTCCTCCCTCTCTCTCTCTCCTTCATCTCTCCTCCATCTCTCTCTCCTCTATCTCTCTCTCTCCTCCATCTCTCTCCCTCGCACTCTTCTCCATTTCTGTCACTCTCTCCTCTCTCTTCTCAATCTCTCTCTCCCTTGCTCTTTGTCCTCCATCTCTTTCTCTCTCCTCCCTCTCCCTCTCTCCTCCCTCTCTCTCTCTCCTCCTTTGCTCTGTCTCCTCCATCTGTCTCTCCTCCATATCTCTCTCTCTCATCCATCTCTCTCCCTTACCCTTTCCTCCATCTCTCTCACTCTCTCCTCTCTCTCACTTGCTCTTTCTCCTCCATCTCTTCCTCTCCCCCCCATATACAGTTATATGAAAAAGTTTGGGCACCCCTATTAATCTTAAGCTTAATGTTTTATAAAAATTGGTGTTTTTGCAGCAGCTATTTCAGTTTGATATATGTAATAAATGTTGGACACAGTAAAGTTTCTGCCTTGAAATGAGGTTTATTGTCCTAACAGAAAATGTGCAATCTGCATTCAAACAAAATTTGACAGGTGCATAAGTATGGGCACCTCACCAGAAAAGTGACATTAATATTTAGTAGATCCTCCTTTTGCAAAAATAACAGCCTCTAGTCGCTTCCTGTAGCTTTTAATGAGTTCCTGGATCCTGGATGAAGATATTTTTGACCATTCCTCTTTACAAAACAATTCCAGTTAAGTTTGATGGTCGCCGAGCATGGACAGCCCTCTTCAAATGATCCCACAGATGTTCAATGATATTCAGGTCTGGGGACTGGGATGGCCATTCCAGAACATTGTAATTGTTCCTCTGCATGAATGCCTGAGTAGATTTGGAGCGGTGTTTTGGATCATTGTCTTGCTGAAAGATCCATCCCCTGCGTAACTTCAACTTTATCACTGATTCTTGAACATTATTGTCAAGAATCTGCTGATACTGAGTGGAATCCATGCGTCCCTCAACTTTAACAAGATTCCCGGTGCCGGCATTGGCCACACAGCCCCAAAGCATGATGGAACCTGCACCAAATTTTACTGTGGGTAGCAAGTGTTTTTCTTGGAATGCTGTGTTTTTTTGCCGCCATGCATAATGCCTTTTTGTATGACCAAACAACTCAATCTTGGTTTCATCAGTCCACAGGACCTTCTTCCAAAAAGAAATTGGCTTCTCCAAATGTGCTTTTGCATACCTCAGCCGACTCTGTTTGTGGCGTGCTTGCAGAAACGGCTTCTTTCGCATTACTCTCCCATACAGCTTCTCCTTGTGCAAAGTGCGTTGTATAGTTGACCGATGCACAGTGACACCATCTGCAGCAAGTTGATGCTGCAGCTCTCTGGAAGTGGTCTGAGGATTGTCCTTGACTGATCTCACCATTCTTCTTCTCTGCCTTTCTGATGTTTTTCTTGGCCTACCACTTCTGGCCTTAACAAGAACTGTCACTGTATTCTTCCGTTTCCTTACTATGTTCCTCACAGTGGAAACTGACAGGTTAAATCTCTGAGACAGCTTTTGGTATCCTTCCCCTGAACAACTATGTTGAATAATCTTTGTTTTCAGATCATTTGACAGTTGTTTTGAGGAGACCATGATGCCACTCTTCAGAGGAGATTCAAACAGGAGAACAACTTGCAAGTGGCCACTTTAAGTAGCTTTTCTCATGATTGCATACACCTGGCTATGAAGTTCAAAGCTCAATGAGGTTACAAAACCCAAAAAAAGTTCTTTAGTAAGTCAGTAAAAAGTAGGTAGGAGTATTTAAAACAAGAAAATGATAAGGGTGCCCATACTTATGCACCTGTCAAATTTTGTTTGAATGCAGATTGCACATTTTCTGTTAGTACAATAAACCTCATTTCAAGGCAGAAACATTACTGTGTCCAAAGTTATTACATATATCAAACTGAAATAGCTGTTGCAAAAACATCAATTTTTATAAAACATTAAGCTTAAGATTAATAGGGGTGCCCAAACTTTTTCATATAACTGTAATTCCCCATGCAGGATTTAACGTCTCACCCCCATATAATTCCCCATACAAGATGTCACCTCTCCCCCCATATAATGCCACATGTAGGATGTCACCTCTCCCCCCATATAATGCCCCATGCAGGATGTCACCTCTCACCCCCCATATAATGTCCTATGCAGGAGGTCACCTCCCCCCCATATAATGCCCCATGCAGGATGTCACCAGTCCCCCCATATAATGTCCTACGCAGGAGGTCACCTATCCCCCCCCCATATAATGCCCCATGCAGGATGTCACTTGTTCCCCCCATATAATGCCCCATGCAGAATGTCACTTGTCCCCCCCCCATATAATTCCCCATGACTCCATACATATAAAAAAAATAATCAAGTACTCACCTCTCCTCACTTGCTGCCATTGCTCCAGACTCTTTAGCGTCGCCGGCGTCTTCCCGCTCTGCTCTGTGATGGATCTGGAGCGAGCATGGTGTAAAGACATCACAGCATCCTCTGGCCTGAGACGTCACAGTGCAGCAGCCGCGGAAGAGACCAGAGATGGTGCGGAGGCACGGGGAGAGGGGCCCTGAACAAGCGGGGGTGGGTGGCGGGCGCTGGCACCGGCACCGCACCGCTCACGGATCCCATAGCGCGCAGTGGTGCCCGACGGTAAGTGGGCCCATCCATCTCCTTTGGGCCCCAGCACTTGCCCGGGTGCGCTGGGTTCTAACGCCGGGCCTGCATATAGTTACTTTACTCAAGCTCCACACAAGTACACCGTGACTTTTATTATTCCCCCCTTCTTTGGCTTCTCTTATTGTACTCTAGTATTTATTTTTATTTATTTATTTATTTTATTCACTTATATAGCACCATTAATTCCGCAGAGCTTTACAGACATTATCGACACTTTCCCCATCGGAGCTCACAATCTAAATTCCCTATCAGTATGTTTTTGGAGTATAGGAAGAAACCGGAGATCCCGGCGGAAACCCACGAGAATACGGGGAAAACATACAAACTCAGTATCACATACAGTATATGGATATATAAAATAGGACTCTGAGAAATGTATCTCTTTGTTTTGCAATTTTTCCTTAACAGGGCTCTCCGGGAATAGAAAAAAATAAATAACTAAAGGGAATCTTAATAAATACATTTATAAATACCTTTAATTAGCAATTTTAGCTCATTTTTGTTTAGGGAGGTAAACATTAAAGAATTAATATGGTCACTGTCTTGTTACACAGAAATAAACCTGTCCTAGAATATTAGCACAGAAACTTGTGAGCATGTGCCGTAGGAATATTCCTGATATGACTTAGAGATAACCTATAACAGTGTGAGCAGCCTTTTCGTACCTTAATAGCCCTGGTATCTCCAGCATTAGATCATATAGACAGGGTAGACATCAGTGTGAGCCGCCTCTTCTTATTTAAGCACTCCTTGTACCTCCAGCATAATATCAGATAGACATGGTGAACAGCAGTGTGAAGAGCCTCTTCTTACTTCAGCACTCCTGGCATCTCCAGTATTAGATCAGATAGAGTAGACAGCAGTGTGAGCAGTCTCTTCTTACCTCAGCACTCCTAGTATCTCCAGTATTAGATGAGATACACAAGGTGGACAGCAGTGTGAACAGCCTCTTCTTACCTCAGCACCCCTGGAATCTCTAGTATTAGATTAGTTAGACAGGTGTACAGCAGTGTGAGCAGCCTCTTCTTACCTCTGCACCCCTGGTATCTCCAGTATTAACTCAGAAAGACATGGTGAACAGCAGTGTGAGCAGCCTCTTCTTACCTCTGCACCCCTGGTTTCTCTAGTATTAGATCAATTAGACAGATGTACAGCAGTGTGAGCAGCCTCTTCTTACCTCAGGACCTCTGTTATCTCCAGTATTAGATCAATTAGACAGGTGGACAGCAGTGTGAGCAGCCTCATCTTACCACTGCACCCCTGGTATCTCCATTACTAGATCAGATATACAGGGTGGACAGCAGTGTGAGCAGCTTCTTCTTACCCCAGAACCCCTGGCATCGCCAATATTAGATCATGGGATCAAACGGATACCTATTATATATGTGCTCACTCATCACCTTTTTCTGATGTGGTTGAAACCTAGCCCACGTTAGTCAATGAAAAAACTGGGTAGGTGGGATTTCAAGTACATGAGTGAGTTTTGGTTGCATCCGCTGCCTAAAACGGTCAGTTTACCACCAGTGAGAGCTATATAGTGACTATGTGGCTGTCACTGGGGTGTCTTTGGTTCGGGTTGGTTGGGTGGCTGCGTCATTATATAGCAACGTGCACTCACAAGCAGAAGATGAGTTTGCTATAAGAAATCCCAATATAAAATACCGCTTTTATATTTTACGGACTTTAAAACTTTATTTATTTTCAGCCTTAGCTAATAACTGGAACTTTTTTTTTTTATAAAATAAGTATATAACACCGGAGCTGGAGAAAGGACTACATAGAGGAATAATAAGTAATGGACCATTAATGATTAATGACATCAAATCTATAAATACACAAGTTTATAAAATTATAAAAAGTCTACATGCCGCCCAGAGGATCGGGGAGCATCGTGCTTATTTATTTATTTTTTTTCAATAATTTATTTTCCGCTGTTACACTTGGCAATCAATAATTTCAGTAATAGCTGGTATGGGTCTACTGAATTGTGGTGAGGGGTGACGGAGAGCCGTTTCGAAGAATGTGGCGAGCAAGTAACTAGGACCCAATGCAAACCCTGAAACAAGGCCTCCCAAAATAATAGTGCTGATGCCCTCATATGAAGCACAGACATTTCCCTGGGCATTTACACATGGGTCCCATCAGCCTCCTGCTTCTATATTGGTGCCACGAATGATTGACATGGTTATGACCATGACTCAGTCTAATTATTGTATTTTTAGTTAGCCATTGTATAGTGTGGCGCCCCTGAGGGTTCAGTCGCCACAGCGTTACTGCACCTCACCCAGAGGTGTGGTATCTCCTCTCAGGTAAGGATGGAGTACTGCCCGGGACCCCAACACCAGCACCCATCACTACACTACTCCAGGCCGGCTGGAAGGGCAAGATGCACTCTGATTTGCTGCCCCGTCCCTGGCTGGAGAAGGGAGAACCAAAGAGATTGGGTACCATGTAGTGCGTGTGGGTGGAGGACGTAGTTCAGGGGAGCACTTTAGAAAAACACATAAAAAGAGAAGCCATCTTAGATCAGTGAGTAGTCTTTTGTAAGTGGAAGAGGAGTAGGAGGGGAGCAGAGTCTCGTCAGGAGCTCTGCTCCAGAGTGGGGCCTAGCCAGGAAGTCCCAGGAGGGGAGCAGAGGAGAAGGCTTCATTAAGGAAAGGGATCCCAGGGGTATGGAAGGAGCAGGAAGCCACCCGTACGCCTGAATCTGCCAAGCGTCAGAGGGATCGGGCCGCAAGAGGGGAACCAGCCCCCGGACTGGCCGAGTACTTCACGTCTCAGCCAGAAAACCGGAGGCTTCTGCACTTCCAGGGTGCAGTCGCCGTACTCTCACACCTAAGTCACCGAAAAGGGCACCAAGTAGGTCTGGGAACTCCAAGTTGTCCAGAGGGATCACGGAGTACCCGTTCGAGACTTTACTGGAAGGAGCAGGGCAGGAGGGAGAAGACCCAGTGCGGGAAGTCGGTCTAGAGAGGAACACACAAAAGCGGGGTCCCGTCAAGCGCTCCTGATATACCTGTGGAAGTGCTGAACCCCTGTCTGGCATACGCAGTGTGACGCGAGAGGCTGACACCCGTACAGTGTACCTGAGGAACTTGAACAGAACTGTGAGTAAACTCGGATGACAGGACTCCACTGCCTCCGTCAGTTATTTCCTCTGCGCCATCTCTCCTGCACTACAAGCCCCATCATCACCACCTACCATTCTACACTGCCCTGGGGCCCGCTCCACCTGTGGGGAGCCATTCCAACCCAGCTGCCCTATCAAGCGCCCCAGAGGTCTGAAGCAGCGCTGGTACCTATTACCAGAATCCACAGGTGGCGTCACGAACTTTATAAAAACACTATAAATCCCCTATAAATAACCCCTTTTATTGACCGCCCTGGGTCACGGACCGGGTCATCGCCACTGTGACATCATCCCCCAGCATTTATTGGCCCGGCACCGGGTGCCCCACGGCCCAGGGGGCGCGTCAATAGCACTGTTAGATTATGCATTGAGAACTGCATAGTGATAATATGTGAACAAAGTCCGGTACTATTTATTTGGGCGCTGTATTTTGATAATATGTGAGCACTGTATTGTAGTATTTATTTGGGCACTGTATGGTCATAACATGTGAGAACTGTAAAGTGGTGTTTATTTGGGCATTTCATAGTGATAATATGTGAGCACTGTATTGTAGTATTTATTTGAGCACTGTATGGTCATAACATGTGAGAAGTGTAAAGTGGTGTTTATTTGGGCATTTCATAGTGATAATATGTGAGCACTGTATGACAGTATTTATTTGAGCAATCTATTGTGCTATCTTGAGAACACTATATAGCCGTATTTATTTTGGCTCTGAGTGGCACTGTTATTTTGTTGCTAAAGAATGGCACTCTTATGTGGGCACCATCCTTTATACCTTGTATAATGTAGCACTGTATAATATCTTATTTGTATATAAATTGTTGGCGGGGGAGCTAAGAGAATAAGCCTCACACGGTACCGTGCCTCCTTAGTCAGGTCGTGACCCAAGTGCAACCTTTTTCTCTGCACCCCATGTATTGCATGCCTGCTTATAGACCAACGTATTCTGCACCACGTATCACTCTCATCCTCCCTGCGGAGGTCACGCTAGAATCTCAGATAATTGCACAGTGTGTGCCCTTATGGGCAGGGGCGTACTGGCCCACCGTATGATCGGGAAAACCCCCGGTGGGCTCCGGGGTCCGATGGCCATGCCCCTAAGCCCCGCCCCCACACCCACTGGGCCCTGTACAGAGAACAGAGGACCCCCCGGTTCGCTAATCAGATAGGCAGCACTGCCGATATGATTAGTGATGGGCCCTCTGCAGCAGCACAGCAAGGAGACCGGTCTCCCTGCTCTGCCTGCTGCCACAGTGCCCCTCTGCCTCCTCTGCCGGCGCGTGCGCAGGAGGTCAGTCTCAGGGCGATGACGTCATCTCTGGGACTGCTTCCTGTGTGCGCTGTGGAGGACGGATCCGCCGTCGCCCTAGGCAGCGGCTGCAGGCCTGCAGCTCATCTCGACGCGTGAGTATGAAAAGCAGGGGCCGGGAGGGGAGGAAGGGATAGGGGGGAGGGGTGACTGAGAGGACCCCTGGCCGAGGCTGGCAGTAAATGCTACTGGGCAATGGGCATGATTATCATCATGCCCATTGCCCAGCCTGTCCTGCTGCCAACCTCTCGTTACTGTTACTATGCCTAGCAGCATGTACTACCACCAGTGGCTGGCAGGACATGCTGGGTGGGCATGAAAGTACCAAGGAGGCTGGCAGGACATACTAAGCATGAATCGGGCTATGGGCGGAGGAGAGCGGTGCCAGCGCCCGCCCTTCTCCCCCGCTTGCTCAGGGCCCAGCAGCCGGATACTTACCTCTCCTCCTGCCTCCGCAGATCCACTGTATTTCTGCTCTGCGCTCCCTGTGACATATCAGGTCAGAGGGTGCGGTGACGTCTTTCCACCGCGCCCTCCCCTGAGCCATCACAGGCAGCGCAGAGCGGGAAGACGCCGGCGACGCTGGAGTACGGACCTGAGCAGCGGCAGCAGGTAAGGAGGAGTGAGGTGAGTATTTGATTATTATTTTTTTTAATGTATGGAGGCATGGGGCATTATATGGGGGGGGTGATATCCTGCATGGGGCATTATATGGGGGAGTGACATCCTGCATGGGGCATTATATGGGGGGGTGACATCCTGCATGGGGCATTATATGGGGGGGTGACATCCTGCATGGGGCATTATATGGGGGGGGTGACATCCAGCATGGGGCATTATATGGGGGGGGGTGACATCCTGCATGGGGCATTATATGGGGGGGTGACATCCTGCATGGGGCATTATAAAGAGGGGGGGTGACATCCTGCATGGGGCATTATATGGGGGAGGTGACATCCTGCATGGGGCATTATATGCGGGAGGTGACATCCTGCATGGGGCATTATATGGAGGGGGGTGACATCCTGCGGCGCTGGAGTCCAGACCTGAGCAGCGGCAGCAGGTGAGGAGGAGTGAGGTGAGTATTTGATTATTTATTTAATGTATGGAGGCATGGGGCATTACATGGGTGGGGTGGTGATATCCTGCATTGGGCATTATATGGGGGAGTGACATCCTGCATGGGGCATTATATGGGGGGTGACATCCAGCATGGGGCATTGTATGGGGGGGTGACATCCTGCATGGGGCATTATATGGGGGCGGTGACATCCTGCATGGGGCATTTTAAAGAGAAGGGTGACATCCTGCATTGGGCATTATAAAAGGGGGGGTGACATCCTGCATGGGGCATTTTAAAGAGAGGGGGGGTGATATCCTGCATGGGGCATTATAAAGAGGGGGGGTGACATCCTGCATATGGCATTATATGGGGGGTGACATCCTGCATGGGGCGTTATATGGGGGGTGACATCCTGCATGGGGCGTTATATGGGGGAGGTGACATCCTGCATGGGGCATTATATGGAGGGGGGTGACATCCTGCATGGGGCATTATATGGGGTGCGTGACCTCCTGCATGGGGCATTATATGAGGTGCGTGACCTCCTGCATGGGGCATTATATGGGGGAGGTGACATCCTGCATGGGGCATTATATGGGGGAGTTGACATCCTGCATGGGGCATTATATGGAGGGGGGTGACATCCTGCATGGGGCTTTATAAGGGGGGGAACAGCCTGCATAGGGCATTATGGGGGGGGAACAGCCTGCATGGAGCTTTATATGGGGCCAGTATCCTGTACAGAGCATTTTATGGGGGCCAGTATTCTGTATGGAGCATTATATGGGGGCCAGTATTCTGTATGGAGCATTTTTGGGGGGCCAGTATACTGTGTAGAGCGTTATATGGGGACCAGTATCCTGTATGGAGCGTTATATGGGGGCCAGTATTCTGTACGGAGCATTTTATGGGGGCCAGTATTCTGTATGGAGCATTATATGGGGACCAATATCCTGTATGGAGCGTTATATGGGGACCAATATCCTGTATGGAGCGTTATATGGGGGCCAATATCCTGTATGGAGCGTTATATGGGGGCCAGTATTCTGTACGGAGCATTTTATGGGGGCCAGTATTCTGTATGGAGCATTATATGGGGACCAATATCCTGTATGGAGCGTTATATGGGGACCAGTATTCTGTATGGAGCGTTATATGGGGACCAGTATTCTGTATGGAGCGTTGTATGGGGACCAGTATTCTGTATGGAGCACTTTTTGGAGGCCAGTATACTGTGTGGAGCGATTCGCCGGTTTCTGAGCTATTATAGAATTTACAATAGATATCACTCATGTAATATAAGAAGTGAAATCTTTGCATTGTACTATACTTATATATCTGTGCATCATGAATCGTGGTATGTGTTAAAGGGGCCCACTGAGACTCTTTCTCCCAGGGCCCAGAAAAACCTGGAGCCGGCCCTTTGTGGTACTATCATGCTAGTACTACTACCACCAGTGGCTGGCTGGCAGGACATGCCATGTGAGCTTGAATGATAGTACCACAGAGGCTGGCAGTACATACTGGGCAATGGGCATAATAATACCACAAAGGCTGGGAGGACATACTGGGCAATGGGCATGATAGTACCACCAGTAGACTGACTTGGCGGTCTCCAGGGCTCCGTCTCCCCTTCTCGCTGCTGTTAGGCTGGGTTAACATTGCGTTTATACTGTGCGTTACAACGGATCCGTTGTAAATCAGCGCAGACGCAATGTACTGTAGACTTGCATTGCAAAAATAGGCATGTGTTTGAAAGTATGCATTATTTGCAACGCACAGGAAAACATGGTCGGCGGCTGGAGGCCAGCTGAGCACTTCTCTGACAACTGTGTTCTAGTGTCATTCTGTGCCTGCTCATCTCTGTCAGCAGGGGTATTTGTCTGATGGCAAAGATGTAGCAGAGCTGGAGACAGAAGATCCGTGGATTACCTCAGAGCGAGGATTTTGTTTTTTATTAAAGATGGAGTCCCTACATGTGTTTTTTTCTGTTTACTAGAAATTCATGGTGGCCATGTCTAGTTTGGCGTGACGCCATGAATTTCAGGCTTAGTGCCAGCTGATAATACAAAGCTGGTACTAACCCCATTATTACCCAGCGTGCCACCCCCACCAGGGCCGCTGGAAGAGCCGGATAAAGTGCCTGGAAATGGTGCTATGATGAATGCGCCAATTCCAGGGGTGGCTGCGGGCTGCCATCTTCAGCGTGGGGGGCCCAGAATGCTTGGACCTTACCATGCTGAGAATCCCAGCCCCCAGCTGCCTGGTTTTTACCAGGCTGGCGATCAAAATATGGCGGGAACCCACGTATTTTTTTTTTAATTATTTTTTTAAATAATTTAAAACAACATTGGGCTTTCCTGACTTTTGATCGCCAGGCAGCTGGAGGTGGCAGCCCGTAGCTGTCTGCTTTATCTGCGCTGAGAATCAAAAATTCTGCGGAGCACTATGTCATTTTTGTTTTATTATTTATTTATTTTCACACTTCTATATGTGTGACAGTCCCAACAGCCAATCACAGACGCTGACACAGAGAACGGGCGTCTGTGATTGGCTGCTTGAGTAACCTGAAAGCAGCCCATACATAGTACCATACTAGAATGTATGGGCTGATTGTAGATTACTCGAACAGCCAATCACAGACGCCCATCCTCTTTGACAGCATCTGTGATTGGCTGTTGGGTCTGTGACATATAGAAGTGTGAAAAGAAATCATTTTTAAAAACGATGTAGCGCTCTGCAGAATTTTTGATTCTCACCGCAGATAAAGCTGACAGCTACGTACTGCCACCCCCAGCTGCCTGGCTTTACCTTGGCTGCCGATCAAAAGACAGAGAAGCCGAATATTTGTTTTAAACTTACTTAACTTTTTTTTTTCCCGCCATATGTTGATCGCCAGCCAGATAAAACAAGGCAGCTGGGGGCTGGGATTCGCAACATGGTAAGGCCCAAGCGTTCTTGGCCCTCCACGCTGAAAATCGCAGCCCGCAGCCACCCCTGAAAATGGCAAATTCATCATAGCACCATTTCCAGGTGCTTTACCCGGCTCTTCCAGCGGCCCTGGTGGTGAGTGGCACCCTGGGTAATAATAGGATTAGTACCAGGCCAGCTTTGTATTATCAGCTTGTACTAAGCCCGAAATTCATGGTTTCACGCCAAATTAGACATAGTCACCATCAATTTCTAGTAAACAGAAAAAAAAAGGTTTTTTTTTTTTATTAAAAATAAAACACATTTAGGGACTCCATCTTTAATAAAGAAAAATCCTCACTCCAACGTAATCCATAGGTCTTCTGTCTTCAGCTCTGCTAGATCTTTGCCATCAGAGAAATATGTCTGCTGACAGATGAGCAGGCACAGAATGACACTGGAGCACTGTTACTGTGTAGTGCGGCGCTATGTTTCTTTTTTTTGTCATTTAATGCAGTGTAGAAATCTTGGGAAAAGTGTGGATTGTGCTCTGGAAGTGATCAGTTATAGCTAACTATGTTATTTTCTGCAGAGATAAGTCCTGCATAGAAGATGGGATATATCGGTCTGCAGATAAAGAACTTCACCTAGAGACATCACTGGTGAGTATGTGTATTACCTTTACACACACACTGACACTATACACAGAGCTCCTGTGCATAATGTCACTGGTGATCACTGTATTACGTCTACACTGACACTATATACAGAGCTCCTATGCATAATGTCACTGGTGATCACTGTATTACCTCTACACTGACACTATACACAGAGCTCCTGTGCATAATGTCACTGGTGATCACTGTATTACCTCTGCACTGACACTATATACAGAGCTCCTGTGTATAATGTCACTGGTGATCACTGTATTACCTCTACACTGACACTATATACAGAGCTCCTGTGCATAATGCCACTTTTGATCACTGTATTACCTCTACACTGACACTATATACAGAGCTCCTATGCATAATGTCACTGGTGATCACTGTATTACTTCTACACTGACACTATATACAGAGCTCCTCTGTATAATGTCACTGGTGATCACTGTATTACCTCTACACTGACACTATACACAGAGCTCCTGTGTATTATGTTACTGGTGATCACTGTATTACCTCTACATTGACACTATATACAGAACTCCTGTGTATAATGTCACTGGTAATCTCTACATTATCTGTACACTGACACTATATACAGAGCTCCTATGCATAATGTCACTGGTGATCACTGTATTACCTCTACACTGACACTATACACAGAGCTCCTGTGTATAATGTCACTGGTGATCACTGTATTATCTCTACACTGACACTATATACAGAGCTCCTGTGTATAATGTCATTGGTGATCACTGTATTACCTGCACACTGACACTATATACAGAGCTCCTGTGTATAATGTCACTGGTGATCCCTGCATTACCTGTACACTGACACTATATACAGAGCTCCTGTGTATAATGTCACTGGTGATCCTTGCATTACCTGTACACTGACACTATATACAGAGCTCCTGTGCACAATGTCACTGGTGATCACTGTATTACCTGTACACTGACACTAAATACAGAGCTCCTGTGTATAATGTCACTGATAGTCTCTACATTATCTGTACACTGACTCTATATACAGTCATGGCCAAAAGTATTGAGAATGAGACAAATAGTAATTTTTCCAAAGTTTACTGCTTCATTTTTTGTAATGGCAATTTGCATATACTCCTGAATGTCAAAGAGTGATCAGCTTAACAGCAATTACTGTACTTACGAAGTCAATATTTGCCCAGAAAATGAACTTTAACCCCCAAAACACATTTCAACATCATTGCAGTCCTGCCTTAAAAGGAGCAGCTAACATCGTTTTAGTGATTGATCCATTAACACAGGTGTGGGTGTTGATGAGGACAGGGCTGGCGATCAATCAGTCATGATTAAGTAAGAATGACATCACTGGACAATTTAAAAGGAGGCTGGTTCTTGGTATCATTGTTTCTCTTCAGTTAACCATGGTTATTTCTAAAGAAACACGTGCAGCCATCATTGCACTGCACAAAAATGGCCTAACAGGGAAGAGTATCGCAGCTACAAAGATTGCACCTCAGTCAACAATCTATCGCATCATCAAGAACTTCAAGGAGAGAGCTCCCATTGTTGTCAAAAAGGCTCCAGGGCGCCCAAGAAAGACCAGCAAGCGCCAGGACCGTATCTTAAAACTGTTTCAGCTGCAGGATCGGACTACCAGCAGTGCCGAGCTTGCTCAGGAATGGCAGCAGGCTGGTGTGAGTGCTTCTGCACGCACTGTGAGGCGGAGACTCTTTGAGCAAGGGCTGGTTTCAAGGAGGGCAGCAAAGAAGCCACTTCTCTCCAGAAAAAACATCAGGGACCGACTGATATTCTGCAAAAGGTACAGGGAGTGGACTGCTGAGGACTGGGGCAAAGTCATTTTCTTTGATGAATCCCCTTTTCGATTGTTTGGGATATCTGGAAAACAGCTTATTCGGACAAGAAGAGGTGAGCGCTACCACCAGTCTTGTCTCATGCCAACTGTAAAGCATCCTGAAACCATTCATGTGTGGGGTTGCTTCTCAGCCAAGGGAATCGGCTCACTCACAGTCTTGCCTAAAAACACAGCCATGAATAAAGAATGGTACCAGAATGTCCTCCAAGAGCAACTTCTCCCAACCGTCCAAGAGCAGTTTGGCGCCCAAAAATGCCTTTTCCAGCATGATGGAGCACCTTGCATTAAAGCAAAGGTGATAACAAAATGGCTCATGGAACAAAACATAGAGATTTTAGGTCCATGGCCTGGAAACTCCCCAGATCTTAATCCCATTGAGCGCTTGTGGTCAATCATCAAGAGACGGGTGGACAAACAAAAACCAACAAATTCTGGCAAAATGCAAGCATTGATTATGCAAGAATGGACTGCTATCAGTCAGGATTTGGTCCAAAAGTTGATTGAGAGCATGCCAGGGAGAATTACAGAGGTCTTGAAGAAGAAGGGGCAACACTGCAAATATTGACTTGCTGCATTAACTCATTCTAACTGTCAATATAACCTATTGGTACTCATAATATGATTGCAATTATATTTCTGTATGTGATATAAACATCAGACAAACACTAATAAAAACCAGAGGCCAGCAGATCATGTGAAAATATCATTTTGGTGTCATTCTCAAAACTTTTTGCCATGACTGTACAGAGCTTTTTTACATTTTCATGATCAGTCACTATCTGGTGCCATTATATTCCATGGTCATGGTGTGGCGGTATTTCTCCCTTGTATGTGGTATTATTCAGACAGTCACTAGGTGGTGGTAATATGTGGTCTTCTCATGGTGTGGCAGTATATATACCTTGTACTTGGTTGTATTTGATCACTATCTGGTGGTATGTGTTCTGGTCATGGTGTGGCGGTATTTCTCTCTTCTCTGTGGTATTATTAGTCTAGGTATAGTGGATTGTTGTCAGTCATTTGTTTTTTCGGATATTAAGAATGGGAACATTCTTTATTTGCAATACATATTAAATACTTGGATGTTTAACCTCTCCCTGTGTTGTGACTACTACACAGCAGCAGAGATTTATTGGTTAATAAAGTTGATTCATTTTGAAAGAGTTTGTGGACTTATGTTAATCCTATATACGGTAACTGCATGGTGCTGGTGGGCCCCAAGGTTGATTTTTTCCTGGTGGGCCCCAGGTACTCCAGTCCGGCGCTGGTGCCAGACAGTTACCTCCTCATCTGTCCTGCTGCTGGCTGGGAGTCCTGTACAGTGCAGCATGTAGTGTGATGTGAATGCCACACTATGGAGATGCTGCTCCTACTACTGCCAAGTGAGGATCTCACCTCCCCAGTATGGTGCCCTCAGGAGCTCCCACAGGGCATCACAGGCCTTAGTATGAAGCAATGCTAGATCTTTGCCATCAGAGAAATATGTCTGCTGACAGATGAGCAGGCACAGAATGACACTGGAGCACTGTTACTGTGTAGTGCGGCACTATGTCGCTTTTTTGTCATTTCATGCAGTGTAGAAATCTTGGGAAAAGTGTGGATTGTGCTCTGGAAGTGATCAGTTATAGCTAACTATGTTATTTTCTGCAGAGATAAGTCCTGCATAGAAGATGGGATATATCGGTCTGCAGATAAAGAACTTCACCTAGAGACATCACTGGTGAGTATGTGTATTACCTATGTTCAGTATATGTATTACCTATACACACACACTGACACTATATACAGAGCTCCTGTGTATAATATTAATGGTGATCATTACATTACCTGTACACTGATACTATATACAGAGCTTCTGTGTATAATGTCACTGGTGATGACTGTATAACCTGTACACTATATACAGAGCTCCTGTGTATAATGTCACTGGTGATCACTGTATAACCTGTACACTGACCCAATATACAGAGCTTTTTTACATTTTTATTATTTTAGCATTATTTGTCACTATGTTGTGGCATTATATGCTTTGATCATGACATGACGATATTTGTCCCTTGTATGTGGTATTATTCAGTCACTATGTGGTGGTAATATGTGGTCTCATGGTGTGTCAGTATTTATACCTTGTATCTGGTAGCATTTGATCACTATGTGGTGGTATTATGTGCTTTGGTCATGGTGTGGCGGTATTTGTGCCTTGTATGTGGCATTATTTGGGCACTATGTGGTGGTAATATGTGATCTGGTCACGGTGTGGTGGTATTTCTGCCTTCTATCTGGTAATATTGGTCTTGGTAGAGTGGATTGTGGTTGGTCATTTGTTTTATCTGATATCAATAAGGGGAAACCTCTTTATTTCCAATAGATATTAAATACTTGGATGTTTAACCCCTCCCTGCCCTGTGACTATTACACAGCCGCAGAGATGCAGTTGCAGAGGTTCACCAGAGAAAGCAAGTTGGCATTTGGTGAGATTTTCACCTCTGTATTTATAAGACAAAACCAGGAGTGGGTGAGAAATTCATAAAACATTACCTCGGATTGCTCCACTCCTGGTTTTGTCTTATAAATACAGAGGTAAAAATCTCACCAAATACTCAAAGTGCCACAATCTTCTGACAGTGCTGATTCCACCAATAAATAAGTGATCACCTTCCCAACCTGTGCATCGCTGATAACTTGTTTTCACCAATAAAAACCCTTTAATGCAAACTACAGTAATTGTACATCGCATTTCTGGTGAGCGCACAGTGATGGGCAGAAGCGGCCAATATAATGGGTATAACGGCTAACAGGTATTTGCAAATAGCTGAAGGGTGGGTGGGCCCCTGGAGTCAATGTCCCTGGTGGGCCCCAGACACCCCAGTCCGGCGCTGTTGACAGCAGTGACCTGGGGGTCTGAAATGCTTCCTGGGGCGATCCCCATGCTGTCCCCATGTCATTTGAGCACTGTCACTATCGTTTTGGGCACTTTTTAGGCTTTCTACAGACTGTAGGGGGTGCCGCCGCAAAAATACTCGGGTCTCCCATAGACTAACATTGGGCTCGTTGCTCGGGTCGAGCACCCGAGTATCACGGTGAGCTCGGCCCGAGCTTCGAGCACCCGAGCATTTTAGTGCTCACTCAACACTAATTGCCACTCTTCGTAATCTGCAAACAATGTCTTCTTCAGGTGGATTCCACCTGGATCCCTCATGAAAAGCACTAGATAAAAATGTAAATGATTGAACATATAAACTGCAATATAAAAACAACTTGCTGTGCATTGTGTATTTTTCAGTCTTTTTCAGCTTCTTTTATCCGCTTCCAGCTTTGAAAATTATGAAGTGGTTAAAGAAAGTGATCGGTTCATTCTGCTGGTGGCTTCTGTTTGGAAGCCGCTCACTATTTTATATGTAGTTAACAAAAACACTGATGTTTTCCTTAAGTGTCTTCTTATAAAATAAAAAATCAGTGGGTATGCTGGCGTCTATAAGGTGCTGTGTGTACGTACCCTTAGGAATAACAGAATCTCTGGTCATCTCCTCCATTTTTGGCCAGAGTTTAGAGGATTAATGGGAGACATAGAACCGCTATTCTCCAGTTTGGGATCTAACCCTTCAGACATACTATATATGAGGTATAGTATTAATATACCATAAAAGTCAGTAATAATCAATTAAATGCGAAAAGACATTAAACAATTTTAATTTTTTATTTCTTTGAATTAAAATTGCATGGAAGGATGAAGACAAGTTCTTGGAGGAGCCTTCAACTTTTGCACGTGTCTCTTGCTGGTCAGGAGGCCACAGGTAGGTGGTACAACTCCTTCCATACAGGTACAGCATTAATGGTGGATGTGCTGTAGTTTCTTCAGGGCGCTAGATTTGGGGGTTTTATGTCCTCGAGATGTCAATGGTGCGTTGGTGGCAGCAGCCAAAAATGCAGCTTTCTCTGACAGCACGAGCAGCCCTGGATAATCCACGCCGGCAGGATGTTATCATCCGGCGGAAGAGAGAACCTAGGAGAAAAGATGTAAAACTGATGTAAGTAATGGGACTCCATATTAGAGGACACTACTGTGGTGTCACTGTAACATGACGTTAGAGGAATCTCATCATACAGAGGAGCAGAATCATTGTCAGCCATCATACATGTGACAATCCCACCACTGACGGATAACATCTGCTCCACATGACTTCTTCTCACTGACGTCATACAACATGGAGATTATCGTCACACTTACCTCGCCTAGTTTCCCCCTCTTCAACTTTCTCTGTTTTTAGTTGTTTTCTCAGTGTTCGAAAATATTTTCTTCTCTTCTGAACTGGAGATTCTAATCAAAAAGCCAGAAAAAAATGTTGATTATAAACTCCTAAAAGATGAGCTTTGTATCTTTATAGAGTTATGCAACTGATTAATATGAACCTGTAGCTTTTCTGGGTTCCGGTGGTGTCTCCCCAAAGAACCATGTCCCCATATTAATATGACATTACTTTCAGCAAGCCACGGTGTTATATAATCAGTTAGATAAAAATTCATTGTAACTTTAAAGAAGACCCATCACCAGGTCAAAAGTGTCCAAGATTCGCTCTTATTTTATGTCGGCTTCTCCCCTGAGTATTCTGATATTTGTTTTCCTAAAATCCACAGTACGGTTGTAGAGATATGGGACTTTTTATTTAGTGTTAATTATTATGGTCTTTATCATGTGGGCGTGGTAACCTAAGGACACGCCCCAGAGGATCCTGTGAGCACCGCCCCTTTGTAAAGAATAAAAATTACCACTAATTACAAAGGCCCATAACTATGGAACCGTATGGGGGATTTTAACAAAACAAAAAAATAGAATACTCAGGGGAGCAGAAAGAATAAAGGAAGTAATTTTAGAGCCTTAATATTTAAATTTTGGATCATAGGCTATAATTGGATGGCCTATAAACCTGTACATACCTGACAATGAGGGCGAGGATGACTCACTGTTTTTAGCAGTAAAACACTGATTGTCTCCAACAGTTTTGGAAGGGGAAGATTCTTTCTGCCTGTTGGTAGAAAAAAGACACGTAAATTACAAGGAAAAAACAATAGAATAACGGAAGAACACCTGTCTGTAAGGTCAATTAGGACAACATAGAGGAGATATCCTGCTCAAGACCACATTTTACCAGCAAGAATGGAGTCTAATTAGTAATATTGGCCTGTAGTGAGTTGGAAATGAATGGTTGGTCGCAACAATCAGCTGTTATTGAAGTTATCACAAGTAAGACCCACAGAGATTGTGTAGTCATGGTGTGGTGGATGCTAGATTTAGATTTGTGTTACTCGTATCTTGTATTTGGATCCGACATATCTCGGGACTAAATCTCATAATAATAATAATCTACTCACATTTCTGAGCATTTTTCATTGATCTCTGGGGAACACCCTGGAGGTGACATAGGCTCTTCATTGCCTCCATCACTGTTCTCTTGGGAACACTGTGGAGGTGACATAGGCTCTATATTGGTCATCATCCCAGTATTGGTGATATATAGCTAAAACAGATAAAGAAATATAAAATAGATATATTTAATTTTTTTTTGTAATTATAGGTTTCATACATTTTATTAGCCACATACTTACTTTAGAAGACCTTTGATAAGTTGATGCAAAGTTTTTGATTTCTGGCCAGTCATTGTCCTCACTTGTGTCCCCCTCATCTGAATTCATATGTTTGAAGCTGCTACTTCGAGCTAAAAAATACAAGTGTTATTAGAGATTATTAGTATAATACCCAGACAGTCACCATGTTATCACTAATAATGATGGGAACTGATTTTGACATAAAATGAAAGACAAGACACACGTCAGTTTTCTGCAGATGACGTCTCATTTTACTTACTGATAAAGTAGCGGGTGTCCTCATCTGACTTTAGGTCAGGAACGAACAGGGGCTTCTGACTTAAAAGGTTGTCAAAGTCTAAGTCACGCATAAATGGATGAATTTTGATCTCATTTGCGCCTCCTGGAAAAGGAAGACAAAAAAGAAAGTGATACAGTCATTGTCAGAGAAACTGCTCCATATCTGTAGAATTTATGTTAATCTGAACTGAAGATGTAACAGAGCCGACATAAAGGAAATATATTGAACATTATAGCATGAAGAATGGGTAATAGACAAGTAGGTAGAGTACAGAACCTCAGTGCTGATCCTCATGGAACCCATCATTTGTCTGGTCACGCTGTAATAATTCATTGATAATACTATTAATATTACCTGTTCCAAGTCTCAGTGCTGGAATTTTTCTGAGCAGTTGAGTGATGATGCCTCGAGCATTAGTTGGAGGAAAGTAATTACATCTCCAAGGTATATCATCTGTTATATAAAAAGCAAATATTATAAGAAATAAAACCTCTTCATTTATTTTCATAAAAAAAAATTCCTTAACAAAGCTAGAAAAAACTACAGAACTATTCAAGTCAAATAACAGTGACATCACAAGCATTCAGATTATTTTACTTACCCTGGATGATACTGTGTAAAATATTCCTTCTGCAAGCCCCTGTAAATGGTGGATATCCAAATAGAAATTTATATAGGATAATCCCTATTGACCACCAGTCAACAGGCCTTCCATAGCCTATCTTTAGGATAACTTCTGGGGCCATGTAAGTAGGGGTGCCAGCAGTCTGGAAACCAACAGAAAAAGGAGATGATGATCAATAAATATAATTGCGACACATAACATCAGTGGAAATGTTTTTCTAGAGAAATTATAAATCAGAGAAGGAGAAAGAGATGAGATCTGTAAAGTACAAGACCCTGTAAGTAAAGCCTACCTCTTTATCAAGGAACTCTTTGGTGATGTCCTTAGTTGGAGTCTTGTAGAAGTCTGAGTTTGGTCTCATGAGGCCGAGTTTTGAAACCCCAAAATCAGTGACCTTAATATGTCCTGTTGATGTTATCAGGAGGCTGTGAAAGAAAAGATGGTGTCAGCACCAAGTAATAACCCACAGACTGTATAAGAAACTCTAACTTTCTTCCCCTCTAATATGCTAGAGGGGTCACTTACTTCTCAGGCTTCAGATCTCTGTGCACCACACCATAGCTGTGCAGGTATTCCACAGCAAGGACCGTTTCCGCAATGTACATACGGGCCAAGAGGACTGGTAAAGGACCCCTGTGCTTTAGAAGGGTACCACAGTCACCTCCTACAGGAGAAAGCAAATATGAGAACTGAGGGTTTGTTACAATGTAAATTACACATGATGAGTGGGAATGTGAAAAAGGCGGAGACATTGGGACAGGATGGTCTATATATACTGTATAATGTAGTGCGTATACTGCATACTGCAGATAGACCCTATACATAGAGACAGAGCCTCATCTACGAGCCTCTAATTTTTTTCTCTGTGAACGTTCTTATCTATAAAAACTCTTCAAAAAGACGAATCTTCCTTTTACCCATAGTGGAAATTGCTGCCGTGCTCAGCGAGGACATACTGGGGGACTTTCATAGAGATCAATGGTTTTTCAGGCATCTTGGTAACAGATGACTTATAATAATTGCAAAGAGGACATGTAACCGTCCATGTGGGCACATTGTGGTCATATATAGGTGCTAGGATTAAGCAGACGTGGGCTGGATATAGATACAATGGATGTGTCCTACCTGGTACATACTCCATGACCATACATAGATGAAGTTTAGTAGGAAAGGAGCAGAACGTGGAGACCACAAAGGGACAATCTGCGAATGCTGAGATGTCCCTCTCCAGAAAGGCCCATTCAAGCCTCTTTGGCTTTTTCAGGTTCTCCTTGTCCATTTTCTTCATAGCGCAGACTTGGTTTGTGTCTTTATGGCGAACTAAGTGGACGGCCCTGGAGAGGAGAAAAAAACATGATTTACTATAAATTCTTATTAACAATCTATCTATAGATCTCATCAAATGATCTCCTGTATTAATGATTAATGTGGGGCCATCACTAGAAAACCATGTCTATAAATACATAAAATAACACTCCACAAATGATCACCAATGGGGGGTCCTCATCCACGTCACATCCTAACTGACCTGAATAGTGACAGATAGATGTGGACCATGATGTGAACTCATAATTTGTCCATGGGAACATAACATGAGAAGGACGCAGAGACATCGTCATAAGGAGCCCTGGGAAATATATATAATACCAAAGTAAAGCTCACCCAAAGGCTCCACTGCTGATCAGTTTGATCAGTTTATAGTCGCTCTTACAAGGATTTCTCCCCAGGTTCAATGATCCGATCGCGGCCTAAAAAGGAATAAGAAATGACATTAAGACATAGAAACTGCAGGGGAATAAAAGCTGAAGATGAAGGAACGTCTCTCTTCTATATTATGTCCATGATGATTACACTGCAGCAGATGTAGGGGACGTGATACAAGCTGAACCCTGCACAGACACTATTATATTATAGGAGATATCCCCCTTATACAAAGACACAGGCGGAAATACAAACTCCGCACCACTGAGTACAGACTGTCCTCACAGATGATGAAGCCACAGGGACAGGTGGCCATAAAATACCCTGTGTCTGCCTGGAGTGGACATGGAGGCCTCCACCATCATAAATCTGACCTTCTGCTAAATGGCTGGTAATCTGGAGAAGATCAGACAACAAGGACATGAGATGTAGACCTGTGTCTGCCTGGAGAGGACAGGGAGGCCTCCACCATCATGAAACTGACCTTCTGCTATATGATTGGTAATCTGGAGAAGATGAGACAAGGACATGAGATGTAGACCTGTGTCTGCCTGGAGCGGACATGGAGGCCTCCACCATCATAAATCTGAGCTTCTGCTATATGGCTGGTGATCTGGAGAAGATCAGAGAACAATGACATGAGATGGAAACCTGTGTCTGCCTGGAGAGGACAGGGAGGCCTCCACCATCATGAACCTGAGCTTCTGCTATATGGCTGGTGATCTGGAGAAGATCAGACAACAAGGACATGAGATGTAGAAGATGATAGATCCTTACCAGGCGCTCCACTGAGTAGGCCGGATACTCCAGTACAAGCAGGACATTTTGGGCCAGTTGTTTAATAAAGGCCAATTCTCCACTTTGGGATTTTTCTTCTGCCTATAGAGATGAAAACAAAGAAGAAAGGAAAATCATGAGAGAAAAAGCAAAACGGAGGAGGCCATTTATATCACCATGTTACTTATGCTATCTACACTACAAGTACTACATGACAACTGACGAGGGATCCGGTCTCTTGTAAACCTTTAAATCCCCACGTCCTCCCTCCATACCCAATGTATGTATATAAGACACATGGCTGCTTGTGACCTGTGTAAAATGGCCACAGCAGACTCCAACTCAAAACGCGGGGTGACTGCAACAATGATAGCCCCACAATTATATACAGTAGATATCTAATAGGCTTTAAACCAGAAGAAAAACAACACCTAATTAAGAGTTAGACCCTAGCCGCACCACACCGACACAAGGGTTAAGGCATTAATATCCCACATTAATACCACTATCCTCACAGGACCGAAGTCCACTAGTTATATTGAGATGTAACCAAAGTCACTATTCCCCCAACAGTAACCTCCGTCCAAAGGACATCACATTTATCAAGACTCTGACCCAAACCTATCCCCCACCGCTGTGACCGTCCCAAAACCTCTACTTATCAAGTGCCAGCCTTCAAACTTTCCTCCCATCTCTTTATAAGGGCTGGTTGGATGCTGGAACGTGAAACTCCTACCTTCTTCCTTTTATTGTCCCCCTGTAACCCAGCTCCTCAACTCCTTCCCGCAAATGTACGGGTTATTAACATCCTGGAAGGGTCCTCACATGTGGAGGGGGCTCAGGAGCTGAGCTCCCCAAACATGCGTATATGAAATAGCCAGCATCTGTCCCTAAAAACCGTGGACAACGCAGAATTCTTCTGTTAACCATTTAAATAAAGCTGTCAGTCTGTGACAGTATCATTTCAATTGTGCATGCACCGATGCCTGAGCACTCTTGCTTTCATCGGCCCTCCACAAGGCGATCACAGGGGTCTAATGCATTTCTAGGACAACCAGGGGTCTGCTGAAGACCTCCGTTGCTGAAACCACGGTCCTCCTTGTGAAGCTTAGCTATAGGCTGAGCTCCAGAGGAGATTAAGATTTTCACTATATAGCGCAATACTGTAGTATTGCAATATATAGTATGAGCGATTTGCTGGATTAAGTCCCCTAAGGGAACGAAAAAAAAAAATTAAAAATAAAGAAGAAAAGATTTAAAAAAATGTTAAAAATATAAAAGTTCAAATCACTCCTCTTTTCACCATTTAAAATAAAGAAAGGAAAAAATTAATGATCATATTTGATATTGCTGGTCTTAATGAGTCCCTCTCCTTTTCATCTTTTTTATAAATCTAAAGTCATATCTCATTATCTACAGTATTCCTTGCAACATAATTATTGTCCTCCCTCTATTTCATGGATATGAACGCCTTGGCATTGTTTTTAATATTGGTTTTCCTAATTTTATTATTTTTCTACTTCCTTTGTTTCAGTTTTTTTAATTTATTCATTTTGACCAGACATTTCCCAGGAGAGATATATATATGCTTGGGCTAGAAGATGTTACATATTATAATGTGGATCCAAGGATCAGCTGTCATAATGCTCCACAACTTATGTGACGCCTCCGTGGTTGGATTGATCTGCACCTTAAACTTTGGATGAGTCCTTGGCAATATAACTGTGATTCACTATCTATCTGGAATCATATGAAGATGAACACTGCTGTCACTGATGTTCATTTCACATTATGTTCTCTGTGTACTTTGACTTTCCAGCTGGACTTACTTTTTGTAGGTGCTGTGCGCGCGTGTTGTCTCCTCTGCCCGTGGACGTGCGATCAGCTGTCTCTGTGGTGTGGGTGCGCGCGCGGGCGCCCGTGCACACATATTGTGCCGCGCGCCCGCGCTCTGCGCACCTGTTCCTGACGGCTTGGTCGTGCCTCTGTGGGCGGATAACGACAGCGCGCGCGCCGCCAATAGGCACCCGCCCATTGCTATCAGGTGATCGGTCACGTGGGGCCACACGTGACCGACATCATGGGGTATATACAGGTCTGTTTTCTCTTCACATATCACTTCCCCTTGAGGAAGCGGTCGTTGCTGACCGCGAAACGCGCGTCGGGCTGCCACTGTGCGTTCCTTTATGCACTTTACCCTCCTTTTGGCACTCTTTGTGGTAAGAGACTACCTTAAAAATGTTTTATGTGACATGTATCTGATTATTTGTGGGCAGGAGCACTATTTAGATAGATACCTGATGCATATGGCAAGTGTAAATCCAATGACTATGGAATACTTATGGATTACTTTTTGATATAATATATTATTACACTCATTGGATTGTCTTGATATACTAACCTTATGCTATATTATCTATATTGCTCATGTCCCACTGTGACCATATGCGTGACCATATATGTATACTTTGTAACATATCTTGCTACATTGGTAATCTAATTAGTGTCTTTATACTATCCGTATTATGTCATTTCTCTTTTTATTATGTACGGTTTTAAATTTGATGGAATAAAAATTTATATTTTTTACGCCAATTAACTCTTTCTTCTCCTATGTACCCATGTGTTTCATGAGTTGGCTCAGTTTGACAAATCTGGGATATATTTCCCCCCGGATATGCCAACTTTACCCCTATAGGGTCTATTTAGTCGTATAGCGCAATACTGTAGTATTGCAATATATAGTATGAGCGATTTGCAGGATTAAGTCCCCTAAGGGAACGAAAAAAAAAATTAAAAATAAAGAAGAAAAGATTTAAAAAAATGTTAAAAATATAAAAGTTCAAATCACTCCTCTTTTCACCATTTAAAATAAAGAAAGGAAAAAATTAATGATCATATTTGATATTGATGCGGTTGTTAAAGTCTGATCTTTTAAGATAGGGAATTAATTAATACGATCAATAAACACCGAAAAGAGGAAAAAAAATTGGATTTGTGTTTTTTTTTGTCTTCTCATTTCACTTAAAAACATTAATAATAAACAATCAAAACACCCATAGAATCTATGATTCTATGACACTCTATGTACACAAAGTTCACTGCAAAACTCAAATCTTCACTCATCCCAATCGACAGAAAACTAAAATGTTATGGGTCCCTGAATATAGCGACACAAAGAACCATTGCATCTCACTTGGAATTTTTTTCCCTTGTTTCAGTACAATGTATGGTAAATAGAATGGAGCCACTGAAAGCTACAACTTGTCCTGCAAAAGAATCAAGCCCTCACATGTCTATGTCAATGGAAAAATAACAAATTTATGGCTCTTGAAAGAAAGTGAGGAAAAAATGAAGGCATAACAACTGAAAACTCTGTGGTCCATAATTGGTTAACCAATCCAATTCCCCCCTACCTCCACAACCCTCCCAATAACCCTGTAGATATCACCCTCTCCCTTGTCATGTAGCCTGTATGCCCTATTACTGCTCCCCGGCTATTCTTATCTGGGTATTTGGTACAGGTTAAACTTATATTCCATTATTATTTTCCATTATTACTATATGATTTGTGCAGATTGTCCGCTATTTACCTGTTGTACTAATGTCCATATGTTCTTCTGTAA
Organism: Phyllobates terribilis; assembly: GCF_046119375.1. Taxonomy (NCBI): domain Eukaryota; kingdom Metazoa; phylum Chordata; class Amphibia; order Anura; family Dendrobatidae; genus Phyllobates; species Phyllobates terribilis. The sequence goes on from NW_027362763.1 coordinate 60,337,809, forward strand.
ATGCTCAAGATATTCTGAGCTTATATGACCTCGTTTGTATTTGGTCAGGCAATCTCTCACAAGCTCCATTACCAGCCGGTAAGTGAAGCTGAGGACGCCATCGGGTAGTGGTAGCACAAAGTCAGGGTCATAGGTGGTAAGAATCCCCTGGAGTAGTGCTAACACCTGAAGTCTGTCTGGAGGAATTCCAGACATTTCCAGTAAATCCAAGCGCAGTCTGTATATGACTAGCTATATGGCTTATCACACCGACAACAATGACACCGGAAAGTCAAAATGACAACTAGAGTGTAATCACTTGTAGAAGTAGTGATGGTTAATTGTGATGTCATAATGGAATCTTGTGTTCTACTCTTAAAGGGGCAGCTTACCTTATAAGGAAGTTGCCTAGCATCCCTTAAGGAGGCAACAATATAGGCTGAGCATCGGTACCATATGCAGACATGGATGATAGAGCTATGGACACTTTACTCTTCTGAGCAGTTAGAGTATTATTATGTTGTTACATAAATTATTTATATCTGTTCCACACAATAAAAATTACAGTGTTTTGTATCAATAAGAAAGTCATATTCCGGGGCTAAAAGACAATGTATATCTTTGTACCGTGTTAGGGGCTAAAAGAAGTATCTTTACTGAGGGAACAGGGCCGGACTAGGGGCTGCGCCCAGCTCTGGCATAGGACGCACACAGGCCCATGTTACTCTCCCACACCCACTTTCAAAGATGAGGGTCTCTATTACAAATATGACCCTGCCTACCATTGGAGAAAATCTAAATTTACTACTCCCCGTGATACCAATTTATTAGGATGATCATTTAGGTCTCTTTATCACATTAATAGTTCCCCTCTGGGTCTCCTTATAATAATATTAGTGCCCCTCTGGGTCTCCTTATAATAATAATAGTGCCCCTCTAGGTCTCCCTATAATAATAATAGTGCCCCTGTGGGTCTCCTTATAATAATAATAGTGCCCCTCTAGGTCTCCCTATAATAATAATAGTGCCCCTCTGGGTCTCCTTATAATAATAATAGTGCCCCTCTGGGTCTCCCTATAATAATAATAGTGCCCCTCTGGGTTTCCTTATAATAATAATAGTGCCCCTCTGGGACTCCTTATAATAATAATAGTGCCCCTCTGGGACTCCTTATAATAATATTAGTGCCCCTCTGGATCTCCTTATAATAATATTAGTGCCCCTCTGGGTCTCCCTATAATAATAATAGTGCCCCTCTGGGTCTCCTTATAATAATAATAGTGCCCCTCTGGGTCTCCTTATAATAATAATAGTGCCCCTCTGGGTCTCCTTATAATAATAATAGTGCCCCTCTGGGTCTCCCTATAATAATAATAGTGCCCCTCTGGGTTTCCTTATAATAATAATAGTGCCCCTCTGGGTCTCCTTATAATAATAATAGTGCCCCTCTGGGACTCCTTATAATAATATTAGTGCCCCTCTGGATCTCCTTATAATAATAATAGTGCCCCTCTGGGTCTCCTTATAATAATATTAGTGCCCCTCTGGGTCTCCTTATAATAATAATAGTGCCCCTCTGGGTCTCCTTATAATAATAATAGTGCCCCTCTGGGTCTCCTTATAATAATAATAGTGCCCCTCTGGGTCTCCTTATAATAATATTAGTGCCCCTCTGGGTCTCCTTATAATAATAATAGTGCCCCTCTGGGTCTCCTTATAATAATAATAGTGCCCCTCTGGGTCTCCTTATAATAATAATAGTGCCCCTCTGGGTCTCCTTATAATAATAATAGTGCCCCTCTGGGTCTCCTTATAATAATATTAGTGCCCCTCTGGGTCTCCTTATAATAATAATAGTGCCCCTCTGGGTCTCCTTATAATAATAATAGTGCCCCTCTGGGTCTCCTTATAATAATAATAGTGCCCCTCTGGGTCTCCTTATAATAATAATAGTGCCCCTCTGGGTCTCCTTATAATAATAATAGTGCCCCTCTTCGTCTCCTTATAAGATTAAAGGGAATCTGTCAGAAGGATCAGCTCTCCCTCCCAAGCCGTCTATATGGGCATACGTTATACACGTGGTCCCTTTACCAGCGAGGTTGGTCGACTGGGATAAGAAAATCATTCAACGAGAGACTAGATGGATTTTATTATCTAATGGCCTATTGTTATAGTGTGTTCACTATTCAGTATGGCCCTATTACATAGACTATCACCATACAGTGTGTAGGCCAATTGTGGCTGCGCTCTTCTATACGGCATAGTCGGCCATTTGGACGGACTTCTTTTCTTTATCTATACTTTTAATCTTGGCTGCACTGAATATTGATTCAGGGTTAAATGATTCTCCTTTGTGTGTGCATCGATTATATCTGGTACATTTACACTATATTAATACATCCTCTATATTTATAATATATCTATACACCTATATTCCCTGTTGTCTTGTTGCCTAGCCATTATGGGAACCAATCTGGACCTATGATGTGATAAATACTTGATGAGATCCATAAAACAGCGCCCCCTATTGGAGCCCACTGTGCCTTTCAAGCATGGACCTTCTGGTATCTGTATGGGGAGGAAACCTCTCGCTGGAGCGCCGCGTGCCTCCCAATGTGCACTGACGCCCCCTCCGGTCTCATCGCTGGAACACATTTTTATGTAAAGTGTCATTGAATGCAGCAGCCGGGTCTAAGCTCCTAATAAACACAACCCTCCGCCTGCCCCGCTGTGTTATTACAGGCTCTATTCCCCTTCAAGCCTAAGCGTCAGAATGCCTGCTCCTCCTCTTACCTCCCCCTTTCACCTGCTGTTATAGTACAGCCTGTCTGGGCTTTGTATTAAATAGTGTTGAGCCACCCCCGTAGTGATCGGGTTCGGTTCGGTTCGTCGAACACCGGGATGTTCGAGGAACTGTTCGTCGAACACCTTAGAACACCATCGAACACCGTTAAAACCAATGGCAGGCCAACAAAAACACATAGAAACACATAGAAAACACCTTCAAAGGTGTCCAAAAGCTGACAAACTGCTCAGAAGACGCTCTCTTTAAAAAAGCCGGCCAGCAATTCAGCAGCGGCATACACCGGTACCCGACAATTTAGACAAGAAGGAATAGAGCATCACACATAGATTAGATAGATAGAAACATGTCAGTCACACATATAAGAAGCACAGTGACAGTGTTGCTTACTGTACTTGTCATTTAGTGTAAAGGATTTATTAAAAAAAATAATAGTGTTTTCGTGCACCGTCTCTTTAAAAAAGCCGGCCAGCAATTCAGCAGCGGTACCCGACAATTTAGAACAGAAAGATAGAGCATCACACATAGATTAGATAGATAGAAACATGTCAGTCACATATATAATAAGTACAGTGATAGTGTTGATTACTGTACTTGTCATTTAGTGTTAAAATAAAGGATTTATTAAAAAAAAAATTGGCGTGGGGTTCCCCGTAATTATAGTCTCTAGCGGAGGTTAAGCAGACGGCTGGGGCAGATGTTTGAAGCCTTGGAAGGGGGTAATACCCACGGAGCTTCCCAGGCTACTAATATCAGCCCCCAGCTGAATACCTAGCCTTTACTAGCTATTAAAATGGGGGACCCCACAAAAAAAATGACGTGGGATCCCCCCTATTTTAATAGCTAGCAAAGGCTAGGCAGACAGCTGGGGGCTGATATTAATAGCCCAGGAAGGGTACCATGAATATTGGCCCCCTCCCAGGCTAGAAACACCAGCCGTCAGCCGCCCCAGAAATGGCGCATCCATAGGATGCGCCAATTCTGGCACTTAGCCTCGCTCTTCCCACTGCCCTGTAGCGGTAGCAGTGGGGTAATAGGGCTGGGGTTGATGTCAGCTTATAATGCCAGCTGACATCAAGCCCAGGTTAGTAATGGAGAGGCGTCTATAAGACACCCCCATTACTAACCCCATAGTCAAAGTTAAAAAAAAACCACAAACACCCAGAATAAAGTCCTTTAATTGAAATAAAGACACAATTCTTTATTGTTCTAAATTAAACCATACTTGCCATCACGCCCATTCCAGCTGAAGCCAATGATCTCCTGCAATAAAAGAAAAATAATAAACCAACCTCATCCTTACCTTTCCATGGTTCCCACGACAGCTTCAGCTCTGCTACATCGAGATGACAGGCTGGACCGCAGCAGAACGCTGCCATCCAGCCTGTCAACCCGCAGACACTGAGAAGAGCAGGCTTGCTTGCGCTCCTCAGTGTCTCGCTGTGACGGCATAAAGATGAGCCGAGGTCATGTCCAATGAACTCAGCTCACCTCATGTACGTCACTGACAGCGTGGGAGAATTCTCACGCTGAAGAGCTGAGTGCAGGAGAATTTTCCCACGCTGTCAGTGACGTGCATGAGGTGAGCTCATGTCCAATGAACTCATCTCACCTCATGTACGTCACTGACAGCGTGGGAGAATTCTCACGCTGAAGCGCTGAGTGCAGGAGAATTTTCCCACGCTGTCAGTGAAGTGCATGAGGCTGATATTTAAATTTGGCGCACAAATCGGTGATTGGTCGCGGGTAATCAGCACAGTAGTGTTTCACTTTGGCGGCAAGATCAGTGATTGGTCGCGGTCAAGACGGCGACCAATCACCGATTTGTGCGGCACATTTAAATAGCGGCCGCGACCAATTGGATGTCAGCGGCGCTCCCCGGTCCTCCCTTTACACCCTAGCTGCATGGATTTCAGCGGCGCTGCCTGTGCGGCTACTTCCGCTGCGAGAACCCGGGACATGAGCGGCCGCTCGCAGCAGAAGTATCCCGACCTGCAGCGCTGCTCCCCGGTCCTCCCTTCACACCCTAGCCGCTGATGTCCCCACAGTATCCGCATGGTGTTACAAAGGTCCGGACATTTGTGTTAAAAATCGCTGATTGGTCGCTGGCGCTGCCCGCGACCAATCACCGATTTGGGCGCCAAATTTAAATATCAGCCGCGACCAATCACCCATCTTGGCTCCACATTTAAACACCGCTGTACTGATTGGTCACGGACGCTATTTAAATATGGCGCCAAAATCGGTGATTGGTCGCGCCCAGCGTCGGCGACCAATCAGCACAGCGGTGTTTAAATGTGGAGCCAAGATCGGTGATTGGTTGTGGCCGATATTTAAATTTGGCGCCCAAATCGGTGATTGGTCGCGGGCAGCGCCTGCGACCAATCAGCGATTTTTAACACAAATGTCCGAATCTTTGTAACACCATGCGGATACTGTGGGGACATCAGTGGCTAGGGTGTCAAGGGAGGACCGGGGAGCGGCGCTGCGGGTCGGGATACTTCTGCTGCGAGCAGTCGCTCATCTCCCGGCTTCTCGCAGCGGAAGTATCCGACCAGGCAGCAGCGCTCCCCGGTCCTCACCAATACGATTCGCTGGTTGGTCGTGCTCTCCGCACGCGACCAATCAGTGATCTTGGCGCTAAAATTAAACACCGCTCTGCTGATTGGTCGCGGAACGATGCCCGCGACCAATCACCGATTTGGGCGCCACATTTAAATAGCGGCCGTGACCAATCAGCGAGCTTGGCGCCAAATTTAAACAACGCTCGCGGACTCCAGCCGCGACTAATCAGCATTATTGGCGCCAAATTTAAACACCGCTCTGCTGATTGATCGCGGTCGCCGTCCGCGACCAATCAGCAGTATTGGCGCCAAATTTAAACCCTGCTCGGCTGATTGGTCACGGTTGCTGGCCGCGACCAATCAGCAGTATTGGCGCCAAATTTAAACCCCGCTCTGCTGATTGCTCACAGTTGCCGGCCGCGACCAATCAGCTATTTTGGAGCAAAATTTAAACCCCGCTCTGCTGATTGGTCGCGACCGCCGGCCGCGACTAATCAACATTGTTGCCGCCAAATTTAAACACCGCTCTGCTGAATGGTCGCGGTCGTGACCAATCACCATTATTGGCGCCAAATTTAAACACCGCTTTGCTGATTGGTCACGACAGCAACCAATCAGCATTATTGACGCAAAATTTAAACACCGCTTTGCTGATTGGTCGCGACCGCGACCAATCAGCGTTATTGGCGCAAAATTTAAACCCCACTCTGCTGATTAGTCGCGACCGCCGGCCGTGACCAATCAGCGATATAGTCGCCAAATTTCAACACCGCTTTGCTGATTGCGCCGGGTCTGCCGCATACATATTCTAGAATACCCGATGAGTTAGAATCGGGCCACCATCTAGTTTCATGAAATAATTAAAAAAAAAATTGACGTGGAGCTTCGCACTATATTTGTGTCCAGCCAGGTACAGCAGGCAGGAACGGGCTGCCCCCAACCACCAGCTGCCTATTTGTACCTGGCCGGACACAACAATATAGGAAAGCCCTTTTTTTCTTAATTATTTCATGAATTTCATGAAATAATTAAAAAAAAAAATACGTGGGGCTTCGCCCTATTTTTGTGTCCAGCCAGGTACAACTAGGCAGCTGGGGGCTGGAATCTGCAGCGCAGGGAGGCCCAAGCTTTCTGGGCCCCACCCGCTGCAAAATGCAGTCCGCAGCCACCCCGGAAAATGGCGCATTCATAGAAGCGCCATCTTCTGGCGCTGTACCCAACTCATCCAGGGCCCTGGTGCGGTGGCTCACTGGGTAATAAAGGGGTTAGGGCCAGCTTGGCATTATCAGCTGGCCCTAAGCCCGAAATTCATGGGGTCACGCCAATATTAGACATGACCACCATGAATTTCTAGTAAAGTATTTAAAAAAACACAACACCCAGAAAAAAGTCCTTTAATTGAAATAAAGGCAGAATTCTTTATTGTTCTAAATTAAACCATACTTACCATCACGCCCATTCCAGCTGAAGCCAATGTCTTCTGCAATAAAAGTAAAATAATAAAGCAACCTCATCCTTACCTTTCCATGGTTCCCAGACAGCTTCAACTCTGCTACATCGAGATGACAGGCTGGACCGCAGCAGAACGCTGCCATCCAGCCTGTCATCCTGCAGACACTGAGAAGCGCAGGCATGCTTGCGCTCCTCAGTGTCTCGCTGTGACGGCATAAAGATGAGACGAGTTCATGTCCAATGAACTCGGCGCACCTCATGCACGTCACTGACAGCGTGGGAGAATTCTCCTGCACTCAGCGCTACAGCGTGAGAATTTTCCCACGCTGTCAGTGACGTGCATGAGGTGAGCTCATTCATGTCCAATGAACTCAGCTGACCTCATGTACGTCACTGACAGCGTGGGAGAATTCTCACGCTGAAGTGCTGAGTGCAGGAGAATTCTCCCACGCTGTCAGTGACGTGCATGAGGTGCGCCGAGTTCATTGGACATGAACTCGTCTCATCTTTATGCCGTCACAGCGAGACACTGAGGAGCGCAAGCAAACCTGCGCTTTTCAGTGTCCGCTGCATGGCAAGCTGGATGGCAGCGTTCTGCTGCGGTCCAGCCTGTCATCTCGATGTAGCAGAGCTGAAGCTGTCGTGGGAACCATGGAAAGGTAAGGATGAGGTTGCTTTATTATTTTACTTTTATTGCAGGAGATCGTTGGCTTCAGCTGGAATGGGCGTGGTGGTAAGTATGGTTTAATTTAGAACAATAAAGGAATGTGTCTTTATTTCAATTAAAGAACTTTATTCTGGGTGTTAGTGTTTTTTTTTTAACTTTGACTATGGGATTAGTAATGGGGGTGTCTTATAGAGGCCTCTCCATTACTAACCTGGGCTTGATGTCAACTGGCATTATAAGCTGACATCAACCCCAACCCTATTACCCCACTGCCACCGCTACAGGGCAGTGGGAAGAGCGAGGCTAAGTGCCAGAATTGGCGCATCCTATGGATGCGCCATTTCTGGGGCGGCTGACGGCTGGTGTTTCTAGCCTGGGAGGGGGCCAATATTCATGGCACCCTTCCTGGGCTATTAATATCAGCCCCCAGCTGTCTGCCTAGCCTTTGCTAGCTATTAAAATAGGGGGGACCCCACGTCATTTTTTGGGGGGGGTCCCCCATTTTAATAGCTAGTAAAGGCTAGGTATTCCGCTGGGGGCTGATATTAGTAGCCTGGGAAGCTCCGTGGGTATTACCCCCTTCCCAGGCTTCAAACATCTGCCCTAGCCGTCTGCTTAACCTCCGCTAGAGCCTAAAATTATGGGGACCCCACGCCAATTTTTTTTTAAATAAATCCTTTATTTTAACACTAAATGACAAGTACAGTAATCAACACTGTCACTGTACTTCATATATATGTGACTGACATGTTTCTATCTATCTAATCTATGTGTGATTCTCTATTCCTTCTATTCTAAATTGTCGGGTACAGATGCTGAATTGCCGGCCGGCTTTTTTAAAGAGACAGTGCATGAAAACACTATTATTTTTTTTAATAAATCCTTTACACTAAATGACAAGTACAGTAAGCAACACTGTCACTGTACTTCATATATATGTGACTGACATGTTTCTATCTATCTAATCTATGTGTGAAGCTCTATTCTTTCGGTTCTAAATTGTCGGGTACCGGTGTATGCCGCTGCTGAATTGCCGGCTTTTCATGTTTCACTGTTGGCACTGTTACCATCGATTTGGGCAATCACTGTAATGCCACAACCACCATGGCTGTGGCATTACAGTGAGAGGCAGACAATCCCTGCATGATTGGTGCTCAAAATAGCGCCAGACATGCAGGACACGCTTTTGGTGCACGAACAGTTATCGAACATAACCTCGAACAGCCGAATTTTTTGCAAATCGTTCGGGTTCGTGGAACAACTCGAACACCGCCCAAAACAGCTCGAATTTGAGATTGGCGAACAGTTCTAGTCGAACACCGCTCATCTCTAGTTTCAAAGCCTCTTATTAACCCTCTCCCCCTATGTATCTACTGGTAGACCCCATATTAATATAAGCCCCTTGCATACCATGAGCTGCAATATTATTATTGTAAGAAACCCCATGTGCACTATTATTATCAGGCATAGATGGGGGCATTATTATTCAGTATCGGCACACAGGGGGCATTATTACTATCTAAGGCAAGGGTGGGCAATTAATTTTCCAAAGAGATCACATGAGAGACCATGACTGTTGCGGAGAACGAACCAATAGACAGATATGAATTCTGCTCAATATTCATATCAACATATTAATTACATTTATTATAATATATTAATATTATCACTAGAGATGAGCGGTGTTCGACTCGAACTGTTCGCCAATCTCAAATTCGAGCTGTTTTGGGCAGTGTTCGAGCCGTTCGGCGAACACGAACAATTTGAAAAAAATCCGGCTGTTCGAGGTTATGTTCCATAACTGTTCGTGCACCAAAATCATAACTGGATTTTTTCTCAGTAATGCTGAAAATTAATGTTAATACGCAGTTTGAGTGTACAGCGGGGCGGGGGGAGGGGCAGGGGATGGATCTCTGCAGAAATAATGAAGATCTCCATTTTTTTTTCTCTTTCCCCCATTTACAGTGGGGAGATGCAATCTGTCAGCCTATCAGCAGCGCACACACGGAGCGAACTGCTTTTTTCACACAAGCAAAGGCATGTGTCATTGGCAGTGTATGTCACATGTCCTTGCCCTATAAGACCCAGCCATTTTCCACGTAGCCACCATTTTCTCACTGCTGCAGCTGCGTGTTAGACGGCACCGCTGTTGCTGTGTGCGCTATACTTTGAGTGTTCATTTCAAGCCAATTTTCGCACAAATCTACAGATAGCTTGGGAGTAGGGGATAGTTGTGATTGCAGTCCTTTTGAGGACTAGGTTACATCATTTCCTACGACTTTTATCAGGCAGGTCTGTGCTCTTAAATAGATAGGTTGGGAGTAGGGTCTACTTGTAATTGCAGTCCTTTTCTGGACTAGGTTACAGCATTTCCTAGGACTTTTTGCTAGGCAGGTCTGTGCCAGTGCTGTGCAAGTTTTTTTTCACAGCATTTGGCTAAATCTAGCTAAGCAAATCCTTTTTGGCCTCTTGCAGTGTGTGTTAGTCAGTGGAGTAGCCTATCTGTGTTGCAAGCTATACCACCTGTGTATAGAATACAAATTATTTTACTGCACCTAGCCAAGTAAAACCTTTTGGGCATAGCATCATTCTATTAGTCCATCTATACTAACCTCCACCAGGTTGCAAATTAAAAATAATTTTTATCTGCATCTAGCTCTGAAAAAAAATGTGGTCTTGTAGCAGTGTGTGGGACTTGTTCTATTAGTCCATCTATACTAACCTCCACCAGGTTGCAAATTAAAAATAATTTTTATCTGCATCTAGCTCTGAAAAAAAAATTGGGCTTGTAGCAGTGTGTGGGACTTGTTCTATTAGTCCATGTATACTAACCACCACCAGGTTGCAAATTAAAAATAATTTTTATCTGCATCTAGCTCTGAAAAAAAAATTGGGCTTGTAGCAGTGTGTGGGACTTGTTCTATTAGTCCATCTATACTAAGCTCCACCAGGTTGCAAATTAAAAATTATTTTTATCTGCATCTAGCTCTGAAAAAAAATGTGGGCTTGTAGCAGTGTGTGGGACTTGTTCTATTAGTCCATCTATACTAACCTCCACCAGGTTGCAAATTAAAAATAATTTTTAGCTGCATCTAGCTCTGAAAAAAAATTTGGGCTTGTAGCAGTGTGTGGGACTTGTTCTATTAGTCCATCTATACTAACCTCCACCAGGTTGCAAATTAAAAATAATTTTTATCTGCATCTAGCTCTGAAAAAAAATTTGGGCTTGTAGCAGTGTGTGGGACTTGTTCTATTAGTCCATCTATACTAACCTCCACCAGGTTACAAATTAAAAATAATTTTTATTTGCATCTAGCTCTGAAAAAAAATTTGGGCTTATAGCAGTGTGTGGGACATGTTCTATTAGTCCATCTATACTAAGCTCCACCACCTGTGTATGTAATAAAATTATTTTACTGCATCTAACCCAGCCAATACTTTTGGGCTAATACAACAGTTTGGCCACTCAGCTCTGCTCGGTTCCCATCCATTGTTTTTTTGTGCAAACAACTCCAGAGTTGTCAATTAGCTAACCACCAAAATGAGTGGAAAAAGGCCTGCTGATGGTGGAAAGGGGAATAGGTGTGTTGGGAAGGGAAAAAAAGGTTGTGTCCGTGGGGTAGGTGTTAAAGCAACAGTAACATCTGCAGAAGAAAGACCATCTTCCAGCCAAACTAAGATGTCTACTTCTTTTAGTGGACAATGTGATAAGATCCCTTTCTTACGGCCACGCCAATCGCTACAAATTCCAGATGAGGCACAAAAACAGCAGGTGCTTCAACGGATATCAAGTGCTCCTTCAAGTGGGCTCTCCTCCACCTCAACCATAATGTAGTCCCTCATTCCCAAACTGTATCTCCTGTTGGTGGAGAGAATGAGGAAGGCGATGATGAGACTCAAATACCTGATTGGAACGACAACTTGAGATTTTTGTCAGGGCAGGAAGAGGTTGACTCTGAGGACGACTGGTGTGATAACACACAGGGTGATGATGACGAGGTTGGAGATCCCACTTACTGTCAACCCACAGTCAGCCAGTCGATGAGGTCAGCAGAGGAGGTGGAGGAGGATGCTAGTGACGACGAGGTCAGGTTGCGCCTTCCTGGACAGAGACGTAGTACTGGAAGCACGTCAACAACTGCATCCTCAAACACAACTCTGCCTCTGACCACAAGTCGTAGTGGCTCTTCAGGTCGCATGGGTGCTAAGCCTTGCATAGCTTGGGCATTTTTTCAGATCGATAAGAATGACTCAACTCGTGTTATCTGTAACATTTGTCAGAAAAAGCTAAGTAGAGGCCAAAAAATACATAGTTTGAGTACTTCATACATGAACCGGCACATGGATATGAAGCATAAGTTGCAGTGGGAAGCTCACTGTGCTACAATGCGGCCTAGCCGGCTGGGCCAACCACCATCAGCCACATCTTGTGCATCCGCAGCCTCTTCATCCTCTGTGACTGGGGGGACAGCAGTCACACCTGTTTTGGGACGCAGACCGGCCACCTCTTTACCCGCAACAGCCAGTGTGATTGTCAGGTCATCATTTTATTTGGAGGTGGAAACACCAGCTGGTGTTGAGCGCTCTCCGACATCGATAGCACCACCTTTGGATCAAGGCAACCTAACATGTCCGCCTGCATCTTCCTCACAGACCGGCAATTTGCCGGGGACACCCTTCTCAACCCCGTCTAAGCACAACAGCCAGCCCTCGGTCCCTCACATGTGGATGTGGCACCCAGGGGAATGGGGATAACTCGGTACCCGGGCCTTTGGCCTGGCCTTTAGGGATGTCGCGGTGGTCGGCTCCCGGGCCCGTACCCTGGGGTCTCTCCTAAAAAGGGGTTGATATTTGTAAAGTTTATAAAAGAAAGAGTTTGTGACGCCACCTGTGGTTTCTGGTGAGGATCACCAGCGCTGCGCAGTCTACTGAGGCTGATGATAAGGCAGCTTGATGGTATAGCTCTCCACAGTTAGAGCTGGGCCTCAGGGCAGTATAGGAACGGGGATGCAGGATATAGAGACTACTCTGGGCCAGAGCAAGAACAGGGACGGGCACGATAGTCACTTCAGTACCTTTTACTGGTGGAATTTCAGGCACTCCCCGGAGCACTGTAGGTTGAAGGGTGTATGTCCAGATCCTCCCCAATGAGCAGGTTTTGGGCCTCCTGGTTGTGGCTTCTGCATAATAAGTTTCTGACCTGCCTGGAGCTAGGCCTAACTTTGTCTCTGTCCTGCGCTGGCTGACCTTGTGGTAGGGCCTTCTCTTGGAGTGCACGCTCCCGACCTACGGGGCCTATGTGTCTCCTGGCTCTGGTACGTATCAGCACTTTAGCGATCCTGGGACCTGTAGTTCTCCAGGGATTCCGGTTTATCTTGCTGGGTCGTGGAGTTCCCGGCAAGCTTCGGACCCGGTGTCCGGTAAATTCTTCTTCTCGGGGTGAGCCAGCTAAGCTCCTCTGCTCCCCTATGAACTAACTCTCTACTCCTTTGCCTTCGGCCTACTCGAGCCCTTGATAGGCTACTCACACAAAGGGCAGCGTGCCGCGGTTCACCGATCTTATGGCGCCGGCACACCTACAGCTCACCTCACTGAGCTACACCGAGTCTTGATCTGGATAAGCTCCACTGCAGGGTAGAATGCAGGAGCTGGAACAGGCTTTTGTCCTCTGAGGTAACACGTCTCAGACTGCACTGGACTCACTTCTAAACCAGACTCTGACAGACTAACGGCTGCCTGGCCCCACCTTCCCTTATATATCTCCCTAAGGAGCTCCCTCTGGTGGTCCGAGGTGGAAGGTGCAGATGTGTGAATGATTATGGGGGCCTCTTGTGGAGGAGTCCTTCAATACACCCTTCTGGGTCTGTGATGCCAAGCACAGCTGGGCTTCACATGGACAAGTAAAAGACCATTTCCTCCTAGCCATGAGAAAGCTAAGAGGTTGAATTTCACCATCTGCAAGCTCTTGGCTACATAAATGCTGCCTTTCCGCCTGGTGGACACAGAGGATTTTCGAGACCTTATGTCCCGTCACAGTGCCCCAGTACCAGATGCCCAGTCGGCACTACTTCTCAAAGAAAGGTGTGCCTGCAATCCACCAGCATGTCGCACACAACATCACCGCTTCTTTGAGAAACTCTGTGTGTGACAGGGTGCATTTCACCACAGACACTTGGACGAGTAGGCATGGACAGGGGCGTTACATGTCGCTGACTGGGTACTGGGTAACTATGGTGACAGCAGGACAAGGGGCTGCTGTCCAAGTCTTGCCGTCCCCACGAGTTGTGCGTCAATCCTCTTTATCTCGAAGTTCCTCCACTGCTTCTGCCTCCTCAACCTCCTCTCGGTCCTCCACCTGCACCCAAAGCCTGTCTGGTCATGCCACAAGCTTTCTAACTGCGCAGAAGGGATCCTGCACAGCTCCTTACTATGCTGGCAGCAGGGCTCAACGTCATCAGGCGGTTTTTACTTTGAAATGTCTGGGAAATGTGAGTCACACAGCTGAGGAGTTGTGGTCAGCTCTGGAGAACCAGTTTCATGAATGGTTGTCTCCACTGGACCTGAAACCAGGGAAGGCCGTGTGCGACAATGCTGCAAACCTCAGTGCGGCCCTTCGCCGGGGCAATGTCACACACGTGCCTTGTATGGCTCACGTGTTGAACCTGGTGTCCAGCAATTTTTAGGCCACTATCCCGGACTAGATAGCCTTCTGCAGAGGGCACGGTCGCTGTGTGCTCACTTCCGCCGTTCGCATCCCGCAGCTCAGCGACTTACATCTCTACAGAAGTCGTTGAGCCTGCCACTTCACAGGCTAAAACGCGATGTGCCTACCCGGTGGAATTCAACTCTGCACATGTTGCAGCGACTGTGGCAGCACCGACAAGCCCTGGTGCAATATGTTCTGACGTATAGCCTGGGCCAACGAGATCCAGAGGTGGGGCAAATCACGCTGGAGGAGTGGTCTCAGATCAGGGACCTATGCATCCTTCTGCACAGTTTTGAAATGGCGACGAAGATGTTTAGTGCTGACGATGCCATTATCAGCATGACTATTCCGGTGATTTACATGCTGGAGCACATGTTAAACAGAATTCGGAGTCAGGTGGTGGCACAAGAGGAGGTGGAGGAAGTAGAGGAGGAGGAGTTGTATGCGGAAGGGCTAACATCTACAAAGTCCAGACGGTCGGCAGCACCAAGGCGGCAGGCATGTGAGGGTGGGGGAGATGGTTTTAGCAGGGCGCATGGTAGCAGCCAAACTAGTGAGAAATGTGCAGGAGCCCAGGAAGAAGTGGAGGACGAACTGATGGAAGACTCATCAGATGAGGGAGACCTTGATCACATTTCTGTTGTGCGAGGTTGGGGAGAGAGGGCAGAGGAAGGAAGCATGATTGTTACCTCGCCACCAACACAACAGGGACTTGGTGCTCCTGGATGCGCAAGACACATGAGTGCCTTCTTGCTGCACTACCTGCAACATGACCCTCGAATTGTGAGAATTAGAAATAATCCTGACTACTGGGTTGCCACACTGTTAGATCCCCGGTACAAAAGTAAATTTGCAGAAATTATTCCTGCCATAGAAAGGGATGCACGCATGCAGTAGTATCAGCAGAGACTGTTGCAGAATCTTACATGTGCTTTTCCACAAAACACCAGTGGTGCACGTAGTGAATCTCACAGTTCCAACTTGCCAACTGTGGGACCGTGGAGTGTTCAGCACTCAAAATGTAACAGAAACACAGTATCTGCTGGTAACATCAATTTTGCGGAATCATTTCACCACTTTTTTAGCCCATCCTTTGCAAGGCCACAGGAGACAAGAAGTCTGACACATAGTCAACTCCTAGAGACGATGGTACAGGAGTATCTCCAAGTAAACATTGAAGCCATGACTGTGTCACTGGACCCTTGCTCTTTTTGGGCTTCCAATCTGGATAAATGGCCGGAGCTCGCCACTTATGCCTTGGAGATCTTGTCATGCCCCGCAGCCAGCGTTCTGTCTGAACGTGTGTTCAGCGCTGCTGGTGGTGTGCTGACAGATAAGCGCACGCGGCTCTCCACTGATAATGTAGACAGATTCACGTTCATAAAGATGTACAAATCATGGATCCGAAAGGACTTTTCTACCCCTGTGTCATCCTGGGGAGAGTAAAAGCTTGATGATTTGTTAATATCACCTCACCAACCGTTTTAAGCTTTCAAATTACTAATCATGTTTATCTGTATCTTGCCTGTATAATAATTTTGGCCTTGTAGCACTGTGCAGTACTGATTCTAGTAGGCCATCTATACTAAACTCCACCAGATTTCAAATTACTAATCATGTTTATCGGTATCTTGCCTGTATAATAATTTTGGCCTTGTAGCACTGTGCAGTACTGATTCTATTAGGCCATCTATACTAAGCTCCACAAGATTTAAAATTACACTGGTCAATGCAGTTTTTCTGTCAAAAGGTTTTAAAACATATTTTAAGTCAATTTTGGCTGCTGATTATTAATACGAACTCCGTTTTTGGCTATCACATCAGGATTTCGAGATATTTTTGATGGAAACTAATCCTATCGAATGTTTTTTGATAAAAACCTCATGATTTTCGTTACTACATTTTGTATATTTTTAATTAAGGAATAACAAATTACAAAGTCTGTGTACAGCAAATCAAATATACTTACAAAATTAAACTACAAAATATAAAAACACATATATATGGCACACAGATGAATGGCAAATGGCAGTTATTTGAACTTTCTTTTCTTGGCTGATCTGTGATGTACAGCTTCTGGGTTGTCTCTCATCAAGCTCCAGCAATAGTCAGCCATCATATGTGAGTCCCACCGGCCTTGATACCGTTCTTCCATTGTTTTAATGTCCTGATGAAAACGCTCCCCTTGTTCCTCGCTCACATCCCCAAGGTTCTCTGGAAAAAAGTCCAAATGGCTGTTTAAATAGTGAATCTTGGTACTCATTCTACATCCAAGATTTTGCAGACTCATTAGTAGCTCTTCCACAATCTCTTCATAGTTGTCTGCTTTCTTATTCCCTAGAAAATTCTGCACCACATTACAAAATGCATTCCGAGCTCTTTCTTCTGTCTCATTCATTGATGTGATAAAGTTTGGGTTTCTCATAAGTGTTCTTATTTGAGGTACATCCAATATTCCAGCCTTTTTCTTCTCTTCACTAAGACCTGGAAAAGTTGAACATATATAGTTAAAGCATTCTCCACTGTGATTGAGAGCTTTGACGAACTGCTTCATCAATCCAAGTTTTATGTGCAAGGGAGGAAAGACAATGTTCTTCCTATCCACTAGTGAATCATGGATGACATTCTTATCGCCAGGTGCCAAACTCTGTCGCTGAGGCCATTCAGTTTTCACCCAATGCTCTGCTGTAGCTCTACTGTCCCAGTAGCACAGAAAACAAGGGTGTTTGAAAACTGTTTTTTTACTTTATTATCATAACAAATGGGAATTATGCATGTTCAAAGAAAACAAAGATATTCTCACATTTATTGGGAGACTAAATGAAAACTAAATTTACCTTAGTGAACCGTATAAAACGGCACTTTTCATACACTACTTATATTTTTCTTGGAATTATTGAAAATGGGCTATATACCTATAGCGCAAAAACGTGATGTGATAGAGACATTATAAGATCAGATTTGAATTCAGCACCCTCAAATTAGTCTAAAAATGTTCTTAAAGTCCATGCCAGAATTTTTTTTTTTTGTACACCAGTGTTATTAATAATCATGTTTATCTGCATCTTGCCTGTAAAATAATTTTGGCCTTGTAGCAGTTTGCAGTACTGATTCTATTAGGCCATCTATACTAAGCTCCACCAGATTTCAAATTATTACTAATCATGTTTATCTGTATGTTGCCTGTAAAATAATTTTGGCCTTGTAGCAGTTTGCAGTACTGATTCTATTAGGCCATCTATACTAAGCTCCACCAGATTTCAAATTAATAATAATTTTTGTTCTCTCTGAACGTGTGTTCAGCGCTGCTGGTGTTGTGCTGACAGATAAGCGCACGCGGCTGTCCGCTGACAATGTAGACAGACTCAGGTTCATAAAGATGAACACATCATGCATCAGCAAGGACTTTTCTAGCCCTGTGTCATCCTGGGGAGAGTAAAAGCTTGAGGATTTGGTAAAATCACCTCACCAACCGTTTTAAGCTTTCAAATTAATTATCATTTTTATCTGTATCTTGCCTGGAAAATAATTTTGGGCATAGTAGCAGTGTGGAGTACTGATTCTACTAGGCCATCTATACTAAGCTCCACCAGATTTCAAATTATTACTAATCATGTTTATCTCTATCTTCCCTGTAAAATAATTTTGGCCTTATAGCAGTTTGCAGTACTGATTCTATTAGGCCATCTATACTAAGCTCCACCAGCTTTCAAATTAATAATAATTTTTAGCTGCATCTAGCCCGGAAAATAATTTTGGGGCTACTAGATGCGCAAGACACATGGGTGCCTTCTTGCTGCACTACCTGCAACATGACCCTCAGATTGTCAGAATTCGAAATAATCCTGACTACTGGGTTGCCACACTCTTAGATCCCCCACACTCTTCGATCAACCTTTTCATTTTAATAAAGAACAAAAAAATGGTCATTTTTGAAATTATAAGCATTAGCAGGTTATTAGAAACTTAAATCAAACAGTTTTCAACTCAAAGCTTTATTCTAGGTGATGTTACATTTGCACATAGGCCCCTTGTTCGAAAGGAGCTTCTAAACTCTCTCGTCCATTGAATTTGTCAGGTTTTGGATGGTTTCTGCTTCAATTGTTTTGCATGAGAACAGAATACCCTCCCAGAGCTGTTGCTTAGATGTGAACTGCCTCCCGCCATCATAGACACTCCTTTTGATGATGCTCCAGAGGTTCTCAATGGGTTTGAGGTCAGGGGAGCATGGAGGTCACACCATAAGTTTGTCCCCTTTTATGCCCATATCAGTCAGAGATGCAGATGTGTTATTTGCATCATGAGACGGTGCATTATCATGCATGAAAATGATCTTGCTGTGTTTTACATGGTTCTTCTTCTTGAACCATGGCAGGAAGTGCTGTTTGAGAAACTCCACATACATCATGGAGTTCATCTTTACCCCTTCAGGGATCCTAAAGGGGCCGACAATCTCTCTCCCCATGATTCCAGCCCAAAACATTACTGCACCTCCTCCTTGTTGGCGCCGTAGCCATGTTTGCATGGGGTGTCCATCAACCAGCCATCCTCCACTCCATCCATCTGGACTATCGAGCGTTGCACAGCACTCATCAGTGAATAAAACAGTTTTGAAGTCAGTCTTCATGTATTGTTTGGCCCACTGGAGCTGTTTCTGCTTGTGTACAGTGGATAGAGGAGGTCAACAGGATGGCTTATGCACAGCTGCAAACCTCTGAAGGGCCCTGCATCTTGTTGTTCGGGGGACGTTGGAGGCACCAGCAGCTTCAAAAACTTGTCTGCTGCTATGACAAGGCTTTTTTGCCGCTGCTCTTTTAACCTGACGTAATTGCCTGTAGGAAAGAGTCCTCAATTTTCCCTTATCAGCACGCACACGTGTGTACTGTGAATCAGCTACATACTTCTTGATTGTGCAGTGATCACGATGAAGTGTCTTGGCAATGTTGAATGTAGTCATGCCTTGACCTAAACACTCCACAATTTGTTGCTTCTCAGCAGCCGACACATCCTTTTTCTTTCCCATTTTGGAAGAAAATGTAGGCTGCTTAATAATGTGGGACAGCCTTCTTAAGTAGTCTTGCCTTTCTTTGGACACACCTGCCAAACTAATTAGCACAGGTGTCTGCAATTGCTTACTGTGATATAAAGAGCCCTGACACACATCACCATCAATGAGTTTAACTGACAAACAAAAAAATTCTTACCTTATCACTCCTAAACACTTTTTGCATAATAATTTGGAACACAGTGTACATGTGCTTTTCCACAAAGCTCCAGTGGTTCACGTAGTGAATCTTACAGTTCTAACTTGCCAACCGTGGTCTGTATGGAGTTGTTCAATAAAGGGCCCAAAATTAAGATAACATAGACGGGAGAGGTCTCTATGAATAGGAATTCCTAAGTATTTGATACCCTGTGAGGGCCAGGCATGCCAGGAGACTCTATGGAATGCTTTCTCAGCATCTAACGAGAGTATCTAATTACAAAATTTTAACTGCATCTAGCCCAGGAAATACTTTGTGCCTAGTAGCAGTGTCTGCTAGTCAGCGGATTATCCCGGCTGTTAAGCAAGCTACACCACCTGTAGTTTGGACACTTAATTTTTTCTAAGGAAATGCTTCGGGCCCCCGGGACACTCAGTGAAGAGCACCGGGAGGCACCCCAAGCCACAGGGGCTGGGACTGGCGGTAGGACGCCTTGAAGTGGACCGCCAAGCTCGATCCTTATAAAGGCTTTTTAACTGCAGCAGCTTTAGTGGACGCTACTGGAGCTGTAATTCCCGCGGCTGCTGGCATCAGACTTGCCCTCCAATAGATCCTTGTAAAAGGATTTAAAGTGTACTCATTCAAATTAGAGAGACAATTTAAATTAAAAAGCTTAGACCTGCCTCCACCGCAGGGGGGCTCGCTCGACCCACCAGCGGACAGGCACCAGTATTGGGAGAAGGGGGCTGGCCATCAGGGTCCACCGCAGCTCTGGCACAAACCCGGCGACACGGAGGTCGCATGGGCAAGAACGGACTGGCCGTGTCAGCTTCGCACTTTTTTGGTTTTAGAAGGGCATTACATGCCTATATCTGTGTCTCCCCCTCCTTTTACTCCTCAACCTCTTTTCTTTTTGCATGACTATATGTACTTGTCACTTTTCCATGTGTTAGTTGTGTCTTCTGAGCAGTTTGTCAGCTTTTGGACACCTTTGAAGTGTTTTCTATGTGGTTTCTATGTGTTTTTGTTTGCCTGCCATTGGTTTTAACGGTGTTCGACGGTGTTCCATGAACAGGTCGACGAACAGTTCGGCGAACATACGGGCGTTCGACGAACCGAACTCGAACCTTACGGGGGTGGCTCAACTCTAATTATCACTTAATATTTAAGTATGCTGACATTCCCCTATTTACCGTATAAGCCTGAAAACTGCCCCTATATACAGTATGAGCCCCACACAGCCCCCTACATATAATATAAGACCAACATAGCCCCTCTATATACAGTGTGAGTCCCCATATAGTCCCCTATATACAGTATGAGCCTCCACATAGACTTTCTACATACAATATGAGCCCTCATATAGCCTCCTATTTACATGATGAGCCCCCACATAGCCCCCTATAAACAGTATGAGCCCCCATGTAGCCTCTCTATATAGAGTGTGAACTCTCACATATCCTCCTATAAACAGTATGAGCCTGAACAATTCCTCCTATAAACAGTATGAGCCCCCACATGGACCCTATAAACAGTATGACCCTCACATAGCTTCCTATATCCAGTATGAGCCCCCATATGGCCCCCTATAAACAGTGTGAGCCCCCACATAGCCTCTCTATATAGAGGTTGAGCCTCACATATCCTCCTATAACAGTATGAGCCCTCACTTAGCCACTCTATATACAGTATGAACCCCACATAACCCCATATACTGTATACAGTATGTGCCCACACATAGCCTCCCTATATACAGTATGAGCCCTAGGTAACCTATATACAGTATGAACCCCCACGCAGCCCTATATAAACAGTATGAGCCCCACATAGTCCCTTTATACAGTATGAGCCCCCACATAGCCTCCTAAATACAGTATAAGCCCCCATATAGCCTCCTATATGCAGTATAAGCCCCCACATATTTTCCCATATACAGCATAAGCCCCCCACATAGTCTCCTATATACATTGTGAGCCCCATCATAGCCTCCTATATATACTGTGAGCACCCTCATAGCCTCCTATATACAGTATGAGGCCGCACATAGCCTCCTGTATACAGTGTGAGCTCCACATAGCCTCCTAAATACAGTTTGAGCCACCACGTAGCCTTTGTATATACAGTGTGAGCCCCCACATAGACTCATATATACATGCAGAAAAAACATACTCATCTCGCTCCTGTTCCCCGGGTGTGCTGCTCCGGTCTCCAACACCCTGACTCTCCATACAGCAGACGCGATGAGGTGACGTGAATTACATTTTGCAGAGACAAGTCATGGATGGAAGAAGTGGTTATGGTGGTGTGGGCTGAATGAAAAAGAAAAGGGAAAGTGAACAACTATGATCAGAGAGATGGTAGATGACTTAATATACATATATTTGTACAATTACCAGCACACTATGCACATACAGTACAGACCAAAAGTTTGGACACACCTTCTCATTTAAAGATTTTTCTGTATTTTCATGACTTTGAAAATTGTGCATTCACACTGAAGACATCAAAGCTATGAATTAACACAGTTGTTGTAGAGATGTGTTTGCTTCTAGAACTCTGTGTGGCATTGACCTGGTCTCTAATCTGAGCTGCTGTTAACCTGCGATTTCTGAGGCTGGTGACTCGGATAAACTTATCCTCAGAAGCAGAGGTGACTCTTTGTCTTCCTTTCCTGGGGTGGTACTTTTGGTGAGCCAGTTACTTTGTAGCGCTTGATGGTTTTTACAACTGTACTTGGGGACACTTTCAAAGTTTGCCCAATTTTTCGGACTGACAGACCTTCATTTCTTAAAGTAATGATGGCCACTCGTTTTTCTTTACTTAGCTACTTTTTTCTTGCCATAATACAAATTCTAACAGTCTATTCAGTAAGACTATCATCTGTGTATCCAGCAGACTTCTGCACAACACAACTGATAGTCCCAACCCCATTTATAAGGCAAGAAATCCCACTTATTAAACCTGACAGGGCACACCTGTGAAGTGAAAACCATTTCCGGTGACTACCTCTTGAAGCTCATCAAGAGAATGACAAGTGTGCAAAGCAGTCATCAAAGCAAAAGGTGGCTACTTTGAAGAACGTAAAATATAAGACATATTTTCAGTTGTTTCACACCTTTTTGTTAAGTATATAATTTCACATGTGTTAATTCATAGTTTTGATGCCTTCAGTGTGAATGTACAATTTTCATAGTCATGAAAATACAGAAAAATCTTTAAATGAGAAGGTGTGTCCAAACTTTTGGTCTGTACTGTATATAGTATGCAGAGCACTGGAATTGATATATACAATTATACCACTACATGGTTGCTGCACAGTGATAATATCAGTGTTTATATTGTTATTAATCAGTATGGTATATTATCACTACAGTACATGTTGGTGATATGTTGTTATGATCTGGCTGTATTTATTGATTATTGTCTCATATTGTGGTATTGATTGTAATATTGGTCTTAGTACAGTCATGATGGTAATGATCAGTATGGTGGCATTATTTTAGCATTATGTGGTGGCATTATGTGGTCATAACTTGGTAGGATTATTTACTAGTGATGGGCGGACCCGTGGATATCCGAATATCTATTAAAAGTTTGGTTCGGTTACCAGAACAGTACCTGACCCGGAACACGGACTCCATTCATATGAATGGGGCCCCCGAACATCCATGGTTTCCCACGCAGATGACAGCGTGGGAAAAAGGGGCTCTGATCGGTTAGAACTACGGGCTCACTCTGTCAGATGACCGTGTGAGCCCGCAGCTGTGACTGTGACCAGTCGTAAAAAGCTTAACATGGGTCACAGGCACCAGCTGATGAGAGTACTACTCCCATCAGCCTATGCCTGCTGTTACAGAGCAGACGCCGCTGTGTAATCACTCCCGCAGTGTATAGCGCTGAGCTGCCGTGAAAGAGTTCACAGGAGTTCATCAGCTGATGAGCTCCAGTGATCTCACTTACGGCACCGCTACGGCGTGAGACAGTTCTCACGCAGCGGCGGTGCCGTAAGTGAGGTTACCGGGTTTCATCAGCTGATGAACTCCTGTGAACTCTCTCACGGCAGCTGATCGCTACACATTACTTGTGTCAGTGTGAGCCTGTTGTCATGTACAATATATTGTATGTCTATATACTGTTGACACATATATATACTGTTGTTATACACATGTAAATATATATATGGTGGCTCATTATACCCGTAATATTATTTTGAGGAATGTATTAACATTGTCTGTTTCTCTGGCCTAACAACCTTTGACTATATGAGCCTTTTTACTAATCGGGTCACATTGGCCTGTGTATAAATACTATGCTACTTGGATGATCACTTAATATCTACTAGGCTGTACAATTTGGGTCCTGCGTGTCCCATATAGCGGTAGAATTTTTTTACACACTGTATGTTGTTTTGCACCATATTTTGCACCAATTATCTGCATGTGATAATTTTTAACAAAATTGAATATTTAATAAAACAATTTTTTATGATGTAGATTGGCCTTTGTTCGTGGTTGCTTTGGTTGTTTATGTTTATCTTGCGATTTTGCCATTATACGGTCAATAGTTGCCACTCTTCACATTGTAGTATGTGTACATTATGGAGTGGCACCGTTTGAAAATTATACTAGTATAAGTCATCTAGATCAGTGGTCCCCAACCTTTTTTGCACCAGGGACCGGCTTGAAGCAAGATCATTTTTCCATGGCCCAGCAAGGAGGGGGTGGGGTGGGCGGGGCTTTGGTCATATGGGGGCGGGGTAATGGAGGGATTTGGAGTTTAGTGCATACTTATCATATAGTGTAGACCAGGTCCCCGCCAGGAGCTATGCCAGGAGCCCCACATAATGTGCTGTGCCAGGAGCCGCATCACTGAGGCCCCATCACGCCCTGCAGCAGGACAGGGCAGCTGTCCTGACAGCTGCTGTTCAGCTGCATTTACTTCATCCCAGGGACGGACACAGACTGTAGTGGGCCCCTGTGCAAGAAATTTTTGGGGGCCCCCCCCCGCCCTTCATAAGGCAACAAAGTTATGTAAACATAACCCCCCCATGTGCATCTCTCACCCCCCCATGTGCATCTCTCATCCCCCTCCGTGCATCTCTCATCCCCCTCCGTGCATCTCTCATCCCCCTCCGTGCATCTCTCATCCCCCTCCGTGCATCTCTCATCCCCCTCCGTGCATCTCTCATCCACCCCCCGTGCATCTCTCATCCCCTCCGTGCATCTCTCATCCCCCCCGTGCATCTCTCACCCCCCCGTGCATCTCTCATCCACCCCCCGTGCATCTCTCATCCCCCCCGTGCATCTCTCACCCCCCCGTGCATCTCTCATCCACCCCCCGTGCATCTCTCATCCCCCCCGTGCATCTCTCACCCCCCCGTGCATCTCTCACCCCCCCGTGCATCTCTCATCCCCCCCGTGCATCTCTCATCTCTCCCCTCCCTCCCATGTGCATCTCTCATCTCTCCCCTCCCCCCATGTGCATCTCTCATCTCTCCCCTCCCTCCCATGTGCATCTCTCATCTCTCCCCTCCCCCCCATGTGGATCTCTCATCTCTCCCCTCCCCCATGTGCATCTCTCATCTCTCCCCTCCCCCCCATGTGGATCTCTCATCTCTCCCCTCCCCCATGTGCATCTCTCATCTCTCCCCTCCCCCCCATGTGGATCTCTCATCTCTCCCCTCCCCTATGTGCATCTCTCATCTCTCCCCTCCCCCCCATGTGGATCTCTCATCTCTCCCCTCCCCCATGTGCATCTCTCATCTCTCCCCTCCCCCCATGTGCATCTCCCATTCCCCCCACTCCTAGTTAATTGTATTTAAAAAAAAATAAAACTTGTTATACTTACCCCCATGCGATCCCTGCAGAATCCTGGCGCTCGTCCAAATCGCTGACACCAGGTTCTCCTGACTTCCGGCCATGTGACGGCGCCGTCACATGACCGGAAGTCAGGGGAATCATGAAGGTGCTGCCGCAGCAGCGCAGCGCTAAGATGTCCCGGACCCGGCGCTTAGCATGCGGCCGGGGGCCCCATGAGGAGAGAGACGCACAAGAGGGGGGCTCCGAGGGGGCTCCTACCGGCCGGGCCCCATACTGGAGTCAGGGCAGTCATGCCCTGATGGCGGCCCTGCTGGAGGCTGGAGGGGCCCCCTCAACCGGCTGAAAAACCCCAACGGCCCGGTCCTGGTCCGCGGACCGGCGGTTGGGGACCTCTGATCTAGATCATCGTAGGACACTATGGATTATTTCATCACTTTGGATAGGTGAGGGATATGGTTGTTTTTTATTTTTGCTGTTTTACAGTTGACAGTGGCTTCTGGGATTAGGTGTTAGGTGAGTATAAATTAGCTTATTTATTTTCTGTTTTTTACAGGGAACAATGGTGTGAAGATATTCAAGGTAATCCCCTGTCGATCACTGTGCACTGGCAGGCGGGTTTTACGAAGCTCTACATATGAAAATTTGACACTGCAGCTTGCAAAGGAAGGAGCTGAAGAAGCGAAGAGTGAGAATTCTCACAGCAGCTTCAAGTTACACAGGATGTCCCTTCCCCTCACGCCATGTGCCTATTCAAGAAACATAATTCAACAGCGAGTTATGGGGAAAAGATTCATCTCAGTGATACACAAAATAGACCTGAGGGGATGCGGATTGTAACCCTAGTTTTAAACATAGTCCAGCGTAAGGAAAGGAGATACCCAGCACAGCCTTGCAGGGGCCCCTAGGACTCTGATGTTTAGCATCCATGCGTAGCAGGGGCCTGGCTGGGTCCAATGACACCAGAACGGGCTCCCTAGGACTGTCCAGTAAGAATATATGGCCCATTTTAGTTTTGGGAGCTCTTAGCTGGGAAATAACAGGGATGGAGACTTGGGCTCCACCAGGGGTGCAGTAGGGGGAGTGACACAGAGAGTTTGAAGGTCTCTGTAGCTAGAGGCTATTGTCTTTTTCCTGGGGAGGTCGTGATATCAAGTCATCCACCTGATTGTCACAGCTGACACCCGGTGCTATGTGCAAGGAACGGTCCCGCACCGCTCCCTGCACATTAACCCCCGAAATGCTGTGATTGAAATCGATCGCAGCATTCTGGTGGCAAGAGGAGGTTAGCGCGATACTTACCTTCTCTGCCGGCATCCCGCAGCGTCTGAGTCCGGTCCCAGATGTTGTCATGGTGACCCGATGTCATCATGACAACATCCGGGTCATCAGAAGGCAGGAAGTTGCTTCGGTCATGCGCCACGCGTGACCAAAGTAACTTTTCCCTGTGCAGCGCTGACAGGCTGCATAGCACAGGGATGGTGATGAAGTTAACCCCTTCAGTGAACAGGGTAAAAAAATAAAATAAAAAACAAAACATAAAACGATGCTTTATCATCATACCACCAAACAAAAATTGGAATAAAATGAGATCAAAAAGACAAATGTAAATAAAAATGGTACCGCTGAAAACGTCATCTTATCCCGCAAAAAACAAGCCACCATACAGCTCCAACGGCAGAAAAATAAAACATTTATAGCTCTCTAGCGATGCATAAACAATTCTTTTTTCTATAAAATAGTTTTCATTGAGTAAAAGTGCCATAACGTGAAAAAAAATATAACTGTGGTACCGCTGTAAACGTACTGACCCGAAGAATAAAGCTTCCTTATCAATTTGACGACACATAGAACGGCATAAAAAAACACCAAAAAACAATTCGTGAATTGTTGGTTTTTGTTTATTCTGCCTTCCAAAAATCGGAATAGAAAGCAATCAAAAAATGTAATGTGCCCAAAAATGGTACCAATAAAAACATCAACTTGTCCCACAAAAAAAAAAAAAAAAAATCACATGACTCTGTCGGCCGAAATATGGAAAAATTATAGCTCTCAAAAAATTGCGATGCAAAAACTAGTCTTTGCAAAAAAAAGGGTTTTTTAGTGTGTGACAGCTCTCAATCATAAAAACCTGATATGAATCTAGTATCCCTGTAATTGCACCGACCCGAAAAATAAAGTTGTCTAATCACTTATACCGCACGAGGAATGGCGTAAAAAATAAACTTTAGGGTTAGGGATAGGGTTGTGCTAGGGCTAGGGTTAGTGTTGTGCTAGGGTTAGGGTTGGGCTAGGGTTAGGGTTGTGCTAGGGTTTGGGTTGGGCTAGGGTTAGGGTTGGCCTAGGGTGAGGGTTGAGCTAGGGTGGGGCTAGGGGTAGGGTTGGGGTAGGGTGGAGCTAGGGTTAGGGTTGGGCTAGGGGTAGCATTGAGCTATGGGTAGGGTTGTGCTAGGCTTAGGGTTGTACTAGGGCTAGGGTTAGGGTTGTGCTATGGTTAGGCTAGGATTGGGTTAGGGTTGGGCAAGGGTTAGGGTTGCGTTAGGGTTGAGCTAGGGTTAGGGTTGGGCTAGGGTTAGGGTTGAGCTAAGGTTGCGTTTGGGCTAGGGTTGTGGTTGTATTAGGGTTGGGGTTGGGATTTTTTCAGAAGTAAAGAAAAAAATACCGTCTATATGGCAACTAATGTTGAGCACAAGAGCTCGCTACTTGAGTTTGCATCGGGTGCTCGGGTATGCACCAAGTATAGCGGGTGCTCGAGTGACATGCTCAAGTCTCTGCCTCAAATGTTTTGCAGCTGTTATACAGCCAAAAAACCTTGCTGGGACTGCCTGTCATGCACAAGCGATCCCCACATGTTTTTATTTGGGTGACTAACAACCATGAAACATGCGGGCGGGGACTCGAGCATGTCACTTGAGCACCCGCCATACATGGTCCATACCTGAGTACCCGATGCAAACTCAAGTAGCGAGCACTTGCACTCAAGACTAATGACAACTTATTCAATATGATGACCTAATGTTATCAAATTCTGTGTCGTACCTCTGGGTTCAAAATGTTCACTATACCCCTTGATAAAATCCTTCAGGTGTGTAGTTTCCAAAATGGAGTCACTTGGGGGGGGGGGTTTCCACTATTTAGGCACATCAGGGGCTCCCCAAACGCAACATGGCGTCCACTAATTCAAGCAAATTTTACATTCAAAAAGTCAAATGGCGTTCCTTCTCTTCCGAACCCTGCCGTGTGCCCAAACAGTGTTTTTTCCCCACATATGGGGTATCGGCTTACTCAGGAAAAATTGCACAACAAATCGCGTGGTGAAATTTCTCCTGTTACCCTTATGAAAATGCAAAATTGGGGTCTGCAAAACATTTTTGTTGGAAAAATGTGAAAATGTTATTTTTACAGCTCCATGATATAAACTTCTGTGAAGCACCTGGGGGTTCAACGTGCTCACCACACACCTAGATAAGTTCCCTGAGGGGTCTAGTTTCCAAAATGGTGTCACTTGTGGGGGGTTTCCACTGTTTAGGCACATCGGGGGCTCCCCAAACGCAACATGGTGTCCGCTAATTTTTCAAGCAAATTTTACATTCAAAAAGTCGAAAATAAAAAAAATTGCGGTCTAAAGTAACATTTTTGTGAAAAAAGTTAAATGTTCATTTTTTTCTTCCACATTCCAAAAATTGCTGTGAAGCACCTGAAGGGTTAATAAACTTCTTGAATGTGGTTTTGAGCACCTTGGGGGGTGCAGTTTTTACAATGGTGTCACTTTTGGGTATTTTCTATCATAAAGGCCCCTCAAAGTCACGCCAGATGTGATGGGGTCTCTAAAAAAGTGTTTTTGTAAATTTTGATGTAAAAATGAGAAATCGCTGGTCAACTTTTAACCCTTATAGCTCCCTAAAGAAAAAAAATGTGGTTCCAAAATTGTGCTGATGTAAAGTAGACATGTGGGAAATGTTATTTATTAACTATTTAGTGTAACATATCTCTATTTAAGGGCATAAAATTTAAAATTTTGAAAATTGCAAAACTTTCTAAATTTTTACCAAATTTCTGATTTTTTCACAAATAAACGCAAGTGATGTCAAAGAAATTTTACCACAATCATGAAGTACAATATGTCACGAAAAAACAGTCTCAGAATCAGCGGGATCCATTTGAAGCGTTCCAGAGTAATTACCTCATAAAGTGACAGTGGTCAGAATTGTAAAAATTGGCCTGGTCATTAACGTGCAAACCACCCTGGGGGTAAAGGGGTTAATACTAGACCTCTGAGCATAAGACGGAAAAGTCGTGGAACTATGGAAATCACAGGTCGGAGAGACGTGTTAGTGATCTGCAAATGATAAAATAATGGATACAACATTTTCAAAACATCTCAATTTATCCAGTATCGAGTATGATCCCCAAGCACAGAAATCCCCGCACTTACAGCCTCGGCTCCTGTTTTTACTTTATTGTATGGTTCGTTTATCCGCATTATCCACATTGTGGTTTTTACAGGTTTTATCTATATATTTTGTCTATGCACATTTTAACCTGAGTGTTACGAATCTGCGAACTCAGATATCCTGTGTTAAGTATTGTGGAATTTTTCAGGCTCAAACTAAGAAACGTAGAGCTCAGAAACGCGTTGCCGTCTGGTTGAAGTACGTTTTGCTGATGGCATTTGTACATTTTTCATGTGCTATTTTTGTAAGAAGCCACTTAAATTTGGTTGTGTTTATATGGATTAAATAAAGTGCTGACTTTTATGGAAAAAGGGAGTGTTGGCCTGAATTTCACATTGCTATATCACTTTTCATACTTTTGCATAGACCTGGTCAGAGAGTCTGGACATGTACAGTAACTCTGCTCTACAGACTCCGGCCACAAGGTAAGTTTAGTCTTACAGAGGCGCTATCTATCACCATGCACACTCAGCTTTTATCAGCTCAAATGTCTCCCGTACCCCTAGACTGTACCTGTTATATTTCCCCATCAACTACATGATGACAATTAGCAGCCATAAACTTAATGCATTGTAGGGGTTTTCCAGGTTTACTATATTGACCTCTTCACCGGTGGGGTTCAACATCAACTGACATCCAACAATCGGAATTATTATAAAGACATTCGTAACTGTGGACCATAGCACAGTATTGGAGCTCAGTGGTTGCAAAACCACAGATTGATATGGGGGGTGGGGGAGGCATTTACAAAACCTAGGTGCCATAGACATTGACTGAAAATAAGTCCCCTTAAGAAATGGAAGTCTGCACATGTGTAGGAGAACAGTGGTAGGCAGGACAAAGATACCAGTCTCCTCCTGGAGGGCAATTTTACAGACTGTGTAAATCAATGGGACGTAGATTGAGAACTGGATCACTAATGATCGACTATTATTGTGATTGTGACAGGTAATCAAATTTTTCACTAGTGGCTACTAGAGGTGAAATGTAGTATTGCATCCCAACCAGTTAAAGGATTAGGAACTAGGGATGTCACGGGTGTGTCAGGCTTGACATACAGTCATTCTGGATCCGGCTGTAGAAGGTCGCTGCGCTTGGCTTTGCAGACACCTTCTTGATCCTTTCATTATCCCTCCCACTCTAGCACCCAGCGGTGATCTCCACGATCGCCTGCTAATTAACACACCCTTTCTGGATCTTTAAATATACTCAGTTTCTCAAGAGAGTTGCTGGTGATAGAGTAAATTCCTCTGTTCAGGTCTGGAGTTCTAGCAGTCAGCGAGATTCTTCTTGGAGTTCCTTTATGGATTGTAGTTGTGTTCTCTCTGGTGTCTCCTC
Source organism: Phyllobates terribilis (assembly GCF_046119375.1). NCBI lineage: Eukaryota > Metazoa > Chordata > Amphibia > Anura > Dendrobatidae > Phyllobates > Phyllobates terribilis. Next base: position 60,368,792 of record NW_027362763.1, read on the forward strand.
AAAGCTAAGTGTATCTCCTTGTCTGTTTCCCTTGTTTGTCTTTAGTTGCAGTGGGGCCGACTAGCGCTAACTCCTCCCCCTCCCTACCTAGGGCCTAGCTCTAGGGTCAGCCAGGGCTAAGGTATCCTGCTTGGCGATAGGTGTGGAACCTATTTAGGAACGATAAGGGAGTCATGGTGTTGTTAGATCTGCTTAGGGGTCTCCACTCCCCCTTTTCCCGTTGTCGTACGCTGGGTTCTTCCCATACCTAGCATGACAAGGGATGAGCAGACCCGTGGAAGTTCAGGTTTTGGTACCCAACTGAACTTTAGTCCAAAGTTTGGTTCGGGTACCAAAACTGTACCCGAACTTGATCCAGTACATGGACCCCATTGAAATCATTGTGAACTCCAACTTTTGAGATGGAAAAATCTCACTCTCCCTCCTCCCTCCTTCTCTTTTCTCTATCTCTCTCCTCCCGCTTGTCTCCTCCCTCTCTCTCTTTCCTCCCTCTCTCTCTCCTCCCTCTCTCTCTCCTTCATCTCTCTCTCCTTCATCTCTCTCTCCTCCATCTCTCTCTCCTTCATCTCTCTCTCCTCCATCTCTCTCTCCTCTATCTCTCTCTCTCCTCCATCTCTCTCCCTCGCACTCTTCTCCATTTCTGTCACTCTCTCCTCTCTCTTCTCAATCTCTCTCTCCCTTGCTCTTTGTCCTCCATCTCTTTCTCTCTCCTCCCTCTATCTCTCTCCTCCCTCTCTCTCTCTCCTCGCTCTCTCTCTCTCCTCCCTCTCTCTCTCTCCTCCTTTGCTCTGTTTCCTCCATCTGTCTCTCCTCCATATCTCTCTCTCTCATCCATCTCTCTCCCTTACCCTTTCCTCCATCTCTCTCACTCTCTCCTCTCTCTCACTTGCTCTTTCTCCTCCATCTCTTCCTCTCCCCCCCATATAATGCCCCATGCAGGATTTAACGTCTCACCCCCATATAATGCCCCATACAAGATGTCACCTCTCCCCCCATATAATGCCACATGTAGGATGTCACCTCTCCCCCCATATAATGCCCCATGCAGGATGTCACCTCTCCCCCCCATATAATGTCCTATGCAGGAGGTCACCTCCCCCCCATATAATGCCCCATGCAGGATGTCACCTGTCCCCCCATATAATGTCCTATGCAGGAGGTCACCTATCCCCCCCATATAATGCCCCATGCAGGATGTCACTTGTTCCCCCCATATAATGCCCCATGCAGAATGTCACTTGTCCCCCCCCCCATATAATTCCCCATGACTCCATACATATAAAAAAAATAATCAAGTACTCACCTCTCCTCACTTGCTGCCATTGGTCCAGACTCTTCAGCGTCGCCGGCGTCTTCCCGCTCTGCGCTGTGATGGATCTGGAGCGAGCATGGTGTAAAGACATCACAGCATCCTCTGGCCTGAGACGTCACAGTGCAGCAGCCGCGGAAGAGACCAGAGATGGTGCGGAGGCACGGGGAGAGGGGCCCTGAACAAGCGGGGGTGGGTGGCGGGCGCTGGCACCGCACCGCTCACGGGTCCCATAGCGCTCAGGGGTGCCCGACGGTAAGTGGGCCCATCCATCTCCTTAGGGCCCCAGCACTTGCCCGGGTGCGCTGGGTTCTGACGCCAGGCCTGCATATAGGTACTTTACTCAAGCTCTACACAAGTGCACCATCACTTTTATTATCTCCGCCTTCTTTGGCTTCTCCTATTTTACTCTAGTATTTATTTTGATTTATTTTATTCACTTATATAGCACCATTAATTCCGCAGCGCTTTGCAGACATTATCGACACTTTCCCCATCGGGGCTCACAATCTAAATTCCCTATCAGTATGTCTTTGGAGTGTAGGAAGAAACCGGAGAACCCAGCGGAAACCCACAAGAATACGGGGAAAACATACAAACTCAGTATCACATACAGTATATGGATATATAAAATAGGACTCTGAGAAATGTATCTCATTGTTTTGCAATTTTTCCTTAACGGGGCTCTCTGGGAATAGAAAAAAATAAATAACTAAATGGAATCTTAATGAATACATTTATAAATACCTTTAATTAGCAATTTTAGCTTTTTTGTTTAGGGAGGTAAACACTACACAATTAATATGGTCAGTGTCTTGTTACACAGAAAGAAACCAGTCCTAGAATATTAGCACAGAAACTTGTGAGCATGTGCCATAGGAATATTCCTGATATGACTTAGAGATAACCTATAACAGTGTGAGCAGACTTTTCGTACCTTAATAGCCCTGGTATCTCCAGTATGAGATCATATAGACAGGGTAGACATCAGTGTGAGCCGCCTCTTCTTATTTAAGCACTGCTTGTATCTCCAGCATAATATCAGATAGACATGGTGGACAGCAGTGTGAAGAGCCTCTTCTTACTTCAGCACTCCTGGTATCTCCAGTATTAGATCAGATAGATAGAGTAGACAGCACTGTGAGCAGTCTCTTCTTACCTCAGCATTCCTAGTATCTCCAGTATTAGATCAGATACACATGGCGGACAGCAGTGTGAGCAGCCTCTTCTTACCTCAGCATCCCTAGTATCTCTAGTATTAGATCAAATACACATGGTGGACAGCAGTGTGAGCAGCCTCTTCTTACCTCAGGATCTCTGGTATCTCCAGTATTAGATCAATTAGACAGGTGGACAGCAGTGTGAGCAGCCTCTTCTTACCGCTGCACCCCTGGTATCTTCATTATTATATCAGACAGTGTGGACAGCAGTGTGAGCAGCCTCTTCTTACCGCTGCACCCCTGGTATCTTCATTATTAGATCAGATAGACAGGGTGGACAGCAGTGCGAGCAGCCTCTCCTTCCCCTAGAACCCCTGGCATCGCCAATATTAGATCATGGGATCAAACGGATACCTATTATATATGTGCTCACTCATCACCTTTTTCAGCAGCAGAAGGGAAGGAAGGGAGACACAGATTCTCTACTTTGTGGGTAGGCGGAGCCCCATAGGATAGTCACCTCAGATTGGAAAATGACGACCGGCCCCTCCAGTATATAGGCACCTCCTACTCCCATGTTCATCAGTCTTTTTATCTGAGGTCTCAGAGGATAGTCGCTGCTTCGGCAGCTCCTCAGAAGAGTTTGTTATTTTATATCCAGCGAGTCCTGGACCCCCCGTGGTCTAGAGGTCTCTGGGGGTCTCGGCGCTGCTGAGACCCCTGACCCTCCCCTGGCAACTCTGTGTACCCCTTGAGGAGGTTCCCACTTATGCCTGCCGGCCCCGGGGGATACAGGGCGCTCCCTGGCGAAGGCGCACACCACACATCTGAGAGGGTCCCTGCGTGCTCCGCCATAGGTGGGAGCCAAGGGCCATGGCGCCACACATCCCTGAGGATCCCTGTGGCGTTCAGCCGGGTAAGTGCTCTTTGGTCTAAAGAGTATCTTTGACGGCTACGGCAAGTGTACTGCCTGTGTGTTTCTTGTCTATTTCAGACGCTGCCTTGACTGGGGAGCAGAGACGGAGGCCAGTAATTTTTATTTTTTATTTGCGCATGCTTTTTCGTTTTTGCTTCCTGCCTTCATTGAGGCAGGAAGCTCCCTGTATTTGCGCGCGTTTCCTTGCTTTTATTGACTTGCTTCCTGCCTTCATAGAGGTAGGAAGTTTTCTGCCCTCGTTTTTTGAATAAGCGCGGGCTTTGGCGGGGGGCGTGGCCTAGCGGGTGTGGCCTAGTGGGGGCGTGGCTTAGCGTCTCCTGGCTTCCTGCCGTCATTACTTAGACAGGAAGTGCTTGGTTGAGCACGCGCTGGCAGTCCCTGCTTCTCCCTCCGGCGTCCAGCGGCATCTCCTGCTCTCTGCTCCCCGTCCGTCCGTCCACACACTCAGGAGGAGCGGTCGCCGCAGTACCAGTGAGTCCCCTCTGCCTCTGGCAGAGATTCGTTGTCAGTGCTGTCACTTCGGCTACCTATTAGGAGTCCTCGTGAGCACTGCCGCTTTCCCTCCTAAAGCTATTTACTCCACTGACTTTTTTAGGCAGCGTAGTATTATAGTTGCTGTGATGTTTACCCCTTCTGAACAAGTGGAGCTTTAGGGGAAACACATGGTGTTTAAGGGAATTTCTCCCTTTGATTTTTTGCTCGGCATTTCTGGGGTAGCTCTTTTCTAAAAGTGAGCTTTAACTCTTCAGAGCCTGACGCATATATATAAAAAAAAAAAAGTAAAGCGACACACTCAGGAGGAGCGGTCGCCGCAGTACCCCCTCTGCCTCTGGCAGGGGTTCTTTGTCAGTGCTGTCACTTCGGCTACCTATTAGGAGTCCTCGTGAGCACTGCCGCTTTCTCTCCTAAAGCTATTTACTTCACTGACCTTTTAGGCAGCGTAGTATTATAGTTGCTGTGATGTTAACCCCTTCTGAAAAAGTGGAACTTTAGGGGAAACACATGGTGTTTAAGGGAGTTTCCCCCTATTGATTTTTGCTCGGCTTTCTGGGGTAGCTCTTTTCTAAGGGTGAGCTTTTAACCCCTCAGAGCCTGACGCATATATAAAAAAAAAAAAAGAGTGAGTTTTGAAAACAGGCTGTGCAGCTTTTAAACTTTTTTTGCCATCCTTGTTGTACATCCTGGCATCTGGTGTGGGTGGCATGTTGGATCAGGGGCCTGGGAGTGCGGATCGGTCTCCTGATCCGTTTCAGGTTCAGTCGCACGCCTCTGATACACTCAGGCCTTCTACTACATCAAGTTCAACGCTCAGTGATGTTAAAGTGGAGGCGCTCACTCGCTCCATTGATAGTCTCTCTAGTCTCCTGGGACAGTGGGTGTCAGCTAGATCACACCCAATGCCACGAGGTAAAAAGCGCCACAAGACTATGGTGGCGTTGTCTCCCTCGCAGAGCGCATCAGAGGCTTCGGATTCACCAACAGATTCGGTTGATGAAATTTCTGAGTCCGAAGAGGAGGATCAACAGGATCGCTCTGTTTCTCTTTCAGGTCGTGTAGATGGGCTTATTAAGGACATGCGGGAAGTATTAGAGCTGTCTGAAGAGCCGACAAGACCGTCTAGGTCGGCCCGTCTGTATCAGAAGACGCGCCGTGTTCGTTCTACATTACCTGCGCATGAGGAACTTAACGAAGCGGTGGAGAAGGAGCGTCAGTGTCCGGATAAACGCTTCCGAGGAACGCGTTTTTTTTTTTGATGCCCTATATCCCTGTGCCAAGGAGATGGTTATTAATTGGGTTCCCTCTCCAGAGGTGGATATATCTCTGTCTCAGCTGACCAAGTCTTCCCTGCTTCCTGTTAAAGGGAGAGCCAATCTTCAGGATCCTTTGGACAGAAGATCGGAGTCAGCGGCGAAATCCATCTATGAAGCCGCAGGTCATGGTTTCCAAGCGGCCTTGGGGGCCATGTGGGCCGGTGAGGCTTCTCTGCGGTGGTTGGATCAGCTGCGTGCGGCGTGGCAGGATGGGACTTCGCGTTCAGAAGTGGAAAAGCTTTTTCAGCGAATGGAAGAAGCTATGTGTTATGGCAGAGATGCAGTACTGGACACTGCTTCAATTCTATCCAGGGCTCAGGCTTCGGCAGTCACGATTAGAAGAGCTCTGTGGCTTAAACAGTGGACCAGAGATGCGGTATCTAAACAGGGATTGCTTAGTCTGGCATATAAGGGCGGTCAGCTCTTTGGTTCAGATCTTTCGGAACTAATTGCCAAAGCTAAAGCTAAGGATGTTACTCTGCCTGGGAAAAAGGCAGTGGCATCCACAGCCAGCAGGACAGGGCCCGGCAGAGGTCTTCGGTCCTTTCGGGCCAGGGGATGATTCAGTCAGCCTTCTTGGAGATTGGGTCGTCCCTCATCCTCCGGCAGATCCGCCCAGAAATCTCGTACTCCCTGGAAGCAACGGTCCCGTCAGGACAGACGGGAGGTTGATAAAAAGTCCGCTAAGGCTGACTGACGCCAGGGATCCCCCCGAGGGCTCTCGGGTGGGAGGTCATCTGCTACAATTCGGGTCGATCTGGGCATCCCACATAGCAGATGCCTGGGTGACACGGGTTATGTCGGCAGGCTATTTCATAGAGTTTCATTCTCTACCTCCAGACAGGTTTCGTCTGACGGGCATTCCGTCCGTGCCAAGACTGGCTGCCGCACTGTTTCAGGAGGTCGACTCTCTCCTACAGCAGGGTGTGGTGGTTCAGGTTCCTCCGGAAGACCAGGGAAAGGGTTTTTATTCCAACCTTTTTGTGGTCCCCAAAAAGGAGGACAAGTTTCGTCCGGTGCTGGATCTCAGGGATTTGAATATTTACGTCCAGACACGGAAGTTCCGCATGGAGTCTCTCCGATCGGTGATAGCGACCCTGTCGCAGTACGATTTCTTGGTGTCGATAGACATCCGCGACGCCTATTTGCATATCCCTATCGGCAGGGCTCACCAGCGTTTCTTGCGTTTCGCTATAGGTCAAGCCCATTACCAGTTTGTGGCCCTACCCTTCGGGTTGGCCTCAGCTCCCAGGGTTTTTACAAAAATTCTGGCTCCTCTCATGGCGCTTCTTCGAAGACAGGGGGTTACGATCCTCCCCTACCTGGATGACCTGTTCATAGTGTCACCCACAGCAGAGGAGGCAATAACGGCTCGCGATCTCTCCCTTCAGTACCTGATGGACTTCGGGTGGCTGATCAATTGGAAGAAATCGTCATTGGAGCCAGCACAGTCCATTCTTTTCCTGGGGATGCAGTTCGATACAGTTCGGGCAGTTGTGTCCCTGCTTCCTGTCAAACAGACGAACCTTCGTCTTCTGGTCCAGGCTATGAGGTCGGCGCTGTCAATGTCCCTTCGGGAATGCATGCGCCTTCTGGGTCAAATGGTGGCAACTATGGAAGCAGTACCGTTTGCACAATTTCATTCCCGGGATCTCCAAAAACTTAATTTTGACAAATTGGGATCGATCGCTAACTTCTCTGGATCGCTCGGTCATTATCTCCCGCAGGGTGCGAGAGTCTCTTGGATGGTGGTTACGTCCGGAGTCTCTATCCGTGGGGAAATCCTTCCTTCCCCCGAGATGGTCGGTGGTGACAACCGATGCCAGCCGGACAGGCTGGGGGGGAGTTTGGAACGACCTCTGGATTCAGGGGGTCTGGTCGCCAAAGGAGTCGTCTCTCCCGATCAACATTTTGGAGTTGGGAGCAATATTTCTCTGCCTCCAACATTGGACGATCTTATTAAGCGGTCTACCGGTCCGGATCCAGTCGGACAACGCTACGGCTGTCGCGTACATCAACCACCAAGGCGGGACGAGGAGTTCCAGTCTCATGTCGGAGGTCTCTCGGATCCTGGTCTGGGCCGAGTCCAAAGTTCCAGCAATTTCTGCAATTCACATTCCAGGGGTGTTGAATATCTCGGCGGACTTCCTCAGTCGCGAGCAAGTGGACCCTGGGGAATGGAGTCTCCATCCAGAAGTGTTTTCTCTGCTGTGTTCCCGTTGGGGGACTCCTCAGGTGGACTTGATGGCATCCAGGCTGAACGCCAGGGTTCCGACGTTCATGTCCAGGTACAGGGACCCGGAGGCGGTGGCGGTGGATGCTTTAGTGGCCCCGTGGGGTCAGTTCAAGCTGATCTATGCGTTTCCGCCGATATCCTTACTGCCTCTGGTGATCCGACGGATCAAACTCGAAAGGGTATCAATAATTCTGATAGCACCAGACTGGCCGCGGAGGACATGCTATTCGACGCTGGTGTCTCTTCAGGCGGCACCTCCGTTTCCACTGCCCCTTCGCCCGGACTTGCTCACTCAGGGGCCCATTCGTCATCCAGACCTGAGGTCCCTTCGTTTGACGACGTGGCTCTTGAGACCGAGATCTTGACCCGTCGCGGTTTTTCGCCCGAGGTCATTGCTACCTTGCGGGCGGCCCGGAGTCCAGCTACGTCCAGGATTTATCACAGAACTTGGGAGTCTTTCTATTCATGGTGTTCTGGATCCTCAAGAAACCTGAGGGTTTTTTCCATCCCCAACTTCTTGGCCTTTCTGCAATCTAGTCTGGCCAGGGGTTTGGCAGTAAGTACGGTGCGGGGACAGGCTTCTGCTCTTTCCCACTTTTTAGGAAGGCTATTGCCTCTCGCAGGGATGTTCGTTCTTTTTTTCGCGGAGTCGCACGTCAGTTTCCACCACGGAGGGCAGTTGTGGCTCCATGGCGGCTTAATCTAGTCCTGGAAGCCCTTCAGCATAGGCCTTTTGAGCCTATGGATTCTGCTAAACTTTTACTACTTTCTTGAAAGGTGGCCTTCTTTGTGGCAGTCACCTCTTTGAGAAGGGTATCGGAATTGGCAGCACTTTCTTGCTTACCTCCTTTTCTGGAATTTTTTCCGGATCGCGTGGTGCTTCGTACTCGTGAAGATTTTTTGCCTAAGGTAGTGTCACAATTCCACATTAATCAGGACATTGTGTTGCCTTCGCTTTGTCCAGGACCTAAGAATCCAAGGGAGCGGGCCTTGCACTCGTTGGACTTAGTGCGGGCATTGAAGTTCTATCTTACGATCACTCAAGGTTTTCGGAGGTCGGACTCTCTTTTTGTAATTCCGGCAGGTCGTCGGCGTGGTCAACGTGCTTCCAAAGACACGATAGCTCGGTGGATCCGTTCAGCTATCCTGGAAGCGTACCGGCTCAAGGGCGAGCCTTGTCCGGTTAAAGTTAAAGCTCATTCCACGAGAGCCATTGGCTCATCGTGGGCTTTTCGTCAGGGGGCCTCGGCAGCGCAGCTCTGCCGGGCGGCCACCTGGCACTCCGTTCACACCTTTACTAAGTTTTATAAGGTGGACGTAAGTGCTTCAGCCGATGCGGCCCTGGGACGCAGGGTCCTGCAGGCGGCGGTAATTTAAGTTATCCCTTTATTTAGTTTTCCATTATTTAGCGCGGTTTGCGCTCTTGCCTAAGTTTTGGGGTATGGAAGCTTCTGCCTCTATTTCCCACCCTTAAGTAGGTACTGCTTTAGGACGTCCCATGAAGTAGAGAATCTGTGTCTCCCTTCCTTCCCTTCTGCTGCTGAAAGACGGATTTTGGTAAGAACTTACCTGTAAAATCCTTTTCAGCGAAGGAAGGAAGGGAGACACAGCACCCTCCCAGGGCAGAAGTGTGTTGTTGTGTTTCTAGATGCAGCGCGTCTCCTTCCTGATGTCGATCTTCTGGACTGGGTCTAGCGCTCTACGGCTCTCCTTCCAGTTTCGCCAGCTCTACACAGTTGTCAGGTCCAATGGGGTATGCCTAAGACTGTGTGTTTCTATTACATAACCTGTTTTCTCTCATTTCTGAAATTTCAGAAGGGGATATGTTGTTCTACTGGTTGGTCTGCTCTTCCTTAGCTTGTGTACGGACTGATGAACATGGGAGTAGGAGGAGCCTATATACTGGAGGGGCCGGTCGTCATTTTCCAATCTGAGGTGACTATCCTATGGGGCTCCGCCTACCCACGAAGTAGAGAATCTGTGTCTCCCTTCCTTCCTTCGCTGAAAAGGATTTTACAGGTAAGTTCTTACCAAAATCTGTCTTTCTGATGTGGTTGAAACCTAGCCCACGTTAGTCAATGAAAAAACTGGGTAGGTGGGATTTCAAGTACATGAGTGAGTTTTGGTTGCATCCGCTGCCTAAAACGGTCAGTTTACCACCAGTGAGAGCTATATAGTGACTATGTGGCTGTCACTGGGGTGTCTTTGGTTCAGGTTGGTTGGGTGGCTGCGTCCTTATATAGCAACGTGCACTCACAAGCAGAAGATGAGTTTGCTATAAGAAATCCCAATATAAAATACCGCTTTTATATTTTACTGACTCTAAAACTTTATTTATTTTCAGCCTTAGCTAATAACTGGAACTTTTTTTATATAAAATAAGTATATAACACCGGAGCTGGAGAAAGGACTACATAGAGGAATAATAAGTAGTGGACCATTAATGATTAATGACATCAAATCTATAAATACACATAGTTAGTAAAGCCGAATAAAGACTTGCGTCCATTAAGTTCGACCTGTTAGTTCTGTAATTGCTAAAGTTGATCCAGAGGAGGGCAAAAACCCCAAATGATTTAGCCAATCTTCACCTGAGGAAAAATTCCCTCCCGACTCTGAAACCAGCAGTCAGAATAAATCCCTGTATCAACCTACTATTTTATTCTATTTTTAAGTATATGCAGAAATCTGTCTGGTATCTAGAAAAGCATCCAGTCCCCGCTTGAACTGGTTTAGTGAATCCGACATTACCGTCTCCTCACTCAGTGAATTCCATATTCTCACTGCTCTTACCGTAAAGAACCCCTTCCTATGCTGGTGCTGAAACCTTTTCTCTTCCAGTCTTAGTGAATGCCCTCTTGTTACCGTAATATCCCTCCTTTTGAACAAATCCCGGGCAAGGTCTCTATACTGTCCCCTAACATATTTGTACACATTTATTATGTCCCCCCTCAACCTTCTCTTTTCCAGGCTGAATAGTCCTAGTTTTGCCAACCTCTCTGGGTATTGCAGTCCCTCCATTCCCCTTATTAATTTTGTTGCCCTCCTTTGTACCTTTTCAAGCTCATTTATATCCTTTCTATATATTGGGGCCCATAACTGAGCACAGTATTCCAAGTGTGGTCTGACCAGTGCTTTGTACAGTGGAAGAACAATGTTCTCATCCTTTGCAGCTATACCTCTTCTGATACATCCCATTACCCTGTTTGCCCTTACAGCAGCGGCCTGACTTTGGGCACTCCAATTTAGTTTGCTATCAATCAAGATGCCCAAGTCCTTCTCCATCTCTGAATTCCCCAATGATTTCCCATTCAGTGAGTACTGGTGACTTCCATTTTTCCTTCCCATATGTATGACCTTACATTTCTCCTCGTTAAACCTCATTTGCCATTTAATGCTCCACCTACCCAACTTATCCAAATCCCTCTGTAGGTCTGCACTGTCCTCTTTTGTATTAATTGTTTTACATAACTTTATGTCATCTGCAAATATTGATATTTTACTATTTATCCCGTTGACTATGTCGTTAATAAAGATATTAAATAACATTGGGCCTAGTACAGACCCCTGTGGTACCCCACTAGTGACGCTTACCCAATCTGAGTATATTCCATTTATAACCACCCTCTGCCTTCTATCCTTTAGCCAGTTAGCTACCCACTTGCAGACATTTTCCCCCAGCCCCATCATTCTCATTTTGTATACCAACCTATTATGTGGCACGCTATCGAACGCTTTTGAGAAGTCGAGATACACGACATACACTGGTTCCCCCTGATCTACTCGAGAGCTAACCTCCTCGTAGAAGTCAATCAGGTTTGTTTGGCAGGAGCGATTCCTCATGAATCCATGTTGGTTCGGGGTTAATAGATTATTAGCGTCAAGATGCTCCATGATTGCCTCATTAATAAAGCCTTCAAAAATTTTGCCCAAAACGGACGTCAGACTCACCGGCCGATAGTTTCCGGTGTTACTTTTTGCTCCCTTTTTGAATATTGGCACTACATTCGCCTGTCGCCAATCAAGTGGTACAGACCCAGTCTCAACAGAGTCCTTAAATATAAGATATAACGGTCTGTCTATCACATTACTTAGTTCCCTTAGTACCCGTGGGTGTATGCCATCAGGTCCTGGTGATTTGTCGTTTCTGTACCCGAGCTTGGGTTAGATTTGTCATACTTAGTGGAGGATTAAGCTTGTCACTTCTCATTTCGCCTGTTAGTTCTTTTTCCTTTGTGAAAGTTGACGAAAAAAATTTATTTAATAGATTAGCTTTATCCTCATCTTTCTCTATGATTTTGCCTTCATCACTTTTTATCGGTCCAATATTATTCGATTTAATCCTTTTACTATTTATATACGTAAAGAACAGTTTGGGATTTGATCTACTTTCCCTAGCAATACGTCTCTCTGTTTCCTCCTTTGCTATTTTTATTTGTTTTTTGCAGGTTCTCGTTTTTTCCTTGTAACACATTAGTGCCTCCTTGCTGTTTTCCTGTTTTAATCTCTTGAATGCCTCTTTTTTGCTATTTAACGCCCCTTTTACGTTCTTATTCAACCATATTGGTTTCCTCTTATTTCTGGCCCTTTTATTCCCATACGGTATATACCTCTCGCACTGAGTATTCAGAATTCTTTTGAAGGTTTCCCATTTACTATTCGTATTTCCTTGATTAAGAACTTTGTCCCAGTCTATAAGATGAAGGTTTTCTTTCAGCTGATCAAACTTCGCCCTCCTAAAGTTTAATGTTTTAGTTGTTCCCTTATTGATAACCCTACTGAAGGGCATTTTGAAATTGATAATATTATGATCGCTATTACCTAGGTGCCCCCCTATCTGTACCTCAGTTATTCTATCAGGCCTATTAGTCAATATTAAGTCCAACACTGCCTTCCCTCTCGTTGGTTCCTGCACTAGTTGGGAGAGATAATTATCCTTGATATTTGTCAAGAACCTTTTTCCTTTCTGCAATCTACAGGTTTCTGTTTCCCAGTCAATATCCGGGTAGTTGAAGTCCCCCATTACAATCACCTCATTATGTTTTGCTACTTTGTCTATTTGTCCTAATAGCAGTTTCTCATTCTCCTGTGTTATATTGGGTGGCTTATAGCAGACCCCCAGTAATATTTTATTATTATTTTTTGCCCCCTCTATCTCTACCCACATGGACTCGACCCCCTCTTCTCCCTCTCCTATATCTTCCCTTAGTCTGGGCTTTAGACGTGACTTTACATATAAGCAGACTCCTCCGCCCTTCCCCTGTTTCCGGTCCCTTCTAAATAAACTATAATCTGTTAAATTTACCGCCCAGTCGTAGCTATCGTCTAGCCAAGTCTCTGTTATACCTACGATGTCATACCTCTCCTCCGATATAAGCGCCCGCAGCTCATCCGCCTTATTGGTCAGGCTTCTTGCGTTGGTCAGCATGCAAGATAAAACTTTGGGGTTATTTAGCATCCTATTCTTCTCTAACGATCTAACTGTACTATCCCCACCCCCCTCTCCACCCTCATTATATTCACTTCTCCCCTTCCCCCTTGCTTGCCTCACATCCCACCTATTTCCTTGGTTCCCGCCCCGTCTCTAGTTTAAAAACTCCTCCAACCTATTAGCCATCTTCTTCCCCAGCACCGCTGCACCCTCCCCATTGAGGTGCAGCCCGTCCCTACGGTAGAGCCTGTAGCCGACAGCGAAGTCGGCCCAGTTCTCCATGAACCCAAACCCTTCTGCCTTGCACCAACTCTTTAGCCACTTATTCACCTCCCTAACCTCCCGTTGGCGCTCCTGTGTGGCTCGCGGGATTGGTAGTATTTCTGAGAAAACTACCTTGGAGGTCCTTGCCCTAAGCTTCCTACCTAGATCCCTGAAATCATTTTTAAGGACCCTCCATCTACCACTCACTTTGTCATTGGTGCCAATGTGGACCATGACCGCTGGGTCTTCGCCAGCCCCACCCAGTAACCTGTCAACCCGATCCGCGATGTGCCGGACTCGAGCGCCAGGGAGGCAGCACACCGTTCGGCGATCCCGGTCTTTGTGACAGATTGCCCTGTCTGTCCCCCTAATAATAGAGTCACCCACTACCAGGACCTGTCTAGCCTGCCCTACACTTCCCCCCTCCCCCTCATTACTGGAGCATACACTCCCCCGGCGGTCAGAGGATCTGTCGTGCTCCAATAATGCCGGTTCTGAACCAGCCTTCCTATACTTCTTCCCTCTATCCCTACTAACTGTTACCCAGCTCCCTGCCTGTTCAGCCTGCGCTTCCCCACTAAGCTCCACCCCCAGTGTTGACCCATTGAGTGTCTGCTCGGTGAGCAGCAAACTCCGTTCCATGTTGTCGATGCTCCTCAGTACCGCTATCTGAGCACTTAGATCCAGGATTTGGGCTTCCAAGTGCACGATATGCTCACATCTCTCGCAGCAGTATGGATCCCTGAGCGGTAGCTCAGGGAATGCATACATTGCGCAAGATGTACACTGCACGGCTCCGGCCAACATGGACGTCATTCTAAATATGGGGATACAGTCAGTATATATGTACAAGTACAAAACACAATTATTTATATATAGGTGTATGGACGGGGATCAATTAGGGATGTGCAAGTGTATCGATTAGATATCGGCGCGGGATCAGTTAAGTATGGACGGGGGATCAATTAAGTATCAATTAAGTATGGACGGGGGATCAGCTGAGTGGGTCAGGTGGATTAATTAAGTATGGACGGTGTGTCAATTAACTATGGACTGGGATCAATAAGTATGGACTGGGGAAATAATTAATTGTGGACTAGGGAATCAATCAATTAATTATGGACAGGGGGTTTAATTAAATAGGATGGGGGGTAAAGCAAATAAATAGGTATGGACGGTGGGTCAATTAACTAAGGACTGGGGATCAATAAGTATCAATAATATCAATAAATATGGACTGGGGAAATAATTAATTGTGGTCTGGGGAATCAATCAATTAATTATGGACAGGGGTTAATTAAATATGGTGGGGGATAAGGCAAATAGATAGGGACTGGGGATGAGTAAAAGTGGACAAGGGGAATCTATTAAATAGGACAAGGGGGATCAATCAATTATGGGCTGGGGGGGTCAATCATTTAAATGTGGTCAGGGGGATCACTTTAATATGGACGGGGGGTGGTCGGGGATCAATTAAATGAGGACGGGGTCAATTTAATGTGGTCAGAGGGATCAGTTAAATATGGACGGGGTGTTCAGGGGAATCAATTTAAATATGGACGGGGGTGATCAATTAAATATGGACGGGGGGTAATCAATTAAATATGGACTAGGGAATACAATACAATTACAATACAGATACAAATACAATACAGTACAGTACACACTTGGGTTCAGTAGGGCCGCTTATCGCGGCCTCCTGCCCCTCACTCACCTCCTCTAGGGACGCTGCACGCTATCACAGCGCGCTTGTCCCTCCGGTCGCCTCTTACCGGTCCTCCTGATCACCTCCTGGTCACCACCACCTGGCACCCTCCGCTGGCCGGCACTGCACGCTGACACAGCGCTCTCTTGCGCTCGTCCCTCCGGTCACAAGTTTATAAAATTATAAAAAGAAGTCTACATGCCGCCCAGAGGATCGGGGAGCATCGCGCTTATTTATTTATTTATTTTCAATAATTTATTTTCCGCTGTTACACTTGGCAATCAATAATTTCAGTAATAGCTGGTATGGGTCTACTGAATTGTGGTGAGGGGTGATGGAGAGCCGTTCCGAAGAAGGTGGCCAGCAAGTAACTGGGCCCAATCTAAACCCTGAAACAAGGCCTCCCAAAATAATAGTGCTGATGCCCTCATATGAAGCACAGACATTTCCCAGGGCATTTACACATGGGTCCCATCAGCCTCCCGCTTCTATATTGGTGCCAGGAATGATTGACAAGGTTATGACCATGACTCAGTCTAAATATTGTATTTTTAGTTAGCCATTGTATAGCACTGTTAGATTATGTATTGGGAACTGTATAGTGATAATATGTGAACAATGTCCGGTACTATTTATTTGTGCCTTGTATTTTGATAATATGTGAGCACTGTATTGTAGTATTTATTTGGGCACTGTATGGTCATAACATGTGAGAACTGTAAAGTGGTAGTTATTTGGGCATTTCATAGTGTTAATATGTGAGCACTGTATTGTAGTATTTATTTGAGCACTGTATGGTCATAACATGTGAGAAGTGTAAAGTGGTGTTTATTTGGCCATTTCATAGTGTTAATATGTGAGCACTGTATGACAGTATTTATTTGAGCAATCTATTGTGCTATCTTGAGAACACTATATAGCCGTATTTATTTTGGCTCTGAGTGGCACTGTTATTTTGTTGCTAAAGAATGGCACTCTTATGTGGGCACCATCCTTTTATATCTTGTATAATGTAGCACTGTATAATATCTTATTTGTATATAAATTGTTGGCGGGGGAGCTAAGAGAATAAGCCTCACACGGTACCGTGCCTCCTTAGTCAGGTCGTGACCCAAGTGCAACCTTTTTCTCTGCACCCCATGTATTGCATGCCTGCTTATAGACCAACGTATTCTGCACCACGTATCACTCTCATCCTCCCTGCGGAGGTCACGCTAGAATCTCAGATAATTGCACAGTGTGTGCTCTTATGGGCAGGGGCGTACTGGCCCACCGTATGATCGGGAAAACCCCCGGTGGGCTCCGGGTTCCGATGGCCATGCCCCTAAGCCCCGCCCCCACACCCACTGGGCCCTGTACAGAGAACAGAGGACCCCCCGGTTCGCTAATCAGATAGGCAGCACTGCCGATATGATTAGTGATGGGCCCTCTGCAGCAGCACAGCAAGGAGACCGGTCTCCCTGCTCTGCCTGCTGCCGCAGTGCCCCTCTGCCGCCTCTGCCGGCGCGTGCGCAGGAGGTCAGTCTCAGGGCGATGACATCATCGCCCTGGGACTGCTTCCTGTGCTCGCTGTGGAGGACGGATCCGCCGTCGCCCTAGGCAGCGGCTGCAGGCCTGCAGCTCATCTCGACGCGTGAGTATGAAAAGCAGGGGCCGGGAGGGGAGGAAGGGATAGGGGGGAGGGGTGACTGAGAGGACCCCTGGCCGAGGCTGTCAGTAAATGCTACTGGGCAATGGGCATGATTATCATCATGCCCATTGCCCAGCCTGTCCTGCTGCCAACCTCTCGTTACTGTTACTATGCCTAGCAGCATGTACTACCACCAGTGGCTGGCAGGACATGCTGGGTGGGCATGAAAGTACCAAGGAGGCTGGCAGGACATACTAAGCATGAATCGGGCTATGGGCGGAGGAGAGCGGTGCCAGCGCCCGCTCTTCTCCCCCGCTTGCTCAGGGCCCAGCAGCCGGATACTTACCTCTCCTCCTGCCTCCGCAGATCCGCTGTATTTCTGCTCTGCGCTCCCTGTGACATATCAGGTCAGAGGGTGCGGTGACGTCTTTCCACCGCGCCCTCCCCTGAGCCATCACAGGCAGCGCAGAGCGGGAAGACGCCGGCGACGCTGGAGTACGGACCTGAGCAGCGGCAGCAGGTAAGGAGGAGTGAGGTGAGTATTTGATTATTATTTTTTTTAATGTATGGAGGCATGGGGCATTATATGGGGGGGGTGATATCCTGCATGGGGCATTATATGGGGGAGTGACATCCTGCATGGGTCATTATATGGGGGAGGGGTGACATCCAGCATGGGGCATTATATGGGGGGGTGACATCCTGCATGGGGCATTATATGGGGGGTGACATCCTGCATGGGGCATTTTAAAGAGGGGGGTGACATCCAGCATTGGGCATTTTAAAGAGAGGGGGGTGATATCCTGCATGGGGCATTATAAAGAGGGGGGGTGACATCCTGCATGGGGCATTATATGGGGGGTGACATCCTGCATGGGGCATTATATTGGGGAGGTGACATCCTGCATGGGGCATTATATGGAGGGGGGTGACATCCTGCGGCGCTGGAGTCCAGACCTGAGCAGCGGCAACAGGTGAGGAGTGAGGTGAGTATTCGATTATTTATTTAATGTATGGAGGCATGGGGCATTATATGGGTGGGGTGGTGATATCCTGCATGGGGCATTATATGGGGGAGTGACATCCTGCATGGGGCATTATATGGGGGGTGACATCCAGCATGGGGCATTATATGGGGGGGTGACATCCTGCATGGGGCATTATATGGGGGCGGTGACATCCTGCATGGGGCATTTTAAAGAGAAGGGTGACATCCTGCATTGGGCATTATAAAAGGGGGGTGTGACATCCTGCATGGGGCATTTTAAAGAGAGGGGGGGTGATATCCTGCATGGGGCATTATATGGGGGTGACATCCTGCATGGGGCATTATATGGGGGAGGTGACATCCTGCATGGGGCATTATATGAGGGAGGTGACATCCTGCATGGGGCATTATATGGAGGGGGGTGACATCCTGCATGGGGCATTATAAGGGGGGGAACCGCCTGCATAGGGCATTATGTGGGGGGAACAGCCTGCATGGAGCTTTATATGGGGCCAGTATCCTGTACAGAGCATTTTATGGGGGCCAGTATTCTGTATGGAGCGTTATATGGGGTCAGTATTCTGTAAGGAGCATTATATGGGGGCCAGTATTCTGTATGGAGCATTTTTTGGGGGCCAGTATACTGTGTGGAGCATTATATGGGGACCAGTATCCTGTATGGAGCGTTATATGGGGGCCAGTATTCTGTACGGAGCATTTTATGGGGGCCAGTATTCTGTATGGAGCATTATATGGGGACCAATATCCTGTATGGAGCGTTATATGGGGACCAGTATTCTGTATGGAGCGTTATATGGGGACCAGTATTCTGTATGGAGCACTTTTTGGAGGCCAGTATACTGTGTGGAGCGATTCGCCGGTTTCTGAGCTATTATAGAATTTACAATAGATATCACTCATGTAATATAAGAAGTGAAATCTTTGCATTGTACTATACTTATATTTCTCTGCGGTATCTGTGCATCATGAATCGTGGTATGTGTTAAAGGGGCCCACTGAGACTCTTTCTCCCAGGGCCCAGAAAAACCTGGAGCCGGCCCTTTGTGGTACTATCATGCTAGTACTACTACCACCAGTGGCTGGCTGGCAGGACATGCCATGTGAGCTTGAATGATAGTACCACAGAGGCTGGCAGTACATACTGGGCAATGGGCATAATAGTACCACAAAGGCTGGGAGGACATACTGGGCAATGGGCATGATAGTACCACCAGTAGACTGACTTGGCAGTCTCCAGGGCTCCGTCTCCCCTTCTCGCTGCTGTTAGGCTGGGTTAACATTGCGTTTATACTGTGCATTACAACGGATCCGTTGTAAATCAGCGCAGACGCAATGTACTGTAGACTTGCATTGCAAAAATAGGCATGTGTTTGAAAGTATGCATTATTTGCAACGCACAGGAAAACATGGTCGGCGGCTGGAGGCCAGCTGAGCACTTCTCTGACAACTGTGTTCTAGTGTCATTCTGTGCCTGCTCATCTCTGTCAGCAGGGGTATTTGTCTGATGGCAAAGATGTAGCAGAGCTGGAGACAGAAGATCCGTGGATTACGTCAGAGCGAGGATTTTGTTTTTTTATTAAAGATGGAGTCCCTACATGTGTTTTTTTTTGTTTACTAGAAATTCATGGTGGCCATGTCTAGTTTGGCGTGACGCCATGAATTTCAGGCTTAGTGCCAGCTGATAATACAAAGCTGGTACTAACCCCATTATTACCCAGCGTGCCACCCCCACCAGGGCCGCTGGAAGAGCCAGATAAAGCGCCTGGAAATGGCGCTACGATGAATGCGCCAATTCCAGGGGTGGCTGCGGGCTGCCGTCTTCAGCGTGGGGGGCCCAGAATGCTTGGGTCTTACCATGCTGAGAATCCCAGCCCCCAGCTGCCTGGTTTTTACCAGGCTGGCGATCAAAATATGGCGGGAACCCACGCATTTTTTTTTTAATTATTTTTTTAAATAATTTAAAAAAACATTGGGCTTTCCTGACTTTTGATCGCCAGGCAGCTGGAGGTGGCAGCCCGTAGCTGTCTGCTTTATCTGCGCTGAGAATCAAAAATTCTGCGGAGCACTATGTCATTTTTGTTTTATTATTTATTTATTTTCACACTTCTATATGTGTGACAGTTCCAACAGCCAATCACAGACGCTGACACAGAGAACGGGCGTCTGTGATTGGCTGCTTGAGTAACCTGAAAGCAGCCCATACATAGTACCATACTAGAATGTATGGGCTGATTGTAGATTACTCAAACAGCCAATCACAGACGCCCATCCTCTTTGACAGCATCTGTGATTGGCTGTTGGGTCTGTGACATATAGAAGTGTGAAAAGAAATCATTTTTAAAAACAGTGTAGCGCTCTGCAGAATTTTTGAGTCTCACCGCAGATAAAGCGGACAGCTACGTACTGCCACCCCCAGCTGCCTGGCTTTACCTTGGCTGCCGATCAAAAGACAGAGAAGCCGAATATTTGTTTTAAACTTATTTAAAATATTTTTTTTTTTTAGAAAAAGGTGTGTGCTCCTGCCATATGTTGATCGCCAGCCAGATAAAACAAAGGAGCTGGGGGCTGGGATTCTCAGCATGGTAAGGCACAAGTGTTCTTGGCCCCCCACACTGAAAATCGCAGCCCGCAGCCACACCTGAAAATTTCCAGGCGCTTTACCTGGCTCTTCCAGCGGCCCTGGTGGTGAGTGGCACCCTGGGTAATAATAGTGTTAGTACCAGGCCAGCTTTGTATTATCACCCGGTACTAAGCCCGAAATTCATGTTGTCACGCCAAATTAGACATGGCCACCATGAATTTCTTGTAAATAGAAAAAAAACACAGAATTTTTTTTTTTAATTAAAAATAAAACACAAAACCCATTTAGGCTCCGTTCATACGCGGCGCAAAAAATCTCTACTGTATGCCGACGTTGCGCTTTTCTCAGCGCGCTTTTCCCGAGGCATGTTAACATGTAGCCTATGGGGAAAGCGCGCCGAAAAAAACGCCAAGAATTGGCATGTCAATTCTTTTTGCGCGGCCGCTTTTGCAGTGAAAGCGCCCGCGCAAAAATACGTGGCAAAACGCGGCATCTGAACGCTTTTCAGCAAAATCCATAGCTTTTGCTGGAAGGCGTTTCCAGCTTTCTTTGGCACTGCTTTTACGCGAGCGGTCTAAAGCGCCGCATAAAAGCAGGAACGTAGCCTAAGGGACTCTATCTTTAATAAAAAAAAAATCCTCGCTCCGACGTAATCCATGGGTCTTCTGTCTTCAGCTCTGCTACATCTTTGGCATCAGAGAAATATGTCTGCTGACAGATGAGCAGGCACAGAATGACACTGGAGCACTGTTACTGTGTAGTGCGGCACTATGTTGCTTTTTTGTCATTTCATGCAGTGTAGAAATCTTGGGAAAAGTGTGGATTGTGCTCTGGAAGTGATCAGTTATAGCTAACTATGTTATTTTCTGCAGAGATAAGTCCTGCATAGAAGATGGGATATATCGGTCTGCAGATAAAGAACTTCACCTAGAGACATCACTGGAGAGTATGTGTATTACCTATGTTGAGTATATGTATTACCTATACACACACACTGACACTATATACAGAGCTCCTGTGTATAATATTAATGGTGATCATTGCATTACCTGTACACTGACACTATATACAGAGCTTCTGTGTATAATGTCACTGGTGATGACTGATAACCTGTACACTATATACAGAGCTCCTGTGTATAATATCACTGGTGATCACTGTATAACCTGTACACTGACCCAATATACAGAGCTTTTTTACATTTTTATTATTTTAGCATTATTTGTCACTATGTTGTGGCATTATGTGCTTTGGTCATGACATGACGATATTTGTCCCTTGTATGTGGTATTATTCAGTCACTATGTGGTGGTAATATGTGGTCTCATGGTGTGTCAGTATTTATACCTTGTATCTGGTAGCATTTGATCACTATGTGGTGGTATTATGTGCTTTGGTCATGGTGTGGCGGTATTTGTGCCTTGTATGTGGCATTATTTGGGCACTATGTGGTGGTAATATGTGATCTGGTCACGGTGTGGTGGTATTTCTGACTTCTATCTGGTAATATTGGTCTTGGTAGAGTGGATTGTGGTTGGTCATTTGTTTTATCTGATATCAATAAGGGGAAACCTCTTTATTTCCAATAGATATTAAATACTTGGATGTTTAACCCCTCCCTGCCCTGTGACTATTACACAGCAGCAGAGATGCAGTTGCAGAGGTTCACCAGAGAAAGCAAGTTGGCATTTGGTGAGATTTTCACCTCTGTATTTATAAGACAAAACCAGGAGTGGGTGAGAAATTCATAAAACATTACCTCGGATTGCTCCACTCCTGGTTTTGTCTTATAAATACAGAGGTAAAAATCTCACCAAATACTCAAAGTGCCACAATCTTCTGACAGTGCTGATTCCACCAATAAATAAGTGATCACCTTCCCAACCTGTGCATCGCTGAGAACTTGTTTTCACCAATAAAAACCCTTTAATGCAAACTACAGTAATTGTACATCGCATTTCTGGTAAGCGCACAGTGATGGGCAGAAGCGGCCAATATAATGGGTATAACGGCTAACAGGTATTTGCAAATAGCTGAAGGGTGGGTGGGCCCCTGGAGTCAATGTCCCTGGTGGGCCCCAGACACCCCAGTCCGGCGCTGTTGACAGCAGTGACCTGGGGGTCTGAAATGCTTCCTGGGGCGATCCCCATGCTGTCCCCATGTCATTTGAGCACTGTCACTATCGTTTTGGGCACTTTTTAGGCTTTCTACAGACTGTCGGGGGTGCCGCCGCAAAAATGCTCGGGTCTCCCATAGACTAACATTGGGCTCGTTGCTCGGGTCGAGCACCCGAGTATCACGGTGAGCTCGGCCCGAGCTTCGAGCACCCGAGCATTTTAGTGCTCACTCAACACTAATTGCCACTCTTCGTAATGTGCAAACAATGTCTTCTTCAGGTGGATTCCACCTGGATCCCTCATGAAAAGCACTAGATAAAAATGTAAATGATTGAACATATGCACTGCAATATAAAAACAACTTGCTGTGCATTGTGTATTTTTCAGTCTTTTTCAGCTTCTTTTATCCGCTTCCAGCTTTGAAAATTATGAAGTGGTTAAAGAAAGTGATCGGTTCATTCTGCTGGTGGCTTCTGTTTGGAAGCCGCTCACTATTTTATATGTAGTTAACAAAAACACTGATGTTTTCCTTAAGTGTCTTCTTATAAAATAAAAAATCTGTGGGTATGCTGGCGTCTATAAGGTGCTGTGTGTACGTACCCTTAGGAATAACAGAATCTCTGGTCATCTCCTCCATTTTTGGCCAGAGTTTAGAGGATTAATGGGAGACATAGAACCGCTATTCTCCAGTTTGGGATCTAACCCTTCAGACATACTATATATGAGGTATAGTATTAATATACCATAAAAGTCAGTAATAATTAAATGTGAAAAGACATTAAACAATTTTAATTTTTTATTTCTTTGAATTAAAATTGCATGGAAGGATGAAGACAAGTTCTTGGAGGAGCCTTCAACTTTTGCACGTGTCTCTTGCTGGTCAGGAGGCCACAGGTAGGTGGTACAACTCCTTCCATACAGGTACAGCATTAATGGTGGATGTGCTGTAGTTTCTTCAGAGCGCTAGATTTGGGGGTTTTCTGTCCTCGAGATGTCAATGGTGCGTTGGTGGCAGCAGCCAAAAATGCAGCTTTCTCTGACAGCACGAGCAGCCCTGGATAATCCACGCCGGCAGGATGTTATCATCCGGCGGAAGAGAGAACCTAGGAGAAAAGATGTAAAACTGATGTAAGTAATGGGACTCCATATTAGAGGACACTACTGTGGTGTCACTGTAACATGACGTTAGAGGAATCTCATCATACAGAGGAGCAGAATCATTGTCAGCCATCATACATGTGACAATCCCACCACTGACGGATAACATCTGCTCCACATGACTTCTTCTCACTGACGTCATACAACATGGAGATTATCGTCACACTTACCTCGCCTAGTTTCCCCCTCTTCAACGTTCTCTGTTTTTAGTTGTTTTCTCAGTGTTCGAAAATATTTTCTTCTCTTCTGAACTGGAGATTCTAATCAAAAAGCCAGAAAAAAATGTTGATTATAAACTCCTAAAAGATGAGCTTTGTATCTTTATAGAGTTATGCAACTGATTAATATGAACCTGTAGCTTTTCTGGGTTCCGGTGGTGTCTCCCCAAAGAACCATGTCCCCATATTAATATGACATTACTTTCAGCAAGCCACGGTGTTATATAATCAGTTGGATAAAACTTCATTGTAACTTTAAAGAAGACCCATCACCAGGTCAAAAGTGTCCAAGATTCGCTCTTATTTTATGTCGGCTTCTCCCCTGAGTATTCTGATATTTGTTTTCCTAAAATCCACAGTACGGTTGTAGAGATATGGGACTTTTTATTTAGTGTTAATTATTATGGTCTTTATCATGTGGGCGTGGTAACCTAAGGGCACGCCCTAGAGGACCCTGTGAGCACCGCCCCTTTGTAAAGAATAAAAATTACCACTAATTACAAAGGCCCATAACTCTGGACCCGTATGGGGGATTTTAACAAAACAAAAAATAGAATACTCAGGGGAGCAGAAAGAATAAAGGAAGTAATTTTAGAGCCTTAATATTTAAATTTTGGATCATAGGCTATAATTGGATGGCCTATAAACCTGTACATACCTGACAATGAGGGCGAGGATGACTCACTGTTTTTAGCAGTAAAACACTGATTGTCTCCAACAGTTTTGGAAGGGGAAGATTCTTTCTGCCTGTTGGTAGAAAAAAGACACGTAAATTACAAGGAAAAAACAATAGAATAACGGAAGAACACCTGTATGTAAGGTCAATTAGGACAACATAGAGGAGATATCCTGCTCAAGACCACATTTTACCAGCAAGAATGGAGTCTAATTAGTAATATTGGCCTGTAGTGAGTTGGAAATGAATGGTTGGTCGCAACAATCAGCTGTTATTGAAGTTATCACAAGGAAGACCCACAGAGATTGTGTAGTCATGGGGTGGTGGATGCTAGATTTAGATTTGTGTTACTCATATCTTGTATTTGGATCCGACATATATCAGGACTAAATCTCATAATAATAATAATCTACTCACATTTCTGAGCGTTTTTCATTGATCTCTGGGGAACACCCTGGAGGTGACATAGGCACTTCATTGCCTTCATCACTGTTCTCTTGGGAACACTGTGGAGGTGACATAGGCTCTTCATTGCCTCCATCACTGTTCTCTTGGGAACACTGTGGAGGTGACATAGGCTCTATATTGGTCATCATCCCAGTATTGGTGATATATAGCTAAAATAGATAAAGAAATATAAAATAGATATATTTAATTATTTTTTGTAATTATAGGTTTCATACATTTTATTAGCCACATACTTACCTTAGAAGACCTTTGATAAGTTGATGCAAAGTTTTTGATTTCTGGCCAGTCATTGTCCTCACTTGTGTCCCCCTCATCTGAATTCATATGTTTGAAGCTGCTACTTCGAGCTAAAAAATACAAGTGTTATTAGAGATTATTAGTATAATACCCAGACAGTCACCATGTTATCACTAATAATGATGGGAACTGATTTTGACATAAAATGAAAGACAAGACACTCGTCAGTTTTCTGCAGATGACGTCTCATTTTACTTACTCATAAAGTAGCGGGTGTCCTCATCTGACTTTAGGTCAGGAACGAACAGGGGCTTCTGACTTAAAAGGTTGTCAAAGTCTAAGTCACGCATAAATGGATGAATTTTGATCTCATTTGCGCCTCCTGGAAAAGGAAGACAAGAAAGAAAGTAATACAGTCATTGTCAGAGAAATTGCTCCATATCTGTAGAATTTATGTTAATCTGAACTGAAGATGTAACAGAGCCGACATAAAGGAAATATATTGAACATTATAGCATGAAGAATGGGTAATAGACAAGTAGGTAGAGTACAGAACCTCAGTGCTGATCCTCATGGAACCCATCATTTGTCTGGTCACGCTGTAATAATTCATTGATAATACTATTAATATTACCTGTTCCAAGTCTCAGTGCTGGAATTTTTCTGAGCAGTTGAGTGATGATGCCTCGAGCATTAGTTGGAGGAAAGTAATTACATCTCCAAGGTATATCATCTGTTATATAAAAAGCAAATATTATAAGAAATAAAACCTCTTCATTTATTTTCATTAAAAAAAAATTCCTTAACAAAGCTAGAAAAAACTACAGAACTATTCAAGTCAAATAACAGTGACATCACAAGCATTCAGATTATTTTACTTACCCTGGATGATACTGTGTAAAATATTCCTTCTGCAAGCCCCTGTAAATGGTGGATATCCAAATAGAAATTTATATAGGATGATCCCTATTGACCACCAGTCAACAGGCCTTCCATAGCCTATCTTTAGGATAACTTCTGGGGCCATGTAAGTAGGGGTGCCAGCAGTCTGGAAACCAACAGAAAAAGGAGATGATGATCAATAAATATAATTGCGACACATAACATCAGTGGAAATGTTTTTCTAGAGAAATTATAAATCAGAGAAGGAGAAAGAGATGAGATCTGTAAAGTACAAGACCCTATAAGTAAAGCCTACCTCTTTATCAAGGAACTCTTTGGTGATGTCCTTAGTTGGAGTCTTGTAGAAGTCTGAGTTTGGTCTCATGAGGCCGAGTTTTGAAACCCCAAAATCAGTGACCTTAATATGTCCTGTTGATGTTATCAGGAGGCTGTGAAAGAAAAGATGGTGTCAGCACCAAGTAATAACCCACAGACTGTATAAGAAACTCTAACTTTCTTCCCCTCTAATATGCTAGAGGGGTCACTTACTTCTCAGGCTTCAGATCTCTGTGCACCACACCATAGCTGTGCAGGTATTCCACAGCAAGGACCGTTTCCGCAATGTACATACGGGCCAAGAGGACTGGTAAAGGACCCCTGTGCTTTAGAAGGGTACCACAGTCACCTCCTACAGGAGAAAGCAAATATGAGAACTGAGGGTTTGTTACAATGTAAATTACACATGATGAGTGGGAATGTGAAAAAGGCGGAGACATTGGGACAGGATGGTCCATATATACTGTATAATGTAGTGCGTATACTGTATACTGCAGATAGACCCTATACATAGAGACAGAGCCTCATCTACGAGCCTCTAATTTTTTTCTCTGTGAACGTTCTTATCTATAAAAACTCTTCAAAAAGACCAATCTTCCTTTTACCCATAGTGGAAATTGCTGCCGTGCTCAGCGAGGACATACTGGGGGACTTTCATAGAGATCAATGGTTTTTCAGGCATCTTGGTAACAGATGACTTATAATAATTGCAAAGAGGACATGTAACCGTCCATGTGGGCACATTGTGGTCATATATAGGTGCTAGGATTAAGCAGACGTGGGCTGGATATAGATACAATGGATGTGTCCTACCTGGTACATACTCCATGACCATACATAGATGAAGTTTAGTAGGAAAGGAGCAGAACGTGGAGACCACAAAGGGACAATCTGCGAATGCTGAGATGTCCCTCTCCAGAAAGGCCCATTCAAGCCTCTTTGGCTTTTTCAGGTTCTCCTTGTCCATTTTCTTCATAGCGCAGACTTGATTTGTGTCTTTATGGCGAACTAAGTGGACGGCCCTGGAGAGGAGAAAAAAACATGATTTACTATAAATTCTTATTAACAATCTATCTATAGATCTCATCAAATGATCTCCTGTATTAATGATTAATGTGGGGCCATCACTAGAAAACCATGTCTATAAATACATAAAATAACACTCCACAAATGATCACCAATGGGGGGTCCTCATCCACGTCACATCCTAACTGACCTGAATAGTGACAGATAGATGTGGACCGTGATGTGAACTCATAATTTGTCCATGGGAACATAACATGAGAAGGACGCAGAGACATCGTCATAAGGAGCCCTGGGAAATATATATAATACCAAAGTAAAGCTCACCCAAAGGCTCCACTGCTGATCAGTTTGATCGGTTTATAGTCGCTCTTACAAGGATTTCTCCCCAGGTTCAATGATCCGATCGCGGCCTAAAAAGGAATAAGAAATGACATTAAGACATAGAAACTGCAGGGGAATAAAAGCTGAAGATGCAGTAACGTCTCTCTTCTATATTATGTCCATGATGATTACACTGCAGCAGATGTAGGGGACGTGATACAAGCCGGACCCTGCACAGACACTATTATATTATAGGAGATATCCCCCTTATACAAAGACACAGGCGGAAATACAAACTCCGCACCACTGAGTACAGACTGTCCTCACAGATGATGAAGCCACAGGGACAGGTGGCCATAAAATACCCTGTGTCTGCCTGGAGTGGACATGGAGGCCTCCACCATCATAAATCTGACCTTCTGCTAAATGGCTGGTAATCTGGAGAAGATGAGACAAGGACATGAGATGTAGACCTGTGTCTGGCTGGAGAGGACAGGGAGGCCTCCACCATCATGAAACTGACCTTCTGCTATATGATTGGTAATCTGGAGAAGATGAGACAAGGACATGAGATGTAGACCTGTGTCTGCCTGGAGCGGACATGGAGGCCTCCACCATCATAAATCTGAGCTTCTGCTATATGGCTGGTGATCTGGAGAAGATCAGAGAACAATGACATGAGATGGAAACCTGTGTCTGCCTGGAGAGGACAGGGAGGCCTCCACCATCATGAACCTGAGCTTCTGCTATATGGCTGGTGATCTGGAGAAGATCAGACAACAAGGACATGAGATGTAGAAGATGATAGATCCTTACCAGGCGCTCCACTGAGTAGGCCGGATACTCCAGTACAAGCAGGACATTTTGGGCCAGTTGTTTAATAAAGGCCAATTCTCCACTTTGGGATTTTTCTTCAGCCTATAGAGATGAAAACAAAGTAGAAAGGAAAATCATGAGAGAAAAAGCAAAACGGAGGAGGCCATTTATATCACCATGTTACTTATGCTATCTACACTACAAGTACTACATGACAACTGACGAGGGATCCGGTCGCTTGTAAACCTTTAAATCCCCACGTCCTCCCTCCATACCCAATGTATGTATATAAGACACATGGCTGCTTGTGACCTGTGTAAAATGGCCACAGCAGACTCCAACTCAAAACGCGGGGTGACTGCAACAATGATAGCCCCACAATTATATACAGTAGATATCTAATAGGCTTTATACCAGAAAAAAAGCAACACCTAATTAAGAGTTAGACCCTAGCCGCACCACACCGACACAAGGGTTAAGGCATTAATATCCCACATTAATACCACTATCCTCACAGGACCGAAGTCCACTAGTTATATTGAGATGTAACCAAAGTCACTATTCCCCCAACAGTAACCTCCGTCCAAAGGACATCATATTTATCAAGACTCTGACCCAAACCTATCCCCCACCGCTGTGACTGTCCCAAAACCTCTACTTATCAAGTGCCAGCCTTCAAACTTTCCTCCCATCTCTTTATAAGGGCTGGTTGGATGCTGGAACGTGAAACTCCTACCTTCTTCCTTTTATTGTCCCCCTGTAACCCAGCTCCTCAACTCCTTCCCGCAAATGTACGGGTTATTAACATCCTGGAAGGGTCCTCACATGTGGAGGGGGCTCAGGAGCTGAGCTCCCCAAACATGCGTATATGAAATAGCCAGCATCTGTCCCTAAAAACCGTGGACAACGCAGAATTCTTCTGTTAACCATTTAAATAAAGCTGTCAGTCTGTGACAGTATCATTTCAATTGTGCATGCACCGATGCCTGAGCACTCTTGCTTTCATCGGCCCTCCACAAGGCGATCACAGGGGTCTAATGCATTTCTAGGACAACCAGGGGTCTGCTGAAGACCTCCGTTGCTGAAACCACGGTCCTCCTTGTGAAGCTTAGCTATAGGCTGAGCTCCAGAGGAGATCAAGATTTTCACTATATAGCGCAATACTGTAGTATTGCAATATATAGTATGAGCGATTTGCAGGATTAAGTCCCCTAAGGGAACGAAAAAAAAAAATTAAAAATAAAGAAGAAAAGATTTAAAAAAATGTTAAAAATATAAAAGTTCAAATCACTCCTCTTTTCACCATTTAAAATAAAGAAAGGAAAAAATTAATGATCATATTTGATATTGATGCGGTTGTTAAAGTCTGATCTTTTAAGATAGGGAATTAATTAATACGATCAATAAACACCGAAAAGAGGAAAAAAAATTGGATTTGTGGTTTTTTTTTGTCTTCTCATTTCACTTAAAAACATTAATAATAAACAACCAAAACACCCATAGAATCTATGATTCTATGACACTCTATGTACACAAAGTTCACTGCAAAACTCAAATCTTCACTCATCCCAATCGACAGAAAACTAAAATGTTATGGGTCCCTGAATATAGCGACACAAAGAACCATTGCATCTCACTTGGAATTTTTTTCCCTTGTTTCAGTACAATGTATGGTAAATAGAATGGAGCCACTGAAAGCTACAACTTGTCCTGCAAAAGAATCAAGCCCTCACATGTCTATGTCAATGGAAAAATAACAAATTTATGGCTCTTGAAAGAAAGTGAGGAAAAAATGAAGGCATAACAACTGAAAACTCTGTGGTCCATAATTGGTTAACCAATCCAATTCCCCCCTACCTCCACAACCCTCCCAATAACCCTGTAGATATCACCCTCTCCCTTGTCATGTAGCCTGTATGCCCTATTACTGCTCCCCGGCTATTCTTATCTGGGTATTTGGTACAGGTTAAACTTATATTCCATTATTATTTTCCATTATTACTATATGATTTGTGCAGATTGTCTGCTATTTACCTGTTGTACTAATGTCCATATGTTCTTCTGTAAATGCTCAAGATATTCTGAGCTTATATGACCTCGTTTATATTTGGTCAGGCAATCTCTCACAAGCTCCATTACCAGCCGGTAAGTGAAGCTGAGGACGCCATCGGGTAGTGGTAGCACAAAGTCAGGGTCATAGGTGGTAAGAATCCCCTGGAGTAGTGCTAACACCTGAAGTCTGTCTGGAGGAATTCCAGACATTTCCAGTAAATCCAAGCGCAGTCTGTATATGACTAGCTATATGGCTTATCACACCGACAACAATGACACCGGAAAGTCAAAGTGACAACTAGAGTGTAATCACTTGTAGAAGTAGTGATGGTTAATTGTGATGTCATAATGGAATCTTGTGTTCTACTCTTAAAGGGGCAGCTTACCTTATAAGGAAGTTGCTTAGCATCCCTTAAGGAGGCAACAATATAGGCTGAGCATCGGTACCATATGCAGACATGGATGATAGAGCTATGGACGCTTTACTCTTCTGAGCAGTTAGAATATTATTATGTTGTTACATAAATTATTTATATCTGTTCCACACAATAAAAATTACAGTGTTTTGTATCAATAAGAAAGTCAGATTCCGGGGCTAAAAGACAATGTATATCTTTGTACCGTGTTAGGGGCTAAAAG
The DNA here is from genome assembly GCF_046119375.1 of Phyllobates terribilis. Lineage (NCBI taxonomy): Eukaryota > Metazoa > Chordata > Amphibia > Anura > Dendrobatidae > Phyllobates > Phyllobates terribilis. Next base: position 60,399,811 of record NW_027362763.1, read on the forward strand.
AAGTATCTTTACTGAGGGAACAGGGCCGGACTAGGGGCTGCGCCCAGCTCTGGCATAGGACGCACACAGGCCCATGTTACTCTACCACACCCACTTTCAAAGATGAGGGTCTCTATTACAAATATGACCCTGCCTACCATTGGAGAAAGTATAAATTTACTACTCCCCGTGATACCAATTAATTAGGATGATCATTTAGGTCTCTTTATCACATTAATAGTTCCCCTCTGGATCTCCTTATAATAATATTAGTGCCCCTCTGGGTCTCCTTATAATAATAATAGTGCCCCTCTGGGTCTCCTAATAATAATAGTGCCCCTCTGGGTCTCCCTATAATAATAATAGTGCCCCTCTGGGTCTCCTTATAATAATAATAGTGCCCCTCTGGGTCTCCTTATAATAATAATAGTGCCCCTCTGGGTCTCCCTATAATAATAATAGTGCCCCTCTGGGTCTCCTTATAATAATAATAGTGCCCCTCTGGGTCTCCTTATAATAATAATAGTGCCCCTCTGGGTCTCCTTATAATAATAATAGTGCCCCTCTGGGTCTCCTTATAATAATAATAGTGCCCCTCTGGGTCTCCTTATAATAATAATAGTGCCCCTCTGGGTCTCCTTATAATAATAATAGTGCCCCTCTGGGTCTCCTTATAATAATAATAGTGCCCCTCTGGGTCTCCTTATAATAATAATAGTGCCCCTCTGGGTCTCCTTATAATAATAATAGTGCCCCTCTGGGTCTCCCTATAATAATAATAGTGCCCCTCTGGGTCTCCTTATAATAATAATAGTGCCCCTCTGGGTCTCCTTATAATAATAATAGTGCCCCTCTGGGTCTCCTTATAATAATAATAGTGCCCCTCTGGGTCTCCTTATAATAATAATAGTGCCCCTCTGCGTCTCCTTATAACTTTAAAGGGAATCTGTCAGAAGGATCAGCTCTCCCTCCCAAGCCGTCTATATGGGCATACGTTATACACGTGTTCCCTTTACCAGCGAGGTTGGTCGACTGGGATAAGAAAATCATTCAACGAGAGACTAGATGGATTTTATTATCTAATGGCCTATTGTTATAGTGTGATCACTATTCAGTATGGCCCTATTACATAGACTATCACCATACAGTGTGTATGCCAATTGTGGCTGCGCTCTTCTATACGGCATAGTCGGCCATTTGGACGGACTTCTTTTCTTTATCTATACTTTTAATCTTGGCTGCACTGAATATTGATTCAGGGTTAAATGATTCTCCTTTGTGTGTGCATCGATTATATCTGGTACATTTACACTATATTAATACATCCTCTATATTTATAATATATCTATACACCTATATTCCCTGTTGTCTTGCTGCCTAGCCATTATGGGAACCAATCTGGACCTATGATGTGATAAATACTTGATGAGATCCATAAAACAGCGCCCCCTATTGGAGCCCACTGTGCGTTTCAAGCATGGACCTTCTGGTATCTGTATGGGGAGGAAACCTCTCGCTGGAGCGCCGCGTGCCTCCCAATGCGCACTGACGCCCCCTCCGGTCTCATCGCTGGAACACATTTTTATGTAAAGTGTCATTGAATGCAGCAGCCGGGTCTAAGCTCCTAATAAACACAACCCTCCGCCTGCCCCGCTGTGTTATTACAGGCTCTATTCCCCTCCAAGCCTAAGCGTCAGAATGCCTGCTCCTCCTCTTACCTCCCCCTTTCACCTGCTGTTATAGTACAGCCTGTCTGGGCTCTGTATTAAAGCCTCTTATTAACCCTCTCCCCCTATGTATCTACTGGTAGACCCCATATTAATATAAGCCCCTTGCATACCATGAGCTGCAATATTATTATTGTAAGAAACCCCATGTGCACTATTATGATCAGGCATAGATGGGGGCATTATTATTCAGTATCGGCACACAGGGGGCATTATTACTATCTAAGGCAAGGGTGGGCAATTAATTTTCCAAAGAGATCACATGAGAGACCATGACTGTTGCGGAGAACGAACCAATAGACAGATATGAATTCTGCTCAATAGTCATATCAACATATTAATTACATTTATTATAATATATTAATATTATCACTAGAGATGAGCGGTGTTCGACTGGAACTGTTCGCCAATCTCAAATTCGAGCTGTTTTGGGCGGTGTTCGAGCCGTTCGGCGAACATGAACAATTTGAAAAAAATCCGGCTGTTCGAGGTTATGTTCCATAACTGTTCGTGCACCAAAATCATAACTGGATTTTTTCTCAGTAATGCTGAAAATTAATGTTAATACGCAGTTTGAGTGTACAGCGGGGCGGGGGGAGGGGCAGGGGATGGATCTCTGCAGAAATAATGAAGATCTCCATTTTTTTTTCTCTTTCCCCCATTTACAGTGGGGAGATGCAATCTGTCAGCCTATCAGCAGCTCACACACGGAGCGAACTGCTTTTTTCACACAAGCAAAGGCATGTGTCATTGGCAGTGTATGTCACATGTCCTTGCCCTATAAGACCCAGCCATTTTCCATGTAGCCACCATTTTCTCACTGCTGCAGCTGCGTGTTAGACGGCACCGCTGTTGCTGTGTGCGCTATACTTTGAGTGTTCATTTCAAGCCAATTTTCGCACAAATCTACAGATAGCTTGGGAGTAGGGGATAGTTGTGATTGCAGTCCTTTTGAGGACTAGGTTACATCATTTCCTACGACTTTTATCAGGCAGGTCTGTGCTCTTAAATAGATAGGTTGGGAGTAGGGTCTACTTGTAATTGCAGTCCTTTTCTGGACTAGGTTACAGCATTTCCTAGGACTTTTTGCTAGGCAGGTCTGTGCCAGTGCTGTGCAAGTTTTTTTCACAGCATTTGGCTAAATCTAGCTAAGCAAATCCTTTTTGGCCTCTTGCAGTGTGTGTTAGTCAGTGGAGTAGCCTATCTGTGTTGCAAGCTGTACCACCTGTGTATAGAATACAAATTTTTTTACTGCACCTAGCCAAGTAAAACCTTTTGGGCATAGCATCATTCTATTAGTCCATCTATACTAACCTCCACCAGGTTGCAAATTAAAAATAATTTTTATCTGCATCTAGCTCTGAAAAAAAAATTGGGCTTGTAGCTGTGTGTGGGACTTGTTCTATTAGTCCATCTATACTAAGCTCCACCAGGTTGCAAATTAAAAATAATTTTTATCTGCATCTAGCTCTGAAAAAAAATTTGGGCTTGTAGCAGTGTATGGGACTTGTTCTATTAGTCCATCTATACTAACCTCCACCAGGTTGCAAATTAAAAATAATTTTTAGTGCATCTAGCTCTGAAAAAAAATTTGGGCTTGTAGCAGTGTGTGGGACTTGTTCTATTAGTCCATCTATACTAACCTCCACCAGGTTGCAAATTAAAAATAATTTTTATCTGCATCTAGCTCTGAAAAAAAATTTGGGCTTGTAGCAGTGTGTGGGACTTGTTCTATTAGTCCATCTATACTAACCTCCACCAGGTTGCAAATTAAAAATAATTTTTATCTGAATCTAGCTCTGAAAAAAAATTTGGGCTTGTAGCAGTGTGTGGGACTTGTTCTATTAGTCCATCTATACTAACCTCCACCAGGTTGCAAATTAAAAATAATTTTTATCTGCATCTAGCTCTGAAAAAAAATTTGGGCTTGTATCAGTGTGTGGGACTTGTTCTATTAGTCCATCTATACTAAGCTCCACCACCTGTGTATGTAATAAAATTGTTTTACTGCATCTAACCCAGCCAATACTTTTGGGCTAATACAACAGTTTGGCCACTCAGCTCTGCTCGGTTCCCATCCATTGTTTTTTGTGCAAACAACTCCAGAGTTGTCAATTAGTTAACCACCAAAATGAGTGGAAAAAGGCCTGCTGATGGTGGAAAGGGGAATAGGTGTGTTGGGAAGGGAAAAAAAGGTTGTGTCCGTGGGGTAGGTGTTAAAGCAACAGTAACATCTGCAGAAGAAAGACCATCTTCCAGCCAAACTAAGATGTCTACTTCTTTTAGTGGACAATGTGATAAGATCCCTTTCTTACGGCCACGCCAATCGCTACAAATTCCAGATGAGGCACAAAAACAGCAGGTGCTTCAACGGATATCAAGTGCTCCTTCAAGTGGGCTCTCCTCCACCTCAACCATAATGTAGACCCTCGTTCCCAAACTGTATCTCCTGTTGGTGGAGAGAATGAGGAAGGCGATGATGAGACTCAAATACCTGATTGGAACGACAACTTGAGATTTTTGTCAGGGCAGGAAGAGGTTGACTCTGAGGACGACTGGTGTGATAACACACAGGGTGATGATGACGAGGTTGGAGATCCCACTTACTGTCAACCCACAGTCAGCCAGTCGATGAGGTCAGCAGAGGAGGTGGAGGAGGATGCTAGTGACGACGAGGTCAGGTTGCGCCTTCCTGGACAGAGACGTAGTACTGGAAGCACGTCAACAACTGCATCCTCAAACACAACTCTGCCTCTGACCACAAGTCGTAGTGGCTCTTCAGGTCGCATGGGTGCTAAGCCTTGCATAGCTTGGGCATTTTTTCAGATCGATAAGAATGACCCAACTCGTGTTATCTGTAACATTTGTCAGAAAAAGCTAAGTAGAGGCCAAAAAATACATAGTTTGAGTACTTCATACATGAACCGGCACATGGATATGAAGCATAAGTTGCAGTGGGAAGCTCACTGTGCTACAATGCGGCCTAGCCGGCTGGGCCAACCACCATCAGCCAAATCTTGTGCATCCGCAGCCTCTTCATCCTCTGTGACTGGGGGGACAGCAGTCACACCTGTTTTGGGACGCAGACCGGCCACCTCTTTACCCGCAACAGCCAGTGTGATTGTCAGGTCATCATTTTATTTGGAGGTGGAAACACCAGCTGGTGTTGAGCGCTCTCCGACATCGATAGCACCACCTTTGGATCAAGGCAACCTAACATGTCCGCCTGCATCTTCCTCACAGACCGGCAGTTTGCCAGGGACACCCTTCTCAACCCCGTCTAAGCACAACAGCCAGCCCTCGGTCCCTCAGATGTGGATGTGGCACCCAGGGGAATGGGGATAACTCGGTAACCGGGCCTTTGGCCTGGCCTTTAGGGATGTCGCGGTGGTCGGCTCCCGGGCCCGTACCCTGGGGTCTCTCCTAAAAAGGGGTTGATATTTGTAAAGTTTATAAAAGAAAGAGTTCGTGACGCCACCTGTGGTTTCTGGTGAGGATCACCAGCGCTGCGCAGTCTACTGAGGCTGATGATAAGGCAGCTTGATGGTATAGCTCTCCACAGTTAGAGCTGGGCCTCAGGGCAGTATAGGAACAGGGATGCAGGATATAGAGACTACTCTGGGCCAGAGCAAGAACAGGGACGGACACGATAGTCACTTCAGTACCTTTTACTGGTGGAATTTCAGGCACTCCCCGGAGCACTGTAGGGTGAAGGGTGTATGTCCAGATCCTCCCCAATGAGCAGGTTTTGGGCCTCCTGGTTCTGGCTTCTGCATAATAAGTTTCTGACCTGCCTGGAGCTAGGCCTAACTTTGTCTCTGTCCTGCGCTGGCTGACCTTGTGGTAGGGCCTTCTCTTGGAGTGCACGCTCCCGACCTACGGGGCCTATGTGTCTCCTGGCTCTGGTACGTATCAGCACTTTAGCGATCCTGGGACCTGTAGTTCTCCAGGGATTCCGGTTTATCTTGCTGGGTCGTGGAGTTCCCGGCAAGCTTCGGACCCGGTGTCCGGTAAATTCTTCTTCTCGGGGTGAGCCAGCTAATCTCCTCTGCTCCCCTATGAACTAACTCTCTACTCCTTTGCCTTCGGCCTACTCGAGCCCTCGATAGGCTACTCACACAAACGGCAGCGTGCCGCGGTTCACCGATCTTATGGCGCCGGCACACCTACAGCTCACCTCACTGAGCTACACCGAGTCTTGATCTGGATAAGCTCCACTGCAGGGTAGAATGCAGGAGCTGGAACAGGCTTTTGTCCTCTGAGGTAACACGTCTCAGACTGCACTGGACTCACTGCTAAACCAGACTCTGACATACTAACGGCTGCCTGGCCCCACCTTCCCTTATATATCTCCCTAAGGAGCTCGCTCTGGTGGTCTGAGGTGGAAGGTGCAGATGTGTGAATGGTTATGGGGGCCTCTTGTGGAGGAGTCCTTCAATACACCCTTCTGGGTCTGTGATGCCAAGCACAGCTGGGCTTCACATGGACAAGTAAAAGACCATTTCCTCCTAGCCATGAGAAAGCTAAGAGGTTGAATTTCACCATCTGCAAGCTCTTGGCTACATAAATGCTGCCTTTCCGCCTGGTGGACACAGAGGATTTTCGAGACCTTATGTCCCGTCACAGTGCCCCAGTACCAGATGCCCAGTCGGCACTACTTCTCAAAGAAAGGTGTGCCTGCACTCCACCAGCATGTCGCACACAACATCACCGCTTCTTTGAGAAACTCTGTGTGTGACAGGGTGCATTTCACCACAGACACTTGGATGAGTAGGCATGGACAGGGGCGTTACATGTCGCTGACTGGGTACTGGGTAACTATGTTGACAGCAGGACAAGGGGCTGCTGTCCAAGTCTTGCCGTCCCCACGAGTTGTGCGTCAATCCTCTTTATCTCGAAGTTCCTCCACTGCTTCTGCCTCCTCAACCTCCTCTCGGTCCTCCACCTGCACCCAAAGCCTGTCTGGTCATGCCACAAGCTTTCTAACTGCGCAGAAGGGATCCTGCACAGCTCCTTACTATGCTGGCAGCAGGGCTCAACGTCATCAGGCGGTTTTTACTTTGAAATGTCTGGGAAATGTGAGTCACACAGCTGAGGAGTTGTGGTCAGCTCTGGAGAACCAGTTTCATGAATGGTTGTCTCCACTGGACCTGAAACCAGGGAAGGCCGTGTGCGACAATGCTGCAAACCTCAGTGCGGCCCTTCGCCGGGGCAATGTCACACACGTGCCTTGTATGGCTCACGTGTTGAACCTGGTGTCCAGCAATTTTTAGGCCACTATCCTGGACTAGATAGCCTTCTGCAGAGGGCACGGTCGCTGTGTGCTCACTTCCGCCGTTCGCATCCCGCAGCTCAGCGACTTACATCTCTACAGAAGTCGTTGAGCCTGCCACTTCACAGGCTAAAACGCGATGTGCCTACCCGGTGGAATTCAACTCTGCACATGTTGCAGCGACTGTGGCAGCACCAACAAGCCCTGGTGCAATATGTTCTGACGTATAGCCTGGGCCAACGAGATCCAGAGGTGGGGCAAATCACGCTGGAGGAGTGGTCTCAGATCAGGGACCTATGCATCCTTCTGCACAGTTTTGAAATGGCGACGAAGATGTTTAGTGCTGACGATGCCATTATCAGCATGACTATTCCGGTGATTTACATGCTGGAGCACATGTTAAACAGAATTCGGAGTCAGGTGGTGGCACAAGAGGAGGTGGAGGAAGTAGAGGAGGAGGAGTTGTATGCGGAAGGGCTAACATCTGCAAAGTCCAGACGGTCGGCAGCACCAAGGCGGCAGGCATGAGAGGGTGGGGGAGATGGTTTTAGCAGGTCGCATGGTAGCAGCCAAACTAGTGAGAAATGTGCAGGAGCCCAGGAAGAAGTGGAGGACGAACTGATGGAAGACTCATCAGATGAGGGAGACCTTGATCACATTTCTGTTGTGCGAGGTTAGGGCAGAGGAAGGAAGCATGATTGTTACCTCGCCACCAACACAACAGGGACTTGGTGCTCCTGGATGCGCAAGACACATGAGTGCCTTCTTGCTGCACTACCTGCAACATGACCCTCGAATTGTGAGAATTAGAAATAATCCTGACTACTGGGTTGCCACACTGTTAGATCCCCGGTACAAAAGTAAATTTGCAGAAATTATTCCTGCCATAGAAAGGGATGCACGCATGCAGGAGTATCAGCAGAGACTGTTGCAGAATCTTACATGTGCTTTTCCACAAAACACCAGTGGTGCACGTAGTGAATCTCACAGTTCCAACTTGCCAACTGTGGGACCGTGGAGTGTTCAGCACTCAAAATGTAACAGAAACACAGTATCTGCTGGTAACATCAATTTTGCGGAATCATTTCACCACTTTTTTAGCCCATCCTTTGCAAGGCCACAGGAGACAAGAAGTCTGACACATAGTCAACTCCTAGAGACGATGGTACAGGAGTATATCCAAGTAAACATTGAAGCCATGACTGTGTCACTGGACCCTTGCTCTTTTTGGGCTTCCAATCTGGATAAATGGCCTGAGCTCGCCTTGGAGATCTTGTCATGCCCCGCAGCCAGCGTTCTGTCTGAACGTGTGTTCAGCGCTGCTGGTGGTGTGCTGACAGATAAGCGCACGCGGCTCTCCACTGATAATGTAGACAGATTCACGTTCATAAAGATGTACAAATCATGGATCCGAAAGGACTTTTCTACCCCTGTGTCATCCTGGGGAGAGTAAAAGCTTGATGATTTGTTAATATCACCTCACCAACCGTTTTAAGCTTTCAAATTACTAATCATGTTTATCTGTATCTTGCCTGTATAATAATTTTGGCCTTGTAGCACTGTGCAGTACTGATTCTATTAGGCCATCTATATTAAACTCCACCAGATTTCAAATTACTAATCATGTTTATCTGTATCTTGCCTGTATAATAATTTTGGCCTTGTAGCACTGTGCAGTACTGATTCTATTAGGCCATCTATACTAAGCTCCACCAGATTTAAAATTACACTGGTCAATGCAGTTTTTCTGTCAAAAGGTTTTAAAACATATTTTAAGTCAATTTTGGCTGCTGATTACTAATACGGACTCCGTTTTTGGCTATCACATCAGGATTTCGAGATATTTTTGATGGAAATTAATCCTATCGAATGTTTTTTGATAAAAACCTCATGATTTTCGTTACTACATTTTGTATATTTTTAATCAAGGATTAACAAATTACAAAGTCTGTGTACAGCAAATCAAATATACTTACAAAATTAAACTACAAAATATAAAAACACATATATATGGCACACAGATGAATGGCAAATGGCAGTTATTTGAACTTTCTTTTCTTGGCTGATCTGTGATGTACAGCTTCTGGGTTGTCTCTCATCAAGCTCCAGCAATAGTCAGCCATCATATGTGAGTCCCACCGGCCTTGATACCGTTCTTCCATTGTTTTAATGTCCTGATGAAAACGCTCCCCTTGTTCCTCGCTCACATCCCCAAGGTTCTCTGGAAAAAAGTCCAAATGGCTGTTTAAATAGTGAATCTTGGTACTCATTCTACATCCAAGATTTTGCAGACTCATTAGTAGCTCTTCCACAATCTCTTCATAGTTGTCTGCTTTCTTATTCCCTAGAAAATTCTGCACCACATTACAAAATGCATTCCGAGCTCTTTCTTCTGTCTCATTCATTGATGTGATAAAGTTTGGGTCTCTCATAAGTGTTCTTATTATCCAATATTCCAGCCTTTTTCTTCTCTTCACTAAGACCTGGAAAAGTTGAACATATATAGTTAAAGCATTCTCCACTGTGATTGAGAGCTTTGACGAACTGCTTCATCAATCCAAGTTTTATGTGCAAGGGAGGAAAGACAATGTTCTTCCTATCCACTAGTGAATCATGGATGACATTCTTATCGCCAGGTGCCAAACTCTGTCGCTGAGGCCATTCAGTTTTCACCCAATGCTCTGCTGTAGCTCTACTGTCCCAGTAGCACAGAAAACAAGGGTGTTTGAAAACTGTTTTTTTACTTTATTATCATAACAAATGGGAATTATGCATGTTCAGATAAAACAAAGATATTCTCACATTTATTGGGAGACTAAATGAAAACTAAATTTACCTTAGTGAACCGTATAAAACGGCACTTTTCATACACTACTTATATTTTTCTTGGAATTATTGAAAATGGGCTATATACCTATAGCGCAAAAACGTGATGTGATAGAGAAATTATAAGATCAGATTTGAATTCAGCACCCTCAAATTAGTCTAAAACTGTTCTTAAAGGCTATGCCAGAATTTTTTTTTTTTTGTACACCAGTGTTATTAATAATCATGTTTATCTGCATCTTGCCTGTAAAATAATTTTGGCCTTGTAGCAGTTTGCAGTACTGATTCTATTAGGCCATCTATACTAAGCTCCACCAGATTTCAAATTAATAATAATTTTTGTTCTCTCTGAACGTGTGTTCAGCGCTGCTGGTGTTGTGCTGACAGATAAGCGCACGCGGCTGTCCGCTGACAATGTAGACAGACTCAGGTTCATATAGATGAACACATCATGCATCAGCAAGGACGTTTCTAGCCCTGTGTCATCCTGGGGAGAGTAAAAGCTTGAGGATTTGGTAAAATCACCTCACCAACCGTTTTAAGCTTTCAAATTAATTATCATTTTTATCTGTATCTTGCCTGGAAAATAATTTTGGGCATAGTAGCAGTGTGGAGTACTGATTCTATTAGGCCATCTATACTAAGCTCCACCAGATTTCAAATTATTACTAATCATGTTTATCTCTATCTTCCCTGTAAAATAATTTTGGCCTTATAGCAGTTTGCAGTACTGATTCTATTAGGCCATCTATACTAAGCTCCACCAGCTTTCAAATTAATAATAATTTTTAGCTGCATCTAGCCCGGAAAATAATTTTGAGGCTCCTAGATGCGCAAGACACATGGGTGCCTTCTTGCTGCACTACCTGCAACATGACCCTCAGATTGTCAGAATTCGAAATAATCCTGACTACTGGGTTGCCACACTCTTAGATCCCCCACACTCTTCGATCAACCTTTTCATTTTAATAAAGAACAAAAAAATGGTCATTTTTGAAATTATAAGCATTAGCAGGTTATTAGAAACTTAAATCAAACAGTTTTCAACTCAAAGCTTTATTCTAGGTGATGTTACATTTGCACATAGGACCCCTTGTTCGAAAGGAGCTTCTGAACTCTCTCGTCCATTGAATTTGTCAGGTTTTGGATGGTTTCTGCTTCAATTGTTTTGCATGAGAACAGAATACCCTCCCAGAGCTGTTGCTTAGATGTGAACTGCCTCCCGCCATCATAGACACTCCTTTTGATGATGCTCCAGAGGTTCTCAATGGGTTTGAGGTCAGGGGAGCATGGAGGTCACACCATAAGTTTGTCCCCTTTTATGCCCATATCAGCCAGAGATGCAGATGTGTTATGTGCATCATGAGACGGTGCATTATCATGCATGAAAATGATCTTGCTGTGGAATACATGGTTCTTCTTCTTGAACCATGGCAGGAAGTGCTGTTTGAGAAACTCCACATACATCATGGAGTTCATCTTTACCCCTTCAGGGATCCTAAAGGGGCCGACAATCTCTCTCCCCATGATTCCAGCCCAAAACATTACTCCACCTCCTCCTTGTTGGCGCCGTAGCCATGTTTGCATGGGGTGTCCATCAACCAGCCATCCTCCACTCCATCCATCTGGACTATCGAGCGTTGCACAGCACTCATCGGTGAATAAAACAGTTTTGAAGTCAGTCTTCATGTATTGTTTGGCCCACTGGAGCTGTTTCTGCTTGTGTACAGTGGATAGAGGAGGTCAACAGGATGGCTTATGCACAGCTGCAAACCTCTGAAGGGCCCTGCATCTTGTTGTTCGGGGGACGTTGGAGGCACCAGCAGCTTCAAAAACTTGTCTGCTGCTATGACAAGGCTTTTTTGCCGCTGCTCTTTTAACCTGACGTAATTGCTTGTAGGAAAGAGTCCTCAATTTTCCCTTATCAGCACGCACACGTGTGTACTGTGAATCAGCTACATACTTCTTGATTGTGCAATGATCACGATGAAGTGTCTTGGCAATGTTGAATGTAGTCATGCCTTGACCTAAATACTCCACAATTTGTTGCTTCTCAGCAGCCGACACATCCTTTTTCTTTCCCATTTTGGCAGAAAATGTAGGCTGCTTAATAATGTGGGACAGCCTTCTTAAGTAGTCTTGCCTTTCATTGGACACACCTGCCAAACTAATTAGCACAGGTGTCTGCAATTGCTTACAGTGATAAAAAGAGCCCTGACACACATCACCATCAATGAGTTTAACTCAGAGGTCCCCAACCGCCGGTCCGCGGGCCAGGACCGGGCCGTTGGGGTTTTTCAGCCGGTCCGCGGGGAGAGGGTGCCCTTCCAGCCTCCAGCAGGGCCGCCATCAGGGCATGACTGCCCTGACTCCAGTATGGGGCCCGGCCGGTAGGAGCCCCCTCGGAGCCCCCCTCTTGTGCGTCTCTCTCCTCATGGGGCCCCCGGCCGCATGCTAAGCGCCGGGTCCGGGACATCTTAGAGCTGCGCTGCTGCGGCAGCACCTTCATGATTCCCCTGACTTCCGGTCATGTGACGGCGCCGTCACATGGCCGGAAGTCAGGAGAACCTGGTGTCAGCGATTTGGACGAGCGCCAGGATTCTGCAGGGATCGCATGGGGGTAAGTATAACAAGTTTTATTTTTTTTTAAATACAATTAACTAGGAGTGGGGGGAATGGGAGATGCACATGGGGGGAGGGGAGAGATGAGAGATGCACATGGGGAGGGGAGAGATGAGAGATCCACATGGGGGGGAGGGGAGAGATGAGAGATGCACATGGGGGAGGGGAGAGATGAGAGATCCACATGGGGGGGAGGGGAGAGATGAGAGATGCACATGGGGGAGGGGAGAGATGAGAGATCCACATGGGGGGAGGGGAGAGATGAGAGATGCACATGGGGGGAGGGGAGAGATGAGAGATGCACATGTGGGGAGGGGAGAGATGAGAGATGCACGAAGGGGTGAGAGATGCACGGGGGGGATGAGAGATGCACGGGGGGTGGATGAGAGATGCACGGGGGGTGGATGAGAGATGCACGGGGGGGTGAGAGATGCACGGAGGGGATGAGAGATGCACGGGGGGTGGATGAGAGATGCACGGAGGGGGATGAGAGATGCACGGGGGTGTGAGAGATGCACGGGGGGGATGAGAGATGCACGGAGGGGATGAGAGATGCACGGGGGGTGGATGAGAGATGCACGGAGGGGGATGAGAGATGCACGGAGGGGGATGAGAGATGCACGGGGGTGAGCTGCACATGGGGGGGTGAGAGATGCACATGGGGGGGTTATGTTTACATAACTTTGTTGCCTTATGAAGGGCGGGGGGGGCCCCCAAAAATTTCTTGCACAGGGGCCCACTACAGTCTGTGTCCGCCCCTGGGATGAAGTAAATGCAGCTGAACAGCAGCTGTCAGGACAGCTGCCCTGTCCTGCTGCAGGGCGTGATGGGGCCTCAGTGATGCGGCTCCTGGCACAGCACATTATGTGGGGCTCCTGGCATAGCTCCTGGTGGGGACCTGGTCTACACTATATGATAAGTATGCACTAAACTCCAAATCCCTCCATTACCCCGCCCCCATATGACCAAAGCCCCGCCTACCCCACCCCCTCCTTGCTGGGCCATGGAAAAATGATCTTGCTTCAAGCCGATCCCTGGTGCAAAAAAGGTTGGGGACCACTGGTTTAACTGACAAACAATAAAATTCTTACCTTATCACTCCTAAACACTTTTTGCATAATAATTTGGAACACAGTGTACATGTGCTTTTCCACAAAGCTCCAGTGGTTCACGTAGTGAATCTTACAGTTCTAACTTGCCAACCGTGGTCTGTATGGAGTTGTTCAATAAAGGGCCCAAAATTAAGATAACATAGACGGTAGAGGTCTCTATGAATAGGAATTCCTAAGTATTTGATACCCTGTGAGGGCCAGGCATGCCAGGAGACACTATGGAATGCTTTCTCAGCATCTAACGAGAGTATCTAATTACAAAATTTTAACTGCATCTAGCCCAGGAAATACTTTGTGCCTAGTAGCAGTGTCTGCTAGTCAGCGGATTATCCCGGCTGTTAAGCAAGCTACACCACCTGTAGTTTGGACACTTAATTTTTTCAAAGGAAATGCTTCGGGCCCCCGGGACACTCAGTGAAGAGCATCGGGAGGCACCCCAAGCCACAGGGGCTGGGACTGGCGGTAGGACGCCTTGAAGTGGACCACCAAGCTCGATCCTTCTAAAAGCTTTTTAACTGCTGCAGCTTTAGTGGACGCTACTGGAGCTGTAATTCCCGCGGCTGCTGGCATCAGACTTGCCCTCCAATAGATCCTTGTAAAAGGATTTAAAGTGTACTCATTCAAATTAGAGAGACAATTTAAATTAAAAAGCTTAGACCTGCCTCCACCGCAGGGGGGCTCGCTCGACCCACCAGCGGACAGGCACCAGTATTGGGAGAAGGGGGCTGGCCATCAGGGTCCACCGCAGCTCTGGCACAAACCCGGCGACACGGAGGTCGCATGGGCAAGAACGGACTGGCCGTGTCAGCTTCGCACTTTTTTGGTTTTAGAAGGGCATTACATGCCTATATCTGTGTCTCTCCCTCCTTTTACTCCTCAACCTCTTTTCTTTTTGCATGACTATATGTACTTGTCACTTTTCCATGTGTTAGTTGTGTCTTCTGAGCAGTTTGTCAGCTTTTGGACACCTTTGAAGTGTTTTCTATGTGGTTTCTATGTGTTTTTGTTTGCCTGCCATTGGTTTTAACGGTGTTCGACGGTGTTCCATGAACAGTTCGACGAACAGTTCGGCGAACATACGGGCGTTCGACGAACCGAACTCGAACCTGACGGGGGTGGCTCAACTCTAATTATCACTTAATATTTAAGTATGCTGACATTCCCCTATTTACCGTATAAGCCTGAAAACTGCCCCTATATACAGTATGAGCCCCACACAGCCCCCTACATATAATATAAGACCAACATAGCCCCTCTATATACAGTGTGAGTCCCCATATAGTCCCCTATATACAGTATGAGCCTCCACATAGACTTTCTACATACAATATGAGCCCTCATATAGCCTCCTATTTACATGGTGAGCCCCCACATAGCCCCCTATAAACAGTATGAGCCCCCATATAGCCTCTCTATATAGAGTGTGAGCTCTCACATATCCTCCTATAAACAGTATGAGCCTGAACAATTCCTCCTATAAACAGTATGAGCCCCCACATGGACCCTATAAACAGTATGACCCTCACATAGCTTCCTATATCCAGTATGAGCCCCCATATGGCCCCCTATAAACAGTGTGAGCCCCCACATAGCCTCTCTATATAGAGGTTGAGCCTCACATATCCTCCTATAACAGTATGAGCCCTCACTTAGCCACTCTATATACAGTATGAACCCCACACAACCCCATATACTGTATACAGTATGTGCCCACACATAGCCTCCCTATATACAGTATGAGCCCTAGGTAACCTCCTATATACAGTATGAACCCCCACGCAGCCCTATATAAACAGTATGAGCCCCACATAGTCCTTTTATACAGTATGAGCCCCCACATAGCCTCCTAAATACAGTATAAGCCCCCATATAGCCTCCTATATGCAGTATAAGCCCCCACATATTTTCCCATATACAGCATAAGCCCCCCACATAGTCTCCTATATACATTGTGAGCCCCATCATAGCCTCCTATATATACTGTGAGCACCCTCATAGCCTCCTATATACAGTATGAGGCCGCACATAGCCTCCTGTATACAGTGTGAGCTCCACATAGCCTCCTAAACACAGTTTGAGCCACCACGTAGCCTTTGTATATACAGTGTGAGCCCCCACATAGACTCATATATACATGCAGAAAAAACATACTCATCTCGCTCCTGTTCCCCGGGTGTGCTGCTCCGGTCTCCAACACCCTGACTCTCCATACAGCAGACGCGATGAGGTGACGTGAATTACATTTTGCAGAGACAAGTCATGGATGGAAGAAGTGGTTATGGTGGTGTGGGCTGAATGAAAAAGAAAAGGGAAAGTGAACAATTATGATCAGAGAGATGGTAGATGACTTAATATACATATATTTGTACAATTACCAGCACACTATGCACATACAGTACAGACCAAAAGTTTGGACACACCTTCTCATTTAAAGATTTTTCTGTATTTTCATGACTTTGAAAATTGTGCATTCACACTGAAGACATCAAAGCTATGAATTAACACAGTTGTTGTAGAGATGTGTTTGCTTCTAGAACTCTGTGTGGCATTGACCTGGTCTCTAATCTGAGCTGCTGTTAACCTGCGATTTCTGAGGCTGGTGACTCGGATAAACTTATCCTCAGAAGCAGAGGTGACTCTTGGTCTTCCTTTCCTGGGGTGGTACATTTGGTGAGCCAGTTACTTTGTAGCGCTTGATGGTTTTTACAACTGTACTTGGGGACACTTTCAAAGTTATTATTGTCTCATATTGTGGTATTGATTGTAATATTGGTCTTAGTACAGTCATGATGGTAATGATCAGTATGGTGGCATTATTTTAGCATTATGTGGTGGCATTATGTGGTCATAACTTGGTAGGATTATTTACTAGTGATGGGCGGACCCGTGGATATCCGAATAGCTATTAAAAGTTTGGTTCGGTTACCAGAACAGTACCTGACCCGGAACACGGACCCCATTCATATGAATGGGGCCCCCGAACATCCATGGTTTCCCACGCAGATGACAGCGTGGGAAAAAGGGGCTCTGATCGGTTAGAACTACGGGCTCACTCTGTCAGATGACAGTGTGAGCCCGCAGCTGTGACTGTGACCAGTCGTAAAAAGCTTACCACGGGTCACAGGCATCAGCTGATGAGAGTACTACTCCCATCAGCCTATGCCTGCTGTTACAGAGCAGACGCCGCTGTGTAATCACTCCTGCAGTGTACAGCGCTGAGCTGCCGTGAAAGAGTTCACAGGAGTTCATCAGCTGATGAGCTCCAGTGATCTCACTTACGGCACCGCTACGGCGTGAGACAGTTCTCACGCAGCGGCGTTGCCGTAAGTGAGGTTACCGGGTTTCATCAGCTGATGAACTCCTGTGAACTCTCTCACGGCAGCTGATCGCTACACATTACTTGTGTCAGTGTGAGCCTGTTGTCATGTACAATATATTGTATGTCTATATACTGTTGACACATATATATACTGTTGTTATACACATGTAAATATTTATATGGTGGCTCATTATACCTGTAGTATTATTTTGAGGAATGTATTAACATTGTCTGTTTCTCTGACCTAACAACCTTTGACTATATGAGCCTTTTTACTAATCGGGTCACATTGGCTAGTTATAAATACTATGCTACTTGGATGATCACTTAATATCTACTAGGCTGTACAATTTGCGTCCTGCGTGTCCCATATAGCGGTAGAAGTTTTTTACACACTGTATGTTGTTTTGCACCATTTTTTGCACCAATTATCTGCATGTGATAATTTTTAACAAAATTGAATATTTAATAAAACAATTTTTTATGATGTAGATCGGCCTTTGATCGTGGTTGCTTCGGTTGTTTATGTTTATCTTGCGATTTTGCCATTATACGGTCAATAGTTGCCACTCTTCACATTGTAGTATGTGTACATTATGGAGTGGCACTGTTTGAAAATTATACTAGTATAAGTCATCTAGATCAGAGGTCCCCAACCGCCGGTCCGCGGACCAGGACCGGGCCGTTGGGGTTTTTCAGCTGGTCCGCGGGGAGAGGGGGCCCCTCCAGCCTCCAGCAGGGCCGCCATCAGGGCATGACTGCCCTGACTCCAGTATGGGGCCCGGCCGGTAGGAGCCCCCTCGGAGCCCCCCTCTTGTGCGTCTCTCTCCTCATGGGGCCCCCGGCCGCATGCTAAGCGCCGGGTCCGGGACATCTTAGCGTTGCGCTGCTGCGGCAGCACCTTCATGATTCCCCTGACTTCCGGTCATGTGACGGCGCCGTCACATGGCCGGAAGTCAGGAGAACCTGGTGTCAGCGATTTGGACGAGCGCCAGGATTCTGCAGGGATCGCATGGGGGTAAGTATAACAAGTTTTATTTTTTTTTAAATACAATTAACTAGGAGTGGGGGGAATGGGAGATGCACATGGGGGGAGGGGAGAGATGAGAGATGCACATGGGGGAGGGGAGAGATGAGAGATCCACATGGGGGGGAGGGGAGAGATGAGAGATGCACATGGGGGAGGGGAGAGATGAGAGATCCACATGGGGGGGAGGGGAGAGATGAGAGATGCACATGGGGGAGGGGAGAGATGAGAGATCCACATGGGGGGGAGGGGAGAGATGAGAGATGCACATGGGGGAGGGGAGAGATGAGAGATCCACATGGGGGGGAGGGGAGAGATGAGAGATGCACATGGGAGGGAGGGGAGAGATGAGAGATGCACATGGGGGGAGGGGAGAGATGAGAGATGCACATGGGAGGGAGGGGAGAGATGAGAGATGCACGGGGGGGTGAGAGATGCACGGGGGGGTGAGAGATGCACGGGGGGGTGAAAGATGCACGGGGGGATGAGAGATGCACGGGGGGTGGATGAGAGATGCACGGGGGGGGTGAGAGATGCACGGGGGGGATGAGAGATGCATGGGGGGTGGATGAGAGATGCACGGGGGGGTGAGAGATGCACGGGGGGGTGAGAGATGCACGGGGGGGATGAGAGATGCACGGAGGGGATGAGAGATGCACGGAGGGGATGAGAGATGCACGGGGGGTGGATGAGAGATGCACGGAGGGGGATGAGAGATGCACGGAGGGGGATGAGAGATGCACGGGGGTGAGCTGCACATGGGGGGGTGAGAGATGCACATGGGGGGTTATGTTTACATAACTTTGTTGCCTTATGAAGGGCGGGGGGGCCCCCAAAAATTTCTTGCACAGGGGCCCACTACAGTCTGTGTCCGCCCCTGGGATGAAGTAAATGCAGCTGAACAGCAGCTGTCAGGACAGCTGCCCTGTCCTGCTGCAGGGCGTGATGGGGCCTCAGTGATGCGGCTCCTGGCACAGCACATTATGTGGGGCTCCTGGCATAGCTCCTGGCGGGGACCTGGTCTACACTATATGATAAGTATGCACTAAACTCCAAATCCCTCCATTACCCCGCCCCCATATGACCAAAGCCCTGCCCACCCCACCCCCTCCTTGCTGGGCCATGGAAAAATGATCTTGCTTCAAGCCGGTCCCTGGTGCAAAAAAGGTTGGGGACCACTGATTTAGATCATCGTAGGACACTATGGATTATTTCATCACTTTGGATAGGTGAGGGATATGGTTGTTTTTTATTTTTGCTGTTTTACAGTTGACAGTGGCTTCTGGGATTAGGTGTTAGGTGAGTATAAATTAGTTTATTTATTTTCTGTTTTTTACAGGGAACAATGGTGTGAAGATATTCAAGGTAATCCCCTGTCGATCACTGTGCACTGGCAGGCGGGTTTTACGAAGCTCTACATATGAAAATTTGACACTGCAGCTTGCAAAGGAAGGAGCTGAAGAAGCGAAGAGTGAGAATTCTCACAGCAGCTGCAAGCTACACAGGATGTCCCTTCCCCTGACGCCATGTGCCTATTCAAGAAACATAATTCAACAGCGAGTTATGGGGAAAAGATTCATCTCAGTGATACTCAAAATAGACCTGAGGGGATGCGGATTGTAACCCTAGTTTTAAACATAGTCCAGCGTAAGGAAAGGAGATACCCAGCACAGCCTTGCAGGGGCCCCTAGGACTCTGATGTTTAGCATCCATGCGTAGCAGGGGCCCGGCTGGGTCCAATGACACCAGAACGGGCTCCCTAGGACTGTCCAGTAAGAACATATGGCCCATTTTAGTTTTGGGAGCTCTTAGCTGGGAAATAACAGGGATGGAGACTTGGGCTCCACCAGGGGTGCAGTAGGGGGAGTGACACAGAGAGTTTGAAGGTCTGTGTAGCTAGAGCCTATTGTCTTTTTCCTGGGGAGGTCGTGATATCAAGTCATCCACCTGATTGTCACAGCTGACACCCGGTGCTATGTGCAAGGAACGGTCCCGCACCGCTCCCTGCACATTAACCCCCGAAATGCTGTGATTGAAATCGATCGCAGCATTCTGGTGGCAAGAGGAGGTTAGCGCGATACTTACCTTCTCTGCCGGCATCCGCAGCGTCTGAGTCCGATCACAGATATTGTCATGGTGACCCGATGTCATCATGACAACATCCGGGTCATCAGAAGGCAGGAAGTTGCTTTGGTCATGCGCCACGCGTGACCAAAGTAACTTTTCCCTGTGCAGCGCTGACAGGCTGCATAGCACAGGGATGGTGATGAAGTTAACCCCTTTAGTGAACAGGGTAAAAAAATAAAATAAAAAACAAAACATAAAACGATGCTTTATCATCATACCACCAAACAAAAAATGGAATAAAACGAGATCAAAAAGACAAATGTAAATAAAAATGGTACCGCTGAAAACGTCATCTTATCCCGCAAAAAACAAGCCACCATACAGCTCCAACGGCAGAAAAATAAAACATTTATAGCTCTCTAGCGATGCATAAACAATTCTTTTTTCTATAAAATAGTTTTCATTGAGTAAAACTGCCATAACGTGAAAAAAAATATAACTGTGGTACCGCTGTAAACGTACTGACCTGAAGAATAAAGCTTCCTTATCAATTTGACGACACATAGAACGGCATAAAAAAACACCAAAAAACAATTCGTGAATTGTAGGTTTTTGTTTATTCTGCCTTCCAAAAATCGGAATAGAAAGCAATCAAAAAATGTAATGTGCCCAAAAATGATACCAATAAAAACATCAATTTGTCCCACAAAAAAAAAAAAAAAAATCACATGACTCTGTCGGCCGAAATATGGAAAAATTATAGCTCTCAAAAAATTGCGATGCAAAAACTAGTCTTTGCAAAAAAAAGGGTTTTTTAGTGTGTGACAGCTCTCAATCATAAAAACCTGATATGAATCTAGTATCCCTGTAATTGCACCGACCCGAAAAATAAAGTTGTCTAATCACTTATACCGCACGAGGAATGGCGTAAAAAATAAACTTTAGGGTTAGGGTTAGTGTTGTGCTAGGGTTAGGGTTGGGCTAGGGTTAGGGTTGTGCTAGGGTTTGGGTTGGGCTAGGGTTAGGGTTGGGCTAGGGTGAGGGTTGAGCTAGGGTGGGGCTAGGGGTAGGGTTGGGGTAGGGTGGAGCTAGGGTTAGGGTTGGGCTAGGGGTAGCATTGAGCTATGGGTAGGGTTGTGCTAGGGTTAGGGTTGTACTAGGGCTAGGGTTAGGGTTGTGCTATGGTTAGGCTAGGATTGGGTTAGGGTTGGGCAAGGGTTAGGGTTGCGTTAGGGTTGAGCTAGGGTTAGGGTTGGGCTAGGGTTAGGGTTGAGCTAAGGTTGCGTTTGGGCTAGGGTTGTGGTTGTATTAGGGTTGGGGTTGGGATTTTTTCAGAAGTAAAGAAAAAAATATCGTCTATATGGCAACTAATGTTGAGCACAAGAGCTCGCTACTTGAGTTTGCATCGGGTGCTCGGGTATGCACCGAGTATAGCGGGTGCTCGAGTGACATGCTCAAGTCTCCGCCTCAAATTTTTTGCAGCTGTTATATAGCCAAAAAAACCTTGCTGGGACTGCCTGTCATGCACAAGCGATCCCCACATGTTTTTATTTGGGTGACTAACAACCATGAAACATGCGGGCGGGGACTCGAGCATGTCACTTGAGCACCCGCCATACATGGTCCATACCTGAGTACCCGATGCAAACTCAAGTAGCGAGCACTTGCACTCAAGACTAATGACAACTTATTCAATATGATGACCTAATGTTATCAAATTCTGTGTCGTACCTCTGGGTTCAAAATGTTCACTATACCCCTTGATAAAATCCTTCAGGGGTGTAGTTTCCAAAATGGAGTCACTTGGGGGGGGGGGGTTTCCACTATTTAGGCACATCAGGGGCTCCCCAAACGCAACATGGCGTCCATTAATTCAAGCAAATTTTACATTCAAAAAGTCAAATGGCGTTCCTTCTCTTCCGAACCCTGCCGTGTGCCCAAACAGTGTTTTTTCCCCACATATGGGGTATCGGCTTACTCAGGAAAAATTGCACAACAAATCGCGTGGTGCAATTTCTCCTGTTACCCTTATGAAAATGCAAAATTGGGGTCTGCAAAACATTTTTGTTGGAAAAATGTGAAAATGTTATTTTTACAGCTCCATGATATAAACTTCTGTGAAGCACCTGGGGGTTCAAGGTGCTCACCACACACCTAGATAAGTTCCCTGAGGGGTCTAGTTTCCAAAATGGTGTCACTTGTGGGGGGTTTCCACTGTTTAGGCACATCGGGGGCTCCCCAAACGCAACATGGTGTCCGCTAATTTTTCAAGCAAATTTTACATTCAAAAAGTCGAAAAGAAAAAAAATTGCGGTCTAAAGTAACATTTTTGTGAAAAAAGTTAAATGTTCATTTTTTTCTTCCACATTCCAAAAAGTACTGTGAAGCACCTGAAGGGTTAATAAACTTCTTGAATGTGGTTTTGAGCACCTTGGGGGGTGCAGTTTTTACAATGGTGTCACTTTTGGGTATTTTCTATCATAAAGGCCCCTCAAAGTCACGCCAGATGTGATGGGGTCTCTAAAAAAGTGTTTTTGTAAATTTTGTTGTAAAAATGAGAAATCGCTGGTCAACTTTTAACCCTTATAGCTCCCTAAAAAAAAAAAATGCGGTTCCAAAATTGTGCTGATGTAAAGTAGACATGTGGGAAATGTTATTTATTAACTATTTAGTGTAACATATCTCTATTTAAGGGCATAAAATTTAAAATTTTGAAAATTGCAAAACTTTCTACATTTTTACCAAATTTCAGATTTTTTCACAAATAAACGCAAGTGATGTCAAAGAAATTTTACCACAATCATGAAGTACAATATGTCACGAAAAAACAGTCTCAGAATCAGCGGGATCCATTTGAAGCGTTCCAGAGTAATTACCTCATAAAGTGACAGTGGTCAGAATTGTAAAAATTGACCTGGTCATTAACGTGCAAACCACCCTGGGGGTAAAGGGGTTAATACTAGACCTCTGAGCATAAGACGGAAAAGTCGTGGAACTATGGAAATCACAGGTCGGAGAGACGTGTTAGTGATCTGCAAATGATAAAATAATGGATACAACATTTTCAAAACATCTCAATTTATCCAGTATCGAGTATGATCCCCAAGCACAGAAATCCCCGCACTTACAGCCTCGGCTCCTGTTTTTACTTTATTGTATGGTTCGTTTATCCGCATTATCCACATTGTGGTTTTTACAGGTTTTATCTATATATTTTGTCTATGCACATTTTAACCTGAGTGTAAGAATCTGCGAACTCAGATATCCTGTGTTAAGTATTGTGGAATTTTTCAGGCTCAAACTAAGAAACGTAGAGCTCAGAAACGCGTTGCCGTCTGGTTGAAGTACGTTTTGCTGATGGCATTTGTACATTTTTCATGTGCTATTTTTGTACAAAGCCACTTAAATTTGGTTGTGTTTATATGGATTAAATAAAGTGCTGACTTTTATGGAAAAAGGGAGTGTTGGCCTGAATTTCACATTGCTATATCACTTTTCATACTTTTGCATAGACCTCTTCAGAGAGTCTGGACATGTACAGTAACTCTGCTCTACAGACTCCGGCCACAAGGTAAGTTTAGTCTTACAGAGCCGCTATCTATCACCATGCACACTCAGCTTTTATCAGCTCAAATGTCTCCCGTACCCCTAGACTGTACCTGTTATATTTCCCCATCAACTACATGATGACAATTAGCAGCCATAAACTTAATGCATTGTAGGGGTTTTCCAGGTTTACTATATTGACCTCTTCACCGGTGGGGTTCAACATCAACTGACATCCAACAATCGGAATTATTATAAAGACATTTGTAACTGTGGACCATAGCACAGTATTGGAACTCAGTGGTTCAAAACCACAGATTGATATGGGGGGTGGGGGAGGCATTTACAAAACCTAGGTGCCACAGACATTGACTGAAAATAAGTCCCCTTAAGAAATAGAAGTCTGCACATGTGTAGGAGAACAGTGGTAGGCAGGACAAAGATACCAGTCTCCTCCTGGAGGGCAATTTTACAGACTGTGTAAACCAATGGGACGTAGATTGAGAACTGGATCACTAATGATCGACTATTATTGTGATTGTGACAGGTAATCAAATTTTTCACTAGTGTCTACTAGAGGTGAAATGTAGTATTGCATCCCAACCAGTTAAAGGATTAGGAACTAGGGATGTCACGGGTGTGTCAGGCTTGACATACAGTCATTCTGGATCCGGCTGTAGAAGGTCGCTGCGCTTGGCCTTGCAGACACCTTCTTGATCCTTTCATCATCCCTCCCACTCTAGCACCCAGCGGTGATCTCCACGATCGCCTGCTAATTAACACACCCTTTCTGGATCTTTAAATATACTCAGTTTCTCAAGAGAGTTGCTGGTGATAGAGTAAATTCCTCTGTTCAGGTCTGGAGTTCTAGCAGTCAGCGAGATTCTTCTTGGAGTTCCTTTATGGATTGTAGTTGTGTTCTCTCTGGTGTCTCCTCAAAGCTAAGTGTATCTCCTTGTCTGTTTCCCTTGTTTGTCTTTAGTTGCAGTGGGGCCGACTAGTGCTAACTCCTCCCCCTCCCTACCTAGGGCCTAGCTCTAGGGTCAGCCAGGGCTAAGGTATCCTGCTTGGCGATAGGTGTGGAACCTATTTAGGAACGATAAGGGAGTCATGGTGTTGTTAGATCTGCTTAGGGGTCTCCACTCCCCCTTTCCCTAGTTTCTGGGCTTTCCCCCTTTTCCCGTTGTCGTACGCTGGGTTCTTCCCATACCTAGCATGACAAGGGATGAGCAGACCCGTGGAAGTTCAGGTTTTGGTACCCAACTGAACTTTAGTCCAAAGTTTGGTTCGGGTACCAAAACTGTACCCGAACTTGATCCAGTACATGGACCCCATTGAAATCATTGTGAACTCCAACTTTTGAGATGGAAAAATCTCACTCTCCCTCCTCCCTCCTTCTCTTTTCTCTATCTGTCTCCTCCCGCTTCTCTCCTCCCTCTCTCTCTTTCCTCCCTCTCTCTCTCCTCCCTCTCTCTCTCTCCTTCATCTCTCTCTCCTCCATCTCTCTCTCCTTCATCTCTCTCTCCTCCATCTCTCTCTCTCCTCCATCTCTCTCCCTCGCACTCTTCTCCATTTCTGTCACTCTCTCCTCTCTCTTCTCAATCTCTCTCTCCCTTGCTCTTTGTCCTCCATCTCTTTCTCTCTCCTCCCTCTATCTCTCTCCTCCCTCTCTCTCTCTCCTCCCTCTCTCTCTCTCCTCCTTTGCGCTGTCTCCTCCATCTGTCTCTCCTCCATATCTCTCTCTCTCATCCATCTCTCTCCCTTACCCTTTCCTCCATCTCTCTCACTCTCTCCTCTCTCTCACTTGCTCTTTCTCCTCCATCTCTTCCTCTCCCCCCCATATAATGCCCCATGCAGGATTTAACGTCTCACCCCCATATAATGCCCTATACAAGATGTCACCTCTCCCCCCATATAATGCCACATGTAGGATGTCACCTCTCCCCCCATATAATGCCCCATGCAGGATGTCACCTCTCCCCTCCATATAATGTCCTATGCAGGAGGTCACCTCCCCCCCATATAATGCCCCATGCAGGATGTCACCTGTCCTCCCATATAATGTCCTATGCAGGAGGTCACCTACCCCCCCCCCATATAATGCCCCATGCAGGATGTCACTTGTTCCCCCCATATAATGCCCCATGCAGAATGTCACTTGTCCCCCCCCATATAATTCCCCATGACTACATACATATAAAAAAAATAATCAAGTACTCACCTCTCCTCACTTGCTGCCGTTGCTCCAGACTCTTCAGCGTCGCCGGCGTCTTCCCGCTCTGCGCTGTGATGGATCTGGAGCGAGCATGGTGTAAAGACATCACAGCATCCTCTGGCCTGAGTCGTCACAGTGCAGCAGCCTCGGAAGAGACCAGAGATGGTGCGGAGGCACGGGGAGAGGGGCCCTGAACAAGCGGGGGTGGGTGGCGGGCGCTGGCACCGGCACTGCACTGCTCACGGGTCCCATAGCGCGCAGGGGTGCCCGACGGTAAGTGGGCCCATCCATCTCCTTAGGGCCCCAGCACTTGCCCGGGTGCGCTGGGTTCTGACGCCGGGCCTGCATATAGTTACTTTACTCAAGCTCCACACAAGTGCACCGTGACTTTTATTATTCCCGCCTTCTTTGGCTTCTCTTATTGTACTCTAGTATTTATTTTTATTTATTTATTTATTTTATTCACTTATATAGCACCATTAATTCCGCAGAGCTTTACAGACATTATCGACACTTTCCCCATCGGAGCTCACAATCTAAATTCCCTATCAGTATGTCTTTGGAGTATAGGAAGAAACCGGAGATCCCGGCGGAAACCCACGAGAATACGGGGAAAACATACAAACTCAGTATCACATACAGTATATGGATATATAAAATAGGACTCTGAGAAATGTATCTCTTTGTTTTGCAATTTTTCCTTAACGGGGCTCTCCGGGAATAGAAAAAATAAATAACTAAAGGGAATCTTAATAAATACATTTATAAATACCTTTAATTAGCAATTTTAGCTAATTTTTGTTTAGGGATGTAAATATTAAATAATTAATATGGTCACTGTCTTGTTACACAGAAATAAACCTGTCCTAGAATATTAGCACAGAAACTTGTGAGCATGTGCCGTAGGAATATTCCTGATATGACTTAGAGATAACCTATAACAGTGTGAGCAGCCTTTTCGTACCTTAATAGCCCTGGTATCTCCAGCCTTAGATCATATAGACAGGGTAGACATCAGTGTGAGCCGCCTCTTCTTATTTAAGCACTCCTTGTACCTCCAGCATAATATCAGATAGACATGGTGGACAGCAGTGTGAAGAGCCTCTTCTTACTTCAGCACTCCTGGCATCTCCAGTATTAGATCAGATAGATAGAGTAGACAGCAGTGTGAGCAGTCTCTTCTTACCTCAGCACTCCTAGTATCTCCAGTATTAGATCAGATACACAAGGTGGACAGCAGTGTGAGCAGCCTCTTCTTACCTCAGCACCCCTGGTATCTCTAGTATTAGATTAGTTAGACAGGTGTACAGCAGTGTGAGCAGCCTCTTCTTACCTCTGCACCCCTGGTATCTCTAGTATTAGATCAGATACACATAGTGGACTGAAGTGTGAGCAGCCTCTTCTTACCTCAGCACCCCTGGTATCTCCAGTATTAACTCAGAAAGACATGGTGAACAGCAGTGTGAGCAGCCTCTTCTTACCTCTGCACCCCTGGTTTCTCTAGTATTAGATCAATTAGATGTACAGCAGTGTGAGCAGCCTCTTCTTACCTCAGCACCCATGGTATATCCAGTATTAGCTCAGAAACACATGGTGTACAGCAGTGTGAGCAGCCTCTTCTTACCTCAGGACCTCTGTTATCTCCAGTATTAGATCAATTAGACAGGTGGACAGCAGTGTGAGCAGCCTCATCTTACCACTGCACCCCTGGTATCTCCATTAATAGATCAGATAGACAGGGTGGACAGCAGTGTGAGCAGCTTCTTCTTACCCCAGAACCCCTGGCATCGCCAATATTAGATCACCGGATCAAACGGATACCTATGAAATATGTGCTCACTCATCACCTTTTTCCGATGTGGTTGAAACCTAGCCCAGGTTAGTCAATGAAAAAACTGGGTAGGTGGGATTTCAAGTACATGAGTGAGTTTTGGTTGCATCCGCTGCCTAAAACGGTCAGTTTACCGCCAGTGAGAGCTATATAGTGACTATGTGGCTGTCACTGGGGTGTCTTTGGTTCGGGTTGGTTGGGTGGCTGCGTCATTATATAGCAACGTGCACTCACAAGCAGAAGATGAGTTTGCTATAAGAAATCCCAATATAAAATACCGCTTTTATATTTTACGGACTCTAAAACTTTATTTATTTTCAGCCTTAGCTAATAACTGGAACTTTTTTTTTTTATAAAATAAGTATATAACACCGGAGCTGGAGAAAGGACTACATAGAGGAATAATAAGTAATGGACCATTAATGATTAATAACATCAAATCTATAAATACACAAGTTTATAAAATTATAAAAAGAAGTCTACATGCCGCCCAGAGGATCGGGGAGCATCGTGCTTATTTATTTATTTTTTTTCAATAATTTATTTTCCGCTGTTACACTTGGCAATCAATAATTTCAGTAATAGCTGGTATGGGTCTACTGAATTGTGGTGAGGGGTGACGGAGAGCCGTTTCGAAGAATGTGGCCAGCAAGTAACTAAGACCCAATGCAAACCCTGAAACAAGGCCTCCCAAAATAATAGTGCTGATGCCCTCATATGAAGCACAGACATTTCCCTGGGCATTTACACATGGGTCCCATCAGCCTCCTGCTTCTATATTGGTGCCACGAATGATTGACATGGTTATGACCATGACTCAGTCTAATTATTGTATTTTTAGTTAGCCATTGTATAGTGTGGCGCCCCTGAGGGTTCAGTCGCCACAGGGTTACTGCACCTCACCCAGAGGTGTGGTATCTCCTTCTCTCAGGTAAGGATGGAGCACTGCCCGGGACCCCAACACCAGCACCCATCACTACACTACTCCAGGCCGGCTGGAAGGGCAAGATGTACTCTGATTTGCTGCCCCGTCCCTGGCTGGAGAAGGGAGAACCAAAGAGATTGGGTACCATGTAGTGCGTGTGGGTGGAGGACGTAGTTCAGGGGAGAACTTTAGAAAAACACATAAAAAGAGAAGCCATCTTAGATCAGTGAGTAGTCTTTTGTAAGTGGAAGAGGAGTAGGAGGGGAGCAGAGTCTCGTCAGGAGCTCTGCTCCAGAGTGGGGCCAAGCCAGGAAGGCCCAGGAGGGGAGCAGAGGAGAAGGCTTCATTAAGGAAAGGGATCCCAGGGGTATGGAAGGAGCAGGAAGCCACCCGTACGCCTGAATCTGCCAAGCGTCAGAGGGATCGGGCCGCAAGAGGGGAACCAGTCCCCGGACTGGCCGAGTACTTCACGTCTCAGCCAGAAAACCGGAGGCTTCTGCACTTCCAGGGTGCAGTCGCCGTACTCTCACACCTAAGTCACCGAAAAGGGCACCAAGTAGGTCCGGGAACTCCAAGTTGTCCAGAGGGATCACGGAGTACCCGTTCGAGACTTTACTGGAAGGAGCAGGGCAGGAGGGAGAAGACCCAGCGCGGGAAGTCGGTCTAGAGAGGAACACACAAAAGCGGGGTCCCGTCAAGCGCTTCTGATATACCTGAGGAAGTGCTGAACCCCTGTCTGGCATACGCAGTGTGACGCGAGAGGCTTACACCCGTACAGTGTACCTGAGGAACTTGAACAGAACTGTGAGTAAACTCAGATGACAGGACTCCACTGCCTCCGTCAGTTATTTCCTCTGCGCCATCTCTCCTGCACTACAAGCCCCATCATCACCACCTACCATTCTACACTGCCCTGGGGCCCGCTCCACCTGTGGGGAGCCATTCCAACCCAGCTGCCCTATCAAGCGCCCCAGAGGTCTGAAGCAGCGCTGGTACCAATTACCAGAATCCACAGGTGGCGTCACGAACTTTATAAAAACACTATAAATCCCCTATAAATAACCCCTTTTATTGACCGCCCTGGGTCACGGACCGGGTCATCGCCACTGTGACATCATCCCCCAGCATTTATTGGCACCGGGTACCCCACGGCCCAGGGGGCGCGTCAATAGCACTGTTAGATTATGCATTGAGAACTGCATAGTGATAATATGTGAACAAAGTCCGGTACTATTTATTTGGGCGCTGTATTTTGATAATATGTGAGCACTGTATTGTAGTATTTATTTGGGCACTGTATGGTCATAACATGTGAGAACTGTAAAGTGGTGTTTATTTGGGCATTTCATAGTGATAATATGTGAGCACTGTATGACAGTATTTATTTGAGCACTGTATGGTCATAACATGTGAGAACTGTAAAGTGGTGTTTATTTGGGCATTTCATAGTGTTAATATGTGAGCACTGTATGACAGTATTTATTTGAGCAATCTATTGTTCTATCTTGAGAACACTATATAGCCGTATTTATTTTGGCTCTGAGTGGCACTGTTATTTTGTTGCTAAAGAATGGCACTCTTATGTGGGCACCATCCTTTATACCTTGTATAATGTAGCACTGTATCATATCTTATTTGTATATAAATTGTTGGCGGGGGAGCTAAGAGAATAAGCCTCACACGGTACCGTGCCTCCTTAGTCAGGTCGTGACCCAAGTGCAACCTTTTTCTCTGCACCCCATGTATTGCATGCCTGCTTATAGACCAACGTATTCTGCACCACGTATCACTCTCATCCTCCCTGCGGAGGTCACGCTAGAATCTCAGATAATTGCACAGTGTGTGCTCTTATGGGCAGGGGCGTACTGGCCCACCGTATGATCGGGAAAACCCCCGGTGGGCTCCGGGGTCCGATGGCCATGCCCCTAAGCCCCGCCCCCACACCCACTGGGCCCTGTACAGAGAACAGAGGACCCCCCGGTTCGCTAATCAGATAGGCAGCACTGCCGATATGATTAGTGATGGGCCCTCTGCAGCAGCACAGCAAGGAGACCGGTCTCCCTGCTCTGCCTGCTGCCGCAGTGCCCCTCTGCCGCCTCTGCCGGCGCGTGCGCAGGAGGTCAGTCTCAGGGCGATGACGTCATCGGGCGAACACGTCATCGCCCTGGGACTGCTTCCTGTGCGCGCTGTGGAGGACGGATCCGCCGTCGCCCTAGGCAGCGGCTGCAGGCCTGCAGCTCATCTCGATGCGTGAGTGTGAAAAGCAGGGGCCGGGAGGGGAGGAAGGGATAGGGGGGAGGGGTGACTGAGAGGACCCCTGGCCGAGGCTGGCAGTAAATGCTACTGGTCAATGGGCATGATTATCATCATGCCCAGCCTGTCCTGCTGCCAACCTCTCGTTACTGTTACTATGCCTAGCAGCATGTACTACCACCAGTGGCTGGCAGGACATGCTGGGTGGGCATGAAAGTACCAAGGAGGCTGGCAGGACATACTAAGCATGAATCGGGCTATGGGCGGAGGAGAGCGGTGCCAGCGCCCGCCCTTCTCCCCCGCTTGCTCAGGGCCCAGCAGCCGGATACTTACCTCTCCTCCTGCCTCCGCAGATCCGCTGTATTTCTGCTCTGCGCTCCCTGTGACATATCAGGTCAGAGGGTGCGGTGACGTCTTTCCACCGCGCCCTCCCCTGAGCCATCACAGGCAGCGCAGAGCGGGAAGACGCCGGCGACGCTGGAGTACGGACCTGAGCAGCGGCAGCAGGTAAGGAGGAGTGAGGTGAGTATTTGATTATTATTTTTTTTAATGTATGGAGGCATTATATTGGGGGGGTGATATCCTGCATGGGGCATTATATGGGGGAGTGACATCCTGCATGGGGCATTATATGGGGGGGTGACATCCAGCATGGGGCATTATATGGGGGGGTGACATCCTGCATGGGGCATTATATGGGGGGTGACATCCTGCATGGGGCATTTTAAAGAGGGGGGTGACATCCTGCATGGGGCATTATAAAGAGGGGGGGTGACATCCTGCATGGGGCATTATAAAGAGGGGGGGTGACATCCTGCATTGGGCATTATATGGGGGGTGACATCCTGCATGGGGCATTATATGGGGGAGGTGACATCCTGCATGGGGCATTATATGGAGGGGGGTGACATCCTGCGGCGCTGGAGTCCAGACCTGAGCAGCGGCAGCAGGTGAGGAGTGAGGTGAGTATTCGATTATTTATTTAATGTATGGAGGCATGGGGCATTATATGGGTGGGGTGGTGATATCCTGCATGGGGCATTATATGGGGGAGTGACATCCTGCATGGGGCATTATATGGGGGGTGACATCCAGCATGGGGCATTATATGGGGGGGTGACATCCTGCATGGGGCATTATATGGGGGCGGTGACATCCTGCATGGGGCATTTTAAAGAGAAGGGTGACATCCTGCATTGGGCATTATAAAAGGGGGTGTGACATCCTGCATGGGGCATTTTAAAGAGAGGGGGGGTGATATCCTGCATGGGGCATTATAAAGAGGGGGGGTGACATCCTGCATGGGGCATTATATGGGGGGTGACATCCTGCATGGGGCGTTATATGGGGGGTGACATCCTGCATGGGGCGTTATATGGGGGAGGTGACATCCTGCATGGGGCATTATATGGAGGGGGGTGACATCCTGCATGGGGCTTTATAAGGGGGGACGACAGCCTGCATAGGGCATTATGGGGGGGGGACAGTCTGCATGGAGCTTTATATGGGGCCAGTATCCTGTACAGAGCATTTTATGGGGGCCAGTATTCTGTATGGAGCATTATATGGGGGCCAGTATTCTGTATGGAGCATTTTTGGGGGGCCAGTATACTGTGTAGAGCGTTATATGGGGACCAGTATCCTGTATGGAGCGTTATATGGGGGCCAGTATTCTGTACGGAGCATTTTATGGGGGCCAGTATTCTGTATGGAGCATTATATGGGGACCAATATTCTGTATGGAGCATTATATGGGGACCAATATCCTGTATGGAGCGTTATATGGGGACCAATATCCTGTATGGAGCGTTATATGGGGGCCAGTATTCTGTATGGAGCGTTATATGGGGACCAGTATTCTGTATGGAGCACTTTTTGGAGGCCAGTATACTGTGTGGAGCGATTCGCCGGTTTCTGAGCTATTATAGAATTTACAATAGATATCACTCATGTAATATAAGAAGTGAAATCTTTGCATTGTACTATACTTATATTTCTCTGCGGTATCTGTGCATCATGAATCGTGGTATGTGTTAAAGGGGCCCACTGAGACTCTTTCTCCCAGGGCCCAGAAAAACCTGGAGCCGGCCCTTTGTGGTACTATCATGCTAGTACTACTACCACCAGTGGCTGGCTGGCAGGACATGCCATGTGAGCTTGAATGATAGTACCACAGAGGCTGGCAGTACATACTGGGCAATGGGCATAATAATACCACAAAGGCTGGGAGGACATACTGGGCAATGGGCATGATAGTACCACCAGTAGACTGACTTGGCGGTCTCCAGGGCTCCGTCTCCCCTTCTCGCTGCTGTTAGGCTGGGTTAACATTGCGTTTATACTGTGCGTTACAACGGATCCGTTGTAAATCAGCGCAGACGCAATGTACAGTAGACTTGCATTGCAAAAATAGGCATGTGTTTGAAAGTATGCATTATTTGCAACGCACAGGAAAACATGGTCGGCGGCTGGAGGCCAGCTGAGCACTTCTCTGACAACTGTGT
The DNA here is from genome assembly GCF_046119375.1 of Phyllobates terribilis. Taxonomy (NCBI): domain Eukaryota; kingdom Metazoa; phylum Chordata; class Amphibia; order Anura; family Dendrobatidae; genus Phyllobates; species Phyllobates terribilis. The sequence continues at coordinate 60,433,036 of NW_027362763.1, forward strand.
TCTAGTGTCATTCTGTGCCTGCTCATCTCTGTCAGCAGGGGTATTTGTCTGATGGCAAAGATGTAGCAGAGCTGGAGACAGAAGATCCGTGGATTACCTCAGAGCGAGGATTTTGTTTTTTATTAAAGATGGAGTCCCTACATGTGTTTTTTTCTGTTTACTAGATATTCATGGTGGCCATGTCTAGTTTGGCGTGACGCCATGAATTTCAGGCTTAGTGCCAGCTGATAATACAAAGCTGGTACTAACCCCATTATTACCCAGCGTGCCACCCCCACCAGGGCCGCTGGAAGAGCCGGATAAAGTGCCTGGAAATGGTGCTACGATGAATGCGCCAATTCCAGGGGTGGCTGCGGGCTGCCATCTTCAGCGTGGGGGGCCCAGAATGCTTGGACCTTACCATGCTGAGAATCCCAGCCCCCAGCTGCCTGGTTTTTACCAGGCTGGCGATCAAAATATGGCGGGAACCCACGTGTTTTTTTTTTAATTATTTTTTTAAATAATTTAAAACAACATTGGGCTTTCCTGACTTTTGATCGCCAGGCAGCTGGAGGTGGCAGCCCGTAGCTGTCTGCTTTATCTGCGCTGAGAATCAAAAATTCTGCGGAGCACTATGTCATTTTTGTTTTATTATTTATTTATTTTCACACTTCTATATGTGTGACAGTCCCAACAGCCAATCACAGACGCTGACACAGAGAACGGGCATCTGTGATTGGCTGCTTGAGTAACCTGAAAGCAGCCCATACATAGTACCATACTAGAATGTATGGGCTGATTGTAGATTACTCAAACAGCCAATCACAGACGCCCATCCTCTTTGACAGCATCTGTGATTGGCTGTTGGGTCTGTGACATATAGAAGTGTGAAAAGAAATTTTTAAAAACGGTGTAGCGCTCTGCAGAATTTTTGATTGTCACCGCAGATAAAGCGGACAGCTACGTACTGCCACCCCCAGCTGCCTGGCTTTACCTTGGCTGCCGATCAAAAGACAGAGAAGCCGAATATTTGTTTTAAACTTACTTAACTTTTTTTTTTTCCGCCATATGTTGATCGCCAGCCAGATAAAACAAGGCAGCTGGGGGCTGGGATTCGCAACATGGTAAGGCCCAAGCGTTCTTGGCCCTCCACGCTGAAAATCGCAGCCCGCAGCCACCCCTGAAAATGGCACATTCATCATAGCACCATTTCCAGGTGCTTTACCCGGCTCTTCCAGCGGCCCTGGTGGTGAGTGGCACCCTGGGTAATAATAGGATTAGTACCAGGCCAGCTTTGTATTATCAGCTGGTACTAAGCCCGAAATTCATGGTTTCACGCCAAATTAGACATAGTCACCATCAATTTCTAGTAAACAGAAAAAAAAAGATTTTTTTTTTATTAAAAATAAAAGACATTTAGGGACTCCATCTTTAATAAAGAAAAATTCTCACTCCAACGTAATCCATAGGTCTTCTGTCTTCAGCTCTGCTAGATCTTTGCCATCAGAGAAATATGTCTGCTGACAGATGAGCAGGCACAGAATGACACTGGAGCACTGTTACTGTGTAGTGCGGCGCTATGTTTCTTTTTTTTGTCATTTAATGCAGTGTAGAAATCTTGGGAAAAGTGTGGATTGTGCTCTGGAAGTGATCAGTTATAGCTAACTATGTTATTTTCTGCAGAGATAAGTCCTGCCTAGAAGATGGGATATATCGGTCTGCAGATAAAGAACTTCACCTAGAGACATCACTGGTGAGTATGTGTATTACCTATACACACACACTGACACTATACACAGAGCTCCTGTGCATAATGTCACTGGTGATCACTGTATTACCTCTGCACTGACACTATATACAGAGCTACTGTGTATAATGCCACTTATGATCACTGTATTACCTCTACATTGACACTATATACAGAACTCCTGTGTATAATGTCACTGGTGATCACTGTATTACCTGCACACTGACACTATATACAGAGCTCCTGTGTATAATGTCACTGGTGATCACTGTATTACCTGTACACTGACACTATATACAGAGCTCCTGTGTATAATGTCACTGGTGATCACTGTATTACCTCTACACTGACACTATATACAGAGCTCCTGTGCACAATGTCACTGGTGATCACTGTATTACCTGTACACTGACACTAAATACAGAGCTCCTGTGTATAATGTCACTGATAGTCTCTACATTATCTGTACACTGACTCTATATACAGAGCTTTTTTACATTTTCATGATCAGTCACTATCTGGTGCCATTATGTGCCATGGTCATGGTGTGGCGGTATTTCTCCCTTGTATGTGGTATTATTCAGACAGTCACTATGTGGTGGTAATATGTGGTCTTCTCATGGTGTGGCAGTATATATACCTTGTACTTGGTTGTATTTGATCACTATCTGGTGGTATGTGTTCTGGTCATGGTGTGGCGGTATTTCTCTCTTCTCTGTGGTATTATTAGTCTAGGTATAGTGGATCGTTGTCAGTCATTTGTTTTTTCGGATATTAAGAATGGGAACATTCTTTATTTGCAATACATATTAAATACTTGGATGTTTAACCTCTCCCTGTGTTGTGACTACTACACAGCAGCAGAGATTTATTGGTTAATAAAGTTGATTCATTTTGAAAGAGTTTGTGGACTTATGTTATTCCTATATACGCATGGTGCTGGTGGGCCCCAAGGTTGATTTTTTCCTGGTGGGCCCCAGGTACTCCAGTCCGGCGCTGGTGCCAGACAGTTACCTCCTCATCTGTCCTGCTGCTGGCTGGGAGTCCTGTACAGTGCAGCATGTAGTGTGATGTGAATGCCACACTATGGAGATGCTGCTCCTACTACTGCCAAGTGAGGATCTCACCTCCCCAATATGGTGCCCTCAGGAGCTCCCACAGGGCATCACAGGCCTTAGTATGAAGCAATGCTAGATCATTGCCATCAGAGAAATATGTCTGCTGACAGATGAGCAGGCACAGAATGACACTGGAGCACTGTTACTGTGTAGTGCGGCACTATGTTGCTTTTTTGTCATTTCATGCAGTGTAGAAATCTTGGTAAAAGTGTGGATTGTGCTCTGGAAGTGATCAGTTATAGCTAACTATGTTATTTTCTGCAGAGATAAGTCCTGCATAGAAGATGGGATATATCGGTCTGCAGATAAAGAACTTCACCTAGAGACATCACTGGAGAGTATGTGTATTACCTATGTTGAGTATATGTATTACCTATACACACACACTGACACTATATACAGAGCTCCTGTGTATAATATTAATGGTGATCATTGCATTACCTGTACACTGACACTATATACAGAGCTTCTGTGTATAATGTCACTGGTGATGACTGTATAACCTGTACACTATATACAGAGCTCCTGTGTATAATGTCACTGGTGATCACTGTATAACCTGTACACTGACCCAATATACAGAGCTTTTTTACAATTTTATTATTTTAGCATTATTTGTCACTATGCTGTGGCATTATATGCTTTGATCATAACATGACGATATTTGTCCCTTGTATGTGGTATTATTCAGTCACTATGTGGTGGTAATATGTGGTCTCATGGTGTGTCAGTATTTATACCTTGTATCTGGTAGCATTTGATCACTATGTGGTGGTATTATGTGCTTTGGTCATGGTGTGGCGGTATTTGTGCCTTGTATGTGGCATTATTTGGGCACTATGTGGTGGTAATATGTGATCTGGTCACGGTGTGGTGGTATTTCTGCCTTCTATCTGGTAATATTGGTCTTGGTAGAGTGGATTGTGGTTGGTCATTTGTTTTATCTGATATCAATAAGGGGAAACCTCTTTATTTCCAATAGATATTAAATACTTGGATGTTTAACCCCTCCCTGCCCTGTGACTATTACACAGCCGCAGAGATACAGTTGCAGAGGTTCACCAGAGAAAGCAAGTTGGCATTTGGTGAGATTTTCACCTCTGTATTTATAAGACAAAACCAGGAGTGGGTGAGAAATTCATAAAACATTACCTCGGATTGCTCCACTCCTGGTTTTGTCTTATAAATACAGAGGTAAAAATCTCACCAAATACTCAAAGTGCCACAATCTTCTGACAGTGCTGATTCCACCAATAAATAAGTGATCACCTTCCCAACCTGTGCATCGCTGATAACTTGTTTTCACCAATAAAAACCCTTTAATGCAAACTACAGTAATTGTACATCGCATTTCTGGTGAGCGCACAGTGATGGGCAGAAGCGGCCAATATAATGGGTATAACGGCTAACAGGTATTTGCAAATAGCTGAAGGGTGGGTGGGCCCCTGGAGTCAATGTCCCTGGTGGGCCCCAGACACCCCAGTCCGGCGCTGTTGACAGCAGTGTCCTGGGGGTCTGAAATGCTTCCTGGGGCGATCCCCATGCTGTCCCCATGTCATTTGAGCACTGTCACTATCGTTTTGGGCACTTTTTAGGCTTTCTACAGACTGTCGGGGGTGCCGCCGCAAAAATGCTCGGGTCTCCCATAGACTAACATTGGGCTTGTTGCTCGGGCCGAGCACCCGAGTATCACGTTGAGCTCGGCCCGAGCTTCGAGCACCCGAGCATTTTAGTGCTCACTCAACACTAATTGCCACTCTTCGTAATGTGCAAACAATGTCTTCTTCAGGTGGATTCCACCTGGATCCCTCATGAAAAGCACTAGATAAAAATGTAAATGATTGAACATATGCACTGCAATATAAAAACAACTTGCTGTGCATTGTGTATTTTTCAGTCTTTTTCAGCTTCTTTTATCCGCTTCCAGCTTTGAAAATTATGAAGTGGTTAAAGAAAGTGATCGGTTCATTCTGCTGGTGGCTTCTGTTTGGAAGCCGCTCACTATTTTATATGTAGTTAACAAAAACACTGATGTTTTCCTTAAGTGTCTTCTTATAAAATAAAAAATCAGTGGGTATGCTGGCGTCTATAAGGTGCTGTGTGTACGTACCCTTAGGAATAACAGAATCTCTGGTCATCTCCTCCATTTTTGGCCAGAGTTTAGAGGATTAATGGGAGACATAGAACCGCTATTCTCCAGTTTGGGATCTAACCCTTCAGACATACTATATATGAGGTATAGTATTAATATACCATAAAAGTCAGTAATAATCAATTAAATGCGAAAAGACATTAAACAATTTTAATTTTTTATTTCTTTGAATTAAAATTGCATGGAAGGATGAAGACAAGTTCTTGGAGGAGCCTTCAACTTTTGCACGTGTCTCTTGCTGGTCAGGAGGCCACAGGTAGGTGGTACAACTCCTTCCATACAGGTACAGCATTAATGGTGGATGTGCTGTAGTTTCTTCAGGGCGCTAGATTTGGGGGTTTTCTGTCCTCGAGATGTCAATGGTGCGTTGGTGGCAGCAGCCAAAAATGCAGCTTTCTCTGACAGCACAAGCAGCCCTGGATAATCCACGCCGGCAGGATGTTATCATCCGGCGGAAGAGAGAACCTAGGAGAAAAGATGTAAAACTGATGTAAGTAATGGGACTCCATATTAGAGGACACTACTGTGGTGTCACTGTAACATGACGTTAGAGGAATCTCATCATACAGAGGAGCAGAATCATTGTCAGCCATCATACATGTGACAATCCCACCACTGACGGATAACATCTGCTCCATATGACTTCTTCTCACTGACGTCATACAACATGGAGATTATCGTCACACTTACCTCGCCTAGTTTCCCCCTCTTCAACTTTCTCTGTTTTTAGCTGTTTTCTCAGTGTTCGAAAATATTTTCTTCTCTTCTGAACTGGAGATTCTAATCAAAAAGCCAGAAAAAAATGTTGATTATAAACTCCTAAAAGATGAGCTTTGTATCTTTATAGAGTTATGCAACTGATTAATATGAACCTGTAGCTTTTCTGGGTTCCGGTGGTGTCTCCCCAAAGAACCATGTCCCCATATTAATATGACATTACTTTCAGCAAGCCACAGTGTTATATAATCAGTTAGATAAAACTTCATTGTAACTTTAAAGAAGACCCATCACCAGGTCAAAAGTGTCCAAGATTCGCTCTTATTTTATGTCGGCTTCTCCCCTGAGTATTCTGATATTTGTTTTCCTAAAATCCACAGTACGGTTGTAGAGATATGGGACTTTTTATTTAGTGTTAATTATTATGGTCTTTATCATGTGGGCGTGGTAACCTAAGGGCACGCCCCAGAGGATCCTGTGAGCACCGCCCCTTTGTAAAGAATAAAAATTACCACTAATTACAAAGGCTCATAACTCTGGAACCGTATGGGGGATTTTAACAAAACAAAAAATAGAATACTCAGGGGAGCAGAAAGAATAAAGGAAGTAATTTTAGAGCCTTAATATTTAAATTTTGGATCATAGGCTATAATTGGATGGCCTATAAACCTGTACATACCTGACAATGAGGGCGAGGATGACTCACTGTTTTTAGCAGTAAAACACTGATTGTCTCCAACAGTTTTGGAAGGGGAAGATTCTTTCTGCCTGTTGGTAGAAAAAAGACACGTAAATTACAAGGAAAAAACAATAGAATAACGGAAGAACACCTGTCTGTAAGGTCAATTAGGACAACATAGAGGAGATATCCTGCTCAAGACCACATTTTACCAGCAAGAATGGAGTCTAATTAGTAATATTGGCCTGTAGTGAGTTGGAAATGAATGGTTGGTCGCAACAATCAGCTGTTATTGAAGTTATCACAAGTAAGACCCACAGAGATTGTGTAGTCATGGTGTGGTGGATGCTAGATTTAGATTTGTGTTACTCGTATCTTGTATTTGGATCCGACATATATCCGGACTAAATCTCATAATAATAATAATCTACTCACATTTCTGAGCATTTTTCATTGATCTCTGGGGAACACCCTGGAGGTGACATAGGCTCTTCATTGCCTCCATCACTGTTCTCTTGGGAACACTGTGGAGGTGACATAGGCTCTATATTGGTCATCATCCCAGTATTGGTGATATATAGCTAAAACAGATAAAGAAATATAAAATAGATATATTTAATTATTTTTTTTAATTATAGGTTTCATACATTTTATTAGCCACATACTTACTTTAGAAGACCTTTGATAAGTTGATGCAAAGTTTTTGATTTCTGGCCAGTCATTGTCCTCACTTGTGTCCCCCTCATCTGAATTCATATGTTTGAAGCTGCTACTTCGAGCTAAAAAATACAAGTGTTATTAGAGATTATTAGTATAATACCCAGACAGTCACCATGTTATCACTAATAATGATGGGAACTGATTTTGACATAAAATGAAAGACAAGACACACGTCAGTTTTCTGCAGATGACGTCTCATTTTACTTACTGATAAAGTAGCGGGTGTCCTCATCTGACTTTAGGTCAGGAACGAACAGGGGCTTCTGACTTAAAAGGTTGTCAAAGTCTAAGTCACGCATAAATGGATGAATTTTGATCTCATTTGCGCCTCCTGGAAAAGGAAGACAAGAAAGAAAGTGATAGTCATTGTCAGAGAAACTGCTCCATATCTGTAGAATTTATGTTAATCTGAACTGAAGATGTAACAGAGCCGATATAAAGGAAATATATTGAACATTATAGCATGAAGAATGGGTAATAGACAAGTAGGTAGAGTACAGAACCTCAGTGCTGATCCTCGTGGAACCCATCATTTGTCTATTCACGCTGTAATAATTCATTGATAATACTATTAATATTACCTGTTCCAAGTCTCAGTGCTGGAATTTTTCTGAGCAGTTGAGTGATGATGCCTCGAGCATTAGTTGGAGGAAAGTAATTACATCTCCAAGGTATATCATCTGTTATATAAAAAGCAAATATTATAAGAAATAAAACCTCTTCATTTATTTTCATTAAAAAAAAATTCCTTAACAAAGCTAGAAAAAACTACAGAACTATTCAAGTCAAATAACAGTGACATCACAAGCATTCAGATTATTTTACTTACCCTGGATGATACTGTGTAAAATATTCCTTCTGCAAGCCCCTGTAAATGGTGGATATCCAAATAGAAATTTATATAGGATGATCCCTATTGACCACCAGTCAACAGGCCTTCCATAGCCTATCTTTAGGATAACTTCTGGGGCCATGTAAGTAGGGGTGCCAGCAGTCTGGAAACCAACAGAAAAAGGAGATGATAATCAATAAATATAATTGCGACACATAACATCAGTGGAAATGTTTTTCTAGAGAAATTATAAATCAGAGAAGGAGAAAGAGATGAGATCTGTAAAGTACAAGACCCTGTAAGTAAAGCCTACCTCTTTATCAAGGAACTCTTTGGTGATGTCCTTAGTTGGAGTCTTGTAGAAGTCTGAGTTTGGTCTCATGAGGCCGAGTTTTGAAACCCCAAAATCAGTGACCTTAATATGTCCTGTTGATGTTATCAGGAGGCTGTGAAAGAAAAGATGGTGTCAGCACCAAGTAATAACCCACAGACTGTATAAGAAACTCTAACTTTCTTCCCCTCTAATATGCTAGAGGGGTCACTTACTTCTCAGGCTTCAGATCTCTGTGCACCACACCATAGCTGTGCAGGTATTCCACAGCAAGGACCGTTTCCGCAATGTACATACGGGCCAAGAGGACTGGTAAAGGACCCCTGTGCTTTAGAAGGGTACCACAGTCACCTCCTACAGGAGAAAGCAAATATGAGAACTGAGGGTTTGTTACAATGTAAATTACACATGATGAGTGGGAATGTGAAAAAGGCGGAGACATTGGGACAGGATGGTCTATATATACTGTATAATGTAGTGCGTATACTGTATACTGCAGATAGACCCTATACATAGAGACAGAGCCTCATCTACGACCCTCTAATTTTTTTCTCTGTGAACGTTCTTATCTATAAAAACTCTTCAAAAAGACAAATCTTCCTTTTACCCATAGTGGAAATTGCTGCCGTGCTCAGCGAGGACATACTGGGGGACTTTCATAGAGATCAATGGTTTTTCAGGCATCTTGGTAACAGATGACTTATAATAATTGCAAAGAGGACATGTAACCGTCCATGTGGGCACATTGTGGTCATATATAGGTGCTAGGATTAAGCAGACGTGGGCTGGATATAGATACAATGGATGTGTCCTACCTGGTACATACTCCATGACCATACATAGATGAAGTTTAGTAGGAAAGGAGCAGAACGTGGAGACCACAAAGGGACAATCTGCGAATGCTGAGATGTCCCTCTCCAGAAAGGCCCATTCAAGCCTCTTTGGCTTTTTCAGGTTCTCCTTGTCCATTTTCTTCATAGCGCAGACTTGGTTTGTGTCTTTATGGCGAACTAAGTGGACGGCCCTGGAGAGGAGAAAAAAACATGATTTACTATAAATTCTTATTAACAATCTATCTATAGATCTCATCAAATGATCTCCTGTATTAATGATTAATGTGGGGCCATCACTAGAAAACCATGTCTATAAATACATAAAATAACACTCCACAAATGATCACCAATGGGGGGTCCTCATCCACGTCACATCCTAACTGACCTGAATAGTGACAGATAGATGTGGACCGTGATGTGAACTCATAATTTGTCCATGGGAACATAACATGAGAAGGATGCAGAGACATCGTCATAAGGAGCCCTGGGAAATATATATAATACCAAAGTAAAGCTCACCCAAAGGCTCCACTGCTGATCAGTTTGATCGGTTTATAGTCGCTCTTACAAGGATTTCTCCCCAGGTTCAATGATCCGATCGCGGCCTAAAAAGGAATAAGAAATGACATTAAGACATAGAAACTGCAGGGGAATAAAAGCTGAAGATGCAGTAACGTCTCTCTTCTATATTATGTCCATGATGATTACACTGCAGCAGATGTAGGGGATGTGATACAAGCCGGACCCTGCACAGACACTATTATATTATAGGAGATATCCCCCTTATACAAAGACACAGGCGGAAATACAAACTCCGCACCACTGAGTACAGACTGTCCTCACAGATGATAAAGCCACAGGGACAGGTGGCCATAAAATACCCTGTGTCTGCCTGGAGTGGACATGGAGGCCTCCACCATCATAAATCCGACCTTCTGCTAAATGGCTGGTAATCTGGAGAAGATCAGACAACAAGGACATGAGATGTAGACCTGTGTCTGCCTGGAGAGGACAGGGAGGCCTCCACCATCATGAAACTGACCTTCTGCTATATGATTGGTAATCTGGAGAAGATGAGACAACAAGGACATGAGATGTAGACCTGTGTCTGCCTGGAGCGGACATGGAGGCCTCCACCATCATAAATCTGAGCTTCTGCTATATGGCTGGTGATCTGGAGAAGATCAGAGAACAATGACATGAGATGGAAACCTGTGTCTGCCTGGAGAGGACAGGGAGGCCTCCACCATCATGAACCTGAGCTTCTGCTATATGGCTGGTGATCTGGAGAAGATCAGACAACAAGGACATGAGATGTAGAAGATGATAGATCCTTACCAGGCGCTCCACTGAGTAGGCCGGATACTCCAGTACAAGCAGGACATTTTGGGCCAGTTGTTTAATAAAGGCCAATTCTCCACTTTGGGATTTTTCTTCAGCCTATAGAGATGAAAACAAAGAAGAAAGGAAAATCATGAGAGAAAAAGCAAAACGGAGGAGGCCATTTATATCACCATGTTACTTATGCTATCTACACTACAAGTACTACATGACAACTGACGAGGGATCCGGTCGCTTGTAAACCTTTAAATCCCCACGTCCTCCCTCCATACCCAATGTATGTATATAAGACACATGGCTGCTTGTGACCTGTGTAAAATGGCCACAGCAGACTCCAACTCAAAACGCGGGGTGACTGCAACAATGATAGCCCCACAATTATATACAGTAGATATCTAATAGGCTTTAAACCAGAAGAAAAACAACACCTAATTAAGAGTTAGACCCTAGCCGCACCACACCGACACCACACCGACACAAGGGTTAAGGCATTAATATCCCACATTAATACCACTATCCTCACAGGACTGAAGTCCACTAGTTATATTGAGATGTAACCAAAGTCACTATTCCCCCAACAGTAACCTCCGTCCAAAGGACATCACATTTATCAAGACTCTGACCCAAACCTATCCCCCACCGCTGTGACCGTCCCAAAACCTCTACTTATCAAGTGCCAGCCTTCAAACTTTCCTCCCATCTCTTTATAAGGGCTGGTTGGATGCTGGAACGTGAAACTCCTACCTTCTTCCTTTTATTGTCCCCCTGTAACCCAGCTCCTCAACTCCTTCCCGCAAATGTACGGGTTATTAACATCCTGGAAGGGTCCTCACATGTGGAAGGGGCTCAGGAGCTGAGCTCCCCAAACATGCGTATATGAAATAGCCAGCATCTGTCCCTAAAAACCGTGGACAACGCAGAATTCTTCTGTTAACCATTTAAATAAAGCTGTCAGTCTGTGACAGTATCATTTCAATTGTGCATGCACCGATGCCTGAGCACTCTTGCTTTCATCGGCCCTCCACAAGGCGATCACAGGGGTCTAATGCATTTCTAGGACAACCAGGGGTCTGCTGAAGACCTCCGTTGCTGAAACCACGGTCCTCCTTGTGAAGCTTAGCTATAGGCTGAGCTCCAGAGGAGATCAAGATTTTCACTATATAGCGCAATACTGTAGTATTGCAATATATAGTATGAGCGATTTGCAGGATTAAGTCCCCTAAGGGAACGAAAAAAAAAATTAAAAATAAAGAAGAAAAGATTTAAAAAAATGTTAAAAATATAAAAGTTCAAATCACTCCTCTTTTCACCATTTAAAATAAAGAAAGGAAAAAATGAATGATCATATTTGATATTGATGCGGTTGTTAAAGTCTGATCTTTTAAGATAGGGAATTAATTAATACGATCAATAAACACCGAAAAGAGGAAAAAAAATTGGATTTGTGTTTTTTTTTTGTCTTCTCATTTCACTTAAAAACATTAATAATAAACAATCAAAACACCCATAGAATCTATGATTCTATGACACTCTATGTACACAAAGTTCACTGCAAAACTCAAATCTTCACTCATCCCAATCGACAGAAAACTAAAATGTTATGGGTCCCTGAATATAGCGACACAAAGAACCATTGCATCTCACTTGGAATTTTTTTCCCTTGTTTCAGTACAATGTATGGTAAATAGAATGGAGCCACTGAAAGCTACAACTTGTCCTGCAAAAGAATCAAGCCCTCACATGTCTATGTCAATGGAAAAATAACAAATTTATGGCTCTTGAAAGAAAGTGAGGAAAAAATGAAGGCATAACAACTGAAAACTCTGTGGTCCATAATTGGTTAACCAATCCAATTCCCCCCTACCTCCACAACCCTCCCAATAACCCTGTAGATATCACCCTCTCCCTTGTCATGTAGCCTGTATGCCCTATTACTGCTCCCCGGCTATTCTTATCTGGGTATTTGGTACAGGTTAAACTTATATTCCATTATTATTTTCCATTATTACTATATGATTTGTGCAGATTGTCTGCTATTTACCTGTTGTACTAATGTCCATATGTTCTTCTGTAAATGCTCAAGATATTCTGAGCTTATATGACCTCGTTTGTATTTGGTCAGGCAATCTCTCACAAGCTCCATTACCAGCCGGTAAGTGAAGCTGAGGACGCCATCGGGTAGTGGTAGCACAAAGTCAGGGTCATAGGTGGTAAGAATCCCCTGGAGTAGTGCTAACACCTGAAGTCTGTCTGGAGGAATTCCAGACATTTCCAGTAAATCCAAGCGCAGTCTGTATATGACTAGCTATATGGCTTATCACACCGACAACAATGACACCGGAAAGTCAAAGTGACAACTAGAGTGTAATCACTTGTAGAAGTAGTGATGGTTAATTGTGATGTCATAATGGAATCTTGTGTTCTACTCTTAAAGGGGCAGCTTACCTTATAAGGAAGTTGCCTAGCATCCCTTAAGGAGGCAACAATATAGGCTGAGCATCGGTACCATATGCAGACATGGATGATAGAGCTATGGACGCTTTACTCTTCTGAGCAGTTAGAGTATTATTATGTTGTTACATAAATTATTTATATCTGTTCCACACAATAAAAATTACAGTGTTTTGTATCAATAAGAAAGTCAGATTCCGGGGCTAAAAGACAATGTATATCTTTGTACCGTGTTAGGGGCTAAAAGAAGTATCTTTACTGAGGGAACAGGGCCGGACTAGGGGCTGCGCCCAGCTCTGGCATAGGACGCACACAGGACCATGTTACTCTCCCACACCCACTTTCAAAGATGAGGGTCTCTATTACAAATATGACCCTGCCTACCATTGGAGAAAATCTAAATTTACTACTCCCCGTGATACCAATTAATTAGGATGATCATTTAGGTCTCTTTATCACATTAATAGTTCCCCTTGGGCATCCTTATAATAATAAGAGTGCCCCTCTGGGTCTCCTTATAATAATATTAGTGCCCCTCTGGGTCTCCTTATAATAATATTAGTGCCCCTCTGGGTCTCCTTATAATAATATTAGTGCCCCTCTGGGTCTCCTTATAATAATAAGAGTGCCCCTCTGGGTCTCCCTATAATAATAATAGTGCCCCTCTGGGTCTCCCTATAATAATAATAGTGCCCCTCTGGGTCTCCTTATAATAATAATAGTGCCCCTCTGGGTCTCCTTATAATAATATTAGTGCCCCTCTGGGTCTCCTTATAATATTAGTGCCCCTCTGGGTCTCATAATAATAATAGTGCCCCTCTGGGCATCCTTATAATAATAAGAGTGCCCCTCTGGGTCTCCTTATAATAATATTAGTGCCCCTCTGGGTCTCCTTATAATAATAATAGTGCCCCTCTGGGTCTCCTTATAATAATAATAGTGCCCCTCTGGGTCTCCTTATAATAATAATAGTGCCCCTCTGGGTCTCCTTATAATAATAATAGTGCCCCTCTGGGTCTCCTTATAATAATATTAGTGCCCCTCTGGGTCTCATAATAATAATAGTGCCCCTCTGGGCATCCTTATAATAATAAGAGTGCCCCTCTGGGTCTCCTTATAATAATATTAGTGCCCCTCTGGGTCTCCTTATAATAATAATAGTGCCCCTCTGGGTCTCCTTATAATAATAATAGTGCCCCTCTGGGTCTCCTTATAATAATATTAGTGCCCCTCTGGGTCTCCTTATAATAATATTAGTGCCCCTCTGGGTCTCCTTATAATAATAATAGTGCCCCTCTGGGCATCCTTATAATAATAAGAGTGCCCCTCTGGGTCTCCTTATAATAATATTAGTGCCCCTCTGGGTCTCCTTATAATAATAATAGTGCCCCTCTGGGTCTCCTTATAATAATATTAGTGCCCCTCTGGGTCTCCTTATAATAATAATAGTGCCCCTCTGGGTCTCCTTATAATAATATTAGTGCCCCTCTGGGTCTCCTTATAATAATAATAGTGCCCCTCTGGGCATCCTTATAATAATAAGAGTGCCCCTCTGGGTCTCCTTATAATAATAATAGTGCCCCTCTGGGTCTCCTTATAATAATAATAGTGCCCCTCTGGGTCTCCTTATAATAATTATAGTGCCCCTCTGGGTCTCCTTATAATAATAATAGTGCCCCTCTGGGTCTCCTTATAATAATAATAATGCCCCTCTGGGTCTCCTTATAATAATAATAATGCCCCTCTGGGTCTCCTTATAATAATAATAGTGCCCCTCTGCGTCTCCTTATAACTTTAAAGGGAATCTGTCAGGAGGATCAGCTCTCCCTCCCAAGCCGTCTATATGGGCATACGTTATACACGTGGTCCCTTTACCAGCGAGGTTGGTCGACTGGGATAAGAAAATCATTCAACGAGAGACTAGATGGATTTTATTATCTAATGGCCTATTGTTATAGTGTGATCACTATTCAGTATGGCCCTATTACATAGACTATCACCATACAGTGTGTAGGCCAATTGTGCCTGCGCTCTTCTATACGGCATAGTCGGCCATTTGGACGGACTTCTTTTCTTTATCTATACTTTTAATCTTGGCTGCACTGAATATTGATTCAGGGTTAAATGATTCTCCTTTGTGTGTGCATTGATTATATCTGGTACATTTACACTATATTAATACATCCTCTAGCCATTATGGGAACCAATCTGGACCTATGATGTGATAAATACTTGATGAGATCCATAAAACAGCGCCCCCTATTGGAGCCCACTGTGCGTTTCAAGCATGGACCTTCTGGTATCTGTATGGGGAGGAAACCTCTCGCTGGAGCGCAGCGTGCCTCCCAATGCGCACTGACGCCCCCTCCGGTCTCATCGCTGGAACACATTTTTATGTAAAGTGTCATTGAATGCAGCAGCCGGGTCTAAGCTCCTAATAAACACAACCCTCCGCCTGCCCCGCTGTGTTATTACAGGCTCTATTCCCCTTCAAGCCTAAGCGTCAGAATGCCTGCTCCTCCTCTTACCTCCCCCTTTCACCTGCTGTTATAGTACAGCCTGTCTGGGCTCTGTATTAAAGCCTCTTATTAACCCTCTCCCCCTATGTATCTACTGGTAGACCCCATATTAATATAAGCCCCTTGCATACCATGAGCTGCAATATTATTATTGTAAGAAACCCCATGTGCACTATTATTATCAGGCATAGATGGGGGCATTATTATTCAGTATCGGCACACAGGGGGCATTATTACTATCTAAGGCAAGGGTGGGCAATTAATTTTCCAAAGAGATCACATGAGAGACCATGACTGTTGCGGAGAACGAACCAATAGACAGATATGAATTCTGCTCAATATTCATATCAACATATTAATTACATTTATTATAATATATTAATATTATCACTAGAGATGAGCGGTGTTCGACTCGAACTGTTCGCCAATCTCAAATTCGAGCTGTTTTGGGCGGTGTTCGAGCCGTTCGGCGAACACGAACAATTTGAAAAAAATCCGGCTGTTCGAGGTTATGTTCCATAACTGTTCATGCACCAAAATCATAACTGGATTTTTTCTCAGTAATGCTGAAAATTAATGTTAATACGCAGTTTGAGTGTACAGCGGGGCGGGGGGAGGAGCAGGGGATGGATCTCTGCAGAAATAATGAAGATCTCCATTTTTTTTTCTCTTTCCCCCATTTACAGTGGGGAGGTGCAATCTGTCAGCCTATCAGCAGCGCACACACGGAGCGAACTGCTTTTTTCACACAAGCAAAGGCATGTGTCATTGGCAGTGTATGTCACATGTCCTTGCCCTATAAGACCCAGTCATTTTCCACGTAGCCACCATTTTCTCACTGCTGCAGCTGCGTGTTAGACGGCACCGCTGTTGCTGTGTGCGCTATACTTTGAGTGTTCATTTCAAGCCAATTTTCGCACAAATCTACAGATAGCTTGGGAGTAGGGGATAGTTGTGATTGCAGTCCTTTTGAGGACTAGGTTACATCATTTCCTACGACTTTTATCAGGCAGGTCTGTGCTCTTAAATAGATAGGTTGGGAGTAGGGTCTACTTGTAATTGCAGTCCTTTTCTGGACTAGGTTACAGAATTTCCTTTTTGCTAGGCAGGTCTGTGCCAGTGCTGTGCAAGTTTTTTTCACAGCATTTGGCTAAATCTAGCTAAGCAAATCCTTTTTGGCCTCTTGCAGTGTGTGTTAGTCAGTGGAGTAGCCTATCTGTGTTGAAAGCTATACCACCTGTGTATAGAATACAAATTGTTTTACTGCACCTAGACAAGTAAAACCTTTTGGGCATAGCATCATTCTATTAGTCCATCTATACTAACCTCCACCAGGTTGCAAATTAAAAATAATTTTTATCTGCATCTAGCTCTGAATAAAAATGTGGTCTTGTAGCAGTGTGTGGGACTTGTTCTATTAGTCCATCTATACTAACCTCCACCAGGTTGCAAATTAAAAATAATTTTTATCTGCATCTAGCTCTGAAAAAAATGGGCTTGTAGCAGTGTGTGGGACTTGTTCTATTAGTCCATGTATACTAACCACCACCAGGTTGCAAATTAAAAATAATTTTTATCTGCATCTAGCTCTGAAAAAAAATTTGGGCTTGTAGCAGTGTGTGGGACTTGTTCTATTAGTCCATCTATACTAAGCTCCACCAGGTTGCAAATTAAAAATAATTTTTAGCTGCATCTAGCTCTGAAAAAAAATTTGGGCTTGTAGCAGTGTGTGGGACATGTTCTATTAGTCCATCTATACTAACCTCCACCAGGTTGCAAATTAAAAATAATTTTTATCTGCATCTAGCTCTGAAAAAAAATTTGGGCTTGTAGCAGTGTGTGGGACTTGTTCTATTAGTCCATCTATACTAACCTCCACCAGGTTGCAAATTCAATATAATTTTTATCTGCATCTAGCTCTGAAAAAAAATTTGGGCTTGTAGCAGTGTGTGGGACTTGTTCTATTAGTCCATCTATACTAAGCTCCACCAGGTTGCAAATTAAAAATAATTTTTATTTGCATCTAGCTCTGAAAAAAAATTTGGGCTTGTAGCAGTGTGTGGGACTTGTTCTATTAGTCCATCTATACTAAGCTCCACCACCTGTGTATGTAATAAAATTGTTTTACTGCATCTAACCCAGCCAATACTTTTGGGCTAATACAACAGTTTGGCCACTCAGCTCTGCTCGGTTCCCATCCATTGTTTTTTGTGCAAACAACTTCAGAGTTGTGAATTAGTTAACCACCAAAATGAGTGTAAAAAGGCCTGCTGATGGTGGAAAGGGGAATAGGTGTGTTGGGAAGGGAAAAAAAGGTTGTGTCCGTGGGGTAGATGTTAAAGCAACAGTAACATCTGCAGAAGAAAGACCATCTTCCAGCCAAACTAAGATGTCTACTTCTTTTAGTGGACAATGTGATAAGATCCCTTTCTTACGGCCACGCCAATCGCTACAAATTCCAGATGAGGCACAAAAACAGCAGGTGCTTCAACGGATATCAAGTGCTCCTTCAAGTGGGCTCTCCTCCACCTCAACCATAATGTAGACCCTCGTTCCCAAACTGTATCTCCTGTTGGTGGAGAGAATGAGGAAGGCGATGATGAGACTCAAATACCTGATTGGAACGACAACTTGAGATTTTTGTCAGGGCAGGAAGAGGTTGACTCTGAGGACGACTGGTGTGATAACACACAGGGTGATGATGACGAGGTTGGAGATCCCACTTACTGTCAACCCACAGTCAGCCAGTCGATGAGGTCAGCAGAGGAGGTGGAGGAGGATGCTAGTGACGACGAGGTCAGGTTGCGCCTTCCTGGACAGAGACGTAGTACTGGAAGCACGTCAACAACTGCATCCTCAAACACAACTCTGCCTCTGACCATCCGCAGCCTCTTCATCCTCTGTGACTGGGGGGACAGCAGTCACACCTGTTTTGGGACGCAGACCGGCCACCTCTTTACCCGCAACAGCCAGTGTGATTGTCAGGTCATCATTTTATTTGGAGGTGGAAACACCAGCTGGTGTTGAGCGCTCTCCGACATTGATAGCACCACCTTTGGATCAAGGCAACCTAACATGTCCGCCTGCATCTTCCTCACAGACCGGCAGTTTGCCGGGGACACCCTTCTCAACCCCGTCTAAGCACAACAGCCAGCCCTCGGTCCCTCAGATGTGGATGTGGCACCCAGGGGAATGGGGATAACTCGGTACCCGGGCCTTTGGCCTGGCCTTTAGGGATGTCGCGTTGGTCGGCTCCCGGGCCCGTACCCTGGGGTCTCTCCTAAAAAGGGGTTGATATTTGTAAAGTTTATAAAAGAAAAAGTTTGTGACGCCACCTGTGGTTTCTGGTGAGGATCACCAGCGCTGCGCAGTCTACTGAGGCTGATGATAAGGCAGCTTGATGGTATAGCTCTCCACAGTTAGAGCTGGGCCTCAGGGCAGTATAGGAACGGGGATGCAGGATATAGAGACTACTCTGGGCCAGAGCAAGAACAGGGACGGACACGATAGTCACTTCAGTACCTTTTACTGGTGGAATTTCAGGCACTCCCCGGAGCACTGTAGGGTGAAGGGTGTATGTCCAGATCCTCCCCAATGAGCAGGTTTTGGGCCTCCTGGTTCTGGCTTCTGCATAATAAGTTTCTGACCTGCCTGGAGCTAGGCCTAACTTTGTCTCTGTCCTGCGCTTGCTGACCTTGTGGTAGGGCCGTCTCTTGGAGTGCACGCTCCCGACCTACGGGGCCTATGTGTCTCCTGGCTCTGGTACGTATCAGCACTTTAGCGATCCTGGGACCTGTAGTTCTCCAGGGATTCCGGTTTATCTTGCTGGGTCGTGGAGTTCCCGGCAAGCTTCGGACCCGGTGTCCGGTAAATTCTTCTTCTCGGGGTGAGCCAGCTAAGCTCCTCTGCTCCCCTATGAACTAACTCTCTACTCCTTTGCCTTCAGCCTACTCGAGCCCTCGATAGGCTACTCACACAAACGGCAGCGTGCCGCGGTTAATCGATCTTATGGCGCCGGCACACCTACAGCTCACCTCACTGAGCTACACCGAGTCTTGATCTGGATAAGCTCCACTGCAGGGTAGAATGCAGGAGCTGGAACAGGCTTTTGTCCTCTGAGGTAACACGTCTCAGACTGCACTGGACTCACTGCTGTAGTGCCGGCGTCCCTGCCCTCTGCTAGGCAGGGACGCTGTTCCCCTCACCGCTCTGCTCCGTGCCTGGCGTCCCTCTCCCGCTCTGCTGGCAGCGCGCGCTCCTTCCCGGCCATTGTGCTTAGGGCGCGCGCGCGCGCCCTCCCTCCCTCTTAAATGGGCCGCGCGCGCCGTCCTAAGGAGTCCCCGGCCAATGGCCGGAGGACTTTACCATATATAAGGCACCTCCTCCAAAATGGAGGTGCCCGAGCAATGTTGTTGCACCGTTCTACTCTGCTTCAGCCCTCAGGTCCCGTTGCCAGTTACCTGCCAGTTACCTGCCAGATTCCTGCCAGCTTGCTGTCCTAATCCTGCCTGATTTCCTGTTACCTGCCTGCCTGCCTGAGGTCCGACGGTCTGCCTTACAACTCCGGTCAGTCTGTCTAAGGACCAACTTGCCCGCTCACCTGGGAGCACACATCAGCTACCTGCCTGCTTGCCTGAGGTCCGACGGTCTGCCTTACAACTCCGGTCAGTCTGTCTATGGACCAGCTTGCCCGCTCACCTGGGAGTGCTTCTCCGCTACCTGCCTGCTTGCCTGCCCGGAGGCTCCGCTGTCACGTGCTGTGACCACCAGCTATTCCAGACTCTTGCCCGCTCACCTGGGAGCGCTTCTCCGCTACCTGCCTGCTTGCCTACCTGGAGGCTCCTCCGTCACGTGCTGTGACCACCTGCTATTCCAGAGACTCTCGCTTGCTCACCTGGGAGCACACATCCTCCATCTGCCTTGCTAGCCTACCTGGAGGTTCAGCCATCACAGGTCGTACCTACCCTTTACCTAGAGACTGCCCCGGTCACTTGCCGTGACCTCCAGCCCGTTCTTCCAGAGACTGCCCCGGTCACTTGCCGTGACCTCCAGCCCGTTCTTCCAGAGACTGCCCTGATCACTTGCCGTGACCTCCTGCCCGTACACCCAGAGACTGTCCCGGTCACCTGCTGTGACTGCCTGCCTGGTCGCCACCCGCTCCCTTACAAGGACCGCTCCCTTGTATAGTAGCCCAGAGGTTCCGCCTCCCAGACCCGTTACAACTGCTAAACCAGACTCTGACAGACTAACGGCTGCCTGGCCCCACCTTCCCTTATATATCTCCCTAAGGAGCTCCCTCTGGTGGTCTGAGGTGGAAGGTGCAGATGTGTGAATGGTTATGGGGGCCTCTTGTGGAGGAGTCCTTCAATACACCCTTCTGGGTCTGTGATGCCAAGCACAGCTGGGCTTCACATGGACAATTAAAAGATCATTTCCTCCTAGCCATGAGAAAGCTAAGAGGTTGAATTTCACCATCTGCAAGCTCTTGGCTACATAAATGCTGCCTTTCCGCCTGGTGGACACAGAGGATTTTCGAGACCTTATGTCCCATCACAGTGCCCCAGTACCAGATGCCCAGTCTCAAAGAAAGGTGTGCCTGCACTCCACCAGCACCAGCATGTCGCACACAACATCACCTCTTCTTTGAGAAACTCTGTGTGTGACAGGGTGCATTTCACCACAGACACTTGGACGAGTAGGCATGGACAGGGGCGTTACATGTCGCTGACTGGGTACTGGGTAACTATGGTGACAGCAGGACAAGGGGCTGCTGTCCAAGTCTTGCCGTCCCCACGAGTTGTGCGTCAATCCTCTTTATCTCGAAGTTCCTCCACTGCTTCTGCCTCAACTTCCTCTCGGTCCTCCACCTGCACCCAAAGCCTGTCTGGTCATGCCACAAGCTTTCTAACTGCGCATAAGGGATCCTGCACAGCTCCTTACTATGCTGGCAGCAGGGCTCAACGTCATCAGGCGGTTTTTACTTTGAAATGTCTGGGAAATGTGAGTCACACAGTTGTGGTCAGCTCTGGAGAACCAGTTTCATGAATGGTTGTCTCCACTGGACCTGAAACCAGGGAAGGCCGTGTGCGACAATGCTGCAAACCTCAGTGCGGCCCTTCGCCGGGGCAATGTCACACACGTGCCTTGTATGGCTCACGTGTTGAACCTGGTGTCCAGCAATTTTTAGGCCACTATGCCGGACTAGATAGCCTTCTGCAGAGGGCACGGTCGCTGTGTGCTCACTTCCGCCGTTCGCATCCCGCAGCTCAGCGACTTACATCTCTACAGAAGTCGTTGAGCCTGCCACTTCACAGGCTAAAACGCGATGTGCCTACCCGGTGGAATTCAACTCTGCACATGTTGCAGCGACTGTGGCAGCACCGACAAGCCCTGGTGCAATATGTTCTGACGTATAGCCTGGGCCAACGAGATCCAGTGGTGGGGCAAATCACGCTGGAGGAGTGGTCTCAGATCAGGGACCTATGCATCCTTCTGCACAGTTTTGAAATGGCGACGAAGATGTTTAGTGCTGACGATGCCATTATCAGCATGACTATTCCGGTGATTTACATGCTGGAGCACATGTTAAACAGAATTCGGAGTCAGGTGGTGGCACAAGAGGAGGTGGAGGAAGTAGAGGAGGAGGAGTTGTATGCGGAAGGGCTAACATCTGCAAAGTCCAGATGGTCGGCAGCACCAAGGCGGCAGGCGTGTGAGGGTGGGGGAGATGGTTTTAGCAGGGCGCATGGTAGCAGCCAAACTAGTGAGAAATGTGCAGGAGCCCAGGAAGAAGTGGAGGACGAACTGATGGTAGACTCATCAGATGAGGGAGACCTTGATCACATTTCTGTTGTGCGAGGTTGGGGAGAGAGGGCAGAGGAAGGAAGCATGATTGTTACCTCGCCACCAACACAACAGGGACTTGGTGCTCCTGGATCCGCAAGACACATGAGTGCCTTCTTGCTGCACTACCTACAACATGACCCTCGAATTGTGAGAATTAGAAATAATCCTGACTACTGGGTTGCCACACTGTTAGATCCCCAGTACAAAAGTAAATTTGCAGAAATTATTCCTGCCATAGAAAGGGATGCACGCATGCAGGAGTATCAGCAGAGACTGTTGCAGAATCTTACATGTGCTTTTCCACAAAACACCAGTGGTGCACGTAGTGAATCTCACAGTTCCAACTTGCCAACTGTGGGACCGTCGAGTGTTCAGCACTCAAAATGTAACAGAAACACAGTATCTGCTGGTAACATCAATTTTGCGGAATCATTTCACCACTTTTTTAGCCCATCCTTTGCAAGGCCACAGGAGACAAGAAGTCTGACACATAGTCAACTCCTAGAGACGATGGTACAGGAGTATCTCCAAGTAAACATTGAAGCCATGACTGTGTCACTGGACCCTTGCTCTTTTTGGGCTTCCAATCTGGATAAATGGCCGGAGCTCGCCACTTATGCTTTGGAGATCTTGTCATGCCCCGCAGCCAGCGTTCTGTCTGAACGTGTGTTCAGCGCTGCTGGTGGTGTGCTGACAGATAAGCGCACGCGGCTCTCCACTGATAATGTAGACAGATTCACGTTCATAAAGATGTACAAATCATGGATCCGAAAGGACTTTTCTACCCCTGTGTCATCTTGGGGAGAGTAAAAGCTTGATGATTTGTTAATATCACCTCACCAACCGTTTTAAGCTTTCAAATTACTAATCATGTTTATCTGTATCTTGCCTGTATAATAATTTTGGCCTTGTAGCACTGTGCAGTACTGATTCTATTAGGCCATCTATACTAAACTCCACCAGATTTCAAATTACTAATCATGTTTATCTGTATCTTGCCTGTATAATAATTTTGGCCTTGTAGCACTGTGCAGTACTGATTCTATTAGGCCATCTATACTAAGCTCCACCAGATTTAAAATTACACTGGTCAATGCAGTTTTTCTGTCAAAAGGTTTTAAAACTTATTTTAAGTCAATTTTGGCTGCTGATTACTAATACGAACTCCGTTTTTGGCTATCACATCAGGATTTCGAGATATTTTTGATGGAAATTAATCCTATCGAATGTTTTTTGATAAAAACCTCATGATTTTCGTTACTACATTTTGTATATTTTTAATCAAGGAATAACAAATTACAAAGTCTGTGTACAGCAAATCAAATATACTTACAAAATTAAACTACAAAATATAAAAACACATATATATGGCACACAGATGAATGGCAAATGGCAGTTATTTGAACTTTCTTTTCTTGGCTGATCTTTGATGTACAGCTTCTGGGTTGTCTCTCATCAAGTTCCAGCAATAGTCAGCCATCATATGTGAGTCCCACCGGCCTTGATACCGTTCTTCCATTGTTTTAATGTCCTGATGAAAACGCTCCCCTTGTTCCTCGCTCACATCCCCAAGGTTCTCTGGAAAAAAGTCCAAATGGCTGTTTAAATAGTGAATCTTGGTACTCATTCTACATCCAAGATTTTGCAGACTCATTAGTAGCTCTTCCACAATCTCTTCATAGTTGTCTGCTTTCTTATTCCCTAGAAAATTCTGCACCACATTACAAAATGCATTCCGAGCTCTTTCTTCTGTCTCATTCATTGATGTGATAAAGTTTGGGTTTCTCATAAGTGTTCTTATTTGAGGTACATCCAATATTCCAGCCTTTTTCTTCTCTTCACTAAGACCTGGAAAAGTTGAACATATATAGTTAAAGCATTCTCCACTGTGATTGAGAGCTTTGACGAACTGCTTCATCAATCCAAGTTTTATGTGCAAGGGAGGAAAGACAATGTTCTTCCTATCCACTAGTGAATCATTGATGACATTCTTATCGCCAGGTGCCAAACTCTGTCGCTGAGGCCATTCAGTTTTCACCCAATGCTCTGCTGTAGCTCTACTGTCCCAGTAGCACAGAAAACAAGGGTGTTTGAAAACTGTTTTTTTACTTTATTATCATAACAAATGGGAATTATGCATGTTCAAAGAAAACAAAGATATTCTCACATTTATTGGGAGACTAAATGAAAACTAAATTTACCTTAGTGAACCGTATAAAACAGCACTTTTCATACACTACTTATATTTTTCTTGGAATTATTGAAAATGGGCTATATACCTATAGCGCAAAAACGTGATGTGATAGAGAAATTATAAGATCAGATTTGAATTCAGCACCCTCAAATTAGTCTAAAACTGTTCTTAAAGTCCATGCCAGAATTTTTTTTTTTTGTACACCAGTGTTATTAATAATCATGTTTATCTGCATCTTGCCTGTAAAATAATTTTGGCCTTGTAGCAGTTTGAAGTACTGATTCTATTAGGCCATCTATACTAAGCTCCACCAGATTTCAAATTATTACTAATCATGTTTATCTGTATCTTGCCTGTAAAATAATTTTGGCCTTGTAGCAGTTTGCAGTACTGATTCTATTAGGCCATCTATACTAAGCTCCACCAGATTTCAAATTAATAATAATTTTTGTTCTCTCTGAACGTGTGTTCAGCGCTGCTGGTGTTGTGCTGACAGATAAGCGCACGCTGCTGTCCACTGACAATATAGACAGACTCAGGTTCATAAAGATGAACACATCATGCATCAGCAAGGACTTTTCTAGCCCTGTGTCATCCTGGGGAGAGTAAAAGCTTGAGGATTTGGTAAAATCACCTCACCAACCGTTTTAAGCTTTCAAATTAATTATCATTTTTATCTGTATCTTGCCTGGAAAATAATTTTGGGCATAGTAGCAGTGTGGAGTACTGATTCTATTAGGCCATCTATACTAAGCTCCACCAGATTTCAAATTATTACTAATCATGTTTATCTCTATCTTCCCTGTAAAATAATTTTGGCCTTATAGCAGTTTGCAGTACTGATTCTATTAGGCCATCTATACTAAGCTCCACCAGCTTTCAAATTAATAATAATTTTTAGCTGCATCTAGCCCGGAAAATAATTTTGGGGCTCCTAGATGCGCAAGACACATGGGTGCCTTCTTGCTGCACTACCTGCAACATGACCCTCAGATTGTCAGAATTCGAAATAATCCTGACTACTGGGTTGCCACACTCTTAGATCCCCCACACTCTTCGATCAACCTTTTCATTTTAATAAAGAACAAAAAAATGGTCATTTTTGAAATTATAAGCATTAGCAGGTTATTAGAAACTTAAATCAAACAGTTTTCAACTCAAAGCTTTATTCTAGGTGATGTTCCATTTGCACATAGGACCCCTTGTTCGAAAGGAGCTTCTGAACTCTCTCGTCCATTGAATTTGTCAGTGTCACACTGTCACAGAATACTGGAGGTAGGGGGCCTAAGCTGACCCTAAGCTGGGACCCTGACTAACCCCTCAACCTGGAGGTACTGTTAAAGGTACAGAGGTCCAGGCCGCCAGCGTAACCCCTACCTCCTGAGGATCCCTGCACCTAAGTAATCTAGTCCTGAGAAGGACCCCGATCACAACAATAGGGAACCAGAAATAATATGCCCACACACAGTATTTAGACGAACGAGACAGTACAAGGGAAAAATCAAAACCACCTTGCATACAACTTCTACACAACTACAACAGAGGGAACACCAACGGGAAAGGAGATAAATGATAAAGCGAGGAAAGGGAAAAAACACTTCCAAATGCACTTATCTCAGCAACTCCAAACACCACGATCCGCTCTGTAAGTCAGAATGAAAAGCTTTCACCGACACCTCCCAAACAGACCTGCAGGAATATAAAGGAGTCTCACTAAAGAAGCATTGATTGCAGCTGGGCGAGGCTGGACCTCAGCTAGCCCAGAGAGAGAGAGAATTAACTCCTACACTGCCGAAAAAACACAAAGCACCAACAAGTCAGCTGCGAGAAGTCAGGCTGTGTACTCGTGACGATCTTCGTGGCAACACACCCGTGACAGTACCCCTCCTTCTACGAGGGGCCTCCGGACCCTCAGGGCCAGGTTTATCCGGGTGAGTCGAGTGGAAGGCCCGAACTAATCGGTCTGCGTTAATATCCGACGCAGGAACCCACATCCTCTCCTCAGGACCATACCCCTTCCAATGAACCAAGTACTGAAGGGACCGGCGATTAAAGCGTGAATCAATGACCCTCGATACCTGGAACTCCAAGTTACCATTGACAACCACAGGAAGGGGAGGTAAAGGTGACGGTACCACCGGCGCCACATACCTCTTAAGCAATGATCTGTGAAACACGTTGTGAATTTTAAACGTAGGGGGGAGGTCAAGACGGAATGCCACCGGATTAATAACAGAACTGATTCTGTACGGCCCGATGAACCTGGGACCCAGTTTCCAGGAGGGAACCTTAAGTTTAATATTCCTGGTAGACAACCATACCTGATCGTTCACACTTAGGTCCGGACCAGACACTCTCCTCCTATCAGCCATACGTTTGTATCGGTTCCCCATAGTATTCAGATTCTTCAGCACCCCTCTCCATACTGAAGCGAGAGATGAGGAAAATCGTTCCTCCTCCGGAACCCCCGAAGAGCCCCCCCTACTGAAAGTACAAAACTGGGGGTGAAAACCATATGCCCCAAAAAACGGGGACTTACCAGTGGACTCGCTCCGCCTATTATTGAGAGCAAACTCTGCCAGAGGTAGGAAAGAAGCCCAGTCCTCCTGGTTCTCTGACACAAAACACCGAAGATATGTCTCCAAGCTCTGGTTCATACGTTCCGTCTGACCATTGGTCTGAGGATGAAAAGCCGACGAGAATGACAAATGCATCCCCCGCCGAGCACAAAACGCCTTCCAGAACTTGGACACAAACTGAGACCCCCGATCAGACACCACCTCGGAGGGTACCCCGTGAAGCCTCACAATCTCCCCAATGAATACCTGCGCAAGAGTTTTAGCATTAGGAAGAGCCGGAAGAGCGATAAAATGTGCCATCTTGCTGAACCTGTCCACTACAACGAGTATGACCGTTTTACCCGAAGACGGAGGGAGGTCCGTAATAAAGTCCATAGACAGATGAGTCCAAGGACGCTCCGGGATCTTCAAAGGTAAGAGGGCCCCAGACGGACGGGTATGTGAGGTCTTAGAGCGCGCACAAACCCCACAGGACGCGACAAAAGTTACCACCTCTTTATGTAAGTTAGGCCACCAAAACCGACGCGAGAGGAGATCCACAGTTGCTTTACTCCCCGGGTGTCCTGCAAAAACTGAGTTATGGTGTGCCTCGATCACCTTTTGTCGCAACTGATCTGGAACGAACAGTCTCCCCGAAGGTCCAACAGGGGCGTCCCCCTGAGCCTCCAATATCTCCTCCTCCAGCTCAGAGCATACTGCCGAAACCACCACCCCCTCCTGAAGAATAGGAATCGGGTCGTCCGTATTCCCGGCCCCAGGGAAACTGCGAGATAAGGCATCCGCCTTTACATTTTTAGACCCAGGACGATATGTAACGACGAAATTAAACCTGGTAAAAAACAATGACCACCTAGCTTGTCTGGGATTCAGACGTTTAGCGGACTCCAGATATAGCAGGTTCTTGTGATCGGTGATGACGGTGACCGGATGAACTGCCCCCTCCAAAAAATGGCGCCACTCCTCAAAAGCTAACTTAATGGCCAAGAGTTCCCTATTGCCGACATCGTAATTCCTCTCAGCGGACGACAACTTTTTAGAGAAAAAGGCGCATGGATGCCACTTACCAGGGGACGAACCCTGTGACAATACTGCTCCCACCCCTACCTCGGAAGCGTCTACCTCTACAAAGAATGGCTGAGACGCATCAGGTTGAATGAGAATGGGTGCCGAGGCAAAACATTTTTTCAAGGAGGAGAATGCTTGACAAGCCTTGTCAGACCACCTAGAAAAATCCGTCCCCTTTTTAGTCATGTCTGTGAGAGGCTTAACCATGGACGAGAAATTACGAATGAACTTCCGGTAATAGTTAGCAAACCCCAGGAAACGTTGTAGTGCCTTAAGATTCTCCGGCCGATCCCACTCAAGAACTGCCCGCACTTTCCCAGGGTCCATACGAAAACCGGACGCTGAAACCAGGAAGCCTAAAAACTGGAGTTCCTGTACGGCGAACACACACTTTTCCCACTTGGCATACAGTTTATTATCCCGCAAGATCTGTAACACCTGTCTAACGTGCTCCTGATGAGACACCAGATCCGGCGAGTAAATTAAGATATCATCCAGATATATGACAACAAACTGTCCCACCAGGTGGCGAAAAATATCATTAACAAAGTGTTGAAACACCGCCGGGGCATTAGTCAGACCGAATGGCATGACAAGGTTCTCATAATGCCCCTCCGGAGTGTTAAAAGCCGTCTTCCACTCATCCCCCTCCTTCATCCTAATCAGATTGTACGCCCCCCTGAGATCCAACTTAGAGAACCATTTGGCGCCCACGATCTGATTAAAGAGATCGGGAATAAGTGGGAGCGGATACGGATCTCGGACCGTAATCCGATTAAGTTCACGGAAATCCAGGCAAGGGCGTAGGCCTCCATCTTTCTTCTTAACAAAGAAGAACCCCGCGGCCACCGGTGAAGATGAAGGTCTAATATGCCCCTTAGCCAGACTTTCAGAAATATAATCCTTCATGGCCTGCCTCTCAGGACCAGAAAGGTTATACAACCTAGCTTTAGGTAACTTGGCCTCAGGGAGCAGTTTTACAGAACAGTCATACTCGCGATGAGGAGGTAGTTCCTGACACCCATTCTCCGAGAATACATCCTCAAAGTCCGCCAGAAATGGAGGTAAGACCCAAGGAGTAACTGCACCGATGACCGTGTTCATGCAGTTTTTATTACAGAATTTACTCCATTGGCTTATCTCTCTGGTTTGCCAATTAATAACCGGGTTATGCTTAGCTAACCAAGGAAGGCCCAACACTATAGGAGTGGGAAGACCCTCCAACACGTAGCAAGACAACAGTTCTTTATGTATTGCCCCCACTTGAAGTTTTACACCATGCACAGCTTGCAAAAAACTTCCCTGACCGAGAGGCCTGGCATCGATCGAGAATATGGGGATGGGTTTAGCCAACTCACTCAATCGCATACCTTGAACCCGGGCAAACCGAGCATCAACCAGATTAGCCCCGGCCCCACTATCCAGAAGAACAGATATCCTCTCAGTTCTCGTACCCACCACCACCTCCGCCGGTACGAGAAACTGAGACGAACCTAGGGACGAAATACCTACTCCCAGATTGCCGTCCACCACACAACCTGGGATCAACAGTTTTTTCGACGACTCTTTACTCTGCAAGGGACGGGATGGACACCCCCCAATAAAATGTCCCTTTTTCCCGCAGAGGAAACACCTTCCTGTCTTATGGCGCACCACCGGTCCCCTTCCCCGAAATGATGTCCCTCCTAATTGCATAGGCTCCTCCGGACTGACCAGGGGAACCACCATATGAGGGGACCTTGTAGGAGGTGGAGACATTACAGGGGGTAGAGTTATCCCGCACCTCTCCCGAAGCCGTCTGTCAACACGAATAGCAAGGGCCATAGCGGCTTCCAGTGACGCGGGAGAGTCATACTGTGCCAACACATCCTGTAATTTGTCGGATAAACCATGACAAAACTGGCTCCTAAGAGCCGGGTCATTCCACTGGGTGTCCGTGGCCCACCTACGGAACTCCGAACAGAATTCCTCCGCCGGACGATCTCCCTGCTGAATCCTACGTAACTTAGACTCAGCAAGGGAGATCCGATCTGGGTCATCATATACGAGTCCCAGAGCAGCGAAAAACCTATCCACTGACTGGAGAACCGGGGAGCTTGGGGGAAGAGAGAACGCCCAAGATTGAGGGTCCCCTTGTAGGAGCGAGATGACAATTCCCACCCTTTGTTCTTCACTGCCCGATGACCGAGGCCGCAGCCGAAAGTACAATTTGCATGCCTCCCGGAAAACAAAAAACTTGTCCCGCCCCCCAGTGAACCTGTCAGGGAGAGCTACTTTAGGTTCTGGTCCGGCTTGCTCCGGAGGATGCAAAACCTTGGACTTAACGTCCGCCAGCCCCATGGACAAACTCTGCAACTGCCGAGCTAGACCGGCTACTGGATCCATGGTAGCTGGAGAAAACTAAGATGGTCGGTGAAAATGTCACACTGTCACAGAATACTGGAGGTAGGGGGCCTAAGCTGACCCTAAGCTGGGACCCTGACTAACCCCTCAACCTGGAGGTACTGTTAAAGGTACAGAGGTCCAGGCCGCCAGCGTAACCCCTACCTCCTGAGGATCCCTGCACCTAAGTAATCTAGTCCTGAGAAGGACCCCGATCACAACAATAGGGAACCAGAAATAATATGCCCACACACAGTATTTAGACGAACGAGACAGTACAAGGGAAAAACCAAAACCACCTTGCATACAACTTCTACACAACTACAACAGAGGGAACACCAACGGGAAAGGAGATAAATGATAAAGCGAGGAAAGGGAAAAAACACTTCCAAATGCACTTATCTCAGCAACTCCAAACACCACGATCCGCTCTGTAAGTCAGAATGAAAAGCTTTCACCGACACCTCCCAAACAGACCTGCAGGAATATAAAGGAGTCTCACTAAAGAAGCATTGATTGCAGCTGGGCGAGGCTGGACCTCAGCTAGCCCAGAGAGAGAGAGAATTAACTCCTACACTGCCGAAAAAACACAAAGCACCAACAAGTCAGCTGCGAGAAGTCAGGCTGTGTACTCGTGACGATCTTCGTGGCAACACACCCGTGACAGTCAGGTTTTAGATGGTTTCTGCTTCAATTGTTTTGCATGAGAACAGAATACCCTCCCAGAGCTGTTGCTTAGATGTGAACTGCCTCCCGCCATCATAGACATTCCTTTTGATGATGCTCCAGAGGTTCTCAATGGGTTTGAGGTCAGGGGAGCATGGAGGTCACACCATAAGTTTGTCCCCTTTTATGCCCATATCAGCCAGAGATGCAGATGTGTTATGTGCATCATGAGACGTTGCATTATCATGCATGAAAATGATCTTGCTGTGGAATACATGGTTCTTCTTCTTGAACCATGGCAGGAAGTGCTGTTTGAGAAACTCCACATACATCATGGAGTTCATCTTTACCCCTTCAGGGATCCTAAAGGGGCCGACAATCTCTCTCCCCATGATTCCAGCCCAAAACATTACTCCACCTCCTCCTTGTTGGCGCCGTAGCCATGTTTGCATGGGGTGTCCATCAACCAGCCATCCTCCACTCCATCCATCTGGACTATCGAGCGTTGCACAGCACTCATCGGTGAATAAAACAGTTTTGAAGTCAGTCTTCATGTATTGTTTGGCCCACTGGAGCTGTTTCTGCTTGTGTACAGTGGATACAGGAGGTCAACAGGATGGCTTATGCACAGCTGCAAACCTCTGAAGGGCCCTGCATCTTGTTGTTCGGGGGACGTTGGAGGCACCAGCAGCTTCAAAAACTTGTCTGCTGCTATGACAAGGCTTTTTTGCCGCTGCTCTTTTAACCTGACGTAATTGCCTGTAGGAAGGAGTCCTCAATTTTCCCTTATCAGCACGCACACATGTGTACTGTGAATCAGCTACATACTTCTTGATTGTGCAATGATCACGATGAAGTGTCTTGGCAATGTTGAATGTAGTCATGCCTTGACCTAAACACTCCACAATTTGTTGCTTCTCAGCAGCCGACACATCCTTTTTCTTTCCCATTTTGTCAGAAAATGTAGGCTGCTTAATAATGTGGGACAGCCTTCTTAAGTAGTCTTGCCTTTCATTGGACACACCTGCCAAACTAATTAGCACAGGTGTCTGCAATTGCTTACTGTGATATAAAGAGCCCTGACACACATCACCATCAATGAGTTTAACTGACCAACAAAAAAATTCTTACCTTATCACTCCTAAACACTTTTTGCATAATAATTTGGAACACAGTGTACATGTGCTTTTCCACAAAGCTCCAGTGGTTCACGTAGTGAATCTTACAGTTCTAACTTGCCAACCGTGGTCTGTATGGAGTTGTTCAATAAAGGGCCCAAAATTAAGATAACATAGACGGGAGAGGTCTCTATGAATAGGAATTCCTAAGTATTTGATACCCTGTGAGGGCCAGGCATGCCAGGAGACTCTATGGAATGCTTTCTCAGCATCTAACGAGAGTATCTAATTACAAAATTTTAACTGCATCTAGCCCAGGAAATACTTTGTGCCTAGTAGCAGTGTCTGCTAGTCAGCGGATTATCCCGGCTGTTAAGCAAGCTACACCACCTGTAGTTTGGACACTTAATTTTTTCAAAGGAAATGCTTCGGGCCCCCGGGATACTCAGTGAAGAGCATCGGGAGGCACCCCAAGCCACAGGGGCTGGGACTGGCGGTAGGACGCCTTGAAGTGGACCGCCAAGCTCGATCCTTATAAAGGCTTTTTAACTGCAGCAGCTTTAGTGGACGCTACTGGAGCTGTAATTCCCGCGGCTGCTGGCATCAGACTTGCCCTCCAATAGATCCTTGTAAAAGGATTTAAAGTGTACTCATTCAAATTAGAGAGACAATTTAAATTAAAAAGCTTAGACCTGCCTCCACCGCAGGGGGGCTCGCTCGACCCACCAGCGGACAGGCACCAGTATTGGGAGAAGGGGGCTGGCCATCAGGGTCCACCGCAGCTCTGGCACAAACCCGGCGACACGGAGGTCGCATGGGATAAGAACGGACTGGCCGTGTCAGCGTCGCACTTTTTTGGTTTTAGAAGGGCATTACATGCCTATATCTGTGTCTCCCCCTCCTTTTACTCCTCAACCTCTTTTCTTTTTGCATGACTATATGTACTTGTCACTTTTCCATGTGTTAGTTGTGTCTTCTGAGCAGTTTGTCAGCTTTTGGACACCTTTGAAGTGTTTTCTATGTGGTTTCTATGTGTTTTTGTTTGCCTGCCATTGGTTTTAACGGTGTTCGACGGTGTTCCATGAACAGGTCGACGAACAGTTCGGCGAACATACGGGCGTTCGACGAACCGAACTCGAACCTTACGGGGGTGGCTCAACTCTAATTATCACTTAATATTTAAGTATGCTGACATTCCCCTATTTACCGTATAAGCCTGAAAACTGCCCCTATATACAGTATGAGCCCCACACAGCCCCCTACATATAATATAAGACCAACATAGCCCCTCTATATACAGTGTGAGTCCCCATATAGTCCCCTATATACAGTATGAGCCTCCACATAGACTTTCTACATACAATATGAGCCCTCATATAGCCTCCTATTTACATGATGAGCCCCCACATAGCCCCCTATAAACAGTATGAGCCCCCATATAGCCTCTCTATATAGAGTGTGAGCTCTCACATATCCTCCTATAAACAGTATGAGCCTGAACAATTCCTCCTATAAACAGTATGAGCCCCCACATGGACCCTATAAACAGTATGACCCTCACATAGCTTCCTATATCCAGTATGAGCCCCCATATGGCCCCCTATAAACAGTGTGAGCCCCCACATAGCCTCTCTATATAGAGGTTGAGCCTCACATATCCTCCTATAACAGTATGAGCCCTCACTTAGCCACTCTATATACAGTATGAACCCCACATAACCCCATATACTGTATACAGTATGTGCCCACACATAGCCTCCCTATATACAGTATGAGCCCTAGGTAACCTCCTATATACAGTATGAACCCCCACGCAGCCCTATATAAACAGTATGAGCCCCACATAGTCCCTTTATACAGTATGATCCCCCACATAGCCTCCTAAATACAGTATAAGCCCCCATATAGCCTCCTATATGCAGTATAAGCCCCCACATATTTTCCCATATACAGCATAAGCCCCCCACATAGTCTCCTATATACATTGTGAGCCCCATCATAGCCTCCTATATATACTGTGAGCACCCTCATAGCCTCCTATATACAGTATGAGGCCGCACATAGCCTCCTGTATACAGTGTGAGCTCCACATAGCCTCCTAAATACAGTTTGAGCCGCCACGTAACCTTTGTATATACAGTGTGAGCCCCCACATAGACTCATATATACATGCAGAAAAAACATACTCATCTCGCTCCTGTTCCCCGGGTGTGCTGCTCCGGTCTCCAACACCCTGACTCTCCATACAGCAGACGCGATGAGGTGACGTGAATTACATTTTGCAGAGACAAGTCATGGATGGAAGAAGTGGTTATGGTGGTGTGGGCTGAATGAAAAAGAAAAGGGAAAGTGAACAACTATGATCAGAGAGATGGTAGATGACTTAATATACATATATTTGTACAATTACCAGCACACTATGCACATACCGTACAGACCAAAAGTTTGGACACACCTTCTCATTTAAAGATTTTTCTGTATTTTCATGACTTTGAAAATTGTGCATTCACACTGAAGACATCAAAGCTATGAATTAACACAGTTGTTGTAGAGATGTGTTTGCTTCTAGAACTCTGTGTGGCATTGACCTGGTCTCTAATCTGAGCTGCTGTTAACCTGCGATTTCTGAGGCTGGTGACTCGGATAAACTTATCCTCAGAAGCAGAGGTGACTCTTGGTCTTCCTTTCCTGGGGTGGTACTTTTGGTGAGCCAGTTACTTTGTAGCGCTTGATGGTTTTTACAACTGTACTTGGGGACACTTTCAAAGTTTGCCCAATTTTTCGGACTGACAGACCTTCATTTCTTAAAGTAATGATGGCCACTCGTTTTTCTTTACTTAGCTACTTTTTTCTTGCCATAATACAAATTCTAACAGTCTATTCAGTAAGACTATCATCTGTGTATCCAGTAGACTTCTGCACAACACAACTGATAGTTCCAACCCCATTTATAAGGCAAGAAATCCCACTTATTAAACCTGACAGGGCACACCTGTGAAGTGAAAACCATTTCCGGTGACTACCTCTTGAAGCTCATCAAGAGAATGACAAGTGTGCAAAGCAGTCATCAAAGCAAAAGGTGGCTACTTTGAAGAACGTAAAATATAAGACATATTTTCAGTTGTTTCACACCTTTTTGTTAAGTATATAATTTCACATGTGTTAATTCATAGTTTTGATGCCTTCAGTGTGAATGTACAATTTTCATAGTCATGAAAATACAGAAAAATCTTTAAATGAGAAGGTGTGTCCAAACTTTTGGTCTGTACTGTATATAGTATGCAGAGCACTGGAATTGATATATACAATTATACCACTACATGGTTGCTGCACAGTGATAATATCAGTGTTTATACTGTTAATAATCAGTATGGTATATTATCACTACAGTACATGTTGGTGATATGTTGTTATGATCTGGCTGTATTTATTGATTATTGTCTATGCCTGCTGTTACAGAGCAGACGCCGCTGTGTAATCACTCCTGCAGTGTATAGCGCTGAGCTGCCGTGAAAGAGTTCACAGGAGTTCATCAGCTGATGAGCTCCAGTGATCTCACTTACGGCACCGCTACGGCGTGAGACAGTTCTCACGCAGCGGCGGTGCCGTAAGTGAGGTTACCGGGTTTCATCAGCTGATGAACCCCTGTGAACTCTCTCACGGGAGCTGATTTCTACACATTACTTGTGTCAGTGTGAGCCTGTTGTCATGTACAATATATTGTATGTCTATATACTGTTGACACATATACAGTTATATGAAAAAGTTTGGGCACCCCTATTAATCTTAAGTTTAATTTTTTATAAGAATTGGTGTTTTTGCAACAGCTATTTCAGTTTGATATATGTAATAACTGTTGGACACAGTAATGTTTCTGCCTTGAAATGAGGTTTATTGTACTAACAGAAAATGTGCAATCTGCATTCAAACAAAATTTGACAGGTGCATAAGTATGGGCACCCTTATCATTTTCTTGTTTTAAATACTCCTACCTACTTTTTACTGACTTACTAAAGCACTTTTTTTGGTTTTGTAACCTCATTGAGCTTTGAACTTCATAGCCAGGTGTATGCAATCATAAGAAAAGCTACTTAAAGTGGCCACTTGTTGTTCTACTGTTTGAATCTCCTCTGAAGAGTGGCGTCATGGGCTCCTCAAAACAACTGTCAAATGATCTGAAAACAAAGATTATTCAACATAGTTGTTCAGGGGAAGGATACAAAAAGCTGTCTCAGTGATTTAACCTGTCAGTTTCCACTGTGAGGAACATAGTAAGGAAATGGAAGAACACAGGGACAGTTCTTGTAAAGGCCAGAAGTGGCAGGCCAAGAAAAACATCAGAAAGGCAGAGAAGAAGAATGGTGAGATCAGTCAAGGACAATCCTCAGACCACCTCTAGAGAGCTGCAGCATCAACTTGCTGCAGATGGTGTCACTGTGCATCGGTCAACTATACAACGCACTTTGCACAAGGAGAAGCTGTATGGGAGAGTGATGCGAAAGAAGCCCTTTCTGCAAGCACGCCACAAACAGAGTCGGCTGAGGTATGCAAAAGCACATTTGGAGAAGCCAATTTCTTTTTGGAAGAAGGTCCTGTGGACTGATGAAACCAAGATTGAGTTGTTTGGTCATACAAAAAGGCGTTATGCATGGCGGCAAAAAAACACAGCATTCCAAGAAAAACACTTGCTACCCACAGTAAAATTTGGTGGAGGTTCCATCATGCTTTGGGGCTGTGTGGCCAATGCCGGCATCGGGAATCTTGTTAAAGTTGAGGGACGCATGGATTCCACTCAGTATCAGCAGATTCTTGACAATAATGTTCAAGAATCAGTGATAAAGTTGAAGTTACGCAGGGGATGGATCTTTCAGCAAGACAATGATCCAAAACACCGCTCCAAATCTACTCAGGCATTCATGCAGAGGACAATTACAATGTTCTGGAATGGTCATCCCAGTCCCCAGACCTGAATATCATTGAACATCTGTGGGATCATTTGAAGAGGGCTGTCCATGCTCGGCGACCATCAAACTTAACTGAACTGGAATTGTTTTGTAAAGAGGAATGGTCAAAAATACCTTCATCCGGGATCCAGGAACTCATTAAAAGCTACAGGAAGCGACTAGAGGCTGTTATTTTTGCAAAAGGAGGATCTACTAAATATTAATGTCACTTTTCTGGTGAGGTGCCCATACTTATGCACCTGTCAAATTTTGTTTGAATGCAGATTGCACATTTTCTGCTAGTACAATAAACCTCATTTCAAGGCAGAAGCATTACTGTGTCCAACAGTTATTACATATATCAAACTGAAATAGCTGTTGCAAAAACACCAATTTTTATAAAACAATAAGCTTAATATTAATAGGGGTGCCCAAACTTTTTCATATAACTGTATATACTGTTGTTATACACATGTAAATATATATATGGTGGCTCATTATACCCGTAATATTATTTTGAGGAATGTATTAACATTGTCTGTTTCTCTGACCTAACAACCTTTGACTATATGAGCCTTTTTACTAATCGGGTCACATTGGCCTGTGTATAAATACTATACTACTTGGATGATCACTTAATATCTACTAGGCTGTACAATTTGGGTCCTGCGTGTCCCATATAGCGGTAGAATTTTTTTACACACTGTATGTTGTTTTACACCATTTTTTGCACCAATTATCTGCATGTGATAATTTTTAACAAAATTGAATATTTAATAAAACAATTTTTTATGATGTAGATTGGCCTTTGATCGTGGTTGCTTCCGTTGTTTATGTTTATCTTGCGATTTTGCCATTATACGGTCAATAGTTGCCACTCTTCACATTGTAGTATGTGTACATTATGGAGTGGCACCGTTTGAAAATTATACTAGTATAAGTCATCTAGATCATCGTAGGACACTATGGATTATTTCATCACTTGTGAGGGATATGGTTGTTTTTTATTTTTGCTGTTTTACAGTTGACAGTGGCTTCTGGGATTAGGTGTTAGGTGAGTATAAATTAGCTTATTTATTTTCTGTTTTTTACAGGGAACAATGATGTGAAGATATTCAAGGTAATCCCCTGTTGATCACTGTGCACTGGCAGGCGGGTTTTACGAAGCTCTACATATGAAAATTTGACACTGCAGCTTGCAAAGGAAGGAGCTGAAGAAGCGAAGAGTGAGAATTCTCACAGCAGCTGCAAGCTACACAGGATGTCCCTTCCCCTGACGCCATGTGCCTATTCAAGAAACATAATTCAACAGCGAGTTATGGGGAAAAGATTCATCTCAGTGATACACAAAATAGACCTGAGGGGATGCGGATTGTAACCCTAGTTTTAAACATAGTCCAGCGTAAGGAAAGGAGATACCCAGCACAGCCTTGCAGGGGCCCCTAGGACTCTGATGTTTAGCATCCATGCGTAGCAGGGGCCCGGCTGGGTCCAATGACACCAGAACGGGCTCCCTAGGACTGTCCAGTAAGAACATATGGCCCATTTTAGTTTTGGGAGCTCTTAGCTGGGAAATAACAGGGATGGAGACTTGGGCTCCACCAGGGGTGCAGTAGGGGGAGTGACACAGAGAGTTTGAAGGTCTCTGTAGCTAGAGCCTATTGTCTTTTTCCTGGGGAGGTCGTGATATCAAGTCATCCACCTGATTGTCACAGCTGACACCCGGTGCTATGTGTAAGGAACGGTCCTGCACCGCTCCCTGCACATTAACCCCTGAAATGCTGTGATTGAAATCGATCGCAGCATTCTGGTGGCAAGAGGAGGTTAGCGCGATACTTACCTTCTCTGCCGGCATCCCGCAGCGTCTGAGTCCGGTCCCAGATGTTGTCATGGTGACCCGATGTCATCATGACAACATCCGGGTCATCAGAAGGCAGGAAGTTGCTTTGGTCATGCGCCACGCTGACCAAAGTAACTTTTCCCTGTGCAGCGCTGACAGGCTGCATAGCACAGGGATGGTGATGAAGTTAACCCCTTTAGTGAACAGGGTAAAAAAATAAAATAAAAAACAAAACATAAAACGATGCTTTATCATCATACCACCAAACAAAAAATGGAATAAAACGAGATCAAAAAGACAAATGTAAATAAAAATGGTACCGCTGAAAACGTCATCTTATCCCGCAAAAAACAAGCCACCATACAGCTCCAACGGCAGAAAAATAAAACATTTATAGCTCTCTAGCGATGCATAAACAATTCTTTTTTCTATAAAATAGTTTTCATTGAGTAAAAGTGCCATAACGTGAAAAAAAATATAACTGTGGTACCGCTGTAAACGTACTGACCCGAAGAATAAAGCTTCCTTATCAATTTGACGACACATAGAACGGCATAAAAAAAACACCAAAAAACAATTTGTGAATTGTTGGTTTTTGTTTATTCTGCCTTCCAAAAATCGGAATAGAAAGCAATCAAAAAATCTAATGTGCCCAAAAATGATACCAATAAAAACATCAACTTGTCCCACAAAAACAAAAAAAAAAATCACATGACTCTGTCGGCCGAAATATGGAAAAATTATAGCTCTCAAAAAATTGCGATGCAAAAACTAGTCTTTGCAATAAAAAGGTTTTTTTAGTGTGTGACAGCTCTCAATCATAAAAACCTGATATGAATCTAGTATCCCTGTAATTGCACCGACCCGAAAAATAAAGTTGTCTAATCACTTATACCGCACGAGGAATGGCGTAAAAAGTAAACTTTAGGGTTAGGGATAGGGTTGTGCTAGGGTTAGGGTTAGTGTTGTGCTAGGGTTAGGGTTGGGCTAGGGTTAGGGTTGTGCTTGGCTTTGGGTTGGGCTAGGGTTAGGATTGGGCTAGGGTGAGGGTTGAGCTAGGGGGGGCTAGGGGTAGGGTTGGGGTAGGGTGGAGCTAGGCCTAGGGTTGGGCTAGGGGTAGCATTGAGCTATGGGTAGGGTTGTGCTAGGGTTAGGGTTGTACTAGGGCTAGGGTTAGGGTTGTGCTATGGTTAGGCTAGGATTGGGTTAGGGTTGGGCAAGGGTTAGGGTTGCCTTAGGGTTGAGCTAGGGTTAGGGTTGGGCTAGGGTTAGGGTTGAGCTAAGGTTGCGTTTGGGCTAGGGTTGTGGTTGTATTAGGGTTGGGGTTGGGATTTTTTCAGAAGTAAAGAAAAAAATACCGTCTATATGGCAACTAATGTTGAGCACAAGAGCTCGCTACTTGAGTTTGCATCGGGTGCTCAGGTATGCACCGAGTATAGCGGGTGCTCGAGTGACATGCTCAAGTCTCCGCCTCAAATGTTTTGCAGCTGTTATACAGCCAAAAAAACCTTGCTGGGACTTCCTGTCATGCACAAGCGATCCCCACATGTTTTTATTTGGGTGACTAACAATCATGAAACATGCGGGCGGGGACTCGAGCATGTCACTTGAGCACCCGCCATACATGGTCCATACCTGAGTACCCGATGCAAACTCAAGTAGCGAGCACTTGCACTCAAGACTAATGACAACTTATTCAATATGATGACCTAATGTTATCAAATTCTGTGTCGTACCTCTGGGTTCAAAATGTTCACTATACCCCTTGATAAAATCCTTCAGGGGTGTAGTTTCCAAAATGGAGTCACTTGGGGGGGGGGGGTTTCCACTATTTAGGCACATCAGGGGCTCCCCAAACGCAACATGGCGTCCACTAATTCAAGCAAATTTTACATTCAAAAACTCAAATGGCGTTCCTTCTCTTCCGAACCCTGCCGTGTGCCCATACAGTGTTTTTTCCCCACATATGGGGTATCGGCTTACTCAGGAAAAATTGCACAACAAATCGCGTGGTGCAATTTCTCCTGTTACCCTTATGAAAATGCAAAATTGGGGTCTGCAAAACATTTTTGTTGGAAAAATGTGAAAATGTTATTTTTATAGCTCCATGATATAAACTTCTGTGAAGCACCTGGGGGTTCAAGGTGCTCACCACACACCTAGATAAGTTCCCTGAGGGGTCTAGTTTCCAAAATGGTGTCACTTGTGGGGGGTTTCCACTGTTTAGGCACATCGAGGGCTCCCCAAACGCAACATGGTGTCCGCTAACTTTTCAAGCAAATTTTACATTCAAAAAGTCGAAAATAAAAAAAATTGCGGTCTAAAGTAACATTTTTGTGAAAAAAGTTAAATGTTCATTTTTTTCTTCCACATTCCAAAAATTACTGTGAAGCACCTGAAGGGTTAATAAACATCTTGAATGTGGTTTTGAGCACCTTGGGGGGTGCAGTTTTTACAATGGTGTCACTTTTGGGTATTTTCTATCATAAAGGCCCCTCAAAGTCACGCCAGATGTGATGGGGTCTCTAAAAAAGTGTTTTTGTAAATTTTGTTGTAAAAATGAGAAATCGCTGGTCAACTTTTATCTCTTATAGTTATGGGGAAAAGATTCATCTCGGTGATACACAAAATAGACATGAGGGGATGCGGATTGTAACCCTAGTTTTAAACATAGTCCGGCGTAAGGAAAGGAGATACCCAGCACAGCCTTGCAGGGGCCCCTAGGACTCTGATGTTTAGCATCCATGCGTAGCAGGGGCCCGGCTGGGTCCAATGACACCAGAAAGGGCTCCCTAGGACTGTCCAGTAAGAACATATGGCCCATTTTAGTTTTGGGAGCTCTTAGCTGGGAAATAACAGGGATGGAGACTTGGGCTCCACCAGGGGTGCAGTAGGGGGAGTGA
Organism: Phyllobates terribilis; assembly: GCF_046119375.1. Taxonomy (NCBI): domain Eukaryota; kingdom Metazoa; phylum Chordata; class Amphibia; order Anura; family Dendrobatidae; genus Phyllobates; species Phyllobates terribilis. The sequence goes on from NW_027362763.1 coordinate 60,474,991, forward strand.
CACAGAGAGTTTGAAAGTCTCTGTAGCTAGAGCCTATTGTCTTTTTCCTGGGGAGGTCGTGATATCAAGTCATCCACCTGATTGTCACAGCTGACACCCGGTGCTATGTGCAAGGAACGGTCCCGCACCGCTCCCTGCACATTAACCCCCGAAATGCTGTGATTGAAATCGATCGCAGCATTCTGGTGGCAAGAGGAGGTTAGCGCGATACTTACCTTCTCTGCCGGCATCCCGCAGCGTCTGAGTCCGGTCCCAGATGTTGTCATGGTGACCCGATGTCATCATGACAACATCCGGGTCATCAGAAGGCAGGAAGTTGCTTTGGTCATGCGCCACGCGTGACCAAAGTAACTTTTCCCTGTGCAGCGCTGACAGGCTGCATAGCACAGGGATGGTGATGAAGTTAACCCCTTTAGTGAACAGGGTAAAAAAATAAAATAAAAAACAAAACATAAAACGATGCTTTATCATCATACCACCAAACAAAAAATGGAATAAAACGAGATCAAAAAGACAAATGTAAATAAAAATGGTACCGCTGAAAACGTCATCTTATCCCGCAAAAAACAAGCCACCATACAGCTCCAACGGCAGAAAAATAAAACATTTATAGCTCTCTAGCGATGCATAAACAATTCTTTTTTCTATAAAATAGTTTTCATTGAGTAAAAGTGCCATAACGTGAAAAAAAATATAACTGTGGTACCGCTGTAAATGTACTGACCCGAAGAATAAAGCTTCCTTATCAATTTGACGACACATAGAACGGCATAAAAAAACACCAAAAAACAATTTGTGAATTGTTGGTTTTTGTTTATTCTGCCTTCCAAAAATCGAAATAGAAAGCAATCAAAAAATCTAATGTGCCCAAAAATGGTACCAATAAAAACATCAACTTGTCCCACAAAAAAAAAAAAAAAAAATCACATGACTCTGTCGGCCGAAATATGGAAAAATTATAGCTCTCAAAAAATTGCGATGCAAAAACTACTCTTTGCAAAAAAAAGGGTTTTTTAGTGTGTGACAGCTCTCAATCATAAAAACCTGATATGAATCTAGTATCCCTGTAATTGCACCGACCCGAAAAATAAAGTTGTCTAATCACTTATACCGCACGAGGAATGGCGTAAAAAATAAACTTTAGGGTTAGGGATAGGGTTGTGCTAGGGTTAGGGTTAGTGTTGTGCTAGGGTTAGGGTTGGGCTAGGGTTAGGGTTGGGCTAGGGTTTGGGTTGGGCTAGGGTTAGGGTTGGGCTAGGGTGAGGGTTGAGCTAGGGTGGGGCTAGGGGTAGTGTTGGGGTAGGGTGGAGCTAGGGTTAGGGTTGGGCTAGGGGTAGCATTGAGCTATGGGTAGGGTTGTGCTAGGGTTAGGGTTGTACTAGGGTTAGGGTTGTGCTATGGTTAGGCTAGGATTGGGTTAGGGTTGGGCAAGGGTTAGGGTTGCGTTAGGGTTGAGCTAGGGTTAGGGTTGGGCTAGGGTGAGGGTTGAGCTAGGGTGGGGCTAGGGGTAGTGTTGGGGTAGGGTGGAGCTAGGGTTAGGGTTGGGCTAGGGGTAGCATTGAGCTATGGGTAGGGTTGTGCTAGGGTTAGGGTTGTACTAGGGTTAGGGTTGTGCTATGGTTAGGCTAGGATTGGGTTAGGGTTGGGCAAGGGTTAGGGTTGCGTTAGGGTTGAGCTAGGGTTAGGGTTGGGTTAGGGTTGAGCTAAGGTTGCGTTTGGGCTAGGGTTGTGGTTGTATTAGGGTTGGGGTTGGGATTTTTTCAGAAGTAAAGAAAAAAATACCGTCTATATGGCAACTAATGTTGAGCACAAGAACTCGCTACTTGAGTTTGCATCGGGTGCTCGGGTATGCACCGAGTATAGCGGGTGCTCGAGTGACATGCTCAAGTCTCCGCCTCAAATTTTTTGCAGCTGTTATATAGCCAAAAAAACCTTGCTGGGACTGCCTGTCATGCACAAGCGATCCCCACATGTTTTTATTTGGGTGACTAACAACCATGAAACATGCGGGCGGGGACTCGAGCATGTCACTTGAGCACCCGCCATACATGGTCCATACCTGAGTACCCGATGCAAACTCAAGTAGCGAGCACTTGCACTCAAGACTAATGACAACTTATTCAATATGATGACCTAATGTTATCAAATTCTGTGTCGTACCTCTGGGTTCAAAATGTTCACTATACCCCTTGATAAAATCCTTCAGGGGTGTAGTTTCCAAAATGGAGTCACTTGGGGGGGGGGGGGTTTCCACTATTTAGGCACATCAGGGGCTCCCCAAACGCAACATGGCGTCCACTAATTCAAGCAAATTTTACATTCAAAAAGTCAAATGGCGTTCCTTCTCTTCCGAACCCTGCCGTGTGCCCAAACAGTGTTTTTTCCCCACATATGGGGTATCGGCTTACTCAGGAAAAATTGCACAACAAATCGCGTGGTGCAATTTCTCCTGTTACCCTTATGAAAATGCAAAATTGGGGTCTGCAAAACATTTTTGTTGGAAAAATGTGAAAATGTTATTTTTACAGCTCCATGATATAAACTTCTGTGAAGCACCTGGGGGTTCAAGGTGCTCACCACACACCTAGATAAGTTCCCTGGTGTCACTTGTGGGGGGGTTCCACTGTTTAGGCACATCGGGGGCTCCCCAAACGCAACATGGTGTCCGCTAATTTTTCAAGCAAATTTTACATTCAAAAAGTCGAAAATGAAAAAAAATTGCGCTCTAAAGTAACATTTTTGTGAAAAAAGTTAAATGTTCATTTTTTTCTTCCACATTCCAAAAATTACTGTGAAGCACCTGAAGGGTTAATAAACTTCTTGAATGTGGTTTTGAGCACCTTGGGGGGTGCAGTTTTTACAATGGTGTCACTTTTGGGTATTTTCTATCATAAAGGCTCCTCAAAGTCACGCCAGATGTGATGGGGTCTCTAAAAAAGTATTTTTGTAAATTTTGTTGTAAAAATGAGAAATCGCTGGTCAATTTTTAACCCTTATAGCTCCCTAAAAAAAAAAAATGTGGTTCTAAAATTGTGCTGATGTAAAGTAGACATGTGGGAAATTTTATTTATTAACTATTTAGTGTAACATATCTCTATTTAAGGGCATAAAATTTAAAATTTTGAAAATTGCAAAACTTTCTACATTTTTACCAAATTTCTGATTTTTTCACAAATAAACGCAAGTGATGTCAAAGAAATTTTACCACAATCATGAAGTACAATATGTCACGAAAAAACAGTCTCAGAATCAGCGGGATCCATTTGAAGCGTTCCAGAGTAATTGCCTCATAAAGTGACAGTGGTCAGAATTGTAAAAATTGGCCTGGTCATTAACGTGCAAACCACCCTGGGGGTAAAGGGGTTAATACTAGACCTCTGAGCATAAGACGGAAAAGTCGTGGAACTATGGAAATCACAGGTCGGAGAGACGTGTTAGTGATCTGCAAATGATAAAATAATGGATACAACATTTTCAAAACATCTCAATTTATCCAGTATCGAGTATGATCCCCAAGCACAGAAATCCCCGCACTTACAGCCTCGGCTCCTGTTTTTACTTTATTGTATGGTTCGTTTATCCGCATTATCCACATTGTGGTTTTTACAGGTTTTATCTATATATTTTGTCTATGCACATTTTAACCTGAGTGTTACGAATCTGCGAACTCAGATATCCTGTGTTAAGTATTGTGGAATTTTTCAGGCTCAAACTAAGAAACGTAGAGCTCAGAAACGCGTTGCCGTCTGGTTGAAGTACGTTTTGCTGATGGCATTTGTACATTTTTCATGTGCTATTTTTGTAAGAAGCCACTTAAATTTGGTTGTGTTTATATGGATTAAATAAAGTGCTGACTTTTATGGAAAAAGGGAGTGTTGGCCTGAATTTCACATTGCTATATCACTTTTCATACTTTTGCATAGACCTGGTCAGAGAGTCTGGACATGTACAGTAACTCTGCTCTACAGACTCCGGCCACAAGGTAAGTTTAGTCTTACAGAGCCGCTATCTATCACCATGCACACTCGGCTTTTATCAGCTCAAATGTCTCCCGTACCCCTAGACTGTACCTGTTATATTTTGCCATCAACTACATGATGACAATTAGCAGCCATAAACTTAATGCATTGTAGGGGTTTTCCAGGTTTACTATATTGACCTCTTCACCGGTGGGGTTCAACATCAACTGACATCCAACAATCGGAATTATTATAAAGACATTTGTAACTGTGGACGATAGCACAGTATTGGAACTCAGTGGTTGCAAAACCACAGATTGATATGGGGGTGGGGGAGGCATTTACAAAACCTAGGTGCCATAGACAATGACTGAAAATAAGTCCCCTTAAGAAATGGAAGTCTGCACATGTGTAGGAGAACAGTGGTAGGCAGGACAAAGATACCAGTCTCCTCCTGGAGGGCAATTTTACAGACTGTGTAAACCAATGGGACGTAGATTGAGAACTGGATCACTAATGATCGACTATTATTGTGATTGTGACAGGTAATCAAATTTTTCACTAGTGGCTACTAGAGGTGAAATGTAGTATTGCATCCCAACCAGTTAAAGGATTAGGAACTAGGGATGTCACGGGTGTGTCAGGCTTGACATACAGTCATTCTGGATCCGGCTGTAGAAGGTCGCTGCGCTTGGCCTTGCAGACACCTTCTTGATCCTTTCATCATCCCTCCCACTCTAGCACCCAGCGGTGATCTCCACGATCGCCTGCTAATTAACACACCCTTTCTGGATCTTTAAATATACTCAGTTTCTCAAGAGAGTTGCTGGTGATAGAGTAAATTCCTCTGTTCAGGTCTGGAGTTCTAGCAGTCAGCGAGATTCTTCTTGGAGTTCCTTTATGGATTGTAGTTGTGTTCTCTCTGGTGTCTCCTCAAAGCTAAGTGTATCTCCTTGTCTGTTTCCCTTGTTTGTCTTTAGTTGCAGTGGGGCCGACTAGTGCTAACTCCTCCCCCTCCCTACCTAGGGCCTAGCTCTAGGGTCAGCCAGGGCTAAGGTATCCTGCTTGGCGATAGGTGTGGAACCTATTTAGGAATGATAAGGGAGTCATGGTGTTGTTAGATCTGCTTAGGGGTCTCCACTCCCCCTTTCCCTAGTTTCTGGGCTTTTCCCGTTGTCGTACGCCGGGTTCTTCCCATACCTAGCATGACAAGAGATGAGCAGACCCGTGGAAGTTCAGGTTTTGGTACCCAACTGAACTTTAGTCCAAAGTTTGGTTCGGGTACCAAAACTGTACCCGAACTTGATCCAGTACATGGACCCCATTGAAATCATTGTGAACTTCATCTTTTGAGATGGAAAAATCTCACTCTCCCTCCTCCCTCCTTCTCTTTTCTCTATCTCTCTCCTCCCGCTTCTCTCCTACCTCTCTCTCTTTCCTCCCTCTCTCTCTCCTCCCTCTCTCTCTCTCCTTCATCTCTCCTCCATCTCTCTCTCCTCCATCTCTCTCTCCTTCATCTCTCTCTCCTCCATCTCTCTCTCCTCTATCTCTCTCTCTCCTCCATCTCTCTCCCTCGCACTCTTCTCCATTTCTCTCTTCTCAATCTCTCTCTCCCTTGCTCTTTGTCCTCCATCTCTTTCTCTCTCCTCCCTCTCTCTCCTCCCTCTCTCTCTCTCCTCCCTCTCTCTCTCTCCTCCTTTGCGCTGTCTCCTCCATCTGTCTCTCCTCCATATCTCTCTCTCTCATCCATCTCTCTCCCTTACCCTTTCCTCCATCTCTCTCACTCTCTCCTCTCTCTCACTTGCTCTTTCTCCTCCATCTCTTCATCCCCCCCCCCATATAATGCCCCATGCAGGATTTAACGTCTCACCCCCATATAATGCCCCATACAAGATGTCACCTCTCCCCCCATATAATGCCACATGTAGGATGTCACCTCTCCCCCCATATAATGCCCCATGCAGGATGTCACCTCTCCCCCCCATATAATGTCCTATGCAGGAGGTCACCTCCCCCCCATATAATGCCCCATGCAGGATGTCACTTGTTCCCCCCATATAATGCCCCATGCAGAATGTCACTTGTCCCCCCCCCATATAATTCCCCATGACTCCATACATATAAAAAAAATAATCAAGTACTCACCTCTCCTCACTTGCTGCCGTTGCTCCAGACTCTTCAGCGTCGCCTGCGTCTTCCCGCTCTGCGCTGTGATGGAACTGGAGCGAGCATGGTGTAAAGACATCACAGCATCCTCTGGCCTGAGACGTCACAGTGCAGCAGCCGCGGAAGAGACCAGAGATGGTGCGGAGGCACGGGGAGAGGGGCCCTGAACAAGCGGGGGTGGGTGGCGGGCGCTGGCACCGGCACCGCACCGCTCACGGGTCCCATAGCGCGCAGGGGTGCCCGACTGTAAGTGGGCCCATCCATCTCCTTAGGGCCCCAGCACTTGCCCGGGTGCGCTGGGTTCTGACGCCAGGCCTGCATATAGGTACTTTACTCAAGCTCTACACAAGTGCACCGTCACTTTTATTATCCCCGCCTAATTTGGCTTCTCTTATTTTACTCTAGTATTTATTTTGATTTATTTTATTCACTTATATAGCACCATTAATTCCGCAGCGCTTTACAGACATTATCGACACTTTCCCCATCGGGGCTCACAATCTAAATTCCCTATCAGTATGTCTTTGGAGTGTAGGAAGAAACCGGAGAACCCAGCGGAAACCCCCAAGAATACGGGGAAAACATACAAACTCAGTATCACATACAGTATATGGATATATAAAATAGGACTCTGAGAAATGTATCTCATTGTTTTGCAATTTTTCCTTAACGGGGCTCTCTGGGAATAGAAAAAAATAAATAACTAAATGGAATCTTAATGAATACATTTATAAATACCTTTAATTAGCAATTTTAGCTTTTTTGTTTAGGGAGGTAAACACTACACAATTAATATGGTCAGTGTCTTGTTACACAGAAAGAAACCTGTCCTAGAATATTAGCACAGAAACTTGTGAGCATGTGCCATAGGAATATTCCTGATATGACTTAGAGATAACCTATAACAGTGTGAGCAGACTTTTCGTACCTTAATAGCCCTGGTATCTCCAGCATTAGATCATATAGACAGGGTAGACATCAGTGTGAGCCGCCTCTTCTTATTTAAGCACTGCTTGTATCTCCAGCATAATATCAGATAGACATGGTGGACAGCAGTGTGAAGAGCCTCTTCTTACTTCAGCACTCCTGGTATCTCCAGTATTAGATCAGATAAATAGAGTAGACAGCACTGTGAGCAGTCTCTTCTTACCTCAGCATTCCTAGTATCTCCAGTATTAGATCAGATACACATGGTGGACAACAGTGTGAGCAGCCTCTTCTTACCTCTGCACCCCTGGTATTTCTAGTATAAGCTCAGAAAGACATGGTGGACAGCAGTGTGAGCAGCCTCTTCTTACCTCTGCACCCCTGGTATCTCTAGTATTAGATCAGATACACATAGTGGACTGCAGTGTGAGCAGCCTCTTCTTACCTCAACACCCCTGGTATCTCCAGTATTAGCTCAGAAAGACATGGTGAACAGCAGTGTGAGCAGCCTCTTCTTACCTCTGCACCCCTGGTATCTCTAGTATTAGATCAATTAGACAGGTGTACAGCAGTGTGAGCAGCCTCTTCATACCTCAGCAACCATGGTATCACCAGTATTAGCTCAGAAACACATGGCGGACAGCAGTGTGAGCAGCCTCTTCTTACCTCAGCACCCCTAGTAACTCTAGTATTAGATTAAATACACATGGTGGACAGCAGTGTGAGCAGCCTCTTCTTACCTCATGATCTCTGGTATCTCCAGTATTAGATCAATTAGACAGGTGGACAGCAGTGTGAGCAGCCTCTTCTTAACGCTGCACCCCTGGTATCTTCATTATTAGATCAGATAGACAGGGTGGACAGCAGTGTGAGCAGCCTCTCCTTCCCCTAGAACCCCTGGCATCGCCAATATTAGATCATGGGATCAAACGGATACCTATTATATATGTGCTCACTCATCACCTTTTTCTGATGTGGTTGAAACCTAGCCCACGTTAGTCAATGAAAAAACTGGGTAGGTGGGATTTCAAGTACATGAGTGAGTTTTGGTTGCATCCGCTGCCTAAAACGGTCAGTTTACCGCCAGTGAGAGCTATATAGTGACTATGTGGCTGTCACTGGGGTGTCTTTGGTTCGGGTTGGTTGGGTGGCTGCGTCCTTATATAGCAACGTGCACTCACAAGCAGAAGATGAGTTTGCTATAAGAAATCCCAATATAAAATACCGCTTTTATATTTTACTGACTCTAAAACTTTATTTATTTTCAGCCTTAGCTAATAACTGGAATTTTTTTTATATAAAATAAGTATATAACACCGGAGCTGGAGAAAGGACTACATAGAGGAATAATAAGTAATGGACCATTAATGATTAATGACATCAAATCTATAAATACACAAGTTTATAAAATTATAAAAAGAAGTCTACATGCCGCCCAGAGGATCGGGGAGCATCGTGCTTATTTATTTATTTTTTTTCAATAATTTATTTTCCGCTGTTACACTTGGCAATCAATAATTTCAGTAATAGCTGGTATGGGTCTACTGAATTGTGGTGAGGGGTGATGGAGAGCCGTTCCGAAGAAGGTGGCCAGCAAGTAACTGGGCCCAATCTAAACCCTGAAACAAGGCCTCCCAAAATAATAGTGCTGATGCCCTCATATGAAGCACAGACATTTCCCAGGGCATTTACACATGGGTCCCATCAGCCTCCCGCTTCTATATTGGTGCCAGGAATGATTGACAAGGTTATGACCATGACTCAGTCTAAATATTGTATTTTTAGTTAGCCATTGTATAGCACTGTTAGATTATGTATTGGGAACTGTATAGTGATAATATGTGAACAATGTCCGGTACTATTTATTTGTGCCTTGTATTTTGATAATATGTGAACACTGTATTGTAGTATTTATTTGGGCACTGTATGGTCATAACATGTGAGAACTGTAAAGTGGTATTTATTTGGGCATTTCATAGTGTTAATATGTGAGCACTGTATTGTAGTATTTATTTGAGCACTGTATGGTCATAACATGTGAGAACTGTAAAGTGTTATTTATTTGGGCATTTCATAGTGTTAATATGTGAGCACTGTATGACAGTATTTATTTGAGCAATCTATTGTTCTATTTTGAGAACACTATATAGCCGTATTTATTTTGGCTCTGAGTGGCACTGTTATTTTGTTGCTAAAGAATGGCACTCTTATGTGGGCACCATCCTTTATACCTTGTATAATATCTTATTTGTATATAAATTGTTGGCGGGGGAGCTAAGAGAATAAGCCTCACACGGTACCGTGCCTCCTTAGTCAGGTCGTGACCCAAGTGCAACCTTTTTCTCTGCACCCCATGTATTGCATGCCTGCTTATAGACCAACGTATTCTGCACCACGTATCACTCTCATCCTCCCTGCGGAGGTCACGCTAGAATCTCAGATAATTGCACAGTGTGTGCCCTTATGGGCAGGGGCGTACTGGCCCACCGTATGATCGGGAAAACCCCCGGTGGGCTCCGGGTTCCGATGGCCATGCCCCTAAGCCCCGCCCTCACACCCACTGGGCCCTGTACAGAGAACAGAGGACCCCCCGGTTCGCTAATCAGATAGGCAGCACTGCCGATATGATTAGTGATGGGCCCTCTGCAGCAGCACAGCAAGGAGACTGGTCTGCCTGCTGCCGCAGTGCCCCTCTGCCTCCTCTGCCGGCGCGTGCGCAGGAGGTCAGTCTCAGGGCGATGACATCATCGCCCTGGGACTGCTTCCTGTGCGCGCTGTGGAGGACGGATCCGCCGTCGCCCTAGGCAGCGGCTGCAGGCCTGCAGCTCATCTCTACGCGTGAGTATTAAAAGCAGGGACCGGGAGGGGAGGAAGGGATAGGGGGGAGGGGTGGCTGAGAGGACCCCTGGCCGAGGCTGGCAGTAAATGCTACTGGGCAATGGGCATGATTATCATCATGCCCATTGCCCAGCCTGTCCTGCTGCCAACCTCTCGTTACTGTTACTATGCCTAGCAGCATGTACTACCACCAGTGGCTGGCAGGACATGCTGGGTGGGCATGAAAGTACCAAGGAGGCTGGCAGGACATACTAAGCATGAATCGGGCTATGGGCGGAGGAGAGCGGTGCCAGCGCCCACCCTTCTCCCCCGCTTGCTCAGGGCCCAGCAGCCGGATACTTACCTCTCCTCCTGCCTCCGCAGATCCGCTGTATTTCTGCTCTGCGCTCCCTGTGACATATCAGGTCAGAGGGTGCGGTGACGTCTTTCCACCGCGCCCTCCCCTGAGCCATCACAGGCAGCGCAGAGCGGGAAGACGCCTGCGACGCTGGAGTACGGACCTGAGCAGCGGCAGCAGGTAAGGAGGAGTGAGGTGAGTATTTGATTATTATTTTTTTTAATGTATGGAGGCATGGGGCATTATATGGGGGGGGTGATATCCTGCATGGGGCATTATATGGGGGAGTGACATCCTGCATGGGGCATTATATGGGGGGGGTGACATCCAGCATGGGGCATTATATGGGGGGGTGACATCCTGCATGGGGCATTATATGGGGGGTGACATCCTGCATGGGGCATTTTAAAGAGGTGGGTGACATCCTACATTGGGCATTTTAAAGAGAGGGGGGGTGATATCCTGCATGGGGCATTATATGGAGGGGGGTGACATCCTGCATGGGGCATTATATGGGGTGGGTGATATCCTGCATGGGGCATTATATGGGGGAGGTGACATCCTGCATGGGGCATTATATGGGGGAGGTCTATATGGGGCCAGTATCCTGTACAGAGCATTATATGGGGGCCAGTATTCTGTATGGAGCATTTTTTGGGGGCCAGTATACTGTGTGGAGCGTTATATGGGGACCAGTATCCTGTATGGAGCGTTATATGGGGGCCAGTATTCTGTACGGAGCATTTTATGGGGGCCAGTATTCTGTATGGAGCATTATATGGGGACCAATATCCTGTATGGAGCGTTATATGGGGACCAGTATTCTGTATGGAGCACTTTTTGGAGGCCAGTATACTGTGTGGAGCGATTCGCCGGTTTCTGAGCTATTATAGAATTTACAATAGATATCACTCATGTAATATAAGAAGTGAAATCTTTGCATTGTACTATACTTATATTTCTATCTGTGCATCATGAATCGTGGTATGTGTTAAAGGGGCCCACTGAGACTCTTTCTCCCAGGGCCCAGAAAAACCTGGAGCCGGCCCTTTGTGGTACTATCATGCTAGTACTACTACCACCAGTGGCTGGCTGGCAGGACATGCCATGTGAGCTTGAATGATAGTACCACAGAGGCTGGCAGTACATACTGGGCAATGGGCATAATAATACCACAAAGGCTGGGAGGACATACTGGGCAATGGGCATGATAGTACCACCAGTAGACTGACTTGGCGGTCTCCAGGGCTCCGTCTCCCCTTCTCGCTGCTGTTAGGCTGGGTTAACATTGCGTTTATACTGTGCGTTACAACGGATCCGTTGTAAATCAGCGCAGACGCAATGTACTGTAGACTTGCATTGCAAAAATAGGCATGTGTTTGAAAGTATGCATTATTTGCAACGCACAGGAAAACATGGTCGGCGGCTGGAGGCCAGCTGAGCACTTCTCTGACAACTGTGTTCTAGTGTCATTCTGTGCCTGCTCATCTCTGTCAGCAGGGGTATTTGTCTGATGGCAAAGATGTAGCAGAGCTGGAGACAGAAGATCCGTGGATTACCTCAGAGCGAGGATTTTGTTTTTTATTAAAGATGGAGTCCCTACATGTGTTTTTTTCTGTTTACTAGAAATTCATGGTGGCCATGTCTAGTTTGGCGTGACGCCATGAATTTCAGGCTTAGTGCCAGCTGATAATACAAAGCTGGTACTAACCCCATTATTACCCAGCGTGCCACCCCCACCAGGGCCGCTGGAAGAGCCGGATAAAGCGCCTGGAAATGGTGCTATGATGAATGCGCCAATTCCAGGGGTGGCTGCGGGCTGCCGTCTTCAGCGTGGGGGGCCCAGAATGCTTGGGCCTTACCATGCTGAGAATCCCAGCCCCCAGCTGCCTGGTTTTTACCAGGCTGGTGATCAAAATATGGCGGGAACCCACGCGTTTTTTTTTTAATTATTTTTTTAAATAATTTAAAAAAACATTGGGCTTTCCTGACTTTTGATCGCCAGGCAGCTGGAGGTGGCAGCCCGTAGCTGTCTGCTTTATCTGCGCTGAGAATCAAAAATTCATTTTTGTTTTATTATTTATTTATTTTCACACTTCTATATGTGTGACAGTCCCAACAGCCAATCACAGACGCTGACACAGTGAACGGGCGTCTGTGATTGGCTGCTTGAGTAACCTGAAAGCAGCCCATACATAATACCATACTAGAATGTATGGGCTGATTGTAGATTACTCAAACAGCCAATCACAGACGCCCATCCTCTTTGACAGCATCTGTGATTGGCTGTTGGGTCTGTGACATATAGAAGTGTGAAAAGAAATCATTTTTAAAAACGGTGTAGCGCTCTGCAGAATTTTTGATTCTCACCGCAGATAAAGCGGACAGCTACGTACTGCCACCCCCAGCTGCCTGGCTTTACCTTGGCTGTCGATCAGAAGACAGAGAAGCCGAATATTTGTTTTAAACTTATTTAAAATATTTTTTTTTTTAGGAAAAGGTGTGTGCTCCTGCCATATGTTGATCGCCAGCCAGATAAAACAAAGGAGCTGGGGTCTGGGATTCTCAGCATGGTAAGGCCCAAGTGTTCTTGGCCCCCCACACTGAAAATCGCAGCCCGCAGCCACCCCTGAAATTTTCCAGGCGCTTTACCTGGCTCTTCCAGCGGCCCTGGTGGTGAGTGGCACCCTGGGTAATAATAGTGTTAGTACCAGGCCAGCTTTGTATTATCCGCCGGTACTAAGCCCGAAATTCATGTTGTCACGCCAAATTAGACATGGCCACCATGAATTTCTAGTAAATAGAAAAAAAACACAGAAATTTTTTTTTTAATTAAAAATAAAACACAAAACCCATTTAGGCTCCGTTCATACGCGGCGCAAAAAATCTCTACTGCATGCCGACGTTGCGCTTTTCTCAGCGCGCTTTTCCCGAGGCATGTTAACATGTAGCCTATGGGGAAAGCGCGCCGAAAAAAACGCCAAGAATTGGCATGTCAATTCTTTTGCGCGGCCGCTTTTGCAGTAAAAGCGCCCGCGCAAAAATACGTGGCAAAACGCGGCATCTGAACGCTTTTCAGCAAAATCCATAGCTTTTGCTGGAAGGCGTTTCCAGCTTTCTTTGGCACTTCTTTTACGCGAGCGGTCTAAAGCGCCGCATAAAAGCAGGAACGTAGCCTAAGGGACTCTATCTTTAATAAAAAAAAATCCTCGTTCCGACGTAATCCATGGGTCTTCTGTCTTCAGCTCTGCTACATCTTTGCCATCAGAGAAATATGTCTGCTGACAGATGAGCAGGCACAGAATGACACTGGAGCACTGTTACTGTGTAGTGCGGCACTATGTTTCTTTTTTTTGTCATTTCATGCAGTGTAGAAATCTTGGGAAAAGTGTGGATTGTGCTCTGGAAGTGATCAGTTATAGCTAACTATGTTATTTTCTGCAGAGATAAGTCCTGCATAGAAGATGGGATATATCGGTCTGCAGATAAAGAACTTCACCTAGAGACATCACTGGTGAGTATGTGTATTACCTTTGTTGAGTATATGTATTACCTATACACACACACTGACACTTTATACAGAGCTCCTGTGTATAATATTAATGGTAATCATTGCATTACCTGTACACTGACACTATATACAGAGCTTCTGTGTATAATGTCACTGGTGATGACTGATAACCTGTACACTATATACAGAGCTCCTGTGTATAATATCACTGGTGAGCACTGTATAACCTGTACACTGACCCAATATACAGAGCTTTTTTACATTTTTATTATTTTAGCATTATTTGTCACTATGTTGTGGCATTATGTGCTTTGGTCATGACATGACGATATTTGTCCCTTGTATGTGGTATTATTCAGTCACTATGTGGTGGTAATATGTGGTCTCATGGTGTGTCAGTATTTATACCTTGTATCTGGTAGCATTTGATCACTATGTGGTGGTATTATGTGCTTTGGTCATGGTGTGGCGGTATTTGTGCCTTGTATGTGGCATTATTTGGGCACTATGTGGTGGTAATATGTGATCTGGTCACGGTGTGGTGGTATTTCTGCCTTCTATCTGGTAATATTGGTCTTGGTAGAGTGGATTGTGGTTGGTCATTTGTTTTATCTGATATCAATATGGGGAAACCTCTTTATTTCCAATAGATATTAAATACTTGGATGTTTAACCCCTCCCTGCCCTGTGACTATTACACAGCAGCAGAGATGCAGTTGCAGAGGTTCACCAGAGAAAGCAAGTTGGCATTTGGTGAGATTTTCACCTCTGTACTTATAAGACAAAACCAGGAGTGGGTGAGAAATTCATAAAACATTACCTCGGATTGCTCCACTCCTGGTTTTGTCTTATAAATACAGAGGTAAAAATCTCACCAAATACTCAAAGTGCCACAATCTTCTGACAGTGCTGATTCCACCAATAAATAAGTGATCACCTTCCCAACCTGTGCATCGCTGAGAACTTGTTTTCACCAATAAAAACCCTTGAATGCAAACTACAGTAATTGTACATCACATTTCTGGTGAGCGCACAGTGATGGGCAGAAGCGGCCAATATAATGGGTATAACGGCTAACAGGTATTTGCAAATAGCTGAAGGGTGGGTGTGCCCCTGGAGTCAATGTCCCTGGTGGGCCCCAGACACCCCAGTCCGGCGCTGTTGACAGCAGTGACCTGGGGGTCTGAAATGCTTCCTGGGGCGATCCCCATGCTGTCCCCATGTCATTTGAGCACTGTCACTATCGTTTTGGGCACTTTTTAGGCTTTCTACAGACTGTCGGGGGTGCCGCCGCAAAAATACTCGGGTCTCCCATAGACTAACATTGGGCTCGTTGCTCGGGTCGAGCACCCGAGTATCACTGTGAGCTCGGCCCGAGCTTCGAGCACCCGAGCATTTTAGTGCTCACTCAACACTAATTGCCACTCTTCGTAATGTGCAAACAATGTCTTCTTCAGGTGGATTCCACCTGGATCCCTCATGAAAAGCACTAGATAAAAATGTAAATGATTGAACATATGCACTGTAATATAAAAACAACTTGCTGTGCATTGTGTATTTTTCAGTCTTTTTCAGCTTCTTTTATCCGCTTCCAGCTTTGAAAATTATGAAGTGGTTAAAGAAAGTGATCGGTTCATTCTGCTGGTGGCTTCTGTTTGGAAGCCGCTCACTATTTTATATGTAGTTAACAAAAACACTGATGTTTTCCTTAAGTGTCTTCTTATAAAATAAAAAATCAGTGGGTATGCTGGCGTCTATAAGGTGCTGTGTGTACGTACCCTTAGGAATAACAGAATCTCTGGTCATCTCCTCCATTTTTGGCCAGAGTTTAGAGGATTAATGGGAGACATAGAACCGCTATTCTCTAGTTTGGGATCTAACCCTTCAGACATACTATATATGAGGTATAGTATTAATATACCATAAAAGTCAGTAATAATCAATTAAATGCGAAAAGACATTAAACAATTTTAATTTTTTATTTCTTTGAATTAAAATTGCATGGAAGGATGAAGACAAGTTCTTGGAGGAGCCTTCAACTTTTGCACGTGTCTCTTGCTGGTCAGGAGGCCACAGGTAGGTGGTACAACTCCTTCCATACAGGTACAGCATTAATGGTGGATGTGCTGTAGTTTCTTCAGGGCGCTAGATTTGGGGGTTTTCTGTCCTCGAGATGTCAATGGTGCGTTGGTGGCAGCAGCCAAAAATGCAGCTTTCTCTGACAGCACGAGCAGCCCTGGATAATCCACGCCGGCAGGATGTTATCATCCGGCGGAAGAGAGAACCTAGGAGAAAAGATGTAAAACTGATGTAAGTAATGGGACTCCATATTAGAGGACACTACTGTGGTGTCACTGTAACATGACGTTAGAGGAATCTCATCATACAGAGGAGCAGAATCATTGTCAGCCATCATACATGTGACAATCCCACCACTGACGGATAACATCTGCTCCACATGACTTCTTCTCACTGACGTCATACAACATGGAGATTATCGTCACACTTACCTCGCCTAGTTTCCCCCTCTTCAACTTTCTCTGTTTTTAGTTGTTTTCTCAGTGTTCGAAAATATTTTCTTCTCTTCTGAACTGGAGATTCTAATCAAAAAGCCAGAAAAAAATGTTGATTATAAACTCCTAAAAGATGAGCTTTGTATCTTTATAGAGTTATGCAACTGATTAGTATGAACCTGTAGCTTTTCTGGGTTCCGGTGGTGTCTCCCCAAAGAACCATGTCCCCATATTAATATGACATTACTTTCAGCAAGCCACAGTGTTATATAATCAGATAAAACTTCATTGTAACTTTAAAGAAGACCCATCACCAGGTCAAAAGTGTCCAAGATTCACTCTTATTTTATGTCGGCTTCTCCCCTGAGTATTCTGATATTTGTTTTCCTAAAATCCACAGTACGGTTGTAGAGATATCGGACTTTTTATTTAGTGTTAATTATTATGGTCTTTATCATGTGGGTGTGGTAACCTAAGGGCACGCCCCAGAGGATCCTGTGAGCACCGCCCCTTTGTAAAGAATAAAAATTACCACTAATTACAAAGGCCTATAACTCTGGACCCGTATGGGGGATTTTAACAAAACAAAAAATAGAATACTCAGGGGAGCAGAAAGAATAAAGGAAGTAATTTTAGAGCCTTAATATTTAAATTTTGGATCATAGGCTATAATTGGATGGCCTATAAACCTGTACATACCTGACAATGAGGGCGAGGATGACTCACTGTTTTTAGCAGTAAAACACTGATTGTCTCCAACAGTTTTGGAAGGGGAAGATTCTTTCTGCCTGTTGGTAGAAAAAAGACACGTAAATTACAAGGAAAAAACAATAGAATAACGGAAGAACACCTGTCTGTAAGGTCAATTAGGACAACATAGAGGAGATATCCTGCTCAAGACCACATTTTACTAGCAAGAATGGAGTCTAATTAGTAATATTGGCCTGTAGTGAGTTGGAAATGAATGGTTGGTCGCAACAATCAGCTGTTATTGAAGTTATCACAAGTAAGACCCACAGAGATTGTGTAGTCATGGGGTGGTGGATGCTAGATTTAGATTTGTGTTACTCATAATAATAATAATCTACTCACATTTCTGAGCGTTTTTCATTGATCTCTGGGGAACACCCTGGAGGTGACATAGACACTTCATTGCCTTCATCACTGTTCTCTTGGGAACACTGTGGAGGTGACATAGGCTCTTCATTGCCTCCATCACTGTTCTCTTGGGAACACTGTGGAGGTGACATAGGCTCTATATTGGTCATCATCCCAGTATTCGTGATGTATAGCTAAAACAGATAAAGAAATATAAAATAGATTTAATTTTTATTTGTAATTATAGGTTTCATACATTTTATTAGCCACATACTTACTTTAGAAGACCTTTGATAAGTTGATGCAAAGTTTTTGATTTCTGGCCAGTCATTGTCCTCACTTGTGTCCCCCTCATCTGAATTCATATGTTTGAAGCTGCTACTTCGAGCTAAAAAATACAAGTGTTATTAGAGATTATTAGTATGATACCCAGACAGTCACCATGTTATCACTAATAATGATGGGAACTGATTTTGACATAAAATGAAAGACAAGACACACGTCAGTTTTCTGCAGATGACGTCTCATTTTACTTACTGATAAAGTAGCGGGTGTCCTCATCTGACTTTAGGTCAGGAACGAACAGGGGCATCTGACTTAAAAGGTTGTCAAAGTCTAAGTCACGCATAAATGGATGAATTTTGATCTCATTTGCGCCTCCTGGAAAAGGAAGACAAAAAAGAAAGTGATACAGTCATTGTCAGAGAAACTGCTCCATATCTGTAGAATTTATGTTAATCTGAACTGAAGATGTAACAGAGCCGACATAAAGGAAATATATTGAACATTATAGCATGAAGAATGGGTAATAGACAAGTAGGTAGAGTACAGAACCTTAGTGCTGATCCTCATGGAACCCATCATTTGTCTGGTCACGCTGTAATAATTCATTGATAATACTATTAATATTACCTGTTCCAAGTCTCAGTGCTGGAATTTTTCTGAGCAGTTGAGTGATGATGCCTCGAGCATTAGTTGGAGGAAAGTAATTACATCTCCAAGGTATATCATCTGTTATATAAAAAGCAAATATAAGAAATAAAACCTCTTCATTTATTTTCATAAAAAAAAAATTCCTTAACAAAGCTAGAAAAAACTACAGAACTATTCAAGTCAAATAACAGGGACATCACAAGCATTCAGATTATTTTACTTACCCTGGATGATACTGTGTAAAATATTCCTTCTGCAAGCCCCTGTAAATGGTGGATATCCAAATAGAAATTTATATAGGATGATCCCTATTGACCACCAGTCAACAGGCCTTCCATAGCCTATCTTTAGGATAACTTCTGGGGCCATGTAAGTAGGGGTGCCAGCAGTCTGGAAACCAACAGAAAAAGGAGATGATGATCAATAAATATAATTGCGACACATAACATCAGTGGAAATGTTTTTCTAGAGAAATTATAAATCAGAGAAGGAGAAAGAGATGAGATCTGTAAAGTACAAGACCCTGTAAGTAAAGCCTACCTCTTTATCAAGGAACTCTTTGGTGATGTCCTTAGTTGGAGTCTTGTAGAAGTCTGAGTTTGGTCTCATGAGGCCGAGTTTTGAAACCCCAAAATCAGTGACCTTAATATGTCCTGTTGATGTTATCAGGAGGCTGTGAAAGAAAAGATGGTGTCAGTACCAAGTAATAACCCACAGACTGTATAAGAAACTCTAACTTTCTTCCCCTCTAATATGCTAGAGGGGTCACTTACTTCTCAGGCTTCAGATCTCTGTGCACCACACCATAGCTGTGCAGGTATTCCACAGCAAGGACCGTTTCCGCAATGTACATACGGGCCAAGAGGACTGGTAAAGGACCCCTGTGCTTTAGAAGGGTACCACAGTCACCTCCTACAGGAGAAAGCAAATATGAGAACTGAGGGTTTGTTACAATGTAAATTACACATGATGAGTGGGAATGTGAAAAAGGCGGAGACATTGGGACAGGATGGTCTATATATACTGTATAATGTAGTGCGTATACTGTATACTGCAGATAGACCCTATACATAGAGACAGAGCCTCATCTACGAGCCTCTAATTTTTTTCTCTGTGAACGTTCTTATCTATAAAAACTCTTCAAAAAGACAAATCTTCCTTTTACCCATAGTGGAAATTGCTGCCGTGCTCAGCGAGGACATACTGGGGGACTTTCATAGAGATCAATGGTTTTTCAGGCATCTTGGTAACAGATGACTTATAATAATTGCAAAGAGGACATGTAACCGTCCATGTGGGCACATTGTGGTCATATATAGGTGCTAGGATTAAGCAGACGTGGGCTGGATATAGATACAATGGATGTGTCCTACCTGGTACATACTCCATGACCATACATAGATGAAGTTTAGTAGGAAAGGAGCAGAACGTGGAGACCACAAAGGGACAATCTGCGAATGCTGAGATGTCCCTCTCCAGAAAGGCCCATTCAAGCCTCTTTGGCTTTTTCAGGTTCTCCTTGTCCATTTTCTTCATAGCGCAGACTTGGTTTGTGTCTTTATGGCGAACTAAGTGGACGGCCCTGGAGAGGAGAAAAAAACATGATTTACTATAAATTCTTATTAACAATCTATCTATAGATCTCATCAAATGATCTCCTGTATTAATGATTAATGTGGGACCATCACTAGAAAACCATGTCTATAAATACATAAAATAACACTCCACAAATGATCACCAATGGGGGGTCCTCATCCACGTCACATCCTAACTGACCTGAATAGTGACAGATAGATGTGGACCATGATGTGAACTCATAATTTGTCCATGGGAACATAACATGAGAAGGACGCAGAGACATCGTCATAAGGAGCCCTGGGAAATATATATAATACCAAAGTAAAGCTCACCCAAAGGCTCCACTGCTGATCAGTTTGATCGGTTTATAGTCGCTCTTACAAGGATTTCTCCCCAGGTTCAATGATCCGATCGCGGCCTAAAAAGGAATAAGAAATGACATTAAGACATAGAAACTGCAGGGGAATAAAAGCTGAAGATGCAGGAACGTCTCTCTTCTATATTATGTCCATGATGATTACACTGCAGCAGATGTAGGGGACGTGATACAAGCCGGACCCTGCACAGACACTATTATATTATAGGAGATATCCCCCTTATACAAAGACACAGGCGGAAATACAAACTCCGCACCACTGAGTACAGACTGTCCTCACAGATGATGAAGCCACAGGGACAGGTGGCCATAAAATACCCTGTGTCTGCCTGGAGTGGACATGGAGGCCTCCACCATCATAAATCTGACCTTCTGCTAAATGGCTGGTAATCTGGAGAAGATCAGACAACAAGGACATGAGATGTAGACCTGTGTCTGCCTGGAGAGGACAGGGAGGCCTCCACCATCATGAAACTGACCTTCTGCTATATGATTGGTAATCTGGAGAAGATGAGACAAGGACATGAGATGTAGACCTGTGTCTGCCTGGAGCGGACATGGAGGCCTCCACCATCATAAATCTGAGCTTCTGCTATATGGCTGGTGATCTGGAGAAGATCAGAGAACAATGACATGAGATGGAAACCTGTGTCTGCCTGGAGAGGACAGGGAGGCCTCCACCATCATGAACCTGAGCTTCTGCTATATGGCTGGTGATCTGGAGAAGATCAGACAACAAGGACATGAGATGTAGAAGATGATAGATCCTTACCAGGCGCTCCACTGAGTAGGCCGGATACTCCAGTACAAGCAGGACATTTTGGGCCAGTTGTTTAATAAAGGCCAATTCTCCACTTTGGGATTTTTCTTCTGCCTATAGAGATGAAAACGAAGAAAGGAAAATCATGAGAGAAAAAGCAAAACGGAGGAGGCCATTTATATCACCATGTTACTTATGCTATCTACACTACAAGTACTACATCACAGCTGACGAGGGATCCGGTCGCTTGTAAACCTTTAAATCCCCACGTCCTCCCTCCATACCCAATGTATGTATATAAGACACATGGCTGCTTGTGACCTGTGTAAAATGGCCACAGCAGACTCCAACTCAAAACGCGGGGTGACTGCAACAATGATAGCCCCACAATTATATACAGTAGATATCTAATAGGCTTTAAACCAGAAGAAAAACAACACCTAATTAAGAGTTAGACCCTAGCCGCACCACACCGACACCACACCGACACAAGGGTTAAGGCATTAATATCCCACATTAATACCACTATCCTCACAGGACCGAAGTCCACTAGTTATATTGAGATGTAACCAAAGTCACTATTCCCCCAACAGTAACCTCCGTCCAAAGGACATCACATTTATCAAGACTCTGACCCAAACCTATCCCCCACCGCTGTGACCGTCCCAAAACCTCTACTTATCAAGTGCCAGCCTTCAAACTTTCCTCCCATCTCTTTATAAGGGCTGGTTGGATGCTGGAACGTGAAACTCCTACCTTCTTCCTTTTATTGTCCCCCTGTAACCCAGCTCCTCAACTCCTTCCCGCAAATGTACGGGTTATTAACATCCTGGAAGGGTCCTCACATGTGGAGGAGGCTCAGGAGCTGAGCTCCCCAAACATGCGTATATGAAATAGCCAGCATCTGTCCCTAAAAACCGTGGACAACGCAGAATTCTTCTGTTAACCATTTAAATAAAGCTGTCAGTCTGTGACAGTATCATTTCAATTGTGCATGCACCGATGCCTGAGCACTCTTGCTTTCATCGGCCCTCCACAAGGCGATCACAGGGGTCTAATGCATTTCTAGGACAACCAGGGGTCTGCTGAAGACCTCCGTTGCTGAAACCACGGTCCTCCTTGTGAAGCTTAGCTATAGGCTGAGCTCCAGAGGAGATCAAGATTTTCACTATATAGCGCAATACTGTAGTATTGCAATATATAGTATGAGCGATTTGCAGGATTAAGTCCCCTAAGGGAACGAAAAAAAAAAATTAAAAATAAAGAAGAAAAGATTTAAAAAAATGTTAAAAATATAAAAGTTCAAATCACTCCTCTTTTCACCATTTAAAATAAAGAAAGGAAAAAATTAATGATCATATTTGATATTGATGCGGTTGTTAAAGTCTGATCTTTTAAGATAGGGAATTAATTAATACGATCAATAAACACCGAAAAGAGGAAAAAAAATTGGATTTGTGGGGTTTTTTTTGTCTTCTCATTTCACTTAAAAACATTAATAATAAATAATTAAAACACCCATAGAATCTATGATTCTATGACACTCTATGTACACAAAGTTCACTGCAAAACTCAAATCTTCACTCATCCCAATCGACAGAAAACTAAAATGTTATGGGTCCCTGAATATAGCGACACAAAGAACCATTGCATCTCACTTGGAATTTTTTTCCCTTGTTTCAGTACAATGTATGGTAAATAGAATGGAGCCACTGAAAGCTACAACTTGTCCTGCAAAAGAATCAAGCCCTCACATGTCTATGTCAATGGAAAAATAACAAATTTATGGCTCTTGAAAGAAAGTGAGGAAAAAATGAAGGCATAACAACTGAAAACTCTGTGGTCCATAATTGGTTAACCAATCCAATTCCCCCCTACCTCCACAACCCTCCCAATAACCCTGTAGATATCACCCTCTCCCTTGTCATGTAGCCTGTATGCCCTATTACTGCTCCCCGGCTATTCTTATCTGGGTATTTGGTACAGGTTAAACTTATATTCCATTATTATTTTCCATTATTTACTATATGATTTGTGCAGATTGTCCGCTATTTACCTGTTGTACTAATGTCCATATGTTCTTCTGTAAATGCTCAAGATATTCTGAGCTTATATGACCTCGTTTGTATTTGGTCAGGCAATCTCTCACAAGCTCCATTACCAGCCGGTAAGTGAAGCTGAGGACGCCATCGGGTAGTGGTAGCACAAAGTCAGGGTCATAGGTGGTAAGAATCCCCTGGAGTAGTGCTAACACCTGAAGTCTGTCTGGAGGAATTCCAGACATTTCCAGTAAATCCAAGCGCAGTCTGTATATGACTAGCTATATGGCTTATCACACCGACAACAATGACACCGGAAAGTCAAAGTGACAACTAGAGTGTAATCACTTGTAGAAGTAGTGATGGTTAATTGTGATGTCATAATGGAATCTTGTGTTCTACTCTTAAAGGGGCAGCTTACCTTATAAGGAAGTTGCCTAGCATCCCTTAAGGAGGCAACAATATAGGCTGAGCATCGGTACCATATGCAGACATGGATGATAGAGCTATGGACGCTTTACTCTTCTGAGCAGTTAGAGTATTATTATGTTGTTACATAAATTATTTATATCTGTTCCACACAATAAAAATTACAGTGTTTTGTATCAATAAGAAAGTCATATTCCGAGGCTAAAAGACAATGTATATCTTTGTACCGTGTTAGGGGCTAAAAGAAGTATCTTTACTGAGGGAACAGGGCCGGACTAGGGGCTGCGCCCAGTTCAGGCATAGGACGCACACAGGCCCATGTTACTCTCCCACACCCACTTTCAAAGATGAGGGTCTCTATTACAAATATGACCCTGCCTACCATTGGAGAAAATCTAAATTTACTACTCCCCGTGATACCAATTAATTAGGATGATCATTTAGGTCTCTTTATCACATTAATAGTTCCCCTTGGGCATCCTTGTAATAATAATAGTGCCCCTCTGGGTCTCCTTATAATAATAATAGTGCCCCTCTGGGTCTCCTTATAATAATAATAGTGCCCCTCTGGGTCTCCCTATAATAATAATAGTGCCCCTCTGGGTCTCCCTATAATAATAATAATAGTGCCCCTCTGGGTCTCCTTATAATAATAATAGTGCCCCTCTGGGACTCCTTATAATAATAAGAGTGCCCCTCTGGGTCTCCTTATAATAATAATAGTGCCCCTCTGGGTCTCCCTATAATAATAAGAGTGCCCCTCTGGGTCTCCTTATAATAATAATAGTGCCCCTCTGGGTCTCCCTATAATAATAATAGTGCCCCTCTGGGTCTCCTTATAATAATAATAGTGCCCCTCTGGGACTCCTTATAATAATAATAGTGCCCCTCTGGGTCTCCTTATAATAATAATTGTGCCCCTCTGGGACTCCTTATAATAATAATAGTGCCCCTCTGGGACTCCTTATAATAATAATAGTGCCCCTCTGGGTCTCCTTATAATAATAATTGTGCCCCTCTGGGACTCCTTATAATAATAATAGTGCCCCTCTGGGACTCCTTATAATAATAATAGTGCCCCTCTGGGTCTCCTTATAATAATAATTGTGCCCCTCTGGGTCTCCCTATAATAATAATAGTGCCCCTCTGGGTCTCCTTATAATAATAATTGTGCCCCTCTGGGTCTCCCTATAATAATAATAGTGCCCCTCTGGGACTCCTTATAATAATAATAGTGCCCCTCTGGGTCTCCTTATAATAATAATAGTGCCCCTCTGGGTCTCCTTATAATAATAATATTGCCCCTCTGGGTCTCCTTATAATAATAATAGTGCCCCTCTGGGTCTCCTTATAATAATAATAGTGCCCCTCTGGGTCTCATTGTAATAATAATAGTGCCCCTCTGGGTCTCCCTATAATAATAATAGTGCCCCTCTGGGTCTCCTTATAATAATAATAGTGCCCCTCTGGGTCTCCTTATAATAATAATTGTGCCCCTCTGGGACTCCTTATAATAATAATAGTGCCCCTCTGGGACTCCTTATAATAATAATAGTGCCCCTCTGGGTCTCCTTATAATAATAATTGTGCCCCTCTGGGTCTCCCTATAATAATAATAGTGCCCCTCTGGGTCTCCTTATAATAATAATTGTGCCCCTCTGGGTCTCCCTATAATAATAATAGTGCCCCTCTGGGACTCCTTATAATAATAATAGTGCCCCTCTGGGTCTCCTTATAATAATAATAGTGCCCCTCTGGGTCTCCTTATAATAATAATATTGCCCCTCTGGGTCTCCTTATAATAATAATAGTGCCCCTCTGGGTCTCCTTATAATAATAATAGTGCCCCTCTGGGTCTCATTATAATAATAATAGTGCCCCTCTGGGTCTCCCTATAATAATAATAGTGCCCCTCTGGGTCTCCTTATAATAATAATAGTGCCCCTCTGGGTCTCCTTATAAGATTAAAGGGAATCTGTCAGGAGGATCAGCTCTCCCTCCCAAGCCGTCTATATGGGCATACGTTATACACGTGGTCCCTTTACCAGCGAGGTTGGTCGACTGGGATAAGAAAATCATTCAACGAGAGACTAGATGGATTTTATTATCTAATGGCCTATTGTTATAGTGTGATCACTATTCAGTATGGCCCTATTACATAGACTATCACCATACAGTGTGTATGCCAATTGTGGCTGCGCTCTTCTATACGGCATAGTCGGCCATTTGGACGGACTTCTTTTCTTTATCTATACTTTTAATCTTGGCTGCACTGAATATTGATTCAGGGTTAAATGATTCTCCTTTGTGTGTGCATCGATTATATCTGGTACATTTACACTATATTAATACATCCTCTATATTTATAATATATCTATACACCTATATTCCCTGTTTTCTTGTTGCCTAGCCATTATGGGAACCAATCTGGACCTATGATGTCATAAATACTTGATGAGATCCATAAAACAGCGCCCCCTATTGGAGCCCACTGTGCGTTTCAAGCATGGACCTTCTGGTATCTGTATGGGGAGGAAACCTCTCGCTGGAGCGCAGCGTGCCTCCCAATGCGCACTGACACCCCCTCCGGTCTCATCGCTGGAACACATTTTTATGTAAAGTGTCATTGAATGCAGCAGCCGGGTCTAAGCTCCTAATAAACACAACCCTCCGCCTGCCCCGCTGTGTTATTACAGGCTCTATTCCCCTTCAAGCCTAAGCGTCAGAATGCCTGCTCCTCCTCTTACCTCCCCCTTTCACCTGCTGTTATAGTACAGCCTGTCTGGGCTCTGTATTAAATAGTGTTGAGCCACCCCCTTAGTGTTCGGGTTCGGTTCGTCGAACACCGGGATGTTCGAGGAACTGTTCGTCGAACACCTTAGAACACCGTTAAAACCAATGGCAGGCCAACAAAAACACATAGAAACACATAGAAAACACCTTCAAAGGTGTCCAAAAGCTGACAAACTGCTCAGAAGACGCTCTCTTTAAAAAAGCCGGCCGGCAATTCAGCAGCGGCATACACCGCCAATTCTGGCACTTAGCCTCGCTCTTCCCACTGCCCTGTAGCGGTGGCAGTGGGGTAATAGGGCTGGGGTTGATGTCAGCTTATAATGCCAGCTGACATCAAGCCCAGGTTAGTAATGGAGAGGCGTCTATAAGACACCCCCATTACTAACCCCATAGTCAAAGTTAAAAAAAAACACAAACACCCAGAATAAAGTCCTTTAATTGAAATAAACACACAATTCTTTATTGTTCTAAATTAAACCATACTTACCATCACGCCCATTCCAGCTGAAGCCAATGTCTTCTGCAATAAAAGTAAAATAATAAAGCAACCTCATCCTTACCTTTCCATGGTTCCCAGACAGCTTCAGCTCTGCTACATCGAGATGACAGGCTGGACCGCAGCAGAACGCTGCCATCCAGCCTGTCATCCCGCAAACACTGAGAAGCGCAGGCATGCTTGCGCTCCTCAGTGTCTCGCTGTGACGGCATAAAGATGAGACGAGTTCATGTCCAATGAACTCGGTGCCCGTCATGCACGTCACTGACAGCATGAGAGAATTCTCCTGCACTCAGCACTTCAGCGTGAGAATTCTCCCACGCTGTCAGTGACGTGCATGAGGTGAGCTGAGTTCATTGGACATGAATGAGCTCACCTCATGCACGTCACTGACAGCGTGGGAAAATTCTCCTGCACTCAGCGCTACAGCGTGAGAATTTTCCCACACTGTCAGTGACGTGCATGAGGTGAACTCATTCATGTCCAATGAACTCAGCTGACCTCATGTACGTCACTGACAGCGTGGGAGAATTCTCACGCTGAAGTGCTGAGTGCAGGAGAATTCTCCCACGCTGTCAGTGACGTGCATGAGGTGCGCCTAGTTCATTGGACATGAACTCGTCTCATCTTTATGCCGTCACAGCGAGACACTGAGGAGCGCAAGCAAGCCTGCGCTTCTCAGTGTCCGCGGCATGGCAAGCTGGATGGCAGCGTTCTGATGCGGTCCAGCCTGTCATCTCGATGTAGCAGAGCTGAAGTTGTCGTGGGAACCATGGAAAGGTAAGGATGAGGTTGCTTTATTATTTTACTTTTATTGCAGGAGATCGTTGGCTTCAGCTGGAATGGGCGTGGTGGTAAGTATGGTTTAATTTAGAACAATAAAGGAATGTGTCTTTATTTCTATTAAAGGACTTTATTCTGGGTGTTAGTGTTTTTTTTTTAACTTTGACTATGGGATTAGTAATGGGGGTGTCTTATAGAGGCCTCTCCATTACTAACCTGGGCTTGATGTCAACTGGCATTATAAGCTGACATCAACCCCAACCCTATTACCCCACTGCCACCGCTACAGGGCAGTGGGAAGAGCGAGGCTAAGTGCCAGAATTGGCACATCCTATGGATGCGCCATTTCTGGGGCGGCTGATGGCTGGTGTTTCTAGCCTGGGAGGGGGCCAATATTCATGGCACCCTTCCTGGGCTATTAATATCAGCCCCCAGCTGTCTGCCTAGCCTTTGCTAGCTATTAAAATAGGGGGGACCCCCCCAAAAAAATTACGTTGGGTCCCCCCTATTTTAATAGCTAGCAAAGGCTAGGCAGACAGCTGGGGGCTGATATTAGTAGCCTGGGAAGCTCCGTGGGTATTACCCCCTTCCCAGGCTTCAAACATCTGCCCTAGCCGTCTGCTTAACCTCCGTTAGAGCCTAAAATTATGGGGACCCCCACGCCAATTTTTTTTTAAATAAATCCTTTATTTTAACACTAAATGACAAGTACAGTAATCAACACTGTCACTGTACTTCATATATATGTGACTGACATGTTTCTATCTATCTAATCTATGTGTGATTCTCTATTCCTTCTATTCTAAATTGTCGGGTACAGATGCTGAATTGCCGGCCGGCTTTTTTAAAGAGACAGTGCATGAAAACACTATTATTTTTTTTAATAAATCCTTTACACTAAATGACAAGTACAGTAATCAACACTGTCACTGTACTTCATATATATGTGACTGACATGTTTCTATCTATCTAATCTATGTGTAAAGCTCTATTCTTTCGGTTCTAAATTGTCGGGTACCGGTGTATGCCGCTGCTGAATTGCCGGCTTTTCATGTTTCACTGTTGGCACTGTTACCATCGATTTGGGCAATCACTGTAATGCCACAACCACCATGGCTGTGGCATTACAGTGAGTGGCAGACAATCCCTGCATGATTGATGCTCAAAATAGCGCCAGACATGCAGGACACGCTTTTGGTGCACGAACTTATCGAACATAACTTCGAACAGCCGAATTTTTTGCAAATCGTTCGGGTTCGTCGAACAACTCGAACACCGCCCAAAACAGCTCGAATTTGAGATTGGCGAACAGTTCTAGTCGAACACCGCTCATCTCTAGTATTAAAGCCTCTTATTAACCCTCTCCCCCTATGTATCTACTGGTAGACCCCATATTAATATAAGCCCCTTGCATACCATGAGCTGCAATATTATTATTGTAAGACACCCCATGTGCACTATTATTATCAGGCATAGATGGGGGCATTATTATTCAGTATCGGCACACAGGGGGCATTATTACTATCTAAGGCAAGGGTGGGCAATTAATTTTCCAAAGAGATCACATGAGAGACCATGACTGTTGCGGAGAACGAACCAATAGACAGATATGAATTCTGCTCAATATTCATATCAACATATTAATTACATTTATTATAATATATTAATATTATCACTAGAGATGAGCGGTGTTCGACTCGAACTGTTCGCCAATCTCAAATTCGAGCTGTTTTGGGCGATGTTCGAGCCGTTCGGCGAACACGAACAATTTGAAAAAAATTCGGCTGTTCGAGGTTATGTTCCATAACTGTTCGTGCACCAAAATCATAACTGGATTTTTTTCTCAGTAATGCTGAAAATTAATGTTAATACGCAGTTTGAGTGTACAGCGGGGCGGGGGGAGGGGCAGGGGATGGATCTCTGCAGAAATAATGAAGATCTCCATTTTTTTTTCTCTTTCCCCCATTTACAGTGGGGAGATGCAATCTGTCAGCCTATCAGCAGCGCTCGCACGGAGCGAACTGCTTTTTTCATACAAGCAAAGGCATGTGTCATTGGCAGTGTATGTCACATGTCCTTGCCCTATAAGACCCAGCCATTTTCCACGTAGCCACCATTTTCTCACTGCTGCAGCTGCGTGTTAGACGGCACCGCTGTTGCTGTGTGCGCTATACTTTGAGTGTTCATTTCAAGCCAATTTTCGCACAAATCTACAGATAGCTTGGGAGTAGGGGATAGTTGTGATTGCAGTCCTTTTGAGGACTAGGTTACATCATTTCCTACGACTTTTATCAGGCAGGTCTGTGCTCTTAAATAGATAGGTTGGGAGTAGGGTCTACTTGTAATTGCAGTCCTTTTCTGGACTAGGTTACAGCATTTCCTAGGACTTTTTGCTAGGCAGGTCTGTGCCAGTGCTGTGCAAGTTTTTTTCACAGCATTTGGCTAAATCTAGCTAAGCAAATCCTTTTTGGCCTCTTGCAGTGTGTGTTAGTCAGTGGAGTAGCCTATCTGTGTTGCAAGCTATACCACCTGTGTATAGAATACAAATTTTTTTACTACACCTAGCCAAGTAAAACCTTTTGGGCATAGCATCATTCTATTAGTCCATCTATACTAACCTCCACCAGGTTGCAAATTCCAAATAATTTTTATCTGCATCTAGCTCTGAAAAAATATTTGGGCTTCGGCTTGTAGCAGTGTGTGGGACTTGTTCTATTAGTCCATCTATACTAACCTCCACCAGGTTGCAAATTCAAAATAATTTTTATCTGCATCTAGCTCTGAAAACATATTTGGGCTTCGGCTTGTAGCAGTGTGTGGCACTTGTTCTATTAGTCCATCTATACTAACCTCCACCAGGTTGCAAATTCAAAATAATTTTTATCTGCATCTAGCTCTGAAAAAATATTTGGGCTTTGGCTTGTAGCAGTGTGTGGGACTTGTTCTATTAGTCCATCTATACTAACCTCCATCAGGTTGCAAATTCCAAATAATTTTTATCTGCATCTAGCTCTGAAAAAATATTTGGACTTCGGCTTGTAGCAGCGTGTGGGACTTGTTCTATTAGTCCATCTATACTAACCTCCACCAGGTTGCAAATTAAAAATAATTTTTATCTGCATCTAGCTCTGAAAAAAAATGTGGTCTTGTAGCAGTGTGTGGGACTTGTTCTATTAGTCCATCTATACTAACCTCCACCAGGTTGCAAATTCAAAATAATTTTTATCTGCATCTAGCTCTGAAAAAATATTTGGGCTTCGGCTTGTAGCAGTATGTGGGACTTGTTATATTAGTCCATCTATACTAACCTCCACCAGGTTGCAAATTCAAAATAATTTTTATCTGCATCTAGCTCTGAAAAAATATTTGGGCTTCGGCTTGTAGCAGTGTGTGGGACTTGTTCTATTAGTCCATCTATACTAACCTCCACCAGCTTGCAGATTTGGTAAAATCACCTCACCAACCGTTTTAAGCAACTCTTGGGCAATTGATGCCACTTAAGTGGTGTGCCACAATTTTGGGAAAAAATGGAGACTCTTTTTGGAGTCCCCTTGCTGTGTCTTACGTGACGTTGGCATCGTCAATTCCAGGTGGGTTGGGTCGCCCCCCCCCCCCCCTTTTAACTGTAAGAAACTACATACACTATGGCTTGGGGTAACCCAGATGGCTGAGTCTGAAGAGCTGTTTACTCAGAGGTCTGCTCCAAAGCTTCAGTGTCTGCTAGTCAGCGCAGAATTTTTAACTGCATCTAGCCTAGGCAATACTTTGGGAGTAGTAGCCCAGCTGCGAAGCACGCTGCACCGCCTGTGTATCTAATAATAATTTTTAAACTGCATGTAGCCTAGGCAGATTGTGGTGACCCCCAACCAAACCCAGACGTTCAGCCCCCTACTGCCCCCCTTTCCTTGACAATACAATAATGTAACTCTTACAACTGGATGGGTGAGGATCGGTCACAGCTTTATTAACTCTTTATACTCATTACATTAGAAAGGCATTTTATTTCTAAAATAATTCAGCTTGTTGCAGCATGCCCTGTGTCTCCAGTCTCCACAACGGCAAGTTGGCCAACAAGTGTAACTCTCCAACATGTCCTTTCTATTTCCAGGCCACGGAGGATCCTGCGTACTCGTATGCAGGACTCTGACCCCCATCCATCACTCTTAACGCTTGTTCCACTCCGTCCTTGAGTCCTGACAGGAATATGTCCAGTCCAATATCCATTAAGTGAACACCGTCGGGCCGTATGAGGCCTGCTTTATCTCCTTCCAGTTGTCGGTGTTGTATCACTACACCGCCTCTGTCTCTTCTAAATTTTGCCATCCGAATATTTATTACCCGCCTTGTCCGTACGATGGCCGTGATGTCTCGCGCACCTTGCCTTACCGCTATCGGCACAATCTCTGACCATACTATAGTTAGTTTTGTGCAAAATTCTCTGAAGCTCTCAGTGTCTAGATTCATTATTACCATTAGTTATGCGCTCTTGTGATGACCTAGGTCGTTTTCCCCGGCCTATATAACTAAGATGACCAGACCT
Organism: Phyllobates terribilis; assembly: GCF_046119375.1. Taxonomy (NCBI): domain Eukaryota; kingdom Metazoa; phylum Chordata; class Amphibia; order Anura; family Dendrobatidae; genus Phyllobates; species Phyllobates terribilis. Next base: position 60,507,067 of record NW_027362763.1, read on the forward strand.
CTTGCCTCTCTCCCTACCTTGATTACCTCCATTAGTACCTGTGGCCATAGCAGGCCTCTAATACCTCTCCAGTTGAAATATGTGTTATGAAACTCTAATTTCCTCCCGCCTGGGCGGACTTTCGCCCTTTTTTCTGCCCAATATATATACTAGTGGTCTATCACCCACACTGTTGGCTTAGCGTCACCTGTAAAAGAAACAAACCACGTTAGGATAACAAGTCCGGTCTTATGTATCTCGCCAAACACGTGGATCGCCATCTCCCTATCCTCTGAACTTCCGTTTCTGACAGTCCTGCTCTTGCTGCTTCCGTGGCCGCGCCTATGCGGAATGAGTGTGTCCCGTAATCTTTGGGGTGGTTCCCAGCCGATGTTATGCATTTATTAAATATAGCTTGGAACTGGTATCTTGATAATGGCGTTCCATCAATGTGTGATAGGAAGAAATTACTTTGTGATCTGATGGTTATATATGTTTTTACTATTGTTACCCGACTCAGTGTACCGTTTGTGTGTTGTAGAAGTACCCAAGTGCCCCTGCCCGCTAGAACCGTTTTCGATTGGCGTATGCGTAGACGTATTGCATTATTGGCTATGACTACGTCCTGGTGTAATAAGCCTCCACTGGTGGTAATTTTGGATTGAGGCACTAATTCGCTTATGCATAGCGCCCCGAAGAAGGCGATCGCAAATGCAGTAGACAGTAGTATTGCTTCAAATTGAGAGTGTCATGTTAATGGTGTTAGGGATATGATGTGAGAAATCAGTTTTAGTGACACAGGACGGGATGTCTACACTCCTGACTTGGCTGACCCCTTTTCCACCCTTTTATGGATTGTCTGATGATGAATCTTTGTCACATCTCCCCAATTCAGTAGTTGGAAGTGAAATGCTACTCCGGTCAGACACCGCTGCGCTGACGCCCCTGATATGCCCCTCATCATTAGCTGGTGGAGAAATTCTATTGTGACTTGTGATCTGGCTTGTTCACATTGGTCAACCGTTCTGCCTGCTACTAGTCGAGTCCACTCTTCCCATGCCTTACCGTATGCTTGCCACGTCGACGGGGCAACTGACGCTCTGATTAATGGCATCAACTATTTGCCACTAGATCCCATAGGGAGGGTAGGCAACTGTTGCCCGATGGGTGGGCGTTGGGGAAGAGCTCTGTGAAAATCTGCCAATTGAGTTGTGATAAAGCGTTAGCAGTAGCTTTAGACCCCTCAGCATCGTGGCTAGCGCGGACCCATACATTGTGTTTTAGGCATAGGAATGCTAGCCGGCGTATTAGGCCTAGCACTGGGAGAGACGATGATGCCATCTTATTAATGCAGTGCGCTAGGCTGGTGTTTTTTGTTATGAAGCGTATATTTTTGTTAGCCAGGCGCGCGCCCCATATTTCTATTGCTACCACTATTGGGAAGAAAAATTATTTTCAGGGCTAGATGCAGCTAAAAATTATTATTCATTTCAAAGCTGGTGGAGCTTGGTATAGATGGCCTAATACAATGAGTACCACACACTGCTACAAGCCCAAATATTTTTTCAGAGCAAGATGCAGATAAAAATTATACTGAATTTGCAACCTGGTGGAGGTTAGTATAGATGGACTAATAGAACAAGTCTCACACACTGCTACAAGCCGAAATATTTTTTCAGAGCTAGATGCAGAAAAAAATTATATTGAATTTGCAACCTGGTGGAGGTTAGTATAGATGGACTAATAGAACAAGTCCCACACACTGCTACAAGCCGAAGCCCAAATATTTTTTCAGAGCTAGATGCAGATAAAAATTATATTGAATTTGCACTTGTTCCTCCCTCGATATAATGTCCCATGCAGGATGTCACTTGTTCCTCCCCCCATATAATGCCCCATGCAGGATGTCACTTGTTCCTCCCCCTATATAATGCCCCATGCATTATGTCACTTGTTACTCCCCCCATATAATGCCCCATGCAGGATGTCACTTGTTCCTCCCCCCATTTAATGCCCCATGCAGGATGTCACCTCCCCCCATATAATGCCCCATGCAGGATGTCACCTCCCCCCATATAATACCCCATGCAGGATGTCACATCCCCTCCATATAATGCTCCATGCAGGATGTCACCCCCTCATATAATGCCCCATGCAGGATGTCACTCCTCGCCCCATATAATGCCCCATGCAGGATGTCACCTATCCCCCACATATAATGCCCCATGCAGGATGTCACCTCTCCCCCCATATAATGCCCCATGTAGGATGTCACTTGTTTCCCCCCGTATAATGCCACATGCAGGATGTCACTTGTCCCCCCCATATAATGCCCCATGCTGGATGTCACCACCCCCCATATAATGCCCCATGCAGGATGTCACCTCCCCCCCATATAATGCCCCATGCAGGATGTCACCTCCCCTCCATATAATGCTCCATGCAGGATGTCACCCTACCATATAATGCCCCATGCAGGTTGTCACCTCTCCCCCATATAATGTCCCATGCATGATGTCACCCTCCCATATAATGCCCCATGCAGGATGTCACTTGTTCCTCCCCCATATAATGCCCCATGCAGGATGTCACCCCCCCATATAATGCCGCATGCAGGATTTCACCGCTCCCCCATATAATGCCCCATGCAGGATGTCACCTCTCCCCCCCATATAATGCCCCATGCAGGATTTCACTTGTTCCTTCCCCGATATAATGTCCTATGCAGGATGTCACTTGTTCCTCCCCCCATATAATGCCCCATGCCTCCATACATTTTTAAAAAAAATCAAATACCTCACTTCTCACCTGTTGCCGTTGCTCCCGACCCCTCACCCGCGCCAGCGTCTTCCAGCTCTGCGCTGTGACGGCTCAGAAGAGAGTGTGGTGTAAAGACGTCACCGCGCCCTCAGACCTGAGACGCCCCCGACTGCTCAGGGCCCCGGCACTTGCCTGGGTGCGCCGGGTTCTGACGCCGGCCCTGCCCTAGCGGTACGTGTTGGTGCCTCTGCGCCACGTCAGCTATCCCTGATTGACCCTGTATTCCCCTATACACCCATACAAATGTATAACACTGTATATAATGGATAGAAATTCCAAACTGTGACACAGGTTAAACCACGCGAAGTCATTTACAGAAAAAACAGTAAGTATACAGTCTGTCAATCATGAATGGGCTGTTAGACGCCTGGACACGGACACTCTCGTGCATTGGGGACTTATTGATGTCTCACTCTTGCCCTCATTCCTATTAATTCCTTCTCCTAAACATGGCCCCCTGATCAACCCTACACCAGGAGGGGGAGATACGCACTGGGACAGCTGGCACTTGTAGTGCCATAGATTTGCCCTTCAGGACATGTCGGTTGCAGGCTGTATCATCTCATGCCTGAAGTCTACCTGATCTGGGCTGATCATTAACGCTGAGTCTATGGGCTACAGAGAAGTCTTTGTTTTTCATGTGAAATATTGCTGACTTTCTTCGTATATCAGTGTCTGTCTTTAGAAAGGCTGATATTGTCCTTGAGGCTGTGCCGGGGATTGTATGCAGCCTTATTTTTTGTCTCTGAGTGTTGGTTATACCCAAATCTTGGTTTAGAAGCATCACCATTACTAGCACTATTGCACTGTATTCCTCTGCTCCTAGTGTTTGTGCTCTTTGAGGACCACAGAGGGGAATCAATGACTTCTTGTGCATTTTCCTTCATCGAGTGACTGATCCCCTATAAATGCTATTAGAGGGGAGCTATTGGGTCATTTTTGTATTATTGATCTGTATGGAATCCATATTTATACATCTATGTTCTTTCATTTCCCTTCTGGGACCTTGAATAACGGTCTGTGCTGAAAGATGTGAATCTGATTATATGTGCAATCTAATCGATTGACGGCACTGATATCGTCTCCTAACAGCCCATACCTGTCAGCTAAACCATCCCCTTCTTCATGATTGACAGACTGTATACTTACTGTTTTTTCTGTAAATGACTTCACGTGGTTTAACCTGTGTCACAGTTTAGAATTCATATCCATTATATACAGTGTTATACATTTGTATGGGTGTATAGGGGAATACAGGGTCAATCAGGGATAGCCGACGTGGCGCGGGGGCACCAACACGTACCGCTAGGGTGTTAAGCGTCCGCTGGTAGGTAGGGTGCCGGCCTGCTAGGGAACCTAGGGAGAGTTTGCCTGTGTCTTTACACCTACCTCATTACCCTCACCCCAATACACAGATACCTATATTTAAGGATGGGTTTCTTGTTTTTTTACTATGAAGTAAATACTTTTAATAATAATTGAATAAAAGTTAATTTTTAAGGGGTTGTTTTGTTCTTTTTGGTCAGAGTATTATAGAGACCATGTTATACGATTGTGTTCAGTAAGGGAGATGATAATAGAAATCCATTTATCCGGAATTCAAACATTAATTCCAATAGTCTGGACAGAGTGCCGTGATTTATAGCACTTGTCTATATAATAACCATGAATGTTTGATAGAACAGCGGATCGGTGGATGCCGGATTAACACTTTATAGTAACAATCCCACTGAGATGAGGAGTATATTGGATATTTTGGTGAAATCAGATGGGGAGACAGACTGTACCCTGTTCAGTGAACTGTTACCTAGAAGGGATTTTTCAAAGTAACAGTCGTTCTAATTTTTATTTCATAAATCAATATTAATTTCAGTCTCAATTCATGGGTAAAATCTGTAAAAAAAAAAATTTCGGTGAAGACAGATTTTCCCATTTACTGATAGTTGGTGCTTTTGAAATACTACGGAGGAGGGATGAGATAAAGGCAAAGACAGACATTGTACTGCACGTTCTCCGGAAACGATAGTTACTGTGCTCCATAGAACATTACAAGCACCAGCTGTCATCTCCTATCGCTGTAATGGGGAAAATCTGAAGTCACTAAAGACACATTTTACCTGTGAATTGAGAATAAATGATAAATTTAGGAGGAGAAAGAAGAAGATTTCCCTGATAAGATATTGTACAAATTTTCTTATTTTCATGTGCACTATTGATTTATGGGGAAATAATAAAATAATATGTCGGTTACTCTTTAGTCACTTTATAAAAGAAAAGTTGTAGAACTTTGTACTATACTTTATGAATATGTTAGTTTGTACGGAGCCCCGGACTCTCCCCGGAGCAGCGGATACAGTTACATCCAGTGCAGACAATGCTCTGTGAGCAAAACTCCAGACTGATACATTGTAACAAGCTATTAGATTGTGGCTGATATATATTGTGCTCAGGAGCATTTTCTAGACTGGATACAATGTATCCGCTGAGAGCAGGAGCAGCAATGTGCAGGATTACGGCCTCCGAATGGAAACAGAACCGTCCTCATTCACTGACATCAAACAGAGATCCTGAAGATGGTGAGAGATGAAACACAAAGTGGAATAACACAAAGATGTAGAAGATTTCATTTATTCACTGATTTACCGCTGCTCCCATCACTAGTGGTGACGTTACATTTATTAAAGAGACAGGACACATAATAAGTTGCAGTTTCCTCTCTACTGTAATACAATGGATTCAGCTTTGTTACAGCAAACATGAGTTACACAAACAAGTTTCCCCTCTTCTCCTGTTTGCAATGATGTGAATTATTCTCCATGTTCTCCCCATCTTTCCCTATCTCTCAGGTGGCCGTCCTGGTCTCCTTCAGCTCATCGGCCTTTCTACCAGAGGAGGATTTGCCCCATAATCAGGAAGGATCTAGGGGTGAAGAGCTCCCTCTAGAGGGCAGACAGAGATGTCCTGGAAGAAGGAACCGGTGCCTGACGACCAGTATGACAGTGGACACCAGTCTGATTGACAGCAGCTCTATGGACGGCTTGGAGCAGATGGAGGACGGTCACACCCGCTCTCTGTCCCCCTGGGAATACAGGTAATATCACAACCTGTCACATTACAAGCAGCGCTGAATAGTGATACAGTCCGGTGGAGATTCCCGGAGTCTCCTATAGAAGGACGTCTAGTAAAGTATAGAAAGAAAATAATCTTTTCAGTAGAGTTACAATAGCAGGGAATAGCTTGTCAGGATGTTGTTATAACCCCTTTAGTGGAGAATAACGTCTTCCCACCTTCTAGCCGCCTCTCGTTCTTCTTTTCCTGCCTACAAGCTCCCAGTAACCGTTCAGATATCTCCCCTGTCCCCAAATAGTCTTCAGGGGAGGAGGGAGATGCAGCTGCAGTTATTAGGAATAAAACATGAAGGAGAGAAGCTGAGAGCGCGCGGCGCGGCTCTGACATCACCCAGAATAACCTTGTATGGAGGGAGAAACTGGAGATTTATAGAGCAGAAGACTGAAGAAAAAGCATCGAGAATCTGCAGGATAAGAACAAGGAGCGCGGACATGGACCAGGTGTTACACAGCTTCTCTCACTATTTTTATTCCCAGTCTCAGCACAGATCCCAACAGGTTTCCTTTCGTCATTGCCGAGCCCGATTGTCTCACTTTTGCTTGTATAGACGTTGATGGCCATGAAAGTCCATGGCACTGGTATTGTCGATGGTCCGTTTAACCAAACCATCCAATATTAATACCTATCTTCCCGTGAAATTCCTTTACTTAACTAAAATAAGACCAAAACACCATATACTTTGGGAAAAACTGGCCACAGCAGCCTTTATTTAAACAAAATTACATAGATAAGTAATTGATTAACACCCAATGGTAGGAGGGTCCTTGAAGCTCCAAAGATCTGGTGATTAACATAAACCAACAATCAACACCAACTTGCCCACAGCCGATACCCCACTGGCTCGAGAGCACAACAACCCAACATGGGTTCCAATAATTACTTCCACTTCCCGGCTCCGACATTGCCTGTCGTGAGACCCCCAAAACCAGATCAGCAATCAATGTTTTCCAATTAAGGAATCCATACCCAAATGGACCCCTTATACCAATTTAAAACCAACTTCAAGGACCCCCAACTGCCACAACGAGGGCACTTTGAATATCTCAAATGCCCGAGACCCCCCCCCCAAACGAAAAGCTATGGCCCTCTCAATGCCCTCTTCTAACCCCAAGGCCCACATGTCAATACCTACTGCGTTCAAATGCACCCCGTCCGCCAACCAAAATTCACCCTCTCCTCTCTCTAACTCAAAGTGCCGTACAGCGATCCCCCCATTCCTAGTAACAAAACTAGAGACTGCCCTATTAACTTTAATCCTGACTTTATTGATCTTCACCACTGACCTAGCCCTCCGCCAACATCTTCGAGGAACAATCTCCGACCAAACAATAAACAAGCCTGGAAATGCCACCCACAAACGCAACAAATCATGTTTAACATCCCTTATCAACTCTCTAAAAGGGCGTGAACCTAGGTCGTTCCCCCTCACGTGCAACACCAAAATGTCAGGTGACCTATCTAAACGCGCACTGTGATGTACCTCCTGCAGCACTCTGGACCAAGTCATGCCTCTAAAGCCCAACCACCTAATCACAGCTGTTTCTCTGTCAAAACCGAGCTGCCTTCCTGCAGGCCTTATATCCGCCCTCAGTGCTCCCCAGTGCACATAGGAGTGTCCCAGAATCCATACCAACGCGGAATTGGAACCTGCAGAAAATACAAACAAACTTGAACAACTCTCGCAATAACAACACTTGCCATAAATCAAACATTAAAGTTGTATTTTACCCTGAGCCTGAGGTCTGATATAACTCCGATAACGCCTCGATTCCCAACGCCCAATGCGCTGTATAGTCTCCCCACTAAGACCACCCGCAGCCGCTTTCGTTGCTGCTCCAATCCGAAACGAGTGCGACCCAAAATGGGATGTATCTAACCCTAATGAATTTAAACACTTCCTAAATACCGCTATGAACTGATATCTGGACAAGAAGGACCCATCCTCATGACACAATAATGGACCACCCTGCTTTGGTTCAGACTCCCTAAACAGTTGCAAGCATCTTAACGGACACATAATGGAATTCCCAATTGCTCTCAAAACTACACGCCTCCCTTTTCCCTACTGGTCCATTTTAGATTTCCTGATCCAAAATTCCACACCTCCTGAGGTACCAATCACATCTGCTGTCAAAAGCCCCCCGCCCACTGACCTGCTGGGTGACACGATCTCACCCAACCTCAACGATCCAAAGAAGGCCAGGGAGAAGGCCAATCTAAAAAGACAGATTTCAAACCTGGAACAACACATAGAAGGTAACACCCCCCCAATCTTTTACAAAATTCCAAATGAAACCGGCCTCCTGGAGTCCTTTTGCCCTTTCCCCTTCCGAAACCCCTTCAAAGCCTGTTTGATCAAAAAACTTTTTGTCAAATCTCTCTGATCATGAAACCTAAAACCAAAAGCCAAAGCCGCCATAGTCCGAGAGATTTTTGCTACAGACCAACCCTCCTCAGCCCCTTGACTAATCCATGACAATAGTACACCTAACTGATCGTCATCATGAGCCATAAGCCCGACTGTATTAAACAACCGATCTTCCCACAAATGCCAAATAGACTGATACGCCTCCCAAGTTCCCCCCGCCAACGATGACCTAATCAGCGACTCCGCGGCCCACATACCACCTTCCAAAGCTCCGGAGGGCACTCCAGCCCCTTGTCTGCCGCCTCTGGTGCCAACTGCCGGAAGCGCTCCCACTAAAAATGAGAAAGTGAGTCAGCAATGGCATTCTGGACTCCCGGTATGTGAGACGCTGTCACATAAACATCCATGGAAAGGCAAGTCAGCACTAACTGTAGTAGAACCCTAATCACTGGAGGTGAGGATGCTGTACTGTTATTAATTGCACACACGACCCTCATGTTGTCGCAATAAAACCGCAATAAAATATTTTGCAGTTCCCCCTTCCACAAATATATTGCCACCAAAATGGGAAAAATATCTAATAGGGCTATGTTCTTTACCAATCCTGATGTTACCCACTCTGTAGGCCAACTGGATGCACACCATCGACCTCTAAAGTACGCCCCAAAACCTGAACTTCCCGCCGCATCCGTGTACAACTCCAAAGCACAATTGTCCTGTACTTCCTCCATGAGCAAAGAGCGTCCGTTATATTGCTCCAAAAATTTCTCCCATACTACCAAATCGTCTCTGTGTTCAGCCGACAAACGCATGTAATGATACGGCAATTTTAGACCCGCCGTAGCGCTGGCTAACCGGCGAGAAAAAATTCTCCCCATAGGAATAATGCGAGATGCAAAATTAAGTTTCCCAAGAAGAGACTGTATTTCTCTCAAAGTCATTTTCTTTAACTTCCTAGCCCATGCGACCTCTTCCTTCAACGCCTTGCCTTTCTCCTCAGGCAACCTAAATTCCCAATTCACTGAATCGATTACAATTCCTAAGAAACAAATGGTGGTAGTTGGACCTTCGGTCTTTTCTGAAGCCAAAGGCACTTCGAAACTCTCTGCTACCCACTGAGTCGCTCTCAGCAAAATTTCACAACATGAAGAGTCACCCAAACCGATGCACAGAAAATCATCCAAGTAATGTATAATGGATTTGAGCCCTGTCACATCCTGAACGACCCATTCCAAAAATGTGCTGAAAGCCTCAAACAAGGAACAAGATAGAGAACATCCCATGGGCAAACATCTATCTACGAAAAACTTGCCCTCCCAGTAACAACCCAACAACCTAACACTTTCAGGATGAACAGGCAACAACTGAAACGCTGATTCCACATCCGTCTTAGCCAGCAATGCCCCTTTACCACACTGTCTGACCCACCGAGCCGCCTCATCAAATGATGTATAAACCACGGAACATAGTTCCGGATCAATCCCATCATTCACTGACTTTCCCCGCGGATAGGAAAGATGGTGAATGAGCTTAAACTTATTAGGCTCCTTTTTGGGCACCACCCCCAATAGCGATACTACTAAATTCGAAAAAGGAGGATCGGCAAACGGACCGGCCATACGCCCCAAAGCTACCACTTTTTGTAACTTAGCAGAAACCACCTCCGCATATTGATCTGCTGATCTAAGATTTTTCAACACCCGGGGAATCTCAAATGGAGGTGGAGGAATTTTAAAACCGTCAGCAAAACCTGATACTAACACTGCAGCTTTTTCCCTATCGGGAAACCTACTTAGATAAGGGAGCATCGCGGTTAGTTTCACCGGTGTCTCCCCCTTGAGAATTGTTGGCCCCTGGCTTAGCCTTCTTTTTGAAACTTCTGGCAGCACCGTGTGATGATCCACTGCAGTGCGAGCAAAGGTGCTTGAACCTGCAGTTGGCCCCAAATTTACACTGGCCGTCGTTGAACTGCCAGCATAAGCCCAGTTTCTGCGTTCCCGCTTGCCCTGACGTGCCTCCGCTCCCCTGCGTACTTGATTGACCCCCAGAATGGCCGGCAAAACCGGCCCCTCCATGAAAGGAATGCCCCAATCTAGAAGGAGCCATCACCCGTAACCAAAGGCCAATGTCCTTCTGATCCCATCTTATGGCAGGACGAATAGCTTTTCTCTGACGAAACTGCTCGTCATAACGAAACCATGCTTGACCCCCATAAGTTCTTTGAGCTTCGCCAATAGCATCCATATAGCAAAACAAGGGAGAGCAATTCTCCGGTGCTTTTTCACCTATTACGTTCGCCAAAATGGCGAATGCCTGCAGCCAATTAGTAAAACTCTGCGGGATTAAGAGCCACCTTTTCTTTTCCTCCTCCTCCTTCTTACTATCATCCTTCTTACTTTTTTCCAGGTTAAATTTCACCAGAGGCAAAAGAGAAAAAATTTAGACGTACTCATCTTTCCAAATTTTTTCCCTCACCTCTTTCTTGAGGTGTGCACCTAACGGACCCTCAAAACACATGTAAACCTCGCCGTGAGACCTATCATCCAAATGAATTCTACACTCTTTTTTTTTTTCTGTCTGCACTGACACCGAAACGGGCTCGGGCAATTGGCTCGCACCCCCAAGTCTATTACCTAAACTGTTCAGCCCGCCCCATTGCGGGCTCACCCATGCGGCTAAATGTCCCAAAACAGCACTACTACCCCTTTCCAAATGCAACAATAAGTCCCTCACGTTTGCTAAAACCTCGCTCACAGTCTCCCCAACCTGTTTCTGACTTGTACCCCCAGCCACTGACCCCCGATTAGCACTTAAACCTGGGGATAAAAAATTCTGGGATAACGAACAAGACATAGAACCCAACTCACCGGGTTGCAGAGGAGCTGTGGTCCCCCCAGCCAATATTCCCGACTCCAGCCGTCCATCCCGACTTCCGACTCCTCCCATTGGGCCCTCTATCTCTTGAGGCCCGAGCACCGCCGATGCACTGGATCCCGCCGACGCAGCCCTGTAAGGCCGAAAGTTACTGACATGCACTGGAGTTGAAGAAGGACCAAGGGGTTGTGTATGAGGGGACATATTAATATCACCCTGCCCGCAAGGTCTGTGCATTGGCATCCGATCCTGAATTTAACGCTGCCCAGAGACCATCTGTAAGGGCCGGTAGCAACACTTGCCTGTTATCACCACCCGATTGCTGCCCATCGTGGATAATCCCGCCGTCTACTGTGTCTGAGGAGGCGGGCCGCCCGACCGGAGCATCGCCGAGGCCACTCCCCGTGACGTCACTGGTGTTGAGAGGACTGGCGCGTGTAGGCCCCTTCCCGAACGCAGGCTGCGGCCTACTAACCGCTGCGTGACACGCGTTGGCGAGCGGATTCCTCCCAGACCGGGGCCTGCTGCTGCGCTTCCTGATCGGCACCCGGCCTGGAGGGTCCCCGGAGGGGCTCCTGCGCTGTGTCTGGGGAGCTAAATCAGGCGACAGCCTGGCAGGAGGTCGCGCCCGACGGGAACGCCGCTCAGGCTGTGCTGACACAGCCACCGTCCCCGCTCCCCTTCCGACGATCGCCGCTACCTGCTCTTCCAGCCAGCCCGCAGGGTGCGACTCTGCAGCAGCCCTGAGGGATTCAAACAGCTGCGCCGTGGAACGCCATGAGGTACGCAGCATGATGTGGGGGAGACAACTCACCACCCTTGTGAGCGGGAAAATGTGACGCACCTCCCCTCCCTGGCTCTTAAACCCCCCCCCCGTTAAACCCCTCCCAATGCTAATAGCCTTAGCCAGTCCCTCCAACCCATCGTCATGCAGGCCTTCATCCAAGCCTGCGGGGGAGGGGGCGGCTGTACTCCGGCCAGTCCTCACCTGATCTCCTTCCCCATCCAGTAGGAGGTGATGGTCCTACGACGGGAGCAGAAAGGCTGCAGCTTCTCCTACAGCATGGAGGGCGAGGTGGTAACTCTGGGCTGCACATGTGTCAGACCGACCATCAGCTATTACTGAATATGTGGAAATATGGATGATGGACGCTTGATTGTCAACTTTTAAGATTTCTTGAGAATTTTTTATTTAAATAATAAAATAAAAGCAACTTTAATTTTTTTATAGTGTTGTCTCTGGTTACAATAGGTTTTGGGGTTTGTTAGCAGCTACTTGTCCATTACACAGGTCCATGTTATGGTGGAACATACTGGTATCATCAGAGGACACATGCCGTATATTCTCATTGTATAGGGCCATGCTGCTCTTTCAGGTGTCCTCAAGTTCATATGGAGGTGTCTTTTCTTCTTTAGATTCCAATACAATGTTTCTAGGGAAAGTTCCTCCATAAAAAGAAATCTAATATGGCAGAACGTCTGCAGCTCCGTAATATGAGGGAATCTGTGTGACGCTCTACAGGCGATGTGCAAATGGGCCTTCACCTTAAAGGTTTGGAACAAGATGGTGCGTTATCACTTATCCATAGGACAGGGGATAATTACTGATCGCTTGGGGCCCAATCACTAAAGACCCCACTAATCCCAAATGTGGGCTCCATAATGAATGGAGTGGAAGTCAAGTCTGTGGATCCCTCATTGTGTATGGGATTGTTGGATTGCCGAGACTAGCGCTCATTCTCAGGATTCCAAGACACCTACAAGATGGCGGATGAGACTATAAATTATCTTGAAAGTTTCTGACATTGCTGAAAATCAGGTTTTTGGCCATTATAAAATACTTTGAGGCTGATATATTAAGACTAAAGTTGTGCATGGACTGAAGTAGCATTACTGGCAGAAGAAACGCCAACGCTCTTGCAGAATTTGACAGGTGGACATAGCCATGTCCCATCCAGTCCCGGCTCCTCTCTAGCTCTGCCCATTTTGGCGGAGTTTCTTCAAACTAGCAAAAAAAAAATTAAAAGTCAGAACATTTCTGTACAACTCCTCTTTGCTCAATTTTTTTTAATACCTTTCAAAGCAGATTACGCCAGTTTTCTGACAAAAAAAGCTATGATGAAAGTTTTTGGTAAGTCCATTACTACACACCACCAAAAACCCACCTCTCCCAGGGGCTTGCCTATAATAAGTGCAGGGTTTACTGTTTCCTTCGTGCCCTAGAAACTAGGGGAGCCAAAAAGGTCCCTTTGTCCCATATGTAAAGAGTCTAGATTATTACTACTAAAGACCTGTGTCAGTTGGAGGAACTGATGGAGATTTAGCATCTGGGCCCTCGAGCTTCTGGATACATCACTGATCACCCTTATACTAAAATAAGGATATGGCAGCATCATGTTCTGTCTCAGGCTCTGGAAGATGTGTGAAGGTAAGGAGTAAAATGGGTTCTGAGGAAAACAGGGAAATCCTGGAGAAAACCTTTTGCAGGTGACGGAGCGCAACATGCAGCCCGGGCTCCACAGTATGTAGATGGCCGTGCCACACTCTCTGCCCTGAAGTCCTTGTGAGATCCGGGTCAGCATCCGCTATCGACTGCTCCCATGTATCTTCTCTAGCTTGTGGCTTAAAGTGATGCCCAGCATGGACAAGACAGCGCTAATGGCACACAATGTGGCTAGCATGGCATCAACGGCAATGTTATGGAGGCACAGTGTGGCTGACACTGTTATGGGGGCATTGTGTATGAACTGGTAAATCATCAGCACTGGAGGTCCTATGTAAGTAGATCCCACCATTCACCAGGCACCTAAATCAGAGGAACGTACCGCCCCCTACTCCAGGTAGAAAAATGTAAAACCGTCCATGTTGTTAATGTTGTGTAATATAAATGATTTTCCTGCATAAGTTGCTGAATATTCTTTATTATTTGCTGTTAAAAATTTGTTATTAGTCATTATTATAGGTGGAGATTGTCTTACTGACCCCACAGCCCTAGTGAGAAGGGTGGTCTCAGAAGTGATCACTAGAATACAGAAGGTTATGTGACAGTGGGGATGTGACCCCTGGGCTCCCCAGGACGCCCAGAACTGAATCCAACTCGTCCCTGTGCATAACACTTATGTAGAGCCATATTAGGTAAAAAGGTCCAAGTCTATGGATAAAATCTATAGATCAGAACATGTTTTTTCTACATTGACCGTCATTCTTAGGTGTAACAGAATCACTGGTCCTCGCCTTCACTTCTGGTTGAGGTTTAGAGGATTAATGGGAGACATGTAACAGATATTCTCCTGTTTGGAGCCCACCCCTCAAACATGTTTGACGTATAGTACTGACGCCACATAAATGTCTATTAAACCCAAAGGGACATTAATCAATTTGAAAGTTTTATTTTTAAATTAAAAATTGCATGGAAGGAAGAGGAGATGTTCTTGGAGGAACCTCCTTCTTCAGCAGATGTTCCTTGCTGGTCAGGAGGCTACATGTAGATGGTGCCAGTCCTTCCATACAGGTACAGCATTGATGGTGGACGCGCTGTACTTTTCTCAGGGCACTAAACGCGGCGGTTTTCTGCCCTCGCGATGTTTATGGAGCCGCGGTGACAGACACCAAATAAGCAGCTTTCTCGGATGGAGTGAGCAGCCCTGGATAGTCCACGCCGGCAGGATGAGATCACCCGGCGGAAGAGAGAACCTATGAGAAGAGACGTAACACTGATATCACTAACAGGACTCCATATCAGAGGACACGGCTGTGCGGTCACTGTGGCCGGACGGCAGAGGAATCATCCATACACAGGTGACCCTTATTAACATGACATTACTTGCAGTGTGCCTCAGTGTTGCCTTATAATCAGTTATGTAAACCTCAGTGTAACATTGAGGCAATAAAGGGGTCAGTATGGGGCAGTGGGCGCAGGATTCGGGTCAGTTTGGCAGAAGACTAAAAGGCCCCTTATAACTTTTAATGAATAAAAGAATGGAGATTTTTACAGAATGAACTGCTTATTGCTTTATAGGGAGAAAAAAGTAGTAATTTTCTGATCCTTTATGTGCACGTTCACATTACACGTTTTGATCATAGGCTGTAATAGGATGTCATATAGAACTGTACACACCTGACAATGGGGAGGACTCGCTGTCCTTAGCAGTAAAACACTGCTTGTCTACATCAGGTTTGGAAGGGGAAGATTCTTGCTGCCTGTTTGATAGAAGAAAAACATATAAATTACAAGTAAAAACAATAAGAACAACCGTCTGCAAGGCCGGTTAGGACATTTGGATAACATAGAGGAGGCACCCTGCTCAGTACCCACTTCTGTCACTAAGAATGGAGAATTACTAGTAATATTGGCCTGTAATAAGTTGGAAATGATTGACTGGTCGCAATGATTGGCTGTTATCGACGGCGTTATCACAAGCCAGAACCACAGTGATCATCAATCATGGGGTGGTGGCGCTGGATATAGTACTGAGTTACACTTATCTTACAGTTGATCTTCTGATATATCAGATCCAAACCCTATAATAATAATTTACTCACATATCTGAGTGTTTTGCACTCTCTGGGGAATACACTGGAGGTGGCTTCAGTTCTTCATCGTTCATCACCCTGGTATTGGTGGAAGAGAGCTAAAACATAGAGAAAAATAAAATAAATATCTATTTAAACTTTATTTTAATTATAGGTTTTATAGATCTTACCGGTCACACTTACTTTAGAAAGCCTTTGAGACGATGATATAAAGTTCAAGCTTTCTGGCCAGTCATTGTCCTCGGTTGTGTCCCCCTCATCTGAATCAATAAGTTCATAATTGCTACATTGAGCTGCAAGGTATAAGTGTTATTAGAGATTATTGGTATAAGACCCGGTCACGGAAAGTCACCATTTTATTACTAATAATTATGGGGACTGGTTGTCACATAAAATGAAAGACAAGACACACAACAGCTTTCTGCAGATGACGTCTCATTCTACTTACGGTCAAAGTAGCCGGTGTCCTCTTCTGACTCAAAGTCAGGAATGAAATGCGGCTCCTTACTTAGAAGACTGTCAAAGTCCATGCCACATAGGAATGGATGCATTTTGATCTCTTTAGCTCCTCCTGGGAAAGGAAAACAATAAAAAGTGTTATAGACATTTTCAGACAGACAGCTCCATATCTGAACAGTTTATGTTAATTTGAACTGAAGACGTAACAGAGCTGATGTGAAGAAAACTTGCTGAAAGTCAGAGCATGAAGAAAGGGAATGAACAAGCAGGTAAAGCAGAGCACCTCAGTGCTGATCCTCAGGGGCGTGATCATTTATCTGGTCACAGAGGTGAAATAAGTCATTATTAATACTATTATATACATTACCTGTCCCAAGTCTATGTGCCGGATCTTTTCTGAGCAGCTCAGTGATGATGTCCTGAGCATCAGGTGGAGGAGTGCGATTATCAAATGCCCAAGTTATCTCATCTGTTGTATAAAAAGAAAATGTTACAGAAAATAAAACCTCTTCATTTACTTTATTAAACCAAAAATCTTTTGTATTAACACAACAAGTAACTAAACCACAGAACCAATTAAAGCAAATAACAATGACACCACACCGCATTCAGATTATTTTACTTACCCCTTAATATACTGCAGTAAGTCTCATATTTGGAATCCCCATGAAATGGTACACGGAATAGAAGGAATTCGTGTAGGATGATCCCTACCGACCACCAGTCCACAGGCCGCCCATAGCCTTCCTGTAAGATGACTTCAGGGGCGATGTATTCAGGGGAGCCAGCAATCTGGAAAGCAACAGAAGAAGGAGATGAGGAGCCGAGAAAATAATTGTGATGAATAACATCAGAGGAAAACGTTTTCTAGATGAGAAGATATCAGAGAAGAAGAAATAGATGAGAAGAGTAAAGAACAAGATCCTGTAAGTAAAGCCGACCTCATCATCACGGAACTCTCTGGTGACGTCCTCGGTTGGAGCCTTGTAGGTTTCTGATGTTGGTCTCATGAGGCCGAGTTTGGAAAGTCCGAAGTCCGTGACTTTAATATGACCAGATGCCGATACCAGGAGGCTGTGAAAAAACAGACGGTGTCAGCCCCAAGTAATAACCCATAGACTTTATGATAATCTCAAAATTTCTTCCTCCTAGAGGGGGCACTTACTTCTCAGGCTTCAGGTCTCGGTGCACCACACCAAAGCTGTGCAGGTATTCCACAGCCAGGACTGTTTCTGCAATGTACTTTCGGGCCAAGGGGACAGGTAAAGGTCCATAGATGTTCATAAGACTGCCACAGTCTCCTCCTACAGGAGAAAGCAAATATGACAGGAGAGGGTTTGTTACAATGTAAATTACACATGATGCGTGTGAATGAGAAATAAGCGGAGACATTGGGGCAGGATGTCACACATAGAGATATACTGTGTAATAATGCAAAAGAAAAACAATGGAGCGTACCCTAATAGTAACTAGGACTGCGCTGAATGTCTATGAAGCCAAACCACAAATGTGCAAAAGCTGCAGAAATAAGTGCAAGGAAACAACGTCCCATATAAAAATGTGAAGCTATACTATGTATATACATGTGTATGTGCAGTATATGTGTATATAGATGTGTATGTGCAGTGTGTGTGTCATGACATGATTATATTTAAATAAGTTTTTTTTTATTCAAAAATAAATGTGGATTGTTGTTCATGAGAAAACAATAAGGCATGCCCTAAAAATAAGCCCTAACCCATCTTTTGGAGCAAAAAATGATATAAGACCTTGTCTTATTTTTTGGAAAAACATTGTACAAACTGTTAAAATTCAGTCAAACCCTCCTTTATCTATAGTGAAAATTTCTGCCACATAATCAGTTTTCTGGCATTTTGATAACAGATAACTTATAGTAAAAGCAGTGTGGACATGTAACCATCTATGTGGCCACATTCTGCTTATGGAGAAGGTCCTAGAGATGAGCAGACCAGCGCTGGATAGATACGATGGATATGTCCTACCTGGTACATACTCCATGACCATGCACAGATGACGTGTAGTTGGAAAGGAGCACAACATGGAGGCCACGAAGGGACAATCTGCGAATGTTAGGATGTCCCTCTCTAGAAAAGCCCGTTCAAGTCTTACTGGATCTTTCAGCTTCTGCTTGTCCAGTTTCTTCATGGCGTATAACTGTTTGGAGTCTTTTTGGCGCACTAAGTGGACGGTTCTGAAGAGGAAGAAAATCGGTGGTTTATAATGTATTATTACAGCCTGTCTATAGACCTCATCACATCTCCTGTACTAATGGTGAATACTAGATATGCTGCCATCGCTACATAGATGATCTCCACTGGGAGGTCCTCATCCGTGTCACATCCTGACTCACTGGAAAAGAGACAATTAGATGTGCACAGAAGAGATGAGCGAATAAATTACAATGGATTAGAATTCAACTCAAATTTTACATTTATCCGCATTGGCCAAAATGGCGAAATTTTTGTAATTCTCTTCCTCTTGGATTCGGCAAGATTGTGAGCGTTGGCTACTATTTTCTAAACCTTAAAAGCCCTTCAAAATGTTAAAAAATAAACAAACTCTTATACTTACCTCTCTGGCCCCTCTATCTCAACCTTTTGGTCCTCACTGCACTTTCAAATCTGCTGCCACTGCTGAAGAACAAAAAAATGTCTAAGGCTGAGACAGGACTTCTGGCATTGATGACGTCTAGGAAGATTCTGCACAAACGCATAAAAGGTCATGGTGGCATGACATTGCAAATCTTCGTGCTCTTGCATAGAATCCTCCTGGACCTTCTCCAAACTAGAAGTTCTGGCCCAGCATGAGCGGCAGCAATCTGAAGATGCGGTGAGGATCGGACAGATGACGCTGAGAAGCGGAGGGGTCGGAGAGCTGAGCAGTAAGGTCAGTATGAGTATTTTTTCCATTTTGTACATCTTACATTTATTAAGATCTGGGGTCTGGAGAGAACCCAGAGCGTAATAAGAGATATTACATTTGCCAAGTGATAACTTCTACGTGAATCGCTTTTCCCAAGAAAGTCTGCACGAAAGGCGAATGTGAATTATGCCAGATCCGCTCTTCTCTAGAGACCAGGGATGTGGACTCCAATAATTCCTCTATGGTAACACTGTACGGGCACAGAGACAGAGGGATCATCACAAGGAGCCCTAGAAAACATATATTATGCCAACATCAAGCTCACCCAAAAGCTCCACAGCTGAACTGTTTGATCTGTTTGTAGTCGCTCTTACAAGGATTTCTCCCTGGGTTCAATGATCCGATCAAGGCCTAGAAATAATAAGAAATGGCATTAAAGCATAAAATCTGCAGAAAGATAAAATCTGTGGATGCAGGAACTTCTCCTGTATATTATGTGGACGTGATACAAGCCGGACCCCCGCAGACAACATTATATATAGGGGATATCCCCCATACACAGACATCACTGTACTGCAGGGGAGGAGACGGGAGATCACACAGCGGAGGCAGGAATAATAATGCCGCCATCACACACAATAGATCTGATCTCCATGAAGAATAGGGATATCCCCTCGTCATATGGGGGATAATATTATATGTGTAATTCACCCCCGTTACCTGATCATACACAGACGTCTCCGCTGATACTTACACTGGCAGATTCCTGGACCTCGGGGGTCTCACATATTCCACCGTCAGTAATTGCCGGCACAGATATTCCTATAATAATGAGGAGACGTTTTGTATTAGACGATATCAGTACATAATATATAACATCCATATAAAGAAGGAGATGACACGGGCTCTGTACACGGTGTAATACAGGCATATGGGATTCTGCACACAATGTATATATTTATGGCTCCTCCATAGATGGATATTCTGGACCATAAATGGCCATTGTTCAGGATCTGATTCATCCTAGAACAATTACGTGATCGGGAACCTAGAAGCCTCCTTGTACATGATGGAGAAGAGCCCAGAGGAGAGAAGCAGAATTACCTGCGCCCCCTCCATTATAGTCTAGGGGGGCTCCGGAGCCATCACCGGCCTCTTACAGAGGATGGAGAGTAAATCTACATGTTCTCTGCCGTTCTCTATAATATCTTGATATGTGAATGTAAGAATATTAGATGATTACTCACCTTCCATCAGATCAGTGTTCAGCCCCTGCTGACTGGTATTAGGGTCCGGGATAGTCAGGTTTTCCCGCTCTTCGGAGTCACCTTCTGATGTTTCCTGATGGGTGTAATATGTGCAATTAATATATCATTTCACAAATACTAAATCACCGTATACAGTCCGTCCTCGACTTACAAACATCTGACTTAAGAACGACCCCAAGATACAAAGGGTTGATGATGAAAAAAAAGCTAATATTCACCACTCTCCTCTCCGGCCACCCCGCTGCTCACCACCTACCGTCCAGTCCTCTTCTTTCCAATGTCATGTGCCACTTCTCCGGTCACTTCACTATAGTCCAGGTCTTCTGGCCACATTCAGGACCCAGATTTCACTGCTAGTCATAAGGACGAGACGGGAAGTCCTGCCCCATAGTGAAGACGCTGGAAATGTGGCACACTATGATGGAAAAAAGAGGACCGGGTGGCGGACAGCGAGCAAAATGTTATTATTTTTTACTCTTTCCATTTTACATTCAAATTTGGGTTACAAACAAAACTATAGGATTTATCTAGTTCGCAACCCAAGGACGGCCTGTACATAAGGCAGGAAGGACTAAACCTGGATCTATGGGATAATCTCATTACTGGACGGACTATACATAAGGCACGAAGTACTAAACCTGGATCTATGGGACAATCTCAGTATTGGACGGACTATACATGGCCGCTCCCTCCAGAAAATCAACATGAATATATAAGGGACTTGTATCTACAACTGTTCTCTAATAACTTCTATTGTCAGAACTGCAGCATTTACAAGAATGAAGATTGTGATGATGGAGTGAGACAGAGGTGGAAACACAACCTCTGCATCACTGAGTACAGAATGTCACTACAGAGGGTTGAGCTGCAGAGACAGGCTGCTATACAACATCCTGCGCCTCTGACATCATAAATCTGCCCTCTGCTATATGACGGCTAATCTGGAATAGATCGAACCAGGACGTGTGATATAGAAGGTGATGGATCCTTACCAGATGCTCCAGTGAGCCGGCCGGACGCTCCAGTACATACAGGACCTTTTGGGCCAGTTGTATAATAAAGGCCAATTCTCCACTTGTGGATTTTTCTTCAGCCTATAAAGATGGAAATAAATAGAAAAGGAAAATCATGAGAGAACATGGAGGAGGCCGGTTATGTCACCACTTTACTCCTGCGATCTGCTCTACAATTACTACATATCTGGTGACTTAGTGCCGGTTATATATTATATTATTATCGGCCTAAAGAACTATTTTATGTGAATAAACTTATATTCTGTTATTATAACTTTTTTTGATGTTTTGTGCAGATTTCTGCCACTTACCTGTTGCACCAATGTCCTGATGTTTTTCTGTAAATGCTCAAGATATGTTGAGCTCATACGACCTTGCTGGTATTTGGTCAGGCAGTCTCTCAATAGCTCCACAACCAGCCGGTAAGTGAAGCTGAGGACGCCATCGGGTAGTGGCAGCACAATGTCAGGGGCATAGGTGGTAAGAATCCCCTGCAGCAGTGCTAACACCTGAAAATTGTCTGAAGGAATTTCAGACATTTCAAATAAATCCAAATCGCAGTCAGTAAATCACTAGCTATGTAGCTAATCACCAACAACAATGACACCGGAATGTCAAAGTGACACTGTAGCTGTAAACACTGGCACAAGCAATGGTGGTGCATTATGATGTCATAATATCATCACGGAATGTTGAGATGTTACCATATATGGAGCTTCTCTCCATAAAAGGAAGTTGCCTAGCAACACAAGCAGCAACTCTATAGGCTGTCGGCTAGGTCACAGACTGAACATGGAGATCAGCAGTGATTGTGAACGCAGTGAGCGTTGTCAGAGGTAAAAATAAAGCAAGTGTCAGAGGCAAGCATTAATAAGTTATTAAAAAAAGCCCTGCATCCACTCCTATGTCACTAGGTAAAAAAATAATGACTCTACTTCTTTTGACAATTATAATCCCTAGAATGCCCTGGAAGCTGCAGAAATTCAAGAAATGCTGTGATTTGTGGTTCTCTCCAAAGGCAAAAGGATTATAGTCAACCACATATGACATAAATGGCCCCTATGGGATCTTCAAGGGTTTGTTCAGCGCCGCTTACTTCCATACTGGGAGGTGACATCACGTCTACAGATACATGATGGGACGGTGTAAGTGTGGCCGCCATCATGCCTGTGACTTGGTAGGTTTCCTCAGACGGCAGCTCACTCACCTCCCAATGTGGAAGGAAGCGGCCGGAGAACACTTTTAATCTATAAAAGAAATCAAGATTCCACCAAATCCGTGTAGAATATTTTTTTGTTCTTTTCACTACACAAAAAAAAAAATGCTGAAAACATTTCATGTACCGCGCACTGTTACCCATAAATATTGTAGCTCGTTCCATTAAAAAAAGCTCTTGCCTAAATCTAAACAGAAAAATGAAAGTTATGGGTCAATGATTAATAAAGCAAAATAAACTGGATATCTGTGTAATTGTATCAACCTGCAGAATAAAGTTAATTTATCTACAGTGAGCGGCAAAAAAAAAGGAAAATAAAAAAGTGATGGAAGATTTATTTATTTATTCATTGTCACTCATATCATACCATTAAAAAAGAAAGAAACTGTAGTGGTGAATTCTGATGTCATAATAGCGGTGATGTCATCATGGAATCTTGTGATGGAATCTTATATGGAGCTTCTCACCTTATAAGGAAGTTGCCTAGCAACAGTGAAGATGGTAAAACCATAGGGTGAGCATCAGTGCTTGTATGTAAGAGGGAGCTGTGGGCGCCGGGCTCTTCTCATCAGTAAGGGGATTTATAAGCGTTGAGATAAATTATTAATATCTGTTATACACAATAAAAATCATAATTACGTATTTATAAGAAATCCGGATTCAGGATCTAAAAGAAATATCTTTACTGAGGGTCCACGGACTGAAAGTCAGAAGCCCACGCCTCACCACCCCCCAACTTCCCAAGATGGGGGTCTCTATTACAAATATGACCCTGCCTGCACTCCTTATTAAAGAAATACAAGAACTGGGAGGACTATTGAGTTACACCTTAGATATAGACAAAACTGAGACCTTATTATTAAGGAGCCCTTCAAAGCCACTATGGACAAAGAGATTCCAGTTCTGCTGGATTGAAACGGCGCTGAAATATTTGGGGATATACAGTGACATGTAAAAGTTAAAAATTAATGTTATAGTGAACAGCTAAACAAGTTGAAGATGAATTGATCTCTAAAAGGCCTAAAGTTAAAGATGACTCATTTCCTTTGTATTTTAGGCAATATATATATATATATATATATATATATATATATATATATATATATATATACAGTCAGTTTTTACTTTTTAAAAATTACAAAAAGGAAAATGGGCCAATGCAAAACTTTGGGCACCCTTGGAGATTTGTGTGCTCAGATACCTTTGTTGACCAAGACTTCAGACCTTAATTAGCCTGTTAGGGTTATGGCTTGTTCACTATCATGGTTAGGAAAGTCCAGGTGATGCAAATTTCCCAGCTTTATAATAACCCAACCTCCTCTAACCGTGTGACAAAAACCAGCAGCCATGGGTTCTTCTAAGCAGCTGCCTAGCACTCTGAAAATGAAAATGGTGGAGGCCCACAAAGAAGGAGAAGGCTGTAAGAAGATAGCAAAGCGTTTTCAAGTTGCCCTTTCCCCAGTTTGAATCGTAATTAAGAAATGGCAGTTACCAGGAACAGTGGAGGTCAAGATAAAGTCTGGAAAACCAAACAAAATTTCAGTAAGAGTCACTCGTAGGGTTGCTAGAGAGGCAAATCAGAACCCCGATTGACTGCAAAAAGCCTTCAGAAAGATTTAGCAGACTTTGGAATTGTGATACATTGTTCTACTGTTCAGAGACACCTGCACAAATATGGCCTTCATGGAAGAGTCATCAGAAGAAAACCTCCCCTGCGTCTGACTTCTCACCATAAAATTCAGCATCAAAAGTATGCAAAAGAACATCTAAACAAGCCTGATGCATTTTGAAAACAAGTCCTGTGGACCGATAAGGTTAAAATAGAACTCTTTGGCCCCAATGAACAAAGGTCTGTGTGGAGAAAAATGGGCACGGAATTTCAGGAAAAGAACATCTTGCCAACCCTTAAGCATGGGGGTGGCTCAATCATGCTTTGGGGCTGTGTTACAGCCAATGGCACGGGGAACATTTCACGGGTAGAGGGAAGAATGAATTAAATGAAATTTCAACAAATTCTTGATGCCAACATAACACCATCTGTAAAAAAGCTGAAGTTGAAAAGAGAATGGCTTCTACAAATTGATAATGATCTTAAGCACATGTCACAATCCACAATAGACTTCAAAAGGAGCAAGCTGAAGGCTTTACAATGGCCCTCACAGTCCCCTGATCAGAACATCATTGAAAATCTTTGGCTCGACCTCAAAATAGCAGTGCATGCAAGACAACGCAGGAATCTCACAGAGCTGGAATAAGGCTATGTGCCCACGATGCAGAAATGCTCCGGATTTTTTCCTGAGTATTTCTGCATCTCCCTGGCAGAAAAAACGCATGCGGATTGTACATGCGTTTGTTCTGCCAGGGACTAGTGTATGTCCCGCGTTTTTCACATGCGATTTCGCATGCGGGTTGTCAAGCGCTTTTCCAAGCAATTTTAGCATCACTTGGAAAAGTGCTTGACAACTTGGTCACACTATATAAATCCATGTAACCGGCATGGATTTATATAGTGTGACCAAGTTAATAGTTAAAAAGAATGGTAAAAAATAAACATTATACTTACCTTCTGATGGCCCCCGGTCTCCTTCTCCGGTGCGTCCAGTGTGTTGGGCAGCTCACAGTGGTCTAAAAGGACCTTCCATGATGTCATTTAGTCATGTGACAGGTCACGCGACCGCCGACGTCAGCGGTCGCGTGACCCTTGACATGACTAAATGATGTCATGGAAGGTCCTTTTTGACCATCGCGAGCCGCCGGGGAGCCAGGACACACCGCTAAGGAGAACGCGGCCCATCAGAAGGTGAGTATAACGTTTATTTTTTATTTTCAATTCTTTTTTTTTACAGGTACCATGGTACCCGGGTCTGGATGAGAGTCTCCTCTTCTCCCCACCCAGGTACCATCCGCACATTGAGTCGCTTAATATCCGCATGTGCACATGTAGTCATGCGGATATTATGTGATTCAATGCAAGTCAATGGCGGTACGCAAAATTAATGGTAGTGCTGCAGATTTTTACGCAATGATAATCAGCAGCAGAAATTTCCACAGCATGTGCACAGCACATGCGGATTATCATTGGGGAACATTGCAGACCTTCTACCAAGAGTTTTTTAAGCGATTCAGCAGCGGAATTGCTGCTGCGGAAACGCTTAAAAAATGCATGGTGGGCACACAGCCTTATAATCCAAGGAAGAATGGATGAAAATCCCTCAAACAAGAATTGAAAGACTTTTGTCTGGTTACAGAAAGCGTTTACAAGCTGTGATACTTGCAAAAGGGGGCGCTACTAGGTACTAACCACACAGGGCGCCCAAACTGACGAAATTATGGCGAAATATCCAAATATAAGCCAGTTATATCACATCTATCATCATCACTAATCTAACAAAACAAGACTGGGACCCCAAATCATTCAATGGCTTTCCAAAGTGAATATAATGAAAGGACAAGTATCCTTGAATGATACATTTCTCTATGCCCTTATAGACAATACTGAACACAAACTCCAATGACAAAATATGGAATATGGATGATCCAAATCTAACTCATTCAAACATATTAGATTCTTTAGTTCAAGCACAAAAATATCTTCCATCATCCAGGTATCTAGAAAAGAGGCTAAAAGTTTGTCCCAGGTCGTACCGGACCCCCTCAAGAGGATATAGAATGGGACTATACACAACAAATAACTCCAAAAGCAAATCTTTATCATTGCTTATGGGGATGTCCAAGTATCCAAACTTTCATTTGCAATGACACACTTAACTAATTTTGTACCACAAGGTCAACTATGGTTCTATCTTTTGTTACATGAACCCAGAAATGTATCAATATAAGAAAGGGGCGAATAAATTGTTACAGGAGTGAAATCTGTTATTCACACCTAGGTCCAGAAACAACCACAGCCCTTCAAACTGCTTCTGTAAAAAATGTCATCATATCTATTCAAAACGGTCTGGGTAAAAGCTTCATTATCATTACATAAGGAAAATAATCTTAAATATTAGAAAAAATTCATAGACTGCACAAATGTTCTTCAGTTTGTTTTTGTTGAAAACTGTTTTTGCTCCCACTTACTGCATAGTGCATTGCATATTTACAATTTATTGACGTTTTTTTTTTATTTTAATGTTGTATTAAAATAAAAATATTTCAGGATCTATAAAAAATAGCTTGATTATAGTATCATAATGATGATTAACAGCCTGATGTTACCATTTTACTACAGTAAATTTATCACTTAAACATGAGCTATGTATGAGGGAGTTGGACTCAGGGAAATTGAGGAGTCGGACATTTCTCTTATCGACTCCACAGCCCTGCTATAAACACTGGTATAAGTAATGATGGTAAATTCATGGAATCTTGTAGTAATGTCATCATGGAATCTTGAGATGTTACCTTATATAGAGCACCTCACCTTATAAAGAGGTTGCCTAGCAAGAAATAAGGCAGCAGTACTACAGGCTGAGCATCAGTACCAGATGCAGACATGGAGGAAAGAGCTGTGGGGGCTTTACTCCTCTGACCAGTGGGGGGATTTTTATGT
Organism: Phyllobates terribilis; assembly: GCF_046119375.1. Taxonomy (NCBI): domain Eukaryota; kingdom Metazoa; phylum Chordata; class Amphibia; order Anura; family Dendrobatidae; genus Phyllobates; species Phyllobates terribilis. The sequence goes on from NW_027362763.1 coordinate 60,534,161, forward strand.
TCTAAGACAAATCATTTATATCTGTTATACACAGTAAAATGTATATTATTACTAGTGATGATCGAGCACTAAAGTGCATGGGAGCTCGTTGCTCCAGTCGAGAAAACCGTAATGCTCAACCCGAGTAGAGAGCCCAATGTAAGCCAATGGGAAACTTGAGCATCTTTTCGGCGCCCCCCCCCCCCCCGGGGTCAGGAGGGGGCCTATAAATTGGCCATGATATGGGAACAGCATGGGGAAGACCCCTGGAAGCATCTCTGTCTCCCAGGCCACTGCTGTGAACAATATTGTCAGAGTATTACGCCACTTTTTTACGGACTCACAATAAATCATACAAATACAAAACCAAAATGGATTTTCCTGCAAAAAATGTTATGGAACAACCTTTCCAGGGTAATGACTTATATATAAGGCAAAATAAATAACCAAAAACAAAAATGGCTCCTCCACACCTTGGGCTATGTTCACAAGTAGCGTTTTTGATACGTTTTTGCACTTTTGCATTGCTTTCAATGGTGAAAAATACATTTACCAGTAAAAGTAGTTTTAACATTTTACTACGTTATCTTGTCATGTGGTGTGTGAGACATGATCAGACACATCCTGTTATATTTATGAAGGAGGGACTGTCAAAAGTCACAAAGCCTATTTTCACAAGGCCATTAGGCGGCTCTTACTATTGTTAGAGGGCAAGCAGTCGATCCTCACTATTGTTAGAGAGCCATCAGCCGGCTATGCATTGTTGTTCCCATTATAAAGGAGTGGGTCTCCTATACTGTTATTACATATGCAGTGACTGCAAGGGCTGCCAAAAATTAGGACACACTCCAATACCCCTTTGAAGAGACATAGAGGAGGGCCTCATTAAAAAAATGTTTCCATTATAAAGGAGTGGGTCTCCTATACTGTTATTGCATATGCAGTGACTGCAAGGGCTGACAAAAATTTCGATGCACTCCAATACCCCCTTTGAACAGACGTAGAAGAGGGCCACATTAAAAAAAAATGTTCCCATTATTAAGGAGTGGGTCTCCAACACTAGTAATGCCTATGCACTAAGTGCAAGGGCTGTCAAAATTTAGGACACAACCAAATACCCCCTTGAAGAAACGTAGAGGAAGTCGTCATTAAAAAAATTGTTCCCATTATTAAGGAGTAGGTCTCCTACACTGGTAATGCCCATGCACTAAGTGCATGGGCTGAAAAACATTTACCCCTGGGGGGTATACATAACCATACTGTATAACATACAGAATGTTAGAGGTAGGCCTAAAAATATTTCCTACGGGCAACTTAAACACCTTTAAAAAAAATTATGTGGGTGTTGCATGATGGTCACCCTGTTGATATGGTGGTGGAGGATGAGGAGAAGGAGAAGGAGGAGGGTGACATAAAATAGACAAAATCAGGAAGCGTATACCCATGTCTGGGTGTGAAGAGGTGCATGGGAATAGACCCCCCCCAACAAAAAACACTGGATTTGACTTTATGTTCTGCTACTATCATCCGGTGGTGTTGAGAAGTCTGGCCTAATCCAGCTCTTGTTCATTTTGATAAGAGTTAGCCTGTCAGCATTTTCAGTTGACAGGCGGATGCACATTTCAGTTATAATACCCCCAGTGGCACAATAAACCAGCTCTGACAAAATCCTAGCGCAGGGTAGGCCAGGACCTCCAAGGCATAGAGAGACAGTTCATGCCTCGTGTCCAGCTTGGATACCCAATAGTTATAAGGCACAGAGGAATCACAGAAGATGTTGGTACAGTTTGCAAGGTACTCCTTCAGCATCTTCCAAAACTTTCTCCTCCTTGTCAGAGTACCCCGAGCATCAGGGCAGGGGCACTGGGAGGGTCTGAGAAAACTGTCCCAGACCTTTGACAGTGTTCCCCTGCCTCTGCTACATCGCATTTGTGTCTCCCTCGTCTGTACTCTTTGGTAGTCCAACAAACTGCGACCTTTGCTGCCAGTATTTTCAGATGAGAATTTTTTTAATAATTCTAAAACAAGGGCCTTCTGGTACTGCAACATTTTATTAGACCGCTCTGCCCCGAGAAGGAGAGATAGAAAGATGTCCTTGTAGCGTGGGTCTAGAAATGTGACAAACCAGTAATTATTGTTGGCCAAAATGCGTGGGTCACGGGAAAGGCAGTGGAACATAAAGTCAGCTATGTGTGCCAGACTGCCAACAGCCAAGACTTCCCTGTCGTGACCAAGAGGACGACTGTCCATGCTCTCCTCGTCCTCCTCCTTGTTCTCCTTCTCCTCATGCCATCCACATTGAACAGACGGTATGACTGTTGTGTGCGTAGAACCGTCTGTAGTGCAGGAAAACAGCTCCTGTTCCTCCTCCTCTTCCTCATTATCACCCAATCCATGTTGAGATGAGATGAGGTTGGGCTTTGTTACATCACCCTATATAGTTCCTTGCTCCATCTCATCGTGCTCTGCCTACAATGCCTAATTGTGAGCACCGAGCGTTTCAGTAGAAAGAGAGGCAGGATGGTGATGCTAATTATGGCGTCATCGCCGCTCACCATCTTTGTGGAGTCCTCAAAGTTTTGGAGGATGGCACAGATGTCAGACATCCATGCCCACTCATCAGCTCTAATGTGCGGAGGCTGACCTGAATACCGACGGGCATGTTGAAGCTAGAACTCAACAACTGCCATCTGCTGCTCACAAATCCTTCCCAACATATGAAACATTGAGTTCCATCGTGTGGTGACATCGCACACGAGTCGGAGAGTTGGTATGGCGAGGGTGGGGGAAGCTATAAGTGACTTCTTGAAATGGGAACACATGTGGAGTTCTTTCACAAGCAGGTCAGGCAGATCCATGTAGGTTTTGAGAAACCGTTGAACCACTAGATTGATCACATGGGCCAGGCATGGTATGTGTGCGAGTTTGCCAAGCCTCAGAGTCGCAACCAGGTTCCGGCCATTGTCACACATGACCATGCCTGGCTGTAAGTTCAACGATGACAGCCACAGATCTGCCTGCTCTATTACCGCTGTCAACAACTCTGCAGCTTGTCACCTAAGCATATCAGCTTCAGCAGTGCCTGTTGCCACTTGGCCGAAGCAGTGCTATAGTGCTTCCAGTCTCCGACTGATGTGGTCATTTTGGAGATGGAGGCTGAAGAGGAGGAGGTTCAGAAGCTGTAGAATGTGGGGGCAACCCTGGTTGACCTAGGGCCCGCAATCCGTTCTGGCCACAAGCACTTGTCCACGTGCCCGTGGATAGGTAAACCTTCCCAGTGACTGTGTTGGTAAGGGCACGTGAAATGTTCTGGGACACGTGCTTGTGTAAGGCGGGGACGGCACACCGGGAGAAATAGTGGTGGCTGGGGACCGAGTACTGAGGGACACCCGCCGCCATGAATTTGCAGCAAGATTTTGCCTCCACGAGCCTAAAAAGGCAACATTTCAAGTGCAAGCATTTGAGAAATGTGGCAGTTTAATATTGTGGCCTGTGGGGCATTAGCTGCATATTTGCGCTTGTATTCAAAGGACTGGGGTAGGGACAACTGAACACTGTGCTGGGACAAGGACGTGGACGTGGTTACTGATGGTGATTGTTACAAGTGTGCAAAAAGAGGCATCTTTGCCTGTACCATGGATAAGTGTGCAAAAAGAGGCATCTTTGCCTGCACCATGGACAGGGGATTGGTGTGCACGCACAACAGCAGAACAGGCAGTGGTGTCCCCCACAGAAACTGTTTCTGGACCCTAGCGTTTGGTCCAATTAGTCGGGTGCTTTGCTGTCATGTGCCTGATCATGCTGATGGTGGTCAGGCTGGTAGTTTTGCTGCCCCTGCTGATGCTTGCATGGCAGATGTTGCAAATGGCTTTTTTGGAATTAACTTGACAGTCTTTAAAAAAGAGCCAGACTATGGAAGACCTAACAGTTGTACTGGCAACTTCCCTCGTGCTGGTGTTCCGGAGAACTGTTGCCCGCCTTGTGTCTGTGGCTGTGGCCACCCTACTGCTTATTCCTGCCTGTTGTGGTGCTACACCTCCCTCCCCCTATGTGCTGCTGTCCTCGCTATGCATGTCACCTTGACAGGTTGGGTCAGTGACTTCATTGTCCACCACCTCATCTTCCAAGTATGCACCCTGGGCCTCCTAATGACTTGCTGGCAATTGTGTCTCATCATCATCCACCTCTTGCGACAGTAATTGCATTTTCCCACCATCGCCTTCATGTGACTGTAGCTGCTCAAATACATGGGCATCGCTACATGTGATCTCCTCTTACCCCTCTTGAAGCGCGCCGGGCAAGAGTCCTGAATCCATAAATGGAAATGTGAACAGCTCTTCAGAGTGTCCAAGTGTGGGATCAGTTGTCTCCAGGCACTCGGCATGGGGGGAGAAAGGAGGATCAGAGTGAGGAATATGCGGTCCAGACTCACGGCTACTGAGACTTAACCATGTGGAAGACAGGGTGGTGGTGGTGGCAAACTGACTGAAAACATTATCTGCTATCCAACCAACAACCTTTTCACACTGCTTTGGCTTCAATAGTGGTGTTTCGCGGCCCCCTACAAAGTGGGGCAGGAAGGTAGGTCGACATGATATGGGTGCTTGTAGTGCTCCCTCAGCAGGCATAATTTCAGCTTGCCCACGACCTCGGCCTCTGCGTGCACCATCAGCATCATGTCCTCTTTCCAGTCCCTTGCCACGTGCTTTGCCCATTTTAAATGGAGTATAATATTTGTCACGTTCCCAAAAATGTCAGGATTATTACAGCAGTAATATCGGATCACGTCTGATGACCACGGTTTTAAGCAGTGGCCTTATAGTATGGTATTGGTTAGCGTCCAAGTGTGAATAGGTTTGAACAGCACAGAACTGACACACTTTAAATGGAGTATAATATTAGTCACATTTCCAAAAATGTCAGGATTATTACCGCAGTTACATCGTATCACCTGAAATGGACAAGTTTCTCTGCTTCCACAAAACAGCAATGCTATTAAAATCAAACAAATCTGGCTGTATGCTGCTAACAAGCAAATGGAGCAGTAAAAATGGTGCATTATATTGCTTTTCAACCAAATAATTAGGATTAAGCGCAAAAAGAATATTAAACCTGTTATCTAAGGCTGTGGATATGAGTAACAGCAGCAGACAGAACGTTCAATGGATTTATTGTGCTGTAGACACTCTCCACAAACTCTGCCTAACTCCTGCTATCACCAGTAATATATGCATCTGGATTAGTCCTTAGCAGGACTGTTAGTATAGATGAATATTGCTGTGGAATACCTGACTAAATCAACCGCCAATTCTCTCCCTCGCTCAGCAGCAGCTCTCCCTACTCTGCCTGTCTGAAGGGTAGACTGTGACGAGCATAGGGCCCCGGGTCTGATATAGACCTGATGACGCTGTGCGGCCAGCCAATCACTGTAATGCCACAACCAACATGGCTGCGGTATTACAGTGACGAGTGGCGAGTACCGAGCAGTTGCGAGCACGCTCGCTCATCGCTAATTATTACTCACCACCACACCCAGGTCTCTATTATAAATAACCCTGCCTGACATTACAGAAATTCTACATTTTAATAGTTAATTATTTTTAATTCTTTCTACAAAACAGAAAAAAGGGTCGAAATCAGTGGAGCTCAGGGATGTTTAGATATTTAGCTCAATTTTTTTGAGCAGGTGACAGGTCCTCTGTAATCTTGGAGAATGAAACACTTGTCCTAATAAATCTCCTCCTACGTTCTCCGATCACCACCATATTTGTATTCCAAGAGCCTCAAAGCACCGGAAAGAGAAAATAACTGAAGAAACAGGTGTATTCTAATCTGTAACCATGGAGACACATAGGTCTGCATAAGAGCTGTATACACTACACAAGATGTACAAATTTGTTTCATTGTTTTATTTTAATGGATCAACTAAAAAAAATACTGTAAAAGATCTTCTAACAGCTAGAAATGATTCCAGGATTGTCTTTCCACTATATATACAGTATATACTCACAACACAAAGGTTAACTAATAGTTTTAATGATTTTCTGTAATAAATATTTGTATAAATATGAGAAACATTTATATAAAAATACAACAAATAATAATAAAAATTTCAATTATAAAGCAAGAAATACGTCTTATATTAATATTACTCAGCGATTTATAAAAATAACAAAGTTCTTGTCGCTGCTGCTCCTGACGACCAATCAGATTTCTGCCGTTTTGCCTCTTGCAGTGCGGAATCGATGGCTGGAATCTGACTGGTTGCTACGGGCAACACTTTCATTATTCTCTACATTGTATAAATAATCCTTGAACTCTCGTTGCCGATAGCAACCGATTAGAATTCAGCTTTTACATTTGTAATTTACACGTGATAAATAAACGTGATTTCTGATTGGTCGCTAGGGGTAACAAAGACGCTACATGACAGCTGAGGCTCCGTGACAATGGCGTCTGTTACTCCAGGTACTGGATGATGGGCCGGACACAGGTGCAGCCCACCATCACCAGCTGCTTCTCCAGCCTATAGGTGGGGACACATCCTCTCATCTCACCACGCAGGACCAGGATCTCCTGTCTGATGGGGACTGAGTTCATGCTGAGGTCCACATGACCCTCCGGGTCCAAACATCCGCGGTGGAGACATCGGGCCTCGCTGATGACCGCAGGGAATCTGTTACTGTCCACATTAGAGCTGGTGGAAGGAGATGAGAGAGATCAGGACACAGCAGTAACCATGTTTAGTCCCCCATACTCCGGCCTGCTGACCCCCATATATCATTATTATTATTTCTGCCATTACTCCATGTACATTTCCCTGTATTCCCATGGAGAGATGGAGCGGCTCCTCACACTGTCCGCCATTACTTGTGCAGAACTCCGACTGCCGACCTTCATATCCACCTTCACACGGGGAGGAAATGTGGTGTCCGGTGTGAAGAGACATCCCCGGCCGGACCCTAGAGGGGCCTCCCAGCCATCAGCGCCAGGGACCTGCTCTTCTCTTCCATGGACACAAGAGATGAAGATCAGAAGAAGCAAAGTGGAGAAAACCTGAGGACAGAAGATGTCACACATGTGATAGGGGACATTGTAGAAGTGTCAGCATTATGTAGTGGTATAAGTAAGGGTTAAATAATGGATCAATAATATACACTAATAATATTCATACTCGTATGGACCTATCCCAAAGGTATGCAACAGCGCTCAAGCCAAGAGCAACCACATATGACTATGTAACACATATAAGAAAGTCCAACATTCTAAGTGGAATTCATTCAACAATATATTATATTGTCATGTCATTGTATCATAACACAGGATAACAAACAAAATGGTGGTGGCCCCATGCAAGTGCTGCACTCACTATTCTGCTGGAGCAGTCACTGTGTACATACATTACATTACTGATCCTGAGTTACATCCTGTATTATACTCCAGAGCTGCACTCACTATTCTGCTGGTGCAGTCACTGTGTACATACATTACATTACTGATCCTGTACTGATCCTGAGTTACATCCTGTATTATACTCCAGAGCTGCACTCACTATTCTGCTGGTGCAGTCACTGTATACATACATTACATTACTGATCCTGAGTTACATCCTGTATTATACTCCAGAGCTGCACTCACTATTCTGCTGGTGCAGTCACTGTATACATACATTACATTACTGATCCTGAGTTACATCCTGTATTATACTCCAGAGCTGCACTCACTATTCTGCTGGTGCAGTCACTGTGTACATACATTACATTACTGATCCTGTACTGATGCTGAGTTACATCCTGTATTATACTCCAGAGCTGCACTCACTATTCTGCTGGTGCAGTCACTGTATACATACATTACATTACTGATCCTGAGTTACATCCTGTATTATACTCCAGAGCTGCACTCACTATTCTGCTGGTGCAGTCACTGTGTACATACATTACATTATTTATCCTGTACTGATCCTGAGTTACATCCTGTATTATACTCCAGAGCCGCACTCAGTATTCTGCTGGTGCAGTCACGGTGTACATACATTACATTACTGCTCCTGTACTGATCCGGAGTTACATCCTGTATTATACTCCAGAGCTGCACTCACTATTCTGCTGGTGCAGTCACTGCGTACATACATTACATTACTTTTCCTGTACTGATCCTGAGTTACATCCTGTATTATACTCCACAGCTGCACTCACTATTCTGCTTGTGCAGTCACTGTGTACATACATTACATTACTGATCCTGTACTGATCCTGAGTTACATACTGTATTATACTCCAGAGCTGCACTCACTATTCTGCTGGTGCAGTCACTGTGTACATACATTACTGATTTTGTACTGATCCTGAGTTACATCCTGTATTATACTGCAGAGCTGCACTCACTATTCTGCTGGTCAGTCACTGTGTACATACATTACATTACTGATCCTGAGTTACATCCTATATTATACTCCAGAGCTGCACTCACTATTCTGCTGGTGCAGTCACTGTGTACATATATTACATTACTAATCCTGAGTTACATCCTGTATTATACTCCGGAGCTGCACTCACTATTCTGCTGGTGCAGTCACTGTGTACATACATTACATTACTGATCCTGAGTTACATCCTGTATTATACTCCAGAGCTGCACTCTTTATTCTGCTGGTGCAGTCACTGTGTACATACATTACATTACTGATCCTGTACTGATCCTGAGTTACATCCTGTAGATCTTTTTATTATAAAAATGAAAAACATAACAATAATAATAACAGAAACAAAACAAAATTAATAACCACAAAATAAACAATGTAATGAAACTGGTCCAGCCGCCCCCTCTCTCCTCACACACATATTATACATATATACAGAATAATAATTACCTACACCACACCATGACATCTGGTCCGGTTACCAAACAAAAAATAACAATATAATAAACAATAACCGACAAATTATATACAAACTAATATATACATTCTTTTTTTTTTTAAATAAATAAAATAAATGCTAACTATACAAATATATACAAGACAAAACAAAACCCCCCACACTCGAGCCCACCAGTCCCTCCCCGGCACTGACCTGAGAGCTGGTCCTGCGTCTCATGCCTCAGTCCATGTCCAACGTCCATAGGCCAGATCAGGCAGTGCCAGTTTTTCACCCAAATAACCAGTGTCCCACAAGATGAACCCACCTCCCCCCTTTTCCCTCCACCCAACCTAACACCTACACCCAAACCCATATATACAATATATACAGAAACAAACAATACAATAACCACAACTGACAAAGCCCAAGTTCGGCGCCTGCAGCCCTACATCACTGTCTACTGATCAATAAAACAAAAATCTATGGTGTCAGCAGCAGCCCACCACCAGGAGAGGAGATGACCAGACTAGGGCACACTAAAAGAAAAGCCCCTCCAGAGGAGAGCGGCCCTCCGTGTACCCAGTCTCTCATACTCCAGAGAACGCACCTTCACCAGGTCACCGAGTATGGTCCTAAACACATCGTCCACTGGGAGGATTTTCCGCTGCGTCGATACTAAGCACCGTGCGTTCCACGTGTGATACCTAACCACTGCGCTAACTAGAAATAAGGTGCAGCGGTCCCGACCACCCAGGTCCCCGAATGCTCCATAGGCCCATTCCGCATAAGAGAGACCGGCCAGCCCGGGCCAGCCAATGGAGGCGCCCACCCTGTTGTACACCTCTGTGTTAAAGGGACAACAAAGCAGGAAGTGGTCCATGCTTTCAAGCATGGTACCACAATGCTCCCGAGGACAGTTCCTGTCCTCAGAGCTCCTACACTTCAGATTGTCTCTCACACACAGTTTCCCATGGAAGCAGCGCCAAGCCAAGTCCCAAACCTTCGAGGGGATCCTGATAGAATTCAAAAGATGCAGACCCACCCCAAGATCCCGACTTGGGCAATCCCTGAGCGCCAGAGGCCTCTGAAAATGGGTCAACAGAACCCTTTTGTCAAGGAGCTTCCTTGGCAGAGTCCTGACCTCCCACATTCCCAGACCCCACCGGCGAATTACCTTCAGAACCACGGTAGCGTAAGCCGGGAGATGTCCATGCGGTGTGCGGAGATCCTTCACTTGCCCTCCTGTCTCCCATTCCTGGAAGAAAGGCTGAAACCATCCCTTACAGGAGAATACCCACGGAGGAGCCCTCTCTTTCCAGAGGTTTGCAATATTGATCTTAATGAAGGTATTCACAAGGAATACCACAGGGTTGACCATACCCAACCCTCCTAGTCTCCTCGTACGGTAAGTAACCTCCCTCTTGACCAGGTTCAGTCTATTCCCCCATAACAGTTGAAAGAACAAACTGTAGACCCGAGTCCAGAGAGGCTCTGGCAAGATGCACACACTGCCCAGATAGATCAGCAAAGGGAGCAGGTAAGTTTTGATCAGGTTTACCCTTTCCCTTAGGGTCAAAGACCAACCCTTCCATTGGTTCACCTTCTGAGTGGCGATCTCTAGCCTGCTGTCCCAATTTTGTTTGGGGTAATCCCCCTGGCCAAATTCGATGCCAAGAACTTTTGCAGAGACTTTGGGTTCTGGAAGGGTGTCTGGGAGATCAAAACCAGGATCTCCTCCTCCCAGCCAGAGACTCTCACACTTATCCCGGTTGATCTTAGACCCGGATGCCTCTGAGTAGCAATTTACCTCTGACATCAGCCATTCTGCCTCCCCATCAGAGGAAACAAAAATGGTGACGTCATCGGCATACGCCACCACTCTCAGAGTGGCTTCCGGTGCTGCCCGGTCCATCCCGATCCCAGCTAACGGTCCACGCTCCACCCTCCTAAGAAGTGGGTCAATCGAAAACGCGTACAGTAGCGGGCTCAAGGGACAACCCTGGCGAACACCACACCCAACCTCAAAAGAGCTGCCAATCCAACCGTTCACAAGCGGGAAACTCTCTGCCCCAGCGTACAAGGTCTTAAGCCAATCAACGAACCCCCCCGGCAGGCCATTCCTCAGAAGGACAGACCAGAGGTACTCATGATTAACCCGATCAAACGCTTTTGCCTGGTCCAATGACAACATGTACCCCTTCCAGTGGCCAGCCCTACCCTGCTCCACCGCCTCTCGGACACAGAGTACAGCACTAATTGTACTGCGACCCGGAACAGAGCAATGCTGGGCCCCCGAAAGGAGCTGGGGTGCAAATTTCACCAGCCGATTAAACAGCACCTTAGCCAAAACCTTCCTGTCTGCATTGAGAAGCGCTATGGGACGCCAATTCTCAATGCAAGATGGGTCCTTACCCTTTGACAAGATGATCAGGGCAGACCTCCTCATTGACTTTGGCAGAGTGCCCGAGGAAAGACACTCATTGAATACCTCAGTCAAGAGGGGAACCAAGGCGTCCTTAAAGGTCTTATAGAATTCAGATGTTAAGCCATCCGGACCGGGAGATTTCTTCAGGGCAAGCCCTTCAATCGCCAACTTAACTTCCTCTTCCCTGATCATCTCTGTCAAAACGCCAAGAGAGGGGTCTACCCCTGGTTCGGGGACGGCTTCAGCCAGAAAAGCCGACATCTCATCCCAATCCAGATCCCTCTTCCCCAAGAGGTGCGAGTAGAAGGATCTGACGACCTCCAGGATCCCCGATCTGGATCTTTTTAGGGACCCCGCAGTGTCAACCAGTCCTGTAACAACTTTACTATTCACTGACATCTTGCCGTTTCTGTAAGGGTCGGGCGAGCGGTACTTCCCGTAATCCCTCTCAAAAACCAAAGATGCGTGTCTATCATACTGACACCTCATTAGCAAAGATTTCACTCTGGAGATCTCCTCGCGGCTACCTCCAGTTGAGACAAGATGCTCGAGTTTCCTCCTCAGGCCCTGATACAGGCGATACCTGTCCAGGCTCCTGAGGCTCGAGAGCTGGCGGAAGAATCTCGCCACCCTTTTCTTGAACATCTCCCACCACTCTGACTTACTACTACAAAAGATCCAGTAAGGGTACCTGGCTCTGAAGAAAATCCTCAAAGGACTGTCTTATCTCCGCTTCTTCCAATAGAGACGAATTGAGCCTCCAAAAGCCTCTTCCCATCCGGGGGGTCTCTGTAACATTCAGGGAAAAGAAAATCATACAGTGATCGGAGAACTCCACCTCAACAACAGATACTGCTGAAGAGACGGCTTCCTCCTTTAAATAAAACCTGTCTATCCTGGACCTACAGTTACCTCTATGATAGGTGAACCCCTCGTGGCCTGGGGTGTGCCGGATGTGGACATCCACCAGGCGAGCCTCACTAGCTATACTATTAAGGGCGACGCTATCATAAGTCAGCTTGTCTCTGGAACCTCCTCTATCCCGGGGCCTCGTGACAGTGTTGAAGTCCCCTCCAAAGACGACCTGCCGACTCGTAAAAAGGTAGGGCTTGATCCTCGTAAAGAGACACTTCCGGTCCCACTTAGATTGGGGACCATAAATCTTAATGAGCCGAAGCTCCTGTCCCTTCATGAGGACATCTAATATCAGGCACCTCCCCATTTCTAACTCAATAACCCGTCGGCATTCTACTGGTGCGGTAAAAAGGACCGCCACTCCGCTATACGGCTCGGCCGCAAGAGACCAATAGGAGGGCCCGAGTTTCCACTCCCTCTTAGCTATAAACACCTCTGCCATATTTGGCAGCCTGGTCTCTTGCAAAAAGAAAATGTCAGCTTCAACCCTGCTGAGAAAATCAAAGGCCGCAAATCTAGCCATATTTGACTTAATGCTGGCGACATTAATGGAAGCCAGCGTCAACGGAGTGGGTACCGCCATCATTGGTGATTGAGTTAGATGGCTTTCTTCTTCCCACTCCCCTTACCCTCTGCCTCAGAGGAGGAATCCTTCCCCCTCTTTAATGACACAGAGGTGTCCATTCCCACATTTTTCCTTCTTTTCTCGTCCTCGTCTCCGGACTCTGGGCCAGTCCCTCCCCCCAAGGACCCTGCATCCCCAGGAGAAGGAGACTCGGCGCCCCCTGTAAGCTCCGCTGATGCCGGAACCTCACCCTCGGCCTCCTCCTCAGAGGAAGAGATGTTATCAAGGGCTTGGAACCGGTTAGAAAGACCAACCAGAGGGGAGTCAGTTTTACCTTCCTTAGGTACCTTGGTCAGAGCGGGAGAAGATGTTTTATCTCCCTTCTTTTTCTTCTTTTTGGTGCCGAGCTTACGCTTGTTCTCTAGCCACCGCTTATTATCCTCATCCATACTTTCATAATGGGAGGATTCTGAGGCAGAGGCGGTTTCCTCCCTGTGGATCCTCCTGACCTCCTCATCCAACTCATCATCCCTCGGGGCCTCAGCAGCAAGACTGGCATCCAGGACAGGGGCTGCCCCGGTAGTCTGGGGCTCGCCCCGCTCCCTCTCCTGTCTGCGCTTGTCTAGACGCCTCAGCTGGGCAGGCATCTTTTTATTGCTTTTCTTCCCTGGCCCCTCGGCTCCCCCACCCCTGCTAGTCCCCTCCCCAGCAGAATCGGCCTCACGGCTTACTCCCACCGGGGTCTCGACTGCATTAGCGAAGGAGCGAGGACAACGGCTGAATGGGTGACCTAACTCACCACACAGGTGGCACCTAATCTCCACACAAGAGGCGGCAAGATGGCCGACACCCCCACACAACGCACATTTCTGCACGGTGCAGTTTGCACTGAAGTGTGTGGGGTCGCCGCACCTGTGACAGAGCTTCGGTTGCCCCTGGTAGAAGACCAGGATACGATCCTTACCCAGGAAGGCAGACGATGGAATGTGGGCAACCGTACCACCTGAACGCTTAAGTTTTACCATAAACGTCCAGGCCCCTGACCAGATACCAAACTCGTCGCGGTTTTTCTTTGGCATCTCCACCACCTCTCCATACCGACCAAGCCACGTCATGATGTCATAGCAAGAAAGCGACTCGTTACGAGTCATCACGGTCACTTTCTTGATCTGGTTTTGGCGAGACACTGCCTGAACGGCAAAGTCTCGCCAGCCGGGCTCATTTTTTGCCAGCTCATAATTCGCCCAGAAGAGCTCAAGCCCCTCCGGCCGAACAAAGCTGATATCAAACTCAGGCGTGGAATAAGGATGTATCAAGGCGTAGATGTCAATCGCCTTGAAGCCCATCCTCAGCAGGAGCTCCACAACTTTAGACCTTGGAGGACATGCATCACTGCCCCTCCACCGAAGACGGACCACATTCCTACGCACACTGCCTGGCCCGGCTGTTGGGAGGGACCACACTGTATCCCCCCCTTTTTGCTCTCGGAAGGCCCCGAGGCCATGCCTCTCTATCCAGAAGGATAGATCAACCTCTCGACCCTCTACCATTAGTGATCTCTCCCCCTTCTTTAGAGCCTCCAGAAGGCGCCGTTGCAACATGCCATCCCCAAAGCCCGGAGACAAGGAGGATGCCCTATTTGCCCCGGAGGTGACACTGGCATAACTCTGGACAGGTGTTGCCACCCCCGGGGGGGCAACCGGACCAGTGACCACATCAGCCCGAACAGCAACACCATTACCCACCTCCATCTCACCCTCCACCAAACCAGCAACCACACCACTAGACAATGAATTAGCCTCATTCACCCCCACCACCACATTCATTCCTGCTGGACCAGTAACAATGGCGGATGACATTTTGACCTCTGCATCAGGCACAAGGGGCTCAGTCACCTCCATAGAACTGGAGGCGACCTCACCCCCGGTCTTATGTGTGCCCTCCACATCATTGGTCGGTAATTTCCGCTGTTTGGCATTCGGAATAATGTGCCGCTGATCTTTAGATGCTGTTAGGCGCCGCTGATCTTTAGCATCAGGATCTTCCGGACCAGCGACGCCAACACAAAATAGCACTTTCGTGGGAGGACCGGAACGCTCAGACCCGACAGCCCCCTCACACTGCCGTCGCTTCTCAACTAAGTGATCAGCGGCAACAGCATTCAGAGGTGCCGAGGCTACCGGAGCTGCCCCCGACACCGGGCTGCTCCCCCCTCCCACTGAGGAGCGCACCACAGCATCGTGGCCTGATGGAACGCCCGCCGCCGGGCCGCCCTCAATGTCCAGCCTCTCGGCTGATGCACCTCCTGCTGCGTCCCCGCTACTACAAGCAGAGACGGAGCTCTGCGCCTCACTACCGCGCTCTGTAATCTCCCCGCGCCTTTGCACCGGATCCACAGCAGAACCCGGGCTGGGCTGGGCAACGGGGCTTATACAGCGAGCTGAGCCTGCCACCGACTCAGGGGGTACAGGGAGGGGGGCATATACGTATCTTACCGCCTCCTGCAGCTTTGGCTTGGTCTTCTTTGCGTTTTTGTGGCCCCCAGGTGCCTCTTCTGGTAGATCGTCACCAAGATGGAAGTTTTGGAGGCACACTGGGGACTCCAGGAGCTTAATCTCCGCCATTAGCGCCCCTCCCTGGCCGCTGCTGTCACTGTCCTCCCCAGAGCCGGCAGAACTGCGACCGGATGTCACTGTCGCCTGTCCTGCAGGGAGCTCGCTGCACGTGGCCTGCAGGTGACTTTGCAGGCTGCCAGGTGGGGCTTCCTGCTGGTCATCATCACTCTCATCATCCACCTGGCTCTCAGGCTGCAGCCCCATCTGCCTTTGCTCTCTGGTATCAGCCATTTCTCTAAAGCGGTCTTCATTTATTAGTTTTTCTTTGAAATGACCACTCTGCTCCCTGATGTCAGCTTTCCTCAGTTCCAGCAGGTGAATCTCGCTGGTCAGTCGCTTTACCTCGGCCTGGAGTTTAGCCTTGCTCTGTTTGGAGGCCCCCGCAGCTTTGGCGCTTGTGCAGCGCAGCTCCTCCCGGAGCCTCCTGATGAGCTTACTGGCATCTTCATACTCACGGAGGCGGATCATGACCCGGGAGGCATAGGTGGACACAGACTCCCGGGGTCCCTGCAGCGCCCAACCCCCCTCAGGGAGGTCGGCCTCACCTCCGTGAGCACTCCGCTTTCCTCCGGAAGGAGCACCATCATGCACGCCGCTGTAAGGCTTTACCTCCATGCTGGAAGCCTTGCGGCTTCTAGGGGTCTCCACAATCCCGGGAGGAGTAGGAGCCACATTGCTGCGACTCCTGGTGCAGCGTCTCACCCCCGAGTCCTCTGATGTGCAGGCCAGTTGCTGGTTTCTTCTGCCCCCTGCCGGCCTGGTTCGTGAAGCAGAAGCCTGGGACTTGGCTCCTTCACTCATCCCAGAAACCAGCTCTCCCTCCAGGAAAGAGAGAGAGCAGGTCCCCAGGTGGAGAGGTGTTGGTTCTCAGAGATCAGGAGCTCACAGCAGGATCTGCAGCCACCACACCCATAATCACCACACTGACTAGCAGCTGATCAGAGCTGCACCCAGTATGCTGCTGGTGCAGTCACTGTGTACATACATTACATTACTGATCCTGTACTGATCCCGAGTTACATCCTGTATTATACTCCAGAGCTGCATTCACTATTCTGCTGGTGCAGTCGCTGTGTACATACATTACATTACTGATCCTGTACTGATCCTGAGTTACATCCTGTATTATACTCCAGAGCTGCACACACTATTCTGCTGGTGCAGTCACTGTGTACATACATTACATTACTGATCCTGTACTGATCCTGAGTTACATCCTGTATTATACCCCAGAGCTGCACTCACTATTCTGCTGGTGCAGTCACTGTGTACATACATTGCATTACTGATCCTGAGTTACATCCTGTATTATACTCCAGAGCGCCACTCACTATTCTGCTGGTGCAGTCACTGTGTACATACATTACATTACTGATCCTGAGTTACATCTGTATTATACTCCAGAGCTGCACTCACTATTCTGCTGGTGCAGTCGCTGTGTACATACATTACATTACTGATTCTGTACTGATCCTGAGTTACATCCTGTATTATACTCCAGAGCTGCACTCACTATTCTGCTGGTGCAGTCACTGTGTACATACATTACATTACTGATCCTGTACTGATCCTGAGTTACATCCTGTATTATACTCCAGAGCTGCACTCACTATTCTGCTGGTGCAGTCGCTGTGTACATACATTACATTACTGATCCTGTACTGATCCTGAGTTACATCCTGTATTATACTCCAGAGCTACACTCACTATTCTGCTGGTGCAGTCACTGTGTACATACATTACATTACTGATCCTGTACTGATCCTGAGTTACATCCTGTATTATACTCCAGAGCTGTACTCACTATTCTGCTGGTGCAGTCACTGTGTACATACATTACATTACTGATCCTGTACTGATCCTAAGTTACATCCTGTATTATACTCCAGAGCTGCACTCACTATTCTGCTGGTGCAGTCACTGTATACATACATTACATTACTGATCCTGAGTTACATCCTGTATTATACTCCAGAGCTGCAATCACTATTCTGCTGGTGAAGTCGCTGTGCACATACATTACATTACTGATCCTGTACTGATCCTGAGTTGCATCCTGTATTATACTCCAGAGCTGCACTCACTATTCTGCTCGTGCCGTCACTGTGTACATACATTACATTACTGACCTTGAGTTACATCCTGTATTATACTCCAGAGCTGCACTCACTATTCTGCTGGTGCAGTCGCTGTGTACATACATTACATTACTGATCCTGTACTGATCCTGAGTTACATCCTGTATTATACTCCAGAGCTGCACTCACTATTCTGCTGCTGCAGTCACTGTGTACATACATTACATTACTGATCCTGAGTTACATCCAGTATTATACTCCAGAGCTGCACTCACTATTCTGCTCGTGCCGTCATTGTGTACATACATTACATTACTGACCCTGATTTACATCCTGTATTATACTCCAGAGCTGCACTCACTATTCTGCTGGTGCAGTCGCTGTGTACATACATTACATTACTGATCCTGTACTGATCCTGATTTACATCCTGTATTATACTCCAGAGCTGCACTCACTATTCTGCTGGTGCAGTCACTGTGTACATACATTACATTTCTGATCCTGTACTGATCCTGAGTTACATCCTGTATTATACTCCAGAGCTGCACTCACTATTATGCTGGTGCAGTCGCTGTGTACATACATTACATTACTGATCCTGAGTTACATCCTGTATTATACTCCAGAGCTGCACTCACTATTCTACTGGTGCAGTCACTGTGTACATACATTACATTACTGATTTAGTACTGATCCTGAGTTACATCCTGTATTATACTCCAGAGCTGCACTCACTATTCTGGTGGTGCAGTCACTGTGTACATACATTACTTTACTGATCCTGTACTGATCCTGAGTTACATCCTGTATTATACTCCAGAGCTGCACTCACTATTCTGCTGGTGCAGTCACTGTGTACATACATTGCATTACTGATCCGGAGCTACATCCTGTATTATACTCCAGAGCGCCACTCACTATTCTGCTGGTGCAGTCACTGTGTACATACATTACATTACTGATCCTGAGTTACATCCTGTATTATGCTCAAGAGCTGCACTCACTATTCTGCTGGTGCAGTCACTGTATACATACATTACATTACTGATCCTGAGTTACATCCTGTATTATACTCCAGAGCTGCACTCACTATTCTGCTCGTGCCGTCACTGTGTACATACATTACATTACTGACCCTGAGTTACCTCCTGTATTATACTCCAGAGCTGCACTCACTATTCTGCTCGTGCCGTCACTGTGTACATACATTACGTTACTGATCCTGTACTGATCCTGAGTTACATACTGTATTATACTCCAGAGCTGCACTCACTATTCTGCTGGTGCAGTCACTGTGTACATACATTACATTACTGATCCTGTACTGATCCTGAGTTACATCCTGTATTATACTCCAGAGCTGCACTCACTATTCTGCTGGTGCAGTCACTGTGTACATACATTGCATTACTGATCCTGAGTTACATCCAGTATTATACTCCAGAGCTGCACTCACTATTCTGCTCGTGCCGTCACTGTGTACATACATTACATTACTGACCCTGAGTTACATCCTGTATTATACTCCAGAGCTGCACTCACTATTCTGCTGGTGCAGTCGCTGTGTACATACATTACATTACTGATTCTGTACTGATCCTGAGTTACATCCTGTATTTATACTCCAGAGCTGCACTCACTATTCTGCTGGTGCAGTCACTGTGTACATACATTACATTTCTGATCCTGTACTGATCCTGAGTTACATCCTGTATTATACTCCAGAGCTGCACTCACTATTCTGCTGGTGCAGTCGCTGTGTACATACATTACATTACTGATCCTGTACTGATCCTGAGTTACATCCTGTATTATACTCCAGAGCTTCACTCACTATTCTGTTCATGCCGTCACAGTGTACATACATTACATTACTGACCCTGAGTTACATCCTGTATTATACTCCAGAGCTGCACTCACTATTCTGCTGGTGCAGTCGCTGTGTACATACATTACATTACTGATTCTGTACTGATCCTGAGTTACATCCTGTATTATACTCCAGAGCTGCACTCACTATTCTGCTGGTGCAGTCACTGTGTACATACATTACATTACTGATCCTGTACTGATCCTGAGTTACATCCTGTATTATACTCCAGAGCTGCACTCACTATTCTGCTGGTGCAGTCGCTGTGTACATGCATTACATTACTGATCCTGTACTGATCCTGAGTTACATCCTGTATTATACTCCATAGCTGCACTCACTAATCTGCTGGTGCCGTCACTGTGTACATACATTACGTTACTGATCCTGAGTTACATCCTGTATTATACTCCAGAGCTGCACTCACTATTCTGCTGGTGCAGTCACTGTGTACATACATTACATTACTGATTTTGTACTGATTCTGAGTTACATCCTGTATTATACTCCAGAGCTGCACTCACTATTCTGCTGGTGCAGTCACTGTGTACATACATTATATTATTTATCCTGTACTGATCCTGAGTTACATCCTGTATTATACTCCAGAGCTGCACTCACTATTCTGCTGGTGCAGTCACTGTGTACATACATTACATTATTTATTCTGTACTGATCCTGAGTTACATCCTGTATTATACCCCAGAGCTGCACTCACTATTCTGCTGGTGCAGTCACTGTGTACATACATTACTGATTTTGTACTGATCCTGAGTTACATCCTGTATTATACTGCAGAGCTGCACTCACTATTCTGCTGGTGCAGTCACTGTGTACATACATTACATTACTGATCCTGTACTGATCCTGAGTTACATCCTGTATTATACTCCAGAGCTGCACTCACTATTCTGCTGGTGCAGTCACTGTGTACATATATTACATTATTTATCCTGTACTGATCCTGAGTTACATCCTGTATTATACTACAGAGCTGTACTCACTATTCTGCTGGTGCAGTCACTGTGTACATACATTACATTACTGATCCTGTACTGATCCTGAGTTACATCCTGTATTATACTCCAGAGCTGCACTCACTATTCTGCTGGTGCAGTCACTGTATACATACATTACATTACTGATCCTGAGTTACATCCTGTATTATACTCCAGAGCTGCAATCACTATTCTGCTGGTGAAGTCGCTGTGCACATACATTACATTACTGATCCTGTACTGACCCTGAGTTACATCCTGTATTATACTCCAGAGCTGCACTCACTATTCTGCTGGTGCAGTCGCTGTGTACATACATTACATTACTGATCCTGTACTGATCCCGAGTTACATCCTGTATTATACTCCAGAGCTGCACTCACTATTCTGCTGGTGCAGTCACTGTGTACATACATTACATTACTGATCCTGTACAGATCCTGAGTTACATCCTGTATTATACTCCAGAGCTGCACTCACTATTCTGCTGGTGCAGTCACTGTGTACATACATTGCATTACTGATCCTGAGTTACATCCAGTATTATACTCCAGAGCTGCACTCACTATTCTGCTCGTGCCGTCACTGTGTACATACATTACATTACTGACCCTGATTTACATCCTGTATTATACTCCAGAGCTGCACTCACTATTCTGCTGGTGCAGTCACTGTGTACATACATTACATTTCTGATCCTGTACTGATCCTGAGTTACATCCTGTATTATACTCCAGAGCTGCACTCACTATTCTACTGGTGCAGTCACTGTGTACACACATTACATTACTGATTTTGTACTGATCCTGAGTTACATCCTGTATTATACTCCAGAGCTGCATTCACTATTCTGCTGGTGCAGTCACTGTGTACATACATTACATTTCTGATCCTGTACTGATCCTGAGTTACATCCTGTATTATACTCCAGAGCTGCACTCACTATTCTGCTGGTGCAGTCGCTGTGTACATACATTACATTACTGATCCTGTACTGATCCTGAGTTACATCCTGTATTATACTCCATAGCTGCACTCACTAATCTGCTGGTGCCGTCACTGTGTTCATACATTACATTACTGATCCTGAGTTACATCCTGTATTATACTCCAGAGCTGCACTCACTATTCTGCTGGTGCAGTCACTGTGTACATACATTACTGATCCTGTACTGATCCTGAGTTACATCCTGTATTATACTCCAGAGCTGCACTCACTATTCTGCTGGTGCAGTCGCTGTGTACATACATTACATTACTGATCCTGTACTGATCCTGAGTTACATCCTGTATTATACTCCAGAGCTGCACTCACTATTCTGCTGGTGCAGTCACTGTGTACATACATTGCATTACTGATCCTCAGTTACATCCAGTATTATACTCCAGAGCTTCACTCACTATTCTGTTCATGCCGACACAGTGTACATACATTACATTACTGACCCTGAGTTACATCCTGTATTATACTCCAGAGCTGCCCTCACTATTCTGCTGGTGCAGTCGCTGTGTACATACATTACATTACTGATTCTGTACTGATCCTGAGTTACATCCTGTATTATACTCCAGAGCTGCACTCAGTATTCTGCTGGTGCAGTCACTGTGTACATACATTACATTACTGATCCTGTACTGATCCTGAGTTACATCCTGTATTATACTCCAGAGCTGCACTCATTATTCTGCTGGTGCAGTCGCTGTGTACATACATTACATTACTGATCCTGTACTGATCCCGAGTTACATCCTGTATTATACTCCAGAGCTGCACTCACTATTCTGCTGGTGCAGTCACTGTGTACATACATTACATTACTGATCCTGTACTGATCCTGAGTTACATCCTGTATTATACTCCAGAGCTGCACTCACTATTCTGCTGGTGCAGTCACTGTGTACATACATTGCATTACTGATCCTGAGTTACATCCAGTATTATACTCCAGAGCTGCACTCACTATTCTGCTCGTGCCGTCACTGTGTACATACATTACATTACTGACCCTGATTTACATCCTGTATTATACTCCAGAGCTGCACTCACTATTCTGCTGGTGCAGTCACTGTGTACATACATTACATTTCTGATCCTGTACTGATCCTGAGTTACATCCTGTATTATACTCCAGAGCTGCACTCACTATTCTACTGGTGCAGTCACTGTGTATATACATTACATTACTGATTTTGTACTGATCCTGAGTTACATCCTGTATTATACTCCAGAGCTGCATTCACTATTCTGCTGGTGCAGTCACTGTGTACATACATTACATTTCTGATCCTGTACTGATCCTGAGTTACATCCTGTATTATACTCCAGAGCTGCACTCACTATTCTGCTGGTGCAGTCGCTGTGTACATACATTACATTACTGATCCTGTACTGATCCTGAGTTACATCCTGTATTATACTCCATAGCTGCACTCACTAATCTGCTGGTGCCGTCACTGTGTTCATACATTACATTACTGATCCTGAGTTACATCCTGTATTATACTCCAGAGCTGCACTCACTATTCTGCTGGTGCAGTCACTGTGTACATACATTACTGATCCTGTACTGATCCTGAGTTACATCCTGTATTATACTCCAGAGCTGCACTCACTATTCTGCTGGTGCAGTCGCTGTGTACATACATTACATTACTGATCCTGTACTGATCCTGAGTTACATCCTGTATTATACTCCAGAGCTGCACTCACTATTCTGCTGGTGCAGTCACTGTGTACATACATTGCATTACTGATCCTCAGTTACATCCAGTATTATACTCCAGAGCTTCACTCACTATTCTGTTCATGCCGTCACAGTGTACATACATTACATTACTGACCCTGAGTTACATCCTGTATTATACTCCAGAGCTGCACTCACTATTCTGCTGGTGCAGTCGCTGTGTACATACATTACATTACTGATTCTGTACTGATCCTGAGTTACATCCTGTATTATACTCCAGAGCTGCACTCACTATTCTGCTGGTGCAGTCACTGTGTACATACATTACATTACTGATCCTGTACTGATCCTGAGTTACATCCTGTATTATACTCCAGAGCTGCACTCACTATTCTGCTGGTGCAGTCACTGTGTACATACATTACATTACTGATCCTGTACTGATCCTGAGTTACATCCTGTATTATACTGCAGAGCTGCACTCACTATTCTGCTGGTGCAGTCACTGTGTACATACATTACATTACTGATCCTGTACTGATCCTGAGTTACATCCTGTATTATACTCCAGAGCTGCACTCACTAATCTGCTGGTGCCGTCACTGTGTACATACATTACGTTACTGATCCTGAGTTACATCCTGTATTATACTCCAGAGCTGCACTCACTATTCTGCTGGTGCAGTCACTGTGTACATACATTACATTACTGATTTTGTACTGATCCTGAGTTACATCCTGTATTATACTCCAGAGCTGCACTCACTATTCTGCTGGTGCAGTCACTATGTACATACATTACATTATTTATTCTGTACTGATCCTGAGTTACATCCTGTATTATACCCCAGAGCTGCACTCACTATTCTGCTGGTGCAGTCACTGTGTACATACATTACTGATTTTGTACTGATCCTGAGTAACATCCTGTATTATACTGCAGAGCTGCACTCACTATTCTGCTGGTGCAGTCACTGTGTACATACAATACATTACTGATCCTGTACTGATCCTGAGTTACATCCTGTATTATACTCCAGAGCTGCACTCACTATTCTGCTGGTGCAGTCACTGTGTACATACATTACATTACTGATCCTGTACTGATCCTGAGTTACATCCTGTATTATACTGCAGAGCTGCACTCACTATTCTGCTGGTGCAGTCACTGTGTACATACATTACATTACTGATCCTGTACTGATCCTGAGTTACATCCTGTATTATACTCCAGAGCTGCACTCACTAATCTGCTGGTGCCGTCACTGTGTACATACATTACGTTACTGATCCTGAGTTACATCCTGTATTATACTCCAGAGCTGCACTCACTATTCTGCTGGTGCAGTCACTGTGTACATACATTACATTACTGATTTTGTACTGATCCTGAGTTACATCCTGTATTATACTCCAGAGCTGCACTCACTATTCTGCTGGTGCAGTCACTATGTACATACATTACATTATTTATTCTGTACTGATCCTGAGTTACATCCTGTATTATACCCCAGAGCTGCACTCACTATTCTGCTGGTGCAGTCACTGTGTACATACATTACTGATTTTGTACTGATCCTGAGTTACATCCTGTATTATACTGCAGAGCTGCACTCACTATTCTGCTGGTGCAGTCACTGTGTACATACATTACATTACTGATCCTGTACTGATCCTGAGTTACATCCTGTATTATACTCCAGGGCTGCACTCACTATTCTGCTGGTGCAGTCACTGTGTACATATATTACATTATTTATCCTGTACTGATCCTGAGTTACATCCTGTATTATACTCCAGAGCTGTACTCACTATTCTGCTGGTGCAGTCACTGTGTACATACATTACATTACTGATCCTGTACTGATCCTGAGTTACATCCTGTATTATACTCCAGAGCTGCACTCACTATTCTGCTGGTGCAGTCACTGTATACATACATTACATTACTGATCCTGAGTTACATCCTGTATTATACTCCAGAGCTGCAATCACTATTCTGCTGGTGAAGTCGCTGTGCACATACATTACATTATTGATCCTGTACTGACCCTGAGTTACATCCTGTATTATACTCCAGAGCTGCACTCACTATTCTGCTGGTGCAGTCACTGTGTACATACATTACATTACTGATCCTGAGTTACATCCTGTATTATACTCCAGAGCTGCACTCACTATTCTGCTGGTGCAGTCACTGTGTATATACATTACATTACTGATCCTGAGTTACATCCTGTAGATCTTTTTATTATAAAAATGAAAAACATAACAATAATAATAACTGAAACATAACAAAATTAAAAACCAGAAAATAAACAATGTAATGAACTGGTCCAGCCGCCCCCTCTCTCCTCACACACATATTATACATATATATGTAGCACCCTGAGGATTCGGCTGCTACAGGGGTATTACACCTCAAGCCAGAGGTGTGGTATTCCACTCCCGGGTAAGGATGGAGTGTGGGACTGAGCTCAGATAGCTGCATACACTACATACATCTTATTTCCGGGGGACAGACCGACGGTACTCCCACCAGTATATGTGCAGGTACGACAGTGTCTGTCCCTGGCTGGAGTGGGAGGGGGGTGGAACATCCCAGTAGTGTAGGGGCAGATAGGGGGAGCAGTCTGGGTAAGGCTAGGAGCTCATTGGGTGCTGGTCACCTGAGCTCACACATAGAGGGAGTATATAAGGTGGGCACCATCTTAGATCAGGGTCAGTCTTCTGTAGAGGGTCAGTCAGTCCTGAGAGAGGTCCAGGAGAGAGGAGAAGAGAAGGAGCCAGAGGGGGAGAAGAAGGAACCCCAAGAACCCAGTATACAACCAGAAGGGTGAAGGGTTGGCACGCAAGGGAACCGGATCCCAAATTAGTGGAGGAGAGAAACTACCCTCAACTAAGAACCGGAGGCTGCGACATTACATGTGGAGCAGCCCCTCACCAAGTCCACTAAGAAGGCACACCGAGCATAGGGTCAGGGAAGCCAAAGAAGGTTCACCCAACAGGAGACCCGAGGGAGCCGGACATAAGTGGACCCCTGGTGGGAACGGCCAGTAGAGAGGACAGTCAGAAAGGGAGCTCAGGACCACGCTCCAGAATTGCTTGGGGGTTGGCCGAGTCCAGGACCTGGTGGACGCAGCACGGCTCGGGCGGTCACTCAAGGCCAGAGTGACCAACAGAACAGCAGTAAGTAAAAACCCTGAACTGCACAGCCCGACTCTGAGTCTTCTTACCATCCACACTGCACCACCACTACCACCATCCTCTACACCTGACCCCCTGAGGCTATACCCCTCCCGTTGGGGGTTATACTACCACAGCTGCACATATACCACCAGCCTCAGCGGACCCTGCTGCAGCGGCGGCCTTTTGACCGCAAATCAACGGGTGGCGTAGTCGACACTAAGAACAACTAATAACATCTGTAAAGACTGCCACACACTGAGTTTGACACCCTGGGCACGGACCGGGTCGCCGCCACTCGGAGACTACAACCCCCATCAGATCCGGCTCCGGGTAATCCCCAAACAGCACTGGCCCAGGGGGCGCGTCATATACACAATAAACAACTACTTACACTATGACATCTGGTCCGGTTACCAAACAAATAACAATATAATAAGTAAAATAATCAATAGCCGACAAAATTATACACAAACTAATATATATATACAGTATATATATATATATATATATATATATACAGTACAGACCAAAAGTTTGGACACACCTTCTCATTTAAATATTTTTCTGGATTTTCATGACTATGAAAATTGTACTTTCACACTGAAGGCATCAAAACTATGAATTAACACATGTGGAATTATATACTTAATAAAAAAGTGTGAAACAACTGAAAATATGTCTTATATTCTAGGTTCTTCAAAGTAGCCACCTTTTGCTTTGATGACTGCTTTGCACACTCTTGGCCTTCTCTTGATGAGCTTCAAGAGGTAGTCACCGGAAATGGTCTTCCAACAATCTTGAAGGAGTTCCCAGAGATGCTTAGCACTTGTTGGCCCTTTTGCCTTCACTCTGCGGTCCAGCTCACCCCAAACCATCTCGATATTTAGCAGGTCTGGTGACTGTGGAGGCCAGGTCATCTGGCATAGCACCCATCACTCTCCTTCTTGGTCAAATAGCCCTTATACAGCCTGGAGGTGTGTTTGGGGTCATTGTCCTGTTGAAAAATAAATGATGGTCCAACTAAATGTAAACCAGATGGAATAGCATGCCGCTGCAAGATGCTCTTGGTAGCCATGCTGGTTCAGTATGCCTTCAATTTTGAATAAATCCCGAACAGTGTCACCAGAAAAGCACCCCCACACCATCGCACGTCCTCCTCCATGCTTCACGGTCGGAACCAGGCATGTAGAGTCCATCCGTTCACCTTTTCTGCATCGCACAAAGACACGGTGGTTGGAACCAAAGATCTCAAATTTGGACTCATCAGACCAAAGCACAGATTTCCACTGGTCTAATGTCCATTCCTTGTGTTCTTTAGCCCAAACAAGTCTCTTCTGCTTGTTGCTTGTCCTTAGCAGTGGTTTCTTAGCAGCTATTTTACCATGAATGCCTGCTGCACAAAGTCTCCTCTTAACAGTTGTTGTATAGATGTGTCTGCTGCTAGAACTCTGTGTGGCATTGACCTGGTCTCTAATCTGAGCTGCTGTTAACCTGCGATTTCTGAGGCTGGTGACTCGGATAAACTTATCCTCAGAAGCAGAGGTGACTCTTGGTCTTCCTTTCCTGGGGCGGTCCTCATGTGAGCAAGTTTCTTTGTAGCGCTTGATGGTTTTTGCAACTGCACTTGGGAACACATTCAAAGTTTGCCCAATTTTTCGGACTGACTGACCTTCATTTCTTAAAGTAATGATGGCCACTCATTTTTCTTTACTTATCTGCTTTTTTCTTGCCATAATACAAATTCTAACAGTCTATTCAGTAGGACTATCAGCTGTGTATCCACCTGACTACTGCACAACACAACTGATGGTCCCAACCCCATTTATAAGGCGAGAAATCCCACTTATTAAACCTGACAGGGCACACCTGTGAACTGAAAACCATTTCCTGTGACAACCTTTTGAAGCTCATCAAGATAATGCCAAGAGTGTGCAAAGCAGTCATCAAAGCAAAATGTGGCTACTTTGAAGAACCTAGAATATAAGACATATTTTCAGTTGTTTCACACTTTTTTGTTAAGTATATAATTCCACATGTGTTAATTCATAGTTTTGATGCCTTCAGTGTGAATGTACAATTTTCATAGTCATGAAAATACAGAAAAATCTTTAAATGAGAAGGTGTGTCCAAACTTTTGGTCTGTACTGTATATATATATACACTGTGTACCAAATTATTATACAAATAAAATTTTCTCAGATTTTCTCAAATTACCTATATGAATGACAGTCATTGTAATTTTGCAGTCAAATAACTATTAGAGTACAATTGAAAGGTTTTTGTACAAACTGCCTATGATAACAGTATATTTTTAAAAAAATAAAGAACTCAAACTGCACTCAAAATGCATATTCCAAATTATTATGCACAGCAGAGTTTTCAACCTTTTCATTTTAATAAAGAACAAAAATATGGTCATTTTTGAAATTATAAGCATTAACAGGTTATTACAAACTGAAATCAAACAGTTTTCAACTTTATTCTAGGTGATGTTACATTTGCACGTAGGACCGCTTGTTCGAAAGGAGCTTCTGAACTCTCTCGTCCATTGAATTTGTCAGGTTTTGGATGGTTTCTGCTTCAA
Source organism: Phyllobates terribilis (assembly GCF_046119375.1). Classification (NCBI taxonomy): domain Eukaryota; kingdom Metazoa; phylum Chordata; class Amphibia; order Anura; family Dendrobatidae; genus Phyllobates; species Phyllobates terribilis. The sequence goes on from NW_027362763.1 coordinate 60,562,930, forward strand.
TTGTTTTGCATGAGGACAGAATACCCTCCCAGAGCTGTTGCTTAGATGTGAACTGCCTCCCGCCATCATAGACACTCCTTTTGATGATGCTCCAGAGGTTCTGAATGCGGTTGAGGTCAGGGGAGCATGGGGGCCACACCATAAGTTTGTCCCCTTTTATGCCCATAGCAGCCAGAGATGCAGATGTGTTATGTGCAGCATGAGACGGGGCATTATCATGCATGAAATGATCTTGCTGCAGAATGCACGGTTCTTCTTCTTGAACCATGGCAGGAAATGCTGTTTGAGAAACTCAGCATACATTCTGGAGTTCATCTTTACCCCTTCAGGGATCCTAAAAGGGGCCGACAATCTCTCTCCCCATGATTCCAGCCCGAAACATTACTCCACCTCCTCCTTGTTGGCGCCGTAGCCGTGTTTGCATGGGGTGTCCATCAACCAGCCATCCTTCACTCCATCTATCTGGACCATCGAGATCATTTCATGCATGATAATGCCCCGTCTCATGCTGCACGGCGGGAGGCAGTTCACATGTAAGCAACAGCTCTGGGAGGGTATTCTGTCCTCATGCAAAACAATTGAAGCAGAAACCATCCAAAACCTGACAAATTCAATGGACGTGAGAGTTCAGAAGCTCCTTTCGAACAAGGGGTCCTATACGCAAATGTAACATCACCTAGAATAAAGTTTGAGTTGAAAACAGTTTGATTTCAGTTTCTAATAACCTACTAATGCTTATAATTTCAAAAATGACCATTTTTTTGTTCTTTATTAAAATGAAAAGGTTGAAAACTCTGCTGTGCATAATAATTTGGAACATGCATTTTGAGTGCAGTTTGAGTTTTTTATTTTTTAAAAAATATACTGTTATCACAGGCAGTTTGTACAAAAACCTTTCAATTGTACTCTAATAGTTATTTGACTGGAAAATTACAATGACTGCAATTCATATAGGTAATTTGGGAAAATCTGAGAAAATATTATTTGCATAATAATTTGGAACACAGTGTATAGAGTCATTCAATAATAGAAAGGTGTTTAGTCGCCAGTGTGGTGTTGGGTTGAATTGGTGCACAAGATGTACACGTAGGTAGATCGGTGCGTGGTCAGACCACGTAATCGTTCCAACCTCTGCAGATATACATCTATTGAGAGCTCTATTGTCTACTAGGAATAAGTCAATCCTACTATATGACCCATGTCGGAGAGAATGAAAAGTATAGTCCCTTTCACTGGCGTGAGAGTATCTCCAAAAATCATGCAGACCAAATTCATGGACCAACTTGCCCAATTCTCTCCGAGGGCGACCCGATCTAGATGAGCAGTCTAAAGTACCATCCATTGGCATGTTAAAATCCCACGCATGCAATAACCTCCCCTTGTTTAAGTGTTGAAATGGTAGAGAGGACTTTTCGCACAAATGGGAGCTGGGCAGAATTTGGGGCGTATAGTGATAAAATCGTATGAGGGGTCCCATTCAATGTACACACCAACACCAAGTATCTACCCATGGGGTCTGTACACATCTGAATGATCTGGTAGGCCACTGAATTTTTTATCATAATACAGATTCCTGCTGTCTTAGTCTCGGCATTTGCAAAGAATATATGGGGGAATTGTGCCTGATGCAATCTATGATTATCAGCTGCCAATAAATGCGTCTCTTGCAGACACACAATGTCTGCCTTCGATTTCTTCACCTCCCTCCACAACATAGAGCGTTTGGCAGGTGAATTTAACCCTTTCACATTCAACGAGAGAAATTGAATACTCATAATTACACATAAAGGAGGAAATTGTTATGAGCCGCATACACAAATCCAATTTCCCCCCCACCCCCCCAGACCACCCCTCATGAGCCATTCACTGAAAAAAGCACATATGTCCTTAGAACGATCAGCAGTTACGTCAATAGAGGAAATATACCTCAAGTTAAATTGGAAAAAAAAAACAGATAATAAACAGTAAAAAGAAAGAAAAAACACAGCGGAAAAAAGTCCGCAGAAAAAACATAGAGAAAACTTCAGTCAAAAAAGTAAATTCTTCAGACATAAATCTGACCACGGGGTCCCGTGAGATTTTCAAATCTCGCTGTCACTCAGCAAGATTTCTCACAGTCCAGAGGATCACCAACCAGACGGCTTCCGCCGAACAACAGAGAACCATCAGTCAATAAGCCAAAAGGCGCTCAGAGTTCAGAAAAGAACAAAGGGAAAAAAAGGTCAGCAATCCCCTAACAGCTCCATCTCAGCCAGGATAGCGTCCTCGCCTCTCTTTCAGGTCGATACCCATTCCTGCGCAATTTTCTTGCCTTTAGCAGGTTGTCTAGGAGCATAGGCAATCTTCCAGGATGCCAATTTCTCTTCCGCTTGTTTAGGGGTAAAACACGCTACCACGCCACTGTCACGGAGTATTAGTAGTTTTACTGGGTTGAATCCCCATCTATACCGTATGCCGGCCTCTCTCAATGCCCTGCACACATGGGCAAATTCTCTTCTCTTTGCCAGGGTAGCCGCAGAAAGATCTGGGAAGACCTGCAGATTTTGAAATTCCTCAGGTAGCCTGGGGGTTTTCCTTAGTTGGTATAGGAACATGTCCTTCGTAGTGAAGAAATGAATACGTGCCAAGGTATCTCTAGGCAGGGTAGGGTCTACGTGTCTGGGCTTCGGTGTTCTATGAATCCTGTCCACCAGTAATTCATTAGGGGCAACCTCAGGTAATACAGCCACCAAGAAGCGTCGCATGAACTCAGAGAGATCCTTATCTGGCACTTCTTCAGGGATTCCCCTAAGCCTCACATTGTTACGTCTGGATCTATCTTCTAAGTCATAAACTTTATCAGTGACCCGAGACATCTCTTCCCTGAGTGCCTCATTTTCAACTACCAAGGCATTGATCATTCTGGCATATTCTTCCATCTTGTTTTCAATGTGGGAAGTGCGATCCCCAATGGAAGTAATCTCCCCTTTTATCTCCTGCAACATTGCCTGCCTATCCTCCCTCATGGAGGAACAAATTGCAGCCAGAAATTCTTGCATATCTGCCATTGTCATTGGTGCTGTGGGCTCATTATCCCTGCTGCTGTGTTTCACATTCTCTGCTTCCCCTCCCCCTGAGCCTCTGGAGGAGTGTGAAGAAGTTGCAGGGGAAGCAGGTGCCATCTTACTCACTGTTCTTGTTGTTTGTCCCCTCTGGAAGAAAGCCTCCTATCTCGCCGGGGATCCTCTTTTTTGGGACCTTCCCCTGGTCATCATGGGCCCTGGGTGTTCTGAAGCCACCGGGTGTTAGGTAGTAGGCTGTAGGACGATGCTGTGTGCTGCTTTGTGCTGGTTTTAATCCTGGCTGCCTGGAGCTATGCAGTTAAGCTGCTGCCACATTATCTTGCAGGCCACACCCCATCTTGAAAGTTTCTGACACAGCTGAAAATCAGTTTTTTGGCCATTATAAAATACTGTGAGGCCGATATATTAAGACTAAAATTGTGCACGGACTGAAGTAGCATTACTGGCAGAAGAAACGCCAACGCTCTTGCAGAATTTGACAGGTGGACATAGCCATGTCCCATCCAGTCCCGGCTCCTCTCTAGCTCTGCACATTTTGGCAGAGTTTCTTCAAACTAGCGAAAAAAAATTTAAAAGTGGGAACATTTTTGTACAACTCCTCTTTGCTCAATTTTTTTTAAAACCTTTCAAAGCAGATTACGCCAGTTTTCTGATAAAAAAAGCTATGAAGAAAGTTTTTGGTAAGTCCATTACTACACACCACCAAAAACCCACCTCTCCCAGGGGTTTGCCTATAATAAGTGCAGGGTTTACTGTCTCCTTCATGCCCTAGAGACTAGGGGAGCCATAAAGGTCCCTTTGTCCCATATGTAAATGTGGCGCCCAGGGGATGGGGACTACCCGGGCCTTAATGCCTGGTCTTGGGGGATGTCGCGGTGGTCAGCTCCCGGGCCCATACCCTGGGGTCTCTCTTAAAAAAGGGGAAAATGAAATGTCAAAGTTCATGACGCCACCTGTGGTGTCTGGTGAGGATCACCAGAGCTGCGGCAGTCCATTGAGGCCGGTGTTACGGCAGCTATGATGGTGTAGCTCCCCACAGGTGGAGCTAGGCCTCAGGGCAGCGATGTTTGACGAGGTGCACAATATGGTGGTGACCCAGCCGGGTCCAAGGAAGAACAGGGGACACACAAACACGGTTTGCTTCTGTACCTTTTACTGGTGGAAATGCTGGTACCGTCCGGAGCACTGTAGGGTGAGGGGTGCACTGCAGGACTCTCCCCAGTGAGCAGGTGTAGGGCCTCCTGTTTCTTCGCCGCTTAGTGTTAGTCTCTGGCCTGCCTGGAGCTAGGCCTAACTTAGCCTCTGTTCTGCACCGGCTGATCCTGTGGTAGGGCCTTCTGTTGGAGTACACACTCCCTGGTATATGGGGCCTCGGTAACTCCTGACTCTGGTATAACAGTCAGCGTTTGGTATTCCTGGGACATGTAGTTCGCCAGGGGTTCTGGTTGTCTTCTGCTAGGTGTAAAGAATCCCTGCAGACTCGGACCCGCTGTCCGGTATATGGTTCCTGGGGTGAGTCGGTAAAGCTCCTCTGACCCCAATGCTATTTACTCCTTTAGCCTTCGGCATACTCGGGCCCTCACTAGGCTATACACACTGGAAGTTGGTTGGCTGCCTCTTCTGCTGCTCTCTGAGTGTCAGCAACACTCCTAGCTAACTTAACTCGAGCTGCTTGAGTCTGACTGAGCTCCACTGCAGACTGACCTGTTTCTCTGTGTCTCATTCTGCAGGAACTGACTGTGGACTCCAGACTGTTCTGTCTCCACTCTCTTCCTGAGGAGAACTAACTCACAGACTCACTCCTTCTGTGTCTGAGCAGGAACTGCTGAATCACTCCACCTTCCCTATTTATATCCCTATCGGGCTCCCTCTGGTGGTCTGAGGTGGAAGGTGGAGGTGTGTGTATGCTGTGAGGGCCTCTTGTGGAGAAAACCTGAAATGCACCCCTCCAGGATCTGTGGCTCCATGCACAGCAGGGTGTCACATAAAGAGTCTAGATTATTACTACTAATAGTCAGTTGGAGGAGCTGATGGAGATTTAGCATCTGGGCCTCGAGCTTCTGGATACATCACTGATCACCCTTATACTAAAATAAGGATATGGCAGCATCATGTTCTGTCTCAGGCTCTGGAAGACGTGTGAAGGTAAAGAGTAAAATGGGCTCTGAGGAAAACAGGGAAATCCTGGAGAAAACCTTCTGCAGGTGACGACTCGTGAGCAGATTTATATTCCAGGAAAGCGAGAACTCAGACCGTAAAACCAAAACTACACAGTATGGACTGAAAAACAACAATGTGGTGGGGTCACTGACCAAATCAACTCAATAAAGGACGCGTGGATAAACCTGAAGCTTAAGTGAGGATTGAGGAACATGGCAGGGATTGTCCAGACCTATAGACTTATCCAGGACTCAAGACAATGACTGCCAAAAAGTCCACCAATGTCTTCACTTACGTGTGTCTATGTTATGACTCTTTCAGGGTCATCTATTTGGTCTCCGACATGTCACCTGGTTCATGTATTGCCCGTATTGTGTTATTATATAAAACACTGGGTCATTGAGAGGAAGAGGAGCCGGAGCTATAATGTGCACCAGGGCTAAGGAACAATTAGGCCACGTGAGCGAAACATGCAGCCCGGGCTCCACAGTATGTAGATGGCCGTGCCACACTCTCTGCCCTGAAGTCCTTGTGAGATCCGGGTCAGCACCCGCTATCGACTGCTCCCATGTATCTTCTCTGGCTTGTGGCTTAAAGTGATGCCCAGCATGGACAAGAGAGCACTAATGGCACACAATGTGGCTAGCATGGCATCAACGGCAATGTTATGGAGGCACTGTGTGGCTGACACTGTTATGGGGGCATTGTGTATGAACTGGTCAGTCATCAGCACTGAACGTCCTTTGTAAGTAGATCCCACCATTCACCAGGCACCTAAATCAAAGGAACGTACCGCCCCCTACTCCAGGTAGAAAAATGTAAAAACGTCCATGTTGTTAATGTTGTGTAATATAAATGATTTTCCTGCATAAGTTGCTGAATATTCTCTATTATTTGCTGTTATAAATTTGTTATTAGTCATTATTATAGGTGGAGATTGTCTTACTGACCCCACAGCCCTAGTGAGAAGGGTGGTCTCAGAAGTGATCACTAGAATACAGAAGGTTATGTGACAGTGGGGATGTGACCCCTGGGCTCCCCGGGACGCCCAGCACCGAATCCAACTGGTCCCTGTGCATAACACTTATGTAGAGCCATATTAGGTAAAAAGGTCCAAGTCTATGGATAAAATCTATGGATCAGAACATGTTTTTTCTACATTGACCGTCAATCTTAGGTGTAACAGAATCACTGGTCCTCGCCTATACTTTTGGTTGAGGTTTAGAGGATTAATGGGAGACATGTAACAGATATTCTCCTGTTTGGAGCCCACCCATCAAACATGTATAACGTATAGTGTAGCACCCTGAGGATTCGGCTGCTACAGGGGTATTGCACCTCAACCCAGAGGTGTGATATTCCACTCCCGGGTAAGGAAGGAGTGTGGAACTGAGCTCGGTAGGCTGCATGCACTACATACATCCCATTTCCGAGGAACAGACCAACGGTACTCCCACTTAGAAATGTGCAGGTACGACCGAGTCTGTTCCTGGCTGGAGTGGGAGGGGGGTGGAACATCCCATGTAGTGTAGGGGCAGATAGGGGGAGCAGTCTGGGTAGTGATAGGAGCTCATTGGGTGCTGGTCACCTGAGCTCACACATAGAGGGATATATAAGGTGGGCACCAACTAGAATCAGGGTCAGTTGTAGAGAACAAGTCAGTTGGAGAGGAGCCTGTCTGATGCAGAGAACAAATCAGCAGAGAGAAGGAAACAGCAACCCTGAGTGAGAGAGGAGCAGAGAAGGAGTACCCAGAGGGGGAAGACTGAAGGGACCCAAGAACCCAAATAAAAGCACCGGGTGAGGAGTCAGCAAAAGGGTACCGGAACCCAAACTGGTGGGGGTAAAAACAATCCCCAGCCAGAGACCGGAGGCCGTGGGCAGCATCTGCCACGGCCACCCACCACATTCACCCCGAAGGCACACCACATGAAGGGTCAGGGAACCCAAGGCCAAGGGTGTCCCAACAGCAGGCCCGAGGGAGCTGGACCTAGGTGGATCACTGGTGGGGACGGCTGAAGAAAGGACAGAGGGAGAGCTCAGGGCCACGCTCCGGACTTGTTTGGGGGTTGGCTGGATCCAGGACCTGGTGGACGCAGCACGGCTCGGGTGGTCACTAGCAGCTGGAGTGACCAGTACAACATCTGCAGTAAGTAAACACCCTTAACTGCACAACCCGACTCTGTCTTCACTGCCGTCTGCACTACACCACCACAACCCCCATCCTCTGCGCCTGTCCCCTCTGAGGCTATACCCCTCCCGTTGGGGGTTATCCCACCAAGCTGCGCACCCACCATCAGCCTCAGCGGACCCTGCTGCAGCGGCGGCCACAGTGACCGCATCACAACGGGTGGCGTAGTCGACACAAAAGAACTCTTAATAACATCTGTAGAACTGCCACATCACACTGAGCTTGACGCCCTGGGCACGGGACCGGGTCACAGCCACTCGGAGACTACAACCCCCATCTGATCCGGCTCCGGGTATTCCCCTCAAAAAGGAATATGTCCCAGGGGGCGCGTCAACTTTGGCGTAGTCGGCAGGATTACGTGCCCGCAACACCCGGGTATTGCGTGCCTGAAGAAAAGTGCAAGTTTACCTCAGAAAGAAGTCTCCCGCCGGTTCCGGAGGGTCCACGCCATCGGACTCCATCACCAGTCGTTTCCCGCCGATTGTCCGCCATTTCCAACTTGTTCCCGCCATCTGCAGAGTTTCCCGCCACTGGGCGACGCTTCCCGCCAAAACCGCAGATTTCCCGCCTTGGAAGAGCAGCGGACGCCATTATGGGCGTGCCAAAGGAGGGCAAGAGGCCACCTCCCATCGTGGGCCAGGACAGAAAATGGCGCCAAAAGTGGAAACCGCCCCCACCAACAGAGACTGTGATGTTGGAGGTGTCTGTCAGCGTGAAAGAACTACCCCTGGAGCTGACAGTCACTGAGTTGCCCCGGGACCGCCCTCGAAGTGGGAGGAGACGAAAGAAAAGAACGAAGATGGGTGCCGCCTGGAGCAGTCTGGAGCGAGCGGACCCGGAGGCAAGAGGTCTAACGAGGAGTAGCGGAGGAGCTCACCCGGAGATGGAGAGAAAGCAGAACAGCACCGGCCCGCTGGCCAGGAGTCTGCTAGAGACCGAGGAAGGAGGGCAGAGCAGCACCGGCCCGCTGGCCAGGAGCCTGCCGGAAGAAGAGCAGAGCAGCACCGACCCGATGGTCAGGAGCCTGCTAGAGTCCACAACCCCGCTAGGTCTAGCGGAGATCTTAGCGCAGCTCCCCCGAGACCGGGAGTGTGCACAAACTGCCTTGGAGGGCCTCACAAGGAGGATGGCCCGGGTACAGCGTGAGATACTGGCGGAGTGGAGCCGGGAGATGGCCCAGCAAGCTGGAACCCGTCCACGGAGCATGCTCCCCTGGGAGAGGACACCAACTGCCTCTACGGATGACGCGGGAGGACCCAAGGTCGGAGACGGCGCTGAGAAGGGAGCCGAACGTATGAAGGCAGGTAAAGGGGACGCTTATACCCCATACCGAGAGACCGCCCACCTGCCCCGGTTCCCCGTCGCAGAGCCCGAAAGTCCCCCGTCCGTGCCCGTAACCGCCATGTCACCGCTAATGACTAGGCCCCGACCAGAAGCCGCCGCCGCGACCCCTGTGACGTCACACGCACCGACCCGGAGCGTGACCAAGCAGGAAGAGCCTCCGGCCTGGTCGCAAGGCCCGGTATTCCCGGGCGCCGCAATACCAACAGCGCCCCCTACCTCCGCGGAGCCTCCGGCCTGGTCGCAGGGCCGAGTAACACAGGGCGCCGCCGTATTAACGGTGCCCTTTACGTTCCAGGTGCCCCAGGCCTGGCCGCAAGGCCTGGGCGACCTGGGCGCCACCACCACTGCGCCCGCACCCGCAAAACCAAGGGTGCCGAGTTTGGGAAAGGACCTCTTCAGCCAGCTCACATGGCCGGACGGGCGGCCCTTTATCTGGCCCGAGGAGTTTTGTGAGCTGGAGCGGCAACAGAGACTAGGGCCCTTGTGTGAGCCCCTGATCCCGGCTCCGAAGCCCGTGACTCGGGTCTCGCCTCCTTTAGAAGAAGCCCAATTCGTGTGGGACCCCACGGGAGAAGATTTAATGGGGTTCACCGGAGAAACTCGGGCAGTCGCCGCTGAGCGTACTGAGTGTTGTCGTCAGCAGCTAGCAGAGTTTGCCAGAGAACGGGAGGAGAGGCGGGTCAGAGAACAACAGGCCCAAATCCGGAGCGCGGAGCAGAAGAGCCGGACTAGGAGGAACCCCCGTGCAGCGCACTGTCCCCGCACCATCGGGACGGTGATAAAGTTCAACCCGCAGCATGGGTGGGGCTTTATTCGGGACCGTAACAACCGCGGTGACGTTTTTGTGACCCGCAGAGACGTCGAGTCCCACCTGCCGGAAGGTCACAAAGGCCGTGACCTCTACGTCGGAGACGAGGTCACTTTCACCCGGCACAAGTGTGCCAAAGGACCTTACGCCCTCCACGTACACCGCTTGACGGAGGAGGAGTTGCGGTACGGGGAGGAGGAGCCAGAGGACCCGGACGGGTCTGAAGCAACACCATTTCACCAAGAAAAAGCAGGAGGGAGCCGTCGTTGAGGACGGGAGTAGAGACTGTATATAGTTGCCCGTCGGGGCACAGTGAACCGTTGCTGCTAAAATAGTCCCCGTTGGGACCAGTGAACTGTTTACCCGTTAACCCCTTAATCCCACAGGCTGAGGACTGTGAGCAGCCATTCCCTTCCCTCTACCTGGCCGAGGACTGAGAGCGGCCATATCCCTTGTAAATAGTTGCGTGTCCTAAAGCGCCCCCTACCGGTTTTATAGGAAAACCAGTTTTTCTAAGAGACTGTCGCACTTTTCCCGGACACACGTTGCATAGTGTCCGGAGGAGGAACCTGAAACAAGAGACGACGAGAATGTTATATGAAAAGTTTTATATATATAATGTTTTATATGTTTTATTATGTTTATATGAAAAATTTTGTATGTTTTGGTGTTTTTGTCCTTACAGCCCGAGGACGTGCTGTGATTTACCAGGGGGGAATGTAGCACCCTGAGGATTCGGCTGCTACAGGGGTATTGCACCTCAACCCAGAGGTGTGATATTCCACTCCCGGGTAAGGAAGGAGTGTGGAACTGAGCTCGGTAGGCTGCATGCACTACATACATCCCATTTCCGAGGAACAGACCAACGGTACTCCCACTTAGAAATGTGCAGGTACGACCGAGTCTGTTCCTGGCTGGAGTGGGAGGGGGGTGGAACATCCCATGTAGTGTAGGGGCAGATAGGGGGAGCAGTCTGGGTAGTGATAGGAGCTCATTGGGTGCTGGTCACCTGAGCTCACACATAGAGGGATATATAAGGTGGGCACCAACTAGAATCAGGGTCAGTTGTAGAGAACAAGTCAGTTGGAGAGGAGCCTGTCTGATGCAGAGAACAAATCAGCAGAGAGAAGGAAACAGCAACCCTGAGTGAGAGAGGAGCAGAGAAGGAGTACCCAGAGGGGGAAGACTGAAGGGACCCAAGAACCCAAATAAAAGCACCGGGTGAGGAGTCAGCAAAAGGGTACCGGAACCCAAACTGGTGGGGGTAAAAACAATCCCCAGCCAGAGACCGGAGGCCGTGGGCAGCATCTGCCACGGCCACCCACCACATTCACCCCGAAGGCACACCACATGAAGGGTCAGGGAACCCAAGGCCAAGGGTGTCCCAACAGCAGGCCCGAGGGAGCTGGACCTAGGTGGATCACTGGTGGGGACGGCTGAAGAAAGGACAGAGGGAGAGCTCAGGGCCACGCTCCGGACTTGTTTGGGGGTTGGCTGGATCCAGGACCTGGTGGACGCAGCACGGCTCGGGTGGTCACTAGCAGCTGGAGTGACCAGTACAACATCTGCAGTAAGTAAACACCCTTAACTGCACAACCCGACTCTGTCTTCACTGCCGTCTGCACTACACCACCACAACCCCCATCCTCTGCGCCTGTCCCCTCTGAGGCTATACCCCTCCCGTTGGGGGTTATCCCACCAAGCTGCGCACCCACCATCAGCCTCAGCGGACCCTGCTGCAGCGGCGGCCACAGTGACCGCATCACAACGGGTGGCGTAGTCGACACAAAAGAACTCTTAATAACATCTGTAGAACTGCCACATCACACTGAGCTTGACGCCCTGGGCACGGGACCGGGTCACAGCCACTCGGAGACTACAACCCCCATCTGATCCGGCTCCGGGTATTCCCCTCAAAAAGGAATATGTCCCAGGGGGCGCGTCATATAGTACTGACCCCCCATAAATGTCTATTAAATCCAAAGGGACATTAATCAATTTGAAAGTTTTATTTTTAAATTAAGAATTGCATGGAAGGACGAAGAGATGTTCTTGGAGGAACCTCCTTCTTCAGCAGATGTTCCTTGCTGGTCAGGAGGCCACATGTAGATGGTACCAGTCCTTCCATACAGGTACAGCATTGATGGTGGACGCGCTGTACTTTCCTCAGGGCATTAAACGCGGCGGTTTTCTGTCCTCGCGATGTTTATGGAGCCGCGGTGACAGACACCAAATAAGCAGCTTTCTCGGATGGAGTGAGCAGCCCTGGATAGTCCACGACGGCAGGATGAGATCACCCGGCGGAAGAGAGAACCTATGAGAAGAGACGTAACACTGATGTCAGTAACAGGACTCCATATCAGAGGACACGGCTGTGCTGTCACTGTGGCCGGACGCCAGAGGAATCATCCATACACAGGTGACCCTTATTAACATGACATTACTTGCAGTGTGCCTCAGTGTTGCCTTATAATCAGTTATATAAACCTCAGTGTAACATTGAGGCAATAAAGGGGTCAGTATGGGCCATATGGGGCAGTGGGCGCAGGATTCGGGTCAGTTTGGCAGAAGACTAAAAGGCCCCTTATAACTTTTAATGAATAAAAGAATGGAGATTTTTACAGAATGAACTGCGCATTGCTTTATAGGGAGAAAAAAGTAGTAATTTTCTGATCCTTTATGTGCACGTTCACATTACACGTTTTGATCATAGGCTGTAATAGGATGTCATATAGACCTGTACACACCTGACAATGGGGAGGACTCGCTGTCCTTAGCAGTAAAACACTGCTTGTCTACATCAGGTTTGGAAGGGGAAGATTCTTGCTGCCTGTTTGGTAGAAGAAAAACATATAAATTTCAAGTAAAAACAATAAGAACAACCATCTGCAAGGCCGGTTAGGACATTTGGATAACATGGAGGAGGCACCCTGCTCAGGACCCACTTCTATCACTAAGAATGGAGAATTACTAGTAATATTGGCCTGTAATGAGTTGGAAATGATTGACTGGTCGCAATGATCGGCTGTTATTGCCGGCATTATCACAAGCCAGAAACACAGTGATCATCAATCATGGGGTGGTGGCGCTGGATATAGTGCTGAGTTACACTTATATTACAGTTCATCTTATGATATATCAGATCGAAACCCTATAATAATAATTTACTCACATATCTGAGTGTTTTGCACTCTCTGGGGAATACACTGGAGATGGCTTCAGTTCTTCATTGTTCATTACGCTGGTATTGGTGGAACAGAGCTAAAACATAGAGAAAAATAAAATAAATATCTATTTAAACTTTATTTTAATTATAGGTTTTATAGATCTTACCAGTCACACTTACTTTAGAAAGCCTTTGAGACGATGATATAAAGTTCAGGCTTTCTGGCCAGTCATTGTCCTCGCTTGTGTCCCCCTCATCTGAATCAATAAGTTCATAATTGCTACATTGAGCTGCAAGGTATAAGTGTTATTAGAGATTATTGGTATAAGATCCAGTCACAGAAAGTCACCATTTTATTACTAATAATGATGGGGACTGGTTGTCACATAAAATGAAAGACGAGACACACAACAGCTTTCTGCAGATAACGTCTCATTCTACTTACGGTCAAAGTAGCCGGTGTCCTCTTCTGACTCAAAGTCAGGAATGAAGTGGCTCCTTACTTAGAAGACTGTCAAAGTCTATGCCACATAGGAATGGATGCATTTTGATCTCTTTAGCTCCTCCTGGGAAAGGAAGACAATAAAAAGAGATATAGACATTATCAGACAGACAGCTCCATATCTGAACAGTTTATGTTAATTTGAACTGAAGACGTAACAGAGCTGATGTGAAGAAAACTTGCTGAAAGTCAGAGCATGAAGAAAGGGAATGAACAAGCAGGTAAAGCAGAGCACCTCAGTGCTGATTCTCAGGGGCGTGATCATTTATCTGGTCACAGAGGTGAAATAAGTCATTATTAATACTATTATATACATTACCTGTCCCAAGTCTATGTGCCGGATCTTTTCTGAGCAGCTCAGTGATGATGTCCTGAGCATCAGGTGGAGGAGTGCGATTATCAAATGTCCAAGTTATGTCATCTGTTATATTAAAAGAAAATGTTACAGAAAATAAAACCTCTTCATTTACTTTATTAAACCAAAAATCTTTTGTATTAACACAACAAGTAACTAAACCACAGAACCAATCTACGCAAATAACAATGACACCACACCGCATTCAGATTATTTTACTTACCCCTTAATATACTGCAGTAAGTCTCATATTTGGAATCCCCATGAAATGGTACACGGAATAGAAGGAATTCGTGTAGGATGATCCCTACCGACCACCAGTCCACAGGCCGCCCATAGCCTTCCTGTAAGATGACTTCAGGGGCGATGTATTCAGGGGAGCCAGCAATCTGGAAAGCAACATAAGAAGGAGATGAGGAGCTGAGAAAATAATTGTGATGAATAACATCAGAGGAAAACGTTTTCTAGATGAGAAGATATCAGAGAAGAAGAAATAGACGAGGAGAGTAAAGAACAAGATCCTGTAAGTAAAGCCGACCTCATCATCACGGAACTCTCTGGTGACGTCCTTGGTTGGAGCCTTGTAGGTTTCTGATGTTGGTCTCATGAGGCCGAGTTTGGAAAGTCCGAAGTCCGTGACTTTAATATGACCAGATGCCGATACCAGGAGGCTGTGAAAAAACAGACGGTGTCAGCCCCAAGTAATAACCCATAGACTTTATGAAAATCTCTAACTTGCTTCCTCCTAGAGGGGGCACTTACTTCTCAGGCTTCAGGTCTCGGTGCACCACGCCAAAGCTGTGCAGGTATTCCACAGCCAGGACTGTTTCTGCAATGTACTTTCGGGCCAAGGGGACAGGTAAAGGTCCATAGATGTTCATAAGACTGCCACAGTCTCCTCCTACAGGAGAAAGCAAATATGACAGGAGAGGGTTTGTTACAATGTAAATTACACATGATGCGTGTGAATGAGAAATAAGCGGAGACATTGGGGCAGGATGTCACACATAGAGATATACTGTGTAATAATGCAAAAGAAAAACAATGGAGCATACCCTAATAGTAACTAGGACTGCGCTGAATGTCTATGAAGCAAAACCACGAATGTGCAAAAGCTGCAGAAATAAGTGCAAGGAAACAACGTCCCATATAAAAATGTGAAGCTATACTATGTATATACATGTGTATGTGCAGTATATGTGTATATAGATGTGTATGTGCAGTGTGTGTGTCATGACATGATTATATTTAAATAAGTTGTTTTTATTTATTCAAAAATAAATGTGCATTGATGTTCATGACAAAACAATAAGGCATGCCCTAAAAATAAGCCCTAACCCATCTTTTGGAGCAAAAAATGATATAAGACCTTGTCTTATTTTTTGGAAAAACACTGTACAAACCGTTAAAATTCAGTCAAACCCTCCTTTATCTATAGTGAAAATTTCTGCCACATAATCATTTTTCTGGCATTTTGATAACAGATAACTTATAGTAAAAGCAGTGTGGACATGTAACCATCTATGTGGCCACATTCTGCTTATGGAGAAGGTCCTAGCGATGAGCAGACCAGCGCTGGATAGATACGATGGATATGTCCTACCTGGTACATACTCCATGACCATGCACAGATGACGTGTAGTTGGAAAGGAGCACAACATGGAGGCCACGAAGGGACAATCTGCGAATGTTAGGATGTCCCTCTCTAGAAAGGCCCGTTCAAGTCTTACTGGATCTTTCAGCTTCTGCTTGTCCAGTTTCTTCATGGCGTATAACTGTTTGGAGTCTTTTTGGCGCATTAAGTGGACGGTTCTGAAGAGGAAGAAAATCGGTGGTTTACAATGTATTCTTACTAACCGTCTGTCTATAGACCTCATCACATCTCCTGTACTAATGGTGAATACTAGATATGCTGCCATCGCTACATAGATGATCTCCACTGGGAGGTCCTCATCCGTGTCACATCCTGACTCACTGGAAAAGAGACAATTAGATGTGCACAGAAGAGATGAGCGAATAAATTACAATGGATTAGAATTCAACTCAAATTTTACATTTATCCGCATTGGCCAAAATGGCGAAATTTTTGTAATTCTCTTCCTCATGGATTCGGCAAAATGGTGAACGTTGGCTACTATTTTCTAAACCTTAAAAGGCCTTCAAAATGTTAAAAAATAAACAAACTCTTATACTTACCTCTCTGGCTCCTCTATCTCAACCTTTTGGTCCTCACTGTACTTTCAAATCTGCTGCCAGTGCTGAAGTCCAAAAAAATGTCTAAGGCTGAGACAGGACTTCTGGCATTGATGACGTCTAGGAAGATTCTGCACAAACGCATAAAAGGTCATGGTGGCATGACATTGCAAATCTTCGTGCTCTTGCATAGAATCCTCCTGGACCTTCTCCAAACTAGAAGTTCTGGCCCAGCGTGAGCGGCAGCAATCTGAAGATGCGGTGAGGATCGGACAGATGACGCTGAGAAGCGGAGGGGTCGGAGAGCTGAGCAGTAAGGTCAGTATGAGTATTTTTTCCATTTTGTACATCTTACATTTATTAAGATCTGGGGTTTGGAGAGAACCCAGAGCGTAATAAGAGATATTACATTTGCCGAGTGATAACTACTACGTGAATCGCTTTTCCCAAGAAAGTCTGCACGAAAGGCGAATGTGAATTATGCCAGATCCGCTCTTCTCTAGAGACCAGGGATGTGGACTCCAATAATTCCTCTATGGTAACACTGTACGGGCACAGAGACAGAGGGATCGTCATAAGGAGCCCTAGAAAACGTATATTATGCCGACATCAAGCTCACCCAAAAGCTCCACAGCTGAACTGTTTGATCTGTTTGTAGTCGCTCTTACAAGGATTTCTCCCTGGGTTCAATGATCTGATCAAGGCCTAGAAATAATAAGAAATGGCATTAATGCATAAAATCTGCAGGAAAATAAAATATGCAGATGCAGGAACTTCTCCTGTATATTATGTGGACGTGATACAAGCCGGACCCCCACAGACACCATTATAAATAGGGGATATCCCCCATACACAGACATCACTGTACTGCTGGGGAGGAGACGGGAGATCACACAGCGGGGGCAGGAATAATAATGCCGCCATCACACACAATAGACCTGATCTACATGAAGAATAGGGATATCCCCTCGTCATATGTGGGATAATATTATATGTGTAATTCACCCCCGTTACCTGATGATACACAGACGTCTCCGCTGATACTTACACTGGCAGATTCCTGGACCTCGGGGGTCTCACATATTCCACAGTCAGTAATTGCCAGCACAGATATTCCTATAATAATGAGGAGACGTTTTGTATTAGACGAAATTAGTACATAATAAATAACATCCAGATAAAGAAGGAGATGACACGGGCTCTGTACACGGTGTAATACTGGTATATGGGATTCTGCACACAGCGTATATATTTATGGCTCCTCCATAGATGAATATGTAGCACCCCGAGGACTCGGCTGCTACAGGGGTATTGCACCTCAGACCAGAGGTGTGGTATTCCACTCCCGGGTAAGGATGGAGTGTGGGACAGAGCTCAGACAGCTGCATGCACTACACTCACCCCATTTCCGGGGGACAGAACAACGGTACTCCCACTAGGTAGATGTGCAGGTACGACAGAGTCTGTCCCCGGCTGGAGTGGGGAGGGGGGAGGAATATCCCTGTAGTGTAGGAGCAGATAGGGGAGGTACTCTGGGTATAGCTAGGAGCCCATTGGGTGCTAGTCACCTGGGCTCGGGTGTCAGAGGGAGTATAAGAGGTGGGCACCATCTTTAGACAGGGTCTGTTCAGAGAGGAGCTCAGCCAGAGAGGGCTGAGGGGGGGAGCTGTGGCTCCGTCTGGGCCCAGCTCCAGGGCCAGGCCTGAAGCGGAGAGAGAGAGACAGAAAGTCCCAGAGACGCAAGGGGAGAGAGGAACCCTGAGATCCCACCGGAGAACGAAAAGGGTGAAGGGTTGGCAGAGAAGGGTACCGGATCCCAAACTGGTAGAGGCTAATTATCCTCAGCCAGGAACCGGAGGTCGTGGTCAAGCTTTGGCACGACCCTCACCACATCCACCAGGAAGGCATACCACGCGTAGGGCCAGGGAAGCCAGGAAAGGTTTTACCACCAAGAAGCCCGAGGGAGCCGGACATAGGTGGGTCCCTGGTGAGAACGGCCAGTAGAAAGGAAGAGAGGGGAGCTCTGGACCACGCTCTGGAACTACCTGGGAGTTGGCCGAGTCCCTGCCCTGGTGGACACGGCATGACTCGGGTGGTCCTTACTGTGCACAAGCGACCGGATAAAGAACAGTGAGTAAAGCTTTTGAAACTGCACTTCAAGCCTCCGTGTTTCGTTGTCACACCTGCACCCTCAGTACTGGGACACCCGCACCATCACTCCCCTCATCCAAACTCTCAATAGCTGCCCTGAGGCCATACCCCTCCCGTTGGGGGTTATACCATCCACGCTGCACCATCCTTCCACCGGCCTCAGCGGTCTGCCCTGCAGTGGCAGCTCCATAGCTGCATTCAACGGGTGGCGTAGTCGAACCATATAGCATCATCTGCCAAACACTGCCTCCTAGTTTGACACCCTGGGCACGGACCGGGTCACCGCCACAAGGACTACTACCCCTATCCAGATCCGGCTCCGGGTATCCCCTGAACATGGCTCAGGGGGCGCGTCAGATATTCTGGACCATAAACGGCCATTGTTCAGGATCTGATTCATCCTAGAACAATTACATGATCGGGGACCTAGGAGCCTCCTTGTACATGATGGAGAAGAGCACAGAGGAGAGAATCAGAATTACCTGCCCCCCTCCATTATAGTCTATGGGGGGGCTCCGGAGCGATCACCGGCCTCATACAGAGGATGGAGAGTAAATCTACATGTTCTCTGCCATTCTCTATAATATCTCGATATGTGAATGTAAGAATATTAGATGAGCGCTCACCTTCCATCAGATCCGTGTTCAGCCCTGGCAGACTGGTATTAAGGTCCGGGATAGTCAGGATTTCCCCCTCTTCAGAGTCACCTTCTGATTTTTCCTGATGGTCACAATATGTACAATTAATATAACATTTCAAAAATACTAAATTACCGTATACAGTCCATCCTCGACTTACAAACATCTGACTTAAGAACGACTCCAAGATACAAAGGGTTGATGATGAAAAAAAAAGCTAATATTCACCACTCTCCTCTCCGGCCACCCCGCTGCTCACCACCTACCATCCATTTCCCTTCTTTCCAATGTCATGTGCCGCTTCTCCGGTCTCTTCACTATAGTCCAGGACTTCTGGCCACATTCAGGACTCAGATTTCACTGCTAATCATAAGGTCATAAGGACGAGACGGGAATTCCTGCCCCATAGTGAAGACGCTGGAAATGTGGCACACTATGATGGAAAAAAGAGGAACGGGTTGCGGACAGCGAGCAAAATATTATTGTTTTTTTTACTCTTTCCATTTTACATTCGAATTTGGTTTACAAACAAAACTATACGATTTATCTAGTTCGTAACCCAAGGACGGCCTGTACATAAGGCAGGAAGTACTAAACCTGGATCTATGGGATAATCTCATTACTGGACGGACTATACATAAGACACGAAGTACTAAACCTGGATCTATGGGACAATCTCAGTATTGGACGGACTATATATGGCCGCTCCCTCCAGAAAATCAACATGAATATACAGTTATATGAAAAAGTTTGGGCACCCCTATTAATCTTAAGCTTAATGTTTTATAAAAATTGGTGTTTTTTCAACAGCTATTTCAGTTTGATATATGTAATAACTGTTGGACAGAGTAATGTTTCTGCCCTGAAATGAAGTTTATTGTACTAACAGAAAATGTGCAATCTATCACTTTTTGCCAGGCAGGTCTGTGCCAGAGCTGTGCAAGTTTTTTTCACAGCATTTGCTAAATCTAGCAAAGCAAATCCTTTTTGGCCTATTGCAGAGTGTGTTAGTCAGTGGAGTAGCCTATCTGTGTTGCAAGTTACACCACCTGTGTATAGAATACAATTTTTTTTACAGCACCTAGTGAAGTAAAACCTTTTGGGCATAGCATCATTCTATTAGTCCATCTATACTAAACTCCACCAGGTTGCAAATTCAATATAATTTTTTTCTGCATCTAGCTCTGAAAAAATATTTCAGCTTGTAGCAGTGTGTGGGACTTGCTCTAATAGTCCATCTATACTAACCTCCATCAGGTTGCAAATTCAATATAATTTTTTTCTGCATCTAGCTCTGAAAAAATATTTCGGCTTCTAGCAGTGTGTGGGACTTGTTCTATTAGTCCATCTATACTGACCTCCATCAGGTTGCAAATTCAATATAATATTTTTCTGCATCTAGCTCTGAAAAAATATTTAGGCTTCTAGCAGTGTGTGGGACTTGTTCTATTAGTTCATCTATACTAACCTCCATCAGGTTGCAAATTCAATATAATTTTTTCTGCATCTAGCTCTGAAAAAATATTTCAGCTTGTAGCAGTGTGTGGGTCTTGTTCTATTAGTCCATCTATACTAACCTCCATCAGGTTGCAAATTCAATATAATTTTTTTCTGCATGTAGCTTTGAAAAAATATTTCAGCTTGTAGCAGTGTGTGGGACTTGTTCTATTAGTCCATCTATACTAACCTCCATCAGGTTGCAAATTCAATATAATTTTTTTCTGCATCTAGCTCTGAAAAAATATTTGGGCTTCTAGCAGTGTGTGGGACTTGTTCTATTAGTCCATCTATACTAACCTCCATGAGGTTGCAAATTCAATATAATTTTTTTCTGCATGTAGCTTTGAAAAAATATTTCAGCTTGTAGCAGTGTGTGGGACTTGTTCTATTAGTCCATCTATACTGACCTTCATCAGGTTGCAAATTCAATATAATTTTTTTCTGCATCTAGCTCTGAAAAAATATTTGGGCTTCTAGCAGTGTGTGGGACTTGTTCTATTAGTCCATCTATACCAACCTCCATCAGGTTGCAAATTCAATATAATTTTTTTCTGCATCTAGCTCTGAAAAAATATTTCAGCTTGTAGCAGTGTGTGGGACTTGTTCTATTAGTCCATCTATACTAACCTCCATCAGGTTGCAAATTCAATATAATTTTTTTCTGCATGTAGCTTTGAAAAAATATTTCAGCTTGTAGCAGTTTGTGGGACTTGTTCTATTAGTCCATATATACTAACCTCCATCAGGTTGCAAATTCAATATAATTTTTTCTGCATCTAGCTCTGAAAAAATATTTGGGCTTCTAGCAGTGTGTGGGACTTGTTCTATTAGTTCATCTATACTAACCTCCATCAGGTTGCAAATTCAATATAATATTTTTCTGCATCTAGCTCTGAAAAAATATTTAGGCTTCAAGCAGTGTGTGGGACTTGTTCTATTAGTTCATCTATACTAACCTCCATCAGGTTGCAAATTCAATATAATATTTTTCTGCATCTAGCTCTGAAAAAATATTTAGGCTTCTAGCAGTGTGTGGGACTTGTTCTATTAGTTCATCTATACTAACCTCCATCAGGTTGCAAATTCAATATAATTTTTTCTGCATCTAGCTCTGAAAAAATATTTCAGCTTGTAGCAGTGTGTGGGTCTTGTTCTATTAGTCCATCTATACTAACCTCCATCAGGTTGCAAATTCAATATAATTTTTTTCTGCATGTAGCTTTGAAAAAATATTTCAGCTTGTAGCAGTGTGTGGGACTTGTTCTATTAGTCCATCTATACTAACCTCCATCAGGTTGCAAATTCAATATAATTTTTTTCTGCATCTAGCTCTGAAAAAATATTTGGGCTTCTAGCAGTGTGTGGGACTTGTTCTATTAGTCCATCTATACTAACCTCCATGAGGTTGCAAATTCAATATAATTTTTTTCTGCATGTAGCTTTGAAAAAATATTTCAGCTTGTAGCAGTGTGTGGGACTTGTTCTATTAGTCCATCTATACTGACCTTCATCAGGTTGCAAATTCAATATAATTTTTTTCTGCATCTAGCTCTGAAAAAATATTTTGGCTTCTAGCAGTGTGTGGGACTTGTTCTATTAGTCCATCTATACCAACCTCCATCAGGTTGCAAATTCAATATAATTTTTTTCTGCATCTAGCTCTGAAAAAATATTTCAGCTTGTAGCAGTGTGTGGGACTTGTTCTATTAGTCCATCTATACTAACCTCCATCAGGTTGCAAATTCAATATAATTTTTTTCTGCATGTAGCTTTGAAAAAATATTTCAGCTTGTAGCAGTTTGTGGGACTTGTTCTATTAGTCCATCTATACTAACCTCCATCAGGTTGCAAATTCAATATAATTTTTTCTGCATCTAGCTCTGAAAAAATATTGGGCTTCTAGCAGTGTGTGGGACTTGTTCTATTAGTCCATCTATACTAACCTCCATCAGGTTGCAAATTCAATATAATTTGTTTCTGCATCTAGCTCTGAAAAAATATTTTGGCTTCTAGCAGTGTGTGGGACTTGTTCTATTAGTCCATCTATACTGACCTCCATCAGGTTGCAAATTCAATATAATTTTTATCTGCATCTAACCCAGCCAATGCTTTTGGCCTAATACTGCAGTTTGGCCACTCAGCTCTGCTCGGTTCCCATCCATTGTTTTTTTGCGCAAACAACTCCAGAGTTGTGAATTAGTTAACCACCAAAATGAGTGGAAAAATGCCTGCTGCTGGTGGAAAGGGGAATAGGCGTGTTGGGAAGGGGAAAAAAGGTTGTGTCCGTGAGGTAGGTGTTAAAGCAACCGTAACATCTGCAGAAGAAAGACCATCTTCCAGCCAAACTAAAATGTCTACTTCTTTTAGCGGACAATGTGATAAGATCCCTTTCTTACGGCCACGCCAATCGCTACAAATTCCAGATGAGGCACAAAAACAGCAGGTGCTTCAACGGATATCAAGTGCTCCTTTAAGTGGGCTCTCCTCCACCTCAACTTCAACATCACAAATACTCCAGTCCTCAGAGGTGTCACCCCAATCGCACTTGCTTCCTCACAGCTCCCAAGTCTCCAGCTGCCCGTCTGAGTATGGGGTAGAACAGATGGTTGAGTCTGCAGAGCCTGGGAGTCAGAGGTCGGCTCCAGAGCTTCTGTGAATCCAGACAAGGAAATGATTTGCACTGATGCCCAGAATCTTTATGAGTCGGATCCAGGACCAGACGCAGAAGGTTCTGTCCATAATGTAGAACCTCGTTCCCAAACTGTAACTCCTGTTGGTGGAGACAATGAGGAAGACGATGATGAGACTCAAATACCTGATTGGAGCGACAACTTTAGTTATTTGTCAGGGCAGGGACAGGTTGGCTCTGAGGACGACGGGTGTGATAACACACAGGGTGATGATGATGAGGTTGGAGATCCCACTTACTGTCAACCCACAGTCAGCCAAGAGATGAGGTCAGCAGAGGAGGTGGAGAAGGATGCTAGTGACGACGAGGTCAGGTTGCGCCTTCCTGGACAGAGACGTAGTACTGGAAGCACATCAACAACTGCATCCTCAAACACAACTCTGCCTCTGACCACAAGTCGTGATGGCTCTTCAGGTCGCATGGGTGCTAAGCCTTGCATAGCCTGGGCATTTTTTCAGATCGATTAAGATGACCCAACTCGTGTTATATGTAACATTTGTCAGCAAAAGCTAAGTAGAGGCCAAAAAATACATAGTTTGAGTACTTCATGCATGAACCGGCACATGGACATGAAGCATAAGTTGCAGTGGGAAGCTCACTGTGCTACAATGCGGCCTAGCCAGCCGGGCCAACCACCGTCTGCCACATCTTGTGCATCCGCGGCCTCTTCCTCCTCTGTGACTGGGGTTACAGCAGTCACACCTGTTTTGGGAAGCAGACCTGCCACCTCTTTACCCGAAACAGCCAGCGTGATTGGCAGGTCATCATTTTCTTTGGATGTGGTAACACCAGCTGGTGTTGAGCGCTGTCCGACATCGATAGCACCACCTTTGGATCAAGGCAACCTAACATGTCCGCCTGCGTCTTCCTCACAGACCGGCAGTTTGCCGGGGACACCCTTCTCAACCCTGTCTAAGCACAACAGCCAACCCTCGGTCCCTCAGATGTGGACAAGTAAAAGACCATTTCCTCCTAGCCATGAGAAAGCTAAGAGGTTGAATTTCACCATCTGCAAGCTCTTGGCTACAGAAATGCTGCCTTTCCGCCTGGTGAACACAGAGGATTTTCGAGACCTTATGTCCGTCGCAGTGCCACAGTACCAGATGCCCAGTCGGCACTACTTCTCAAAGAAAGGTGTGCCTGCGCTCCACCAGCATGTCGCACACAACATCACCGTTTCTTTGAGAAACTCTGTGTGTGACAGGGTGCATTTCACCACAGACACTTGGACAAGTAGACATGGACAGGGGCGTTACATGTCGCTGACTGGGCACTGGGTAACTATGGTGACAGCAGGACAAGGGGCTGCTGTCCAAGTCTTGCCGTCCCCACGAGTTGTGCGTCAGTCCTCTTTATCTCAAAGTTCCTCCACTGCTTCTGCCTCCTCAACCTCCCTCGGTCCTCCACCTGCACCCAAAGCCTATCTGGTCATGCCACAAGCTTTCTAACTGCGCAGAAGGGATCCTGCACACCCCCTTACTATGCTGGCAGTAGGGCTCAACATCATTAGGCGGTTTTTACTTTGAAATGTCTGGGAAATGTGAGTCACACAGCTGAGGAGTTGTGGTCAACTCTGGAGAACCAGTTTCATGAATGTTTGTCTCCACTGGACCTGAAACCAGGGAAGGCCGTGTGCGACAATGCTGCAAACCTGGGTGCGGCCCTTCGCCGGGGCAATGTCACACACGTGCCTTGTATGGCTCACGTGTTGAACCTGGTTGTCCAGCAATTTTTAGCCCACTATCCCGGACTAGATGGCCTTCTGCAGAGGGCACGGCCGCTGTGTGCTCACTTCCGCCGTTCGCATCCCGCAGCTCAGCGACTTACATCTCTACAGAAGTCGTTGGGCCTACCACTTCACCGGCTAAAATGCGATGTGCCTACCCGGTGGAATTCAACTCTGCACATGTTGCAGCGACTGTGGCATCACCGACAAGCCCTGGTGCAATACGTTCTGACGTATAGCCTGGGCCAACGAGATCCAGAGGTGGGGCAAATCACGCTGGAGGAGTGGTCTGAGAGCAGGGACCTATGCACCCTTCTGCACAGTTTTGAAATGGCGACGAAGATGTTTAGTGCTGACGATGCCATTATCAGCTTGACTATTCCGGTGATTTACATGCTGGAGCACATGTTAAACAGAATTCGGAGTCAGGTGGTGGCACAAGAGGAGGTGGAGGATGTAGAGGAGGAGGAGTTGTATGCGGAAGGGCTAACATCTGCAAGGTCCAGACGGTCGGCAGCACCAAGGCGGCAGGCATGTGAGGGTGGGGGAGATGGTTTTACCAGTGTGCATGGTAGCAGCCAAACTAGTGAGGAAGGTGCAGGAGCCCAGGAAGAAGTGGAGGACGAACTGATGGAAGACTCATCAGATGAAGGAGACCTTGATCACATTTCTGTTGTGCGAGGTTGGGGGGAGAGGGCAGAGGAAGGAAGTATGATTGTTACCTCGCCACCAACACAACAGGGACTTGGTGCTCCTGGATGCGCAAGACACATGAGTGCCTTCTTGCTGCACTACCTGCAACATGACCCTCGAATTCTGAGAATTAGAAATAATCCTGACTACTGGGTTGCCACACTGTTAGATCCCCGGTACAAAAGTAAATTTGCAGAAATTATTCCTGCCATAGAAAGGGATGCACGCATGCAGGAGTATCAGCAGAGACTGTTGCAGAATCTTACATGTGCTTTTCCACAAAACACCAGTGGTGCACGTAGTGAATCTCACAGTTCCAACTTGCCAACCGTGGGACCGTCGAGTGTTCAGCACTCAAACCGTAACAGAAACACAGAATCTGCTGGTAACATCAATTTTGCGGAATTATTTCACCACTTTTTTAGCCCATCCTTTGCAAGGCCACAGAAGACAAGAAGTCTGACACATAGTCAACGCCTAGAGACGATGGTACAGGAGTATCTTCAAGTAAACATTGAAGCCATGACTGTGTCACTAGACCCTTGCTCTTTTTGGGCTTCCAATCTGGATAAATGGCCGAGCTAGCCACTTACGCCTTGGAGATCTTGTCATGCCCCGCAGCCAGCGTTCTGTCTGAACGTGTGTTCAGCGCTGCTGGTGGTGTGCTGACAGATAAGCGCACGCGGCTCTCCACTGATAATGTAGACAGACTCACGTTCATAAAGATGAACAAATCATGGATCCGAAACGACTTTTCTACCCCTGTGTCATCCTGGGGAGAGTAAAAGCTTGATGATTGGTTAAAATCACCCTACCAACCGTTTTAAGCTTTCAAATTACTAATCATGCTTATCTGTATCTTGGCTGGAAAATAATTTGGACTTTGTAGCAGTGTGCAGCACTGATTCTATTAGGCCATCTATAATAAGCTCCACCAGATTTAAAATTACTAATCATGTTTATCTGTATCTTGACTGGAAAATAATTTGGGCTTTGTGGTAGTGTGCAGCACTGATCCTATTAGGCCATCTATACTAAGCTCCACCAGATTTAAAATTAATAATAATTTTTAGCTGCATCTAGCCCGGAAAATAATTTTGGGGCTCCGAGATGCGCAAGACACATAAGTGCCTTCTTGCTGCACTACCTGCAACATGACCCTCATATTGTCAGAATTCTAAGTAATCATGACTACTGGGTTGCCACACTCTTAGATCCCCCAAACTATTCGATCAACCTTTTCATTTTAATAAAGACCAAAAAAATGGTCATTTTTGAAATTATAAGCATTAGCAGGTTATTAGAAACTGAAATCAAACAGTTTTCAACTCAAAACTTTATTCTAGGTGATGTTACATTTTCACATAGGACCCCTTGTTCGAAAGGAACTTCTGAACTCTCTCGTCCATTGAATTTGTCAGGTTTTGGAAGGTTTCTGCTTCAATTGTTTTGCATGAGGACAGAATACCCTCCCAGAGCTGTTGCTTAGATGTGAACTGCCTCCCGCCATCATAGACACTCCTTTTGATGATGCTCCAGAGGTTCTGAATGGGGTAGAGGTCAGGGGAGCATGGGGGTCACACCATAAGTTTGTCCCCTTTTATGCCCATAGCAGCCAGAGATGCAGATGTTTTATGTGCAGCATGAGATGGTGCATTATCATGCAAAAAAATGATCTTGCTGTGAAATACACGGTTCTTCTTCTTGAACCATGGCAGGAAGTGCTGTTTGAGAAAATCCACATACATTATGGAGTTCATCTTTAGCGGCTTCAGGGATCCTAAAGGGGCCGACAATCTCTCTCCCCATGATTCCAGCCCAAAACATTACTCCACCTCCTCCTTGTTGGCGCTGTAGCCGTGTTTGCGTGGGGTGTCCATCAACCAGCCATCCTCCACTCCATCCATCTGGAGCATCGAGCGCTGCACGGCACTCATCCGTGAACAAAACAGTTTTGAAATCAGTCTTCATGTAATGTTTGGCCCACTGGAGCCGTTTCTGCTTGTGTGCAGTGGATAGAGGAGGTCGACAGGATGGCGTATGCACAGCTGCAAACCTCTGAAGGACCCTGCATCTTGTTGTTCGGGGGACGTTGGAGGCACCAGCAGCTTCAAAAACTTGTCTGCTGCTATGACAAGGCTTTTTTGCCGCTGCTCTTTTAACCTGACGTAATTGCCTGTAGGAAAGAGTCCTCAATTTGCCCTTATCAGCACGCACACGTGTGTACTGTGAATCAGCTACATACTTCTTGATTGCCAAGACACTTCATCTGTTAGAACCTTGCTGTTAGGTTTTTTTTCCTTTGCTGGTCACATGACCTTGTTGGCCTATTTAATCCTGCTCCGCCCTTCTGGCTTTGCTGGACTTCATTGTATATCTACTTTCTAGCTAGCCTGTGCTCTGTATCTAGCTCTGTTAGTTTGCTTGGTCTACGGACCTCTATGTTCTATCTATTTTGTTTGTTCGTCTGTCTGCTACTATTTCTGTTAGGAGGTGTCCCATATTCCTCCCAGTCCTTAGTACTTGTAGGGATTCCCTCCCCACATCTATAGGTCTCCGTACAGACTAGATTAGGACTTTAGCAGGTCTGATCGCAGGATCAGGTTCCCTGTTACATCGTAGGGATTCAGCTGAGTTCTATAGTAGGGACAGATCTCCTCTCTTTCCTTAGCTTTGGTAGCAGAACATAACAGTAAGTCCAGCCTGCAAATTCTCTAAGGAAAGATTTTTTTTTTTCTTTGTTCCATCATGGTGTCGGTTCAGGATTTGGCTAAACACCTGCAGGGACTCTCTCTGGAAGTGGCCGAGCTCCGTCAGCACGTGAGTAACTGTCCTGGAGCATATTTCTTGGAGCCTAAGGTATGTTTGCCGGATTTATTTTTTGGTGAACATCGAGAATTTTTTTCATTTAAAAATGCTTGCTTATTGTATTTTCGTTTGAGACCCAAGTCCTCTGGGGATGAATCCCAGCGCGTAGGGTTCATAATGTCACTTTTGCGCAAAGAGCCTCAGGAGTGGGCCTTTTCTTTGCAACCTAGTGATACATGCTTCAGATCAGTGGATAGTTTTTTTTCTGCTTTAGGATTATTATATGATGATCCTGACCGTGTGGCATCAGCTGAGACTGAGTTGAGACGTTTAAAACAAGGATCAGGTAATGTGGAAAAA
The DNA here is from genome assembly GCF_046119375.1 of Phyllobates terribilis. Taxonomy (NCBI): domain Eukaryota; kingdom Metazoa; phylum Chordata; class Amphibia; order Anura; family Dendrobatidae; genus Phyllobates; species Phyllobates terribilis. The sequence continues at coordinate 60,591,276 of NW_027362763.1, forward strand.
TATTGTACTCATTTTCGTCGTTGGTCCACTCAAACAGGGTGGAACGATTCTGCTCTGAAAAGTCTATTTCTTGCTGGGCTCAGTGAAAGGGTTAAAGACCTGCTAATTGCTTATCCTACACCTGAGGATTTGCAACAGGCTATGCAATTAGCTATACGGGTGGATAGAAGACTGCGTGCTAGGGTTAATGAGAGCAAATCCTCTGCTATGTCAGTTTCTGGTTATGATGTGTGTACTAACAGTGGTGAACCGATGGAGATTGGATCGGTGGCACCTCGCTCTCAAGAAAAAGACCGTCGTTTTTCGGAAGGCTTGTGTTTCTATTGCGGAAAATCTGGTCATTTGATTAAAGGCTGTGAGCTTCGTATGAAGAAAGAAAAAAAAATGGTCAGTCACGCCCATATTGCCTGTTTAAATTCCAAGGGTATATTTTTAGCTGCTTCCACGATTGCTCAGGAAAAATTAATGGAATTTCGGGTGTTTGTTGATTGCGGGTCTACACTGAATGTAATTGATGGGGGATTCGTGGAAAAACTCAATTTAAAACCTGAACCTTTATCATCCCCCATTGCTGTGGTTTCTGTGGATGGCTCCCCTTTGAAGAATATTACTCTCAAGGTCAGTGAATTTCCTCTCACTATTAATGGTGTTCACCATGAGAAATTGGATTTGGTAGTGTTGAATAACTTGCCTTCTCCAGTAATATTGGGTTTGCCCTGGTTAAAATTTCACAATCCTGTACTGGATTGGTCTACCAGTGAAATTAAATCCTGGAGCCATAAATGTTATGACAAGTGTTGTAACGGGCGTATTGCAGCTTTGGATAGGGGAGAATTGCCTGTTCCTATTCAGGATTTTTGGAGAGTTTTTTCTGAGAAAGAATCGCAGGTTTTGCCTCCCCATAGAGACTATGATTGTTCTATTGAATTTGTCCCTGGAGCGATTCTTCCTAAAAGTCGTTTATTTAACCTTACTATTCCTGAGAGGAAGGCTTTGGAGGAATACATACAGACAAGTTTGGCCGCCGGTCACATTAGGCCCTCTAAGTCTCCTGTGGCGGTTGGATTTTTTTTTGTAAAAAAAAAGGACGGCGGTTTACGTCCTTGTCTGGATTTTCGTGAGATTAACAAAATTACGGTACGCAATCCTTACCCACTGCCATTGATTCCTGATCTGTTTAACCAGTTATTGGGGGCTAAGTGGTTCTCTAAAATTGACCTTAAGGGGGCATACAATCTGTTGCGCATGAAGGAGGGTGATGAATGGAAGACTGCTTTTAACACTCCTGTGGGTCATTTTGAGAATCTGGTTATGCCTTTTGGTCTTACTAATGCTCCTGCATTTTTTCAGAATCTGATTAATGACATCCTTAGACCTTTGATCGGTAAAAATGTGGTTGTGTATTTGGATGACATTTTGATTTATTCGCCAGATCTGGAGTCTCATTGGCGGAGCGTGCGTGAGGTATTACAGTTATTAATGGACAATTCGCTTTTTGCTAAGCTGGAGAAATGTGAGTTCGCTGTACAGAGAATTAGTTTTTTGGGCTACATTATCTCCAGCAAAGGTTTTGAGATGGATCCGGTTAAGGTTCAGGCTGTGCAGGAATGGCCTAGGCCTATTGGTTTGAAATCGATACAGAGGTTTTTGGGTTTCGCCAATTACTATAGAAAATTCATAAAAATTTTTTCTAGTATTGTCAAACCTCTGACTGATCTCACCAGGAAAGGTGCTGATGCGGTTCAGTGGTCTTCTGAGGCCATTGAAGCTTTTGTGTATCTCAAGGAGAGGTTCACCTCTGCTCCCATCCTTATGCAGCCTGATGTTACTAGGCCGTTTTTGGTTGAGGTTGATGCTTCCTCTGTGGGGGTTGGCGCAGTATTGTCTCAGGATAACGGGGATGGATTACATCCCTGTGCCTTTTTTTCAAAAAAATTTTCGGAGACTGAATTGAATTACGATATTGGTAATCGGGAATTATTGGCTATTAAACTCGCATTTGAACACTGGCGCCACTTCTTGGAAGGTGCGGAATTTCCCGTTCAGGTTCTTACGGATCATAAAAATCTGATATATCTTGATGCTGCCAAGCGCCTGAATGCCCGTCAGGCTAGGTGGGCACTGTTTTTCTCGCGGTTTAATTTCTCCGTTACTTACATCCCTGGTACTAAGAATGTTAAGGCGGATGCCTTGTCTCGCAGTTTTTCTCCCATAGTCGGTGCTGAGAAAGAGGAAAACATTTTACAAGAAGGTGTTGTGATAGCTGCTTTAGACTCCGTTTTGGAAGATGAGATTCTTAAAGCTCAGGAGAATGCCCCATCTAACACTCCTCATGGGAGGTTGTTTGTGCCTGGGACCTTTAGGAGAGATTTGTTTGTTGAGTGTCACGAATCTCGGTTGGCAGGTCATCCCGGAATCTCTGAGACCAAGAGACTGGTGGGTCGCAGTTTTTGGTGGCCTGGATGGCAGAAGGAAGTCATTAAGTGGGTGCGCCAATGTACTATATGTGCTAGATCTAAGTCCTCACATACTCCTGCTGCAGGGTTACTTTGTCCTTTGGAGGTCCCCAGTGCTCCTTGGACACATTTGGCTATGGACTTTATAACTGACCTTCCCCCCTCTGAGGGTTTTACTGTCATCTGGGTGGTCGTGGACCGTTTTAGCAAGATGTGTCACTTGGTTCCCTTCGTCAAACTGCCCTGCGCTAAAACTCTCGCTAAGGCCTTTGTCAAGGAAATTGTCAGACTTCATGGCGTTCCTACTGACATTGTTTCTGATAGGGGTCCTCAGTTCGTGGCTCGTTTTTGGCGTGCCTTTTGTGACAGGTTGGGAATTCATTTGTCGTTTTCGTCCGGATTTCATCCTGAATCTAATGGCCAGACAGAAAGGAAAAACCAGGATGTTGAGCAATTCTTGCGTTGTTTTGTGGCAGACAATCAAGAGGGGTGGTCTGAGTTTCTGCCACTTGCCGAATTTGCTCTGAACAATCATACATCTTCTTCTGCTGGTTGTTCGCCTTTTTTTTGTTGTTCTGGGAGACATCCGTCGTTTGGGTCGTTCTCCAAGTTGGGATCTGCCGTGCCTGAGGAGGAGAATTTTTCCGGTGATTTGGAAAGAGTTTGGACGGATGTGCGTGGTAATCTTCAGGAGGCCAACAGAAAATCTAAAGACTACTTTGATAGGAAACGACAGGAGGTTTTGTTCGCTGTTGGTGACATGGTTTGGTTGTCCTCTAGGAATCTGCGGTTGAGGATTCCTTCTAAGAAATTGGGTCCCAAGTTTGTAGGGCCCTTTAAGGTGCTTCAGGTTGTCAACCAATCTGCTGTTAGGTTGGAGGTTCCTACCTCCTGGAGAATTAATCCGGTCTTTCATGTCTCTCTGTTAAAAAAAGCTGTTGTGTCGGATGGTGACGCCTCTGCCTCTGTTCCTCCGGTGGTGGAGGACGGGGAATATGAAATTTCTCGCATCCTTGACTCTAGACGGTATAGAGGTAGTTTGCAGTATCTTGTGGCCTGGAAAGGTTTCGGACCCGAGGATAACTCTTGGGTGAGGTCAGATGATGTTTCCGCGTCCAGACTTATCAGAGCGTTTCACAGGAGATTTCCTGATAAGCCTGGTCCTAGGGGATCCGGAGGATCCTCTTAGAAGGGGGGGTACTGTTAGAACCTTGCTGTTAGTTTTTTTTTCCTTTGCTGGTCACATGACCTTGTTGGCCTATTTAATCCTGCTCCGCCCTTCTGGCTTTGCTGGACTTCATTGTATATCTACTTTCTAGCTAGCCTGTGCTCTGTATCTAGCTCTGTTAGTTTGCTTGGTCTACGGACCTCTATGTTCTATCTATTTTGTTTGTTCGTCTGTCTGCTACTATTTCTGTTAGGAGGTGTCCCATATTCCTCCCAGTCCTTAGTACTTGTAGGGATTCCCTCCCCACATCTATAGGTCTCCGTACAGACTAGATTAGGACTTTAGCAGGTCTGATCGCAGGATCAGGTTCCCTGTTACATCGTAGGGATTCAGCTGAGTCCTATAGTAGGGACAGATCTCCTCTCTTTCCTTAGCTTTGGTAGCAGAACATAACATCATCCTGATCATCGCACAATGTTGATTGTAGTCATGCCTTGACCTAAACCCTCCACAATTTGTTGCTTCTCAGCAGCCGACACATCCTTTTTCTTTCCCATTTTGGCAGAAAATGTAGGCTGCTTAATAATGTGAGACAGCCTTCTTAAGTAGTCTTGCCTTTCATGGGACACACCTGCCAAACTAATTAGCACAGGTGTCTGCAATTGCTTACAGTGATATAAAGAGCCCTGACACACATCACCATCAATGAGTTTAACTGACAAACAAACAAATTCTTCCCTTATCACTCCTAAACACTTTTTGCATAATAATTTGGAACACAGTGTACATGTGCTTTTCCACAAAACACCAGTGGTTCACGTAGTGAATCTTACAGTTCTAACTTGCCAACCGTGGTCTGTATGGAGTTGTTCAATAAAGGGCCCAAAATTAAGATAACATAGACGGGAGATGTCTCTATGAATAGGAATTCCTAAGTATTTGATACCCTGTGCGGGCCAGGCAAAGGGAAAGTTGGACTGGATGGAATCCTATATGGATTTGGGGAGGGAGACATCGAGGGCCTCAGACTTCGCTGCATTGATTTTAAAATTTGACCATGTAACAAAGTGATCTATTTCAGCCATAACAGCATGGATGGATATATGTGATTGAGTGATATATACTAGGACATCATCAGCAAATAGAGAGCACTTGTACTCGGTGCCTCCCACCTCAATCCACCTAATATTGGGGTTATGGCGAATTGATGAGAGCAGGTGCTCCGTCACTAGGATGTATAAGAGAGGGGACAGAGGACATCCCTGCCTTGTCCCATTGGTGATTGTGAAAGGTGATGAAAATGTTCTGATGCACCCCCTGGGCCTTGGGACACCCGGAGCCGGACCCTTTTTGGTGGATGCTGGTGGTTGTAGTCTTCGTGGCGGCGACCCGTTTCCGTGGCTCAGGGTGGTCAAACCAGTGGCGGAACTATTTATGTGGTTTTGATGTTTAAATATCCGACTACGCCACCTGTGGATTGCGGTCAGAGTGAACCGCCGCTGTAGGGCAGACCGCTGAGGCTGGTGTTGTGGGTGCAGCAGAGCGTAGCATAACTCCCCACGGGAGGAGTATAGCCTCAGGGCAGTGTATTTGGAGGATGGGGGTGATGGTGCAGGGCAGCAGCAGTAATGACACGGAGTCAGTGATGCAGTCCAGGGCCTTTACTCACAGTTCTTATTATCCAGACCACGTCTGCAGGTAACGGCTGCCCACGTCGTACTGTGCTCACCAGGTGAGGGGCTCAGACAACTCCCAGATAACTTTGGAGCGCTTCACAGGACCCCCTTTGTGTGTCCTTTGTCTGGCCTTTCTTACCAACCCTTCTGTCCGGCTGCCTCGGGCCTCCTCTTGGTAAACTTGGCGCCAGTTTCCCTGACCCTATGTGGTGCCTTCCTAGCGGGTGTAGCGAGGGGCTGCGCCACATAAAATTTCACAGCCTCCGGTTTCTAGCTCAGGGTCGTTTCCTGCCTCCACTAGTTTCGGGGACCGGTCTCCCCCTTTGGCCTGACCCCTCCACGCAGGTGGATTCGGGCGTGTGGTGGCGACTCGCCCGTCCGCACCCCTGGGATCCCTTCATTCCTCGTACCTGGAGCCTTCTCCGCTCCTCTTCCTTCCTTCTCCCTCTTCCAGTCCTGGGCCTCTGTTACTAGGCCCGCCTCCGGAGCAGAGCTCATGCAGAGCCCCTGCTCCCTGCCACTTCTGCTCAGACTTCTCTGCACTGAACTAAGATGGTGCCCACCTTTTATACTCCCTTCTCAATGCACCCAGGAACTGCTTCCTCCCTGCTCCTGCACTACAGGGTTCCCCTTCCTCAGTGTTCCCTCCCCCCACTCCAGCCAGGGACAGGGACTGTCGTGCCCATCTCAGAGGCATATTGGTCGCCCTGCCCCACGGCAATGTGGTGTAATGCATGCAGGTGTCGGGTCCTGATCCACACTCCATCCTTACCTGAGAGTGAGATATCACACCTCTGGGTGAGGTGCAATACCTCTGTAGCAACCGAGCCCTCAGGGTGCTACAGTTCCATTTATCTTCAGCCTAGGTGACGTATTGTGATACAGGGCCGTGATTTTGGCTATAAAAGGGTCCCCTAGACCCCTACCCCAAGCTTTTTAAGAGAATCATATATGGCGTGCCAGGAGACTCTATGGAATGCTTTCTCAGCATCCAACGAGAGTATCTAATTACAAATTTTTAACTGCATCTAGCCCAGGAAATACTTTGTGCCTAGTAGCAGTGTCTGCTAGTCAGCGGATTATCCCGGCTGTTAAGCAAGCTACACCACCTGTAGTTTGGACACTTAATTTTTTCAAAGGAAATGCTTCGGGACCACGGGATACTCAGTGAAGAGCATCAGGAGGCACCCCAAGGCATAGGGGCTGGGACTGGCAGTAGGATGCCTTGCGGTGGACCGCCAAGCTCGATCCTTATAAAAGCTTTTTAACTGCAGCAGCTTTAGTGGACGCTACTGGAGCTGGAATTACGTGGCTGCTGGCATGAGACTTGCCCTCCAATAGATCCTTGTAAATGGATTTAAAGTGTATTCATTCAAATTAGAGAGACAATTTAAATTAAAAAGCTTAGAGCTGCCTCCACCACAGGGGGGCTCGCTCGACCCACCAGCGGACAGGCACCAGTATTGGGAGAGGGGGGCTGGCCGTCAGGGTTCACCGCGGCTCTGGCACAAACCTGGCGACACGGAGGTGGCACGGGCAGGAGCGGACTGAACGTGTCGGCTTCTCACTTTTTGGATTTTAGAAGGGCATGACATGCCTATATCTGTGTCTCCCCCTCCTTTTACTCCTCCACCTCTTTTCTTTTCGCATGACTATATGTACTTGTCAATTTTCCATGTGTTAGTTGTGTCTTCTGAGCAGTTTGTCAGCTTTTGGACACCTTTGAAGGTGTTTTCTATGTGTTTCTATGTGTTTTTGTTTGCCTGCCATTGGTTTTAACGGTGTTCGAAGGTGTTCGACGAACAGTTCGACGAACAGTTCGGCGAACACACGGGTGTTCGACGAACCGAACCGAACTCGAACACTACGGGGGTGGCTCAACACTAGTCCCGAACACTGTCCTCCGGTTTCCGAAAGCAGTTGTAGAACCTCATCCGGAGGTCTGTCTCAGTGTGATCCTCAAATACAGTCTGTAACTTTTTAAAGATTGCGGACACTGATTCCTGGTCTGCGGCCGACCAAGTTTCTACTTCCCGCTACGCAGCACCTGTACTGGGGGAGCCACTTCGCTCCAGGGATATACGGTAGGGCCATGGGCACGACAGGGATTACAGGCCCTGTTGATGGAGCGGCTATTTCGGCCTGCGCGGTGGCGGCCGCGGGTCGATTATTGGGGCTGTCAGCCTGGGCCCCGGCGTCGGGTCGGTCTTCCGACATTGTGGCGCCCCCCTAGCGAACCGTGGCCTACCTTCTTTTCTGTAGGCCGCAGCTCCGCAGGTGACGGTCTTTCGCTACGACCATGCGTCGCTTTACGTCCTCCGTCAGAGTGCTCGCTGGGGCTTCCTGCCAGGACCTGACGGTGCGTCAGTGCGTGGGGCATGTCCGAGACTTCGCGCGCTACTGCTGGTACGCCTCTTAGTTTTCCCGCGGCTACGCCCTTCTTCTTGCGCAGTGACATAACAATGGCGGCAATCTTCGCCACAGTTCAATATACAGTTCATTATTACAGGCGCACAGTACCGGTGGCAACGTGCACAACACGCTGTCATTGCCGTGGGCACACTATCATGTTCGTGATGCCAAGAAAGAGAGATGTAGCGCCCAGGGGATGGGGATTACTCGGCGCTCAGGCCTTGATGCCTGGTCTTGGGGGATGTCGCGGTAGTTGGCTCCTGGGCCCGTAACCCTGGGGTCTCTTTTAAAAGAAAGGGAATAATGAAAGTTCATGACGCCACCTGTGGTGTCTGGTGAGGACCACCAGCGCTGCAGCAGTCCTCTGAGGCCGGTGTTGAGGCAGTTTAGATGGTGTAGCTCCCCACAGGCAGAGCAGGGCCACAGGGCAGCGTAGGTGCAGGGGTGCAGAACAGAGAGGACCCGGCCGGGTCTGAAGAAGGATAGGCAAACACACAGTTCACTTCAGTACCTTTACTGGTGGTATTTCAGGCACGTCCCGGAGCACTATTAACCACAAAGAGACTAGAGCTACATAAACTCATGCTCAAGGAAGATACATTTACATATGTTAAAATAAATATATTTTTATTTCAATAATTTAAAACAGAAAAATATATAAAATCAATTAAAAGCAAAAAGCCTTCCAATTCCAATTTGCAAAAACCCTTAGTATAAACTCCAAAAACATGTATCAATGGTTAATAACCTAAAAAATGGCCCACATAATATGTGAGTGTTAATATTGCACTTTGACCAGTTAATAAATTATACATGTAAGGGAATTCCTTATCATAAATAAAGGGAATTGCTAAGATTATAATAACTGTAATGCTGATTTCATATGGTACATATATCTGCAAAACCCCGAATAACTGCAAGTTCAAGTTGCAATCAGAATCGTGTAATTAAACGCGGTATATCAAAAACAAAGTGTCTGAAACATAATGCAGAGCCAAGTTGTGGGATTATACTTACAAATAAACAAGGTTTGCAAAGAGGAATCAACCCCGATGACGCAGTTTCGCCAAGTGCTTCATCAATGGGGGCGTGTTTGTATGTACATAGTGTTCCGTTTTATATATACTCATGGTCAGCTGTTTAGGATCACCTAGATAATCAGAGTGGTCAGGCGCATGCGCAGGTTACTAAGACTTCCGTTTTGAAAAAAGTGACTTCCGGAATCTAGCGTCTGACACGCATGCCATGGAACGCATGACGTGTCTAATGCGCATGACCGGAAGTCCAACGGGTCCGTTCACGCGCATGCGCGCTCTCTGTTCCAAGATCCCCATATGGCAGTAGCGGAGCTTGGAGGGGGTGTGTATTATTTAAATAAGGTAATGTGCTCCAGGGGTATTAGATCCTTTTTATGCATTTACTTTTCTGAATATGCATTGTCACTTTCACAGTTTATATTGTCCCATTGTTTGTGCTGGTTGGTCTCCACACCCACAGCACACACAAGAATATTGGTGTCTTGATACACTGTGCTTCTCACCACCCCGACGGCTCTGAAGCTTGAGGGCAAGAGCACCTGGATTCACGCCTCCCACTGCAAGAGAGACAGAACGAACGAGTGGCAGTGTACGGTCCCTCGAACTGCGGCTGGAGGCAGTCTTTCCGGACAAACTTCTTCACATACACTAGATCGCCTGGGATGAAATAATGTACTGCATCACCTGTAGATTCTGGGAGAGAAGCAGATACTGGAGAGCGGGTGTTAGTCAATTCTCTAGACAAGGCAATCACAAATTTTACCACTCTATCATGTGTTTCAGACAACTCTTGGGGCCTAATCTCTCCTATCTTGGGTGGGGTCCCAAACTAAATTTTATAGGGAGTCAGCCCATGTTTGGCCTGAGGAGTGTGTGTGATATGATACAATACTATGGGGAGTAGGTCGGGCCAGGGGAGGGGATGATCTTAGGTTATTTTCAAGAGCTGGGTCTTGAGTGTGGAATTCATCCTTTCCACTTTGCCTGAACTGGCAGGATGGTATGGAGTGTGGAGGCCCAAATCTGTTCCCAACATGTTCCAGAGTTCTTCGTAGATATTTGCTGTGAAAGCTGGTCCTTGATCCGATTCTATGACTTGGGGAACTCCAAATCTGCAGGCAATTTCGGTGATCAGTTTCTTGGCTGTGACTTTAGCAGTCATGTTGACAACCGGGTAGGCCTCGGGCCAGGCTGAGAACATATCCACGGCTACCAAAACGTACTCGTATTTTCCTGCTTTAGGCATTTGGATATGGTCGACTTGTATTCTCTGCCAAGGGTAGTCTGGTTTAGCCAGGTGTTGAAGAGGGACCCGTGCCGTACACGTTGGGTTGCAGGTAGCGCAGACAGAGCAGGATTTTGAGTACGCAGTCACAGTGGAAGAGATTCCGGGTGCAAAGTACAGTTTCTTGATACATGCCAAAGCTTGATTCTTTCCTCTGTGTGTAGGCCCGTGAGCCCATGCTGCCACAGCTGAGTACATGCGTCTAGGCAAGCAAGGCTTCCCATCCACTTGGTAAAGAGTCGAGTTGACCTTTGAATCTTTGCGACTTGCCAGCACGGCTCCTGCCACTTTCCATTGCTTAACTTCTTCAGTGGGGGTCTTCCTTTGTTCCTCACACAATTTTTCTTCAGGCATCCTGACCCCCCTGGATTCCACTCGTGTCTCCGCTGGACTTGTATGGTCTTCCGCCGGCTGTTCTTTGGCTCTTGCTCTAGTGAGCGCCACAGCTACGGTTTGCAGGGTCTCCCCCATCTCTTCTTCCTTTTCCTGCCACTTTGATGACACATTCTCCACTGCTGCAGTCTTGGCTGCTTGGTCAGCTAGGTGGTTGCCCCTGGCTTCCCTGGAATCTAGTCTTCCATGAGCCTTGACCTTGATAACAGCAACCTGAATGGGTAGTTCCAGGGCCTTCATTAGGGCCTTAATCCATGAGGCATGTTTCACTGGTGTACCTGCAGCTGTGATGAATCCTCTAGACTTCCATAAGAGTCCAAAATTGTTGCAAATTCCATGTCCATACCTGGAATCGGTATATATATTCGCCGTTGTTCCTGCTGCCAGGTGGCAGGCCTCTGTGAGAGCTACAAGTTCAGCTTCTTGTGCAGACATGTATGGTGGTAGAGCTTCAGCCTTGAGGACTGTTAGGTCTGTTGTGACAGCATATCCCGTGTGGAACTTCCCTTGAGGGTCTGCGAAACGGGATCCATCAGTCCATAGGTGCAAGGCAGGGTCTGCGAGCGGATGTGCCACCATATTCTCTGGAGCAGAAGTCTCTTCCTGCAAAATTTTTATACAATCATGAGGTTCCACCAATGGACCTTCACCCTCTTCACCTTCCCCCCTAGAAGGTGGAAGCAAAGTGGCAGGGTTGATAGTCAGACATCTGGTAAATGTTATATTGGAGGGCAACAATAGGGAACACTGCAGCCGCAGGTGTCTTTGGTTGGTTAGATGTTTCGGAGATGTTTGTTGCAGAACAGCTGAGAGATCATGGCCGGCCTGTATAACTAGATCATGTCCAAGGACGATATCAGCTGACTTGTCAAGGAGGATGTGAGCAGCGTGGACCGCCTTAAGGCACGTGGGGGCAGTTCGGGCGACAGGGTCCAGGCGGGCTGAGTAGTAGCCCAAAGGCCGATACTTATGATCATAGCGTTGTGCTAGAACTCCAGAGGCATGACCTTCCGATTCCGAGACAAAAAGGTGAAATGGCTGAGTATAGTCTGGTAAGCCCAAGGCCGGGGCAGAGACAACAGCCTGTTTAAGGCGGTCAAAACATAGTCTGTGTTGATGAGAAACACGTGGATCTTCAGCATGAAGCCAAACTGAGCCTTCATCCTTGAGACAGTCGTACAGAGGTTGCATGAGCTTTGAGGCATCAGGGATCCATTGCCTGCAGTAAGTGATGAGGCCAAGGAAAGTCTGCATAGCGGAATAGGTGGTTGGGAAGGTGATATCCATGATGGCTTGTTTTCTTTCTTCAGTCAGATGTCTAGCACCTTGTGATATACAATGTCCGAGGAAAATGACCTTGGGCAGACACCATTGGACTTTGCCTTTCGAGACTTTACAGTTAGCTGAGTGAAGAAACCAGAGAAGGGATACTGACATCTCTGGCAAATTTTCTTCAGTGCCACAGAGTAAAAGATCATCCACATACTGTAGAAGGGTGACCTGAGGGTTCTCTTGAACCCATGGCTCCAGAATAGACTTCATAGAATGAGTGAATTGGTTAGGAGAGTTCTGGGCTCTTTGCGGAGTCCTGGTCCATGTAAGCTGTGCTCCTTGAAAGGTGAAGGCAGAAAGAAACCACGAATCTTCATGTAAGGGTATACTGAAGAAGGCGTTGGCCAGATCTAACACCGTAAACAAGGTGGCCGTTGGAGGCAGCTGAGACAAGAGGGTGTTTGGGTTAGGTACCACTGGAGTTTCTAAAATGGTAGCTGCATTGACGGCTCTGAGATCCTGAACCAACTGGTATCTTGGAGACTCTCCCGGAACGGTTTTCTTTTTTACAGGAAAGAGGGGTGTATTGCATGGAGATACACATTTGACAAGGACTCCTGATTCCAGGAGGGAAGCGATTTGGGTACCCAAGCTTTGTTCTTGTGCAGCCTTGAGGGGGTATTGTGGCAACCGTGGGTACCTGTGTCCAGGCTTGAGGTGTACTCGGACCGGGGGAACCTGCAGGAGGCCGACGTCCTCTGGCCCACTGGACCACAGAGAGTGAGGGAACTGTGAGATATCAAGAAGAGTGTGAGGTTGTATGGTCATCATCATGAGAGGGAAGGCTTTAAGAACACAGCGGTCTTTAGTCCCTTGTTCGGAATGAGGGTCCCGCAAAAGAAGCTCCATACCATGGTTTCCGAAGGTAATTGTTGCCTTCATCCGCTCTAAGAGATCGGCTCCCAACAGATTGACAGGGCAAGTTTCAGAGACCAAGAATCTTGTGAGTACTCCGGTGAACGGTCCTGCAGACACAGGGACTGTGAGTGGAGAGGAAATATGTTGGCCTTCCACCCCAACACAGGTGAGGGTATCCGGTGATAGGGATACAGAAGGAGGGAGCTGTGCAGAGGAAATGACAGATGTGGCCGCCCCAGTGTACACCAGGAACTCCAGTGGTTGATGGTCCACCTGTAAAGTGACAGTCCCACAGGCGGCCGTGAGATGCGTAGCCGGGAAAGTGGACACTGGTTGACCGAGCCGTCATTGGCGTGGATGAGATGGTTCACGGGAAGGTCCATGGTTGTGTGGACCGTCACGGAACGACCGGTCATGGTACTGTCTGCGGGTTGGACAGTCTCTGAGGATGTGGTCAAGGCTACCACACTCCCAACACAACATTCGTCCTTCAGAATCACGAGATTGTCTTCTGTTTCTAGATGGTCCCTTGTCATCTCTTCTGTCTTGTTTTCTATATGTGGGAGGAGTATCATCACCTGTGCCTTTAACCATTACCCACTTGATTCCATGTTGGTTGCCAAGGGGTGGGTAGCTTTCTTGAGCTTGATATACCATGGCAGGAGCGGTTTTCTTCTTTGGCTTAGTATCCTTTTCCATTTTTAGCATTGATTTTTGGAAAGCTTTAACGATGTCCACCGCGTCATTGAAAGAAGAAGAACGAATCTCGGGCCGTACTCTCAGGACTTCATCTCTGAGAGCGTCTTGTAGGCCATCTACTAGGGCCTGAACCAACAGGGCTGCCTGCGTCTTGACGTGAGGACTGTATCCGAGATCCTCAAAATGCATGCTGAGTCTTGCAGCATATCTTTCCACAGATTCATCAGGGTCTTGTTGAACATCTTGTACAGACCCAGCTTGATCTGACAAGCGATCCTGAGCCCAGGCCTTTAACTGTTTCATGTATTCTAGGCCGGATTCATACGTACTAAGAGATCCTGCTTTTGTGGAATCCATGGCCTTTTCGATAGTAGGCAAGAAATATTCCTTGGCCTTCACAGATGTGATACCTGCCAAATCAGCCCAGGTTGCTCCATAAATGGCTCTGGTTGTGTCCAAGCGTCTAGCATACTGCATGGGAGATTTATCGGGATCAGGAAGCTTTGAGACCAGAGTGTCTACTTGTACTGGGGTAAAGGGTTGATATTTAATCATCCCTAAAGGTCCAGGAACTTGTTGAGGACCGGGCAGCGTCGCTTGTTCCTTGGTGGTGTTTGGGGTGGCCGCTAGGGAGGATTCTTTAGGCAACAGAACCGCATTGGGAATCGGTGTCGGGGAGGAGGTTGCCACTAGTAGCTCAAGGGCCAAAGGCATAGCAACATGAACTGCTGGACTACGGACACAGACAATGCGTATCGAGTCCAATCCATGAGGGAGGGTCTCTATGCCTTCCTTGAGGGCCAGTACGTGTTCCTCCATGCACGGCCCGAGTGGGTAGCCGAAAATTCCAGAAGATATGAGTGGTATCGCTAAAGTGCGTCTGGGCATATCCTGATGACTCAATTTTCCTGCATGAAGGAGTACTGAACGGATGGTAGATGCGAGAGTGGAACGTGACTCTTCAGGGTTCCGGGAGTCATAAATAGGACCCACTGCATGTATGATGACATCAGCTGGCAGTCTACCCGCACGGGTGACTAAGGTCTGGCCTTGTGAAAGCTCTCCGTTTTCGGCTAAGTGAGCCTGGCATTCTGTAGCCAGAGTAGAACCAGCAGCAAGGGAAATTTTGCGAGCCAATCCTCCAACATGGCTCATACAGGTGTTTGCAGGGTTGACTATGGCCCCCACCCGATGTGTAAGGATGTCACCATAGCCTATTGACAGAGTGACAGGGCGTCCTGATGGGTCTACTAGATTACGGGAGCGGCAGGGGTCCCAAACTTCTGAGAGGCTGGGGGGTGGTGTTCTTTCAGCAGTTGCTTGGAGCAAGGGCCGGAGTACGGGTAATGGATGTGGGGTGAAGGATGCCATAGGAGACGTATGGGGTAAAGGAGGGGGGGCTGGAGTATCTTGAGCCCATCCCTCATCTGGCTCCGTATCGTCTTGAGTAACAGTATGTTGGCGGAGGGAGAGCAGTCTGGCCTGAAATTCTGGGGAGTTGAGGAGGATATCCCCAGGGTTGTGGGTGACTCCCATAGGAAACAGGGGAAGCGTCTCAGCATCGTGGACTGGAGCAGAGGGTGTCACATTAGTTTCAGATGGGTGCTCTGGGACTGCGGGCTTTTCCACCTGTGCTGGTGGCTGGTAATATGCACCGGACGGATCTAGTAGTGGATATAGGCCGGATTGGGGCTTTCCGGGCCTCCCACAACAAGTAAGAGGTGTAGCAAGATGGCCGTGGGAGGGAGGAGTTAGAGTGGAAGTGGGATTGTTCTTGGAGGCAGGAAAAGGTGTAGTAAGATGGCCGTTGGAGGGAGGATGTGGAGTGGAAGTAGGATTGTTCTTGGAGGCAGGAAAAGGTGTAGTAAGATGGCCGTTGGAGGGAGGAGGTGGAGTGGAAGTAGGATTGTTCTTGGAGGCAGGAAAAGGTGTAGTAAGATGGCCTTTGGAGGGAGGAGGTGGAGTGGAAGTGGGATTGTTCTTGGAGGCAGGCTGGGCATCGTGCCATGGGCGGCCCGCCCCACAGACACAGCAGAACTCCGCCCAGGGTGGGTTTTGCTCTCCACACACCCGACACGTCCACCCCTCCGGTGATTTGTTGTTGGTACCATTATAGGGCGGTGGCTGACGGCTCGGTGTAGTGACAGGCATCAAAGGTGCAACGGCCATTTTGGGGGCACATAACAAATCACAATCTGCAGCTTTCATGTATCCGAACAAAGGCTCGGCATTCTCTGTCCCCCCCACACTATCTACTTCTTTCCAGCCTTCAGACTTCAAATCACTCGCTACTCTAAGATGTGCTTGAGCCTGGTGCAGAAGTCCTCACCCAGCTTTCCCAATTTCTGTGTAACATATTCTTTCTACACTGAAAACTAAAGCCTGCCTGTACTGGATAAGCTTATCATGTTATACAAATTCCTAACATTCTTCTTGCCTTCCCGTAACTCCACTAATTGGCTTAACTCCCACAGCAGCATTCCGCAACTTACGAGATCTTTCAAATTTGAATATACGCAACATTTTCTTATAGAATGCAATGATCTGTCGCGACTCAGATCACTGGTGCAGTCCACAGGTCGCCATTCCTCAGTGTAGAGCACACCTCAATACACTGATGAGATAGAGAGACACCTTAATCTAACTCCTTTCCTAGCCTTGAATGGCGACTTTACAGTGCGACTCACCACGGCACCCTGACTACAGGTCACCACCCGTCAGTGTAGAGACACCTCAATACACTGATGAGCTAGAGAGACACCTCAATCTATCTCCTTTCCTACCACGGCACCACCCGACAATGTAGAGACACCTCAATACACTGATGAGATAGAGAGACACCTCAATCTATCTCCTTTCCTACCACAGCACCACCCGACAGTGTAGAGACACCTCAATACACTGTTTCCTAACCTTGACTTTACAGCAGTCTCTGTGTTAGACGAAGAGCACTCCTCAATTCGTCACAGATTCTGACAGCACAACACCTCCTTATGAGGTTTCTCTGTATAAGACGAAGAGTACACCTCAATTCGTCACAGATTCTTTCTCCCTTACACTACAATTCAGGAATGCTTTGAAACCTCGACTATCAGTTACGGGAGGCAGCTATCTAAAGAGAGTTCAGTGACCGGAGGAGGAGGAGATGGTGTTCACACGAGCACGCGCAGGCATGCGACGTCACTCGTTTTAACACTTGCTGGTTCAGGACGTGGTGCGGGACGCCTGAGGTCTCACCACTCGACCGATCACCCACCCAGATCCAACCTGACAACCCAACAGGAACCGCTGCGGCTGACACACAGGCAAGTGAGACATATAAAATACATCTCAACTTACCGTGTTCGATGGAGGTTGATCAGGCCTCAAATTCAGCCACCGCGGTCACCACCAGGGAAATCAGCGATATGGGTCCGGGAGGGCGGCGTACCGCTAGCCACGCCGCACGTTGAGCGCCATTTGTGGGGGTCGTGATGACATTCCACTCGTCCTCCAGTCACTCCAAATTCAAACTATGAGCATGGGTCAACCATTCAAAGAATGAGTCAGACAACAAGCTGGTTCAAACTCAGAGCACGCTCAAAAGACTACTACAGACAACGTTCTCAGCAATGTTCTGTGTTTATTCCTACATACACAAACCTAAATACACTACATAATGGGGAGGGGATAGGGGTTGTCCGGAGCGGGGTAAGCCATGAAAGTCCAGTGTCTGGCCACTCCTGATTGGTCCACATCTCCTTATCTCAGTCTCTGGGCAGATATTGCAGCCGTCAGCTTATAATCTTGTTTCGTTTCTCTGAAATAAGTCTTGGCAACACTGGAACTGTCTTAGTTTAAGTTTCGATTTGAGTAATACGTAGCAAGGAAAGCTTATTGCTATAAGACACAAAATGGTGGTTAGTACATTAGCAAAAAAGCGTATAAAAGTTACAAAAGTATAAAAGTTACAAAAATATATATTCTCTTTTACCCCGACAAAATCAGCATTACAGTTATTATAATCTTAGCAATTCCCTTTATTTATGATAAGGAATTCCCTTACATGTATAATTTATTAACTGGTCAAAGTGCAATATTAACACTCACATATTATGTGGGCCATTTTTTAGGTTATTAACCATTGATACATGTTTTTGGAGTTTATACTAAGGGTTTTTGCAAATTGGAATTGGAAGGCTTTTGCTTTTAATTGATTTTATATATTTTTCTGTTTTAAATTATTGAAAAAAATATATATTTATTTTAACATATGTAAATGTATCTTCCTTGAGCATGAGTTTATGTAGCTCTAGTCTCTTTGTGGTTAATACGTATCTGGGAAGTAGTATCAGTGACCTGTGTGGTATATATGTCCCGGAGCACTGTAGGGTGAAGGGTGCATATCAGGACTCTCCCCAGTGAGCGGGTGTAGGGTCTCCTGTTCTTTGCCTTTCCCTGGTAAGTTTTTGACCTGCCTGGAGCTAGGCCTAACTCGGTTTCTGTCTTGCACCGGCTGATCTTGTGGTAGGGCCTTTGGTTGGAGATCACTCTCCCTGGTAGTGGGGCTTCTGTGACTCCTGGCTCTGGTACGTATCAGCTTCTGGTGAACCTGGGACTTGAAGTCTTCCAGGGGTTCCGGTTGTCTCTACAGGGGATATTGCACCCTGTAGACGCGGACCCGGTGTCCGGTATATGTTTTCTGGGGTGAGCTTGTAAAGCTCCTCTGCCCCCTAGGTTACTCACTCCACTAGCCTTCGGCCTACTCGGGGCCCTCACTAGGCTACAGACTAGCAGCAGGCTTGCTGCACTTCACCGCTCTTATGGCGTCGGCACGC
Organism: Phyllobates terribilis; assembly: GCF_046119375.1. Lineage (NCBI taxonomy): Eukaryota > Metazoa > Chordata > Amphibia > Anura > Dendrobatidae > Phyllobates > Phyllobates terribilis. The sequence continues at coordinate 60,609,409 of NW_027362763.1, forward strand.
CTTATGCTCACTAACTGGAGCTCACTGAGTCTGACTAGGTTGTGTACTAAGCTCTGTACTCTAGCAGACGCCTGCCTAACTCCACCCTCTAGTATATATAACCCTATCCGGGCTCCCTCTGGTGGTCTGAGGTGGTAGGGTGGAGGTGTATGTATGCTGTGAGGGCCTCTTGTGGAGAAATCCATCCATGCATCCCTCTGGGATCTGTGGCACCATTGCGCAGCAGGGCACCACATATAGATTTTCTCCCATATGAGGCAGGGTCATATTTTCAATAAAGACCCCAATCTTGTGGGTGTGGGAGAGCAGCATGGGCCTGTGTGCTTCAAGTGCAGGGGCTGGATTTCAGGCCCAGTCCGGCCCAGAGGGAGGCTTTTTGGATTTTAATATTAAATACCTCCCATCCCATAAATCTGAATCAGAGGTCGGATTATTTACTTTAATACTAGAACACTGAGCATAACTACAATCCTCAACATTGAAATTGCAACACTAAGAAGGAAATGTCGTGGAACTATGGAAATCACAGGACGGAGAGACGTGTTAGTGATCTGCAAATGGTGAAAAAATGGATACAACATTTTCACATCTCAATTTATCCAGTATCGAGTATGATCCCCAAGCACAGAAATCCCCGCACTTACAGCTTTGGCTCCTGTTTTTACTTTATTGTATGGTTCGTTTATCTGCATTATCCACATTGTGGTTTTTACAGGTTTTATCTATATATTTTGTCTATGCACATTTTAACCTGAGTGTTACGAATCTGCGAACTCAGATATCCTGTGTTAAGTATTGTGGAATTTTTCAGGCTCAAACTAAGAAACGTAGAGCTCAGAAACGCGTTGCCGTCTGGTTGAAGTACGTCTTGCTGATGGCATTTGTACATTTTTCATGTGCTGTTTTTGTAAGAAGCCACTTAAATTTGGTTGTGTTTATATGGATTAAATAAAGTGCTGAATTTTATGGAAAAAAGGGAGTGTTTGCCTGAATTTCACATTACTATATCACTTTTCATGCTTTTGCATAGACCTGGACAGAGAGTCTGGACAAGTACAGTAACTCTGCTCTACAGACTCCGGGTACAAGGTAAGTTTAGTCTTACAGAGCCGCTATCTATCACCATGCACACTCAGCTTTTATCAGCTCAAATGTCTCCCGTACCCCTAGACTGTACCTGTTATATTTCCCCATCACCTACATGATGACAATTAGCAGCCATAAACTCAATTCATTGTAGGGGTTTTCCAGGTTTACTATATTGACCTCTTCACCGGTGGGGTTCAACATCAACTGACATCCAACAATCGGAATTATTATAAAGACATTTGTAACTGTGGACCATAGCACAGTATTGGAACTCACGTGGTTGCAGAACCACAGATTGATAATTGATATGGGGGAGTGGGGAGGGTCATTTACAAAACCTAGGTGCCATAGACATTGACTGAAAATAAGTCCCCTTAAGAAATGGAAGTCTGCACACATCCAGCTGGATGAATGTCTCAAGTGGGGTACCACAGGCCTCCGTCCTGGGACCTGTATTGTTCAACATCTTTATCAATGATTTAGATGAAGGAATTGAGGGTAAACTGATTAAATTTGCTGATGACACAAAGCTAGGAGGGATAGCTAATACTAGAGAAGAGAGAGAGAGGATTCAAAAAGACCTAAATAAACTGGAACAGTGGGCAGCAACCAACAGAATGGTTTTTAACAGGGAAAAATGCAAAGTACTACATCTGGGCAATAAAAATGAAAAAAGCATATACAGAATGGGAGAAATAGAGCTAAGCAACAGTACATGTGAAAAAGACTTAGGTATACTAATAGATCATAGACTGAACATGAGTCAACAGTGTGATGCAGCAGCAAAAAAGGCAAATACAATTCTGGGATGTATTAACAGAAGCATACAGTCTAGATCACGTGAAGTCATTATCGGTCTTTACTCCTCTTTGGTCAGACCTCATCTGGAATACTGTGTACAGTTTTGGGCACCACATTTTAAAAAAGACATAGACAAACTGGAGCAAGTTCAGAGAAGAGCGACCAGAATGGTGACTGGTCTGCAAACCATGTCCTATGAGGAACGGTTGCAGGATTTGGGAATGTTTAGCTTGCAAAAAAGAAGACTGAGAGGAGACTTAATAGCTGTCTACAAATATGTCAAGGGCTGTCACATTGTAGAAGGATCATCTTTATTCTCATTTGCACAAGGAAAGACTAGAAGCAATGGGATGAAACTAAATGGGAGGAGACACAGATTAGATATTAGAAAAAACTTTTTGACAGTTAGGGTGATTAATGAGTGGAACAGGCTGCCACGAGAGGTGGTGAGTTCCCCTTCAATGGACGTCTTCAAACAGAGGCTGGACAGACATCTGTCTGAGATGATTTAGTGAATCCTGCTTTGAGCAGGGGGTTGGACCAGATGACCCAGGAGGTCCCCTCCAACTCTACCATTCTATGATTCTATGATTCTATGATTCTAGGAGAACAGTGGCAGGCAGAACAAAGATACCAGTCTCCTTCTGAAGGGCAATTTTACAGACTGTGTAAACCAATGGGACGTAGATTGAGAACTGTATCACTAATGATCGACTATTATTGTGATTGTGACAGGTAATCAAATTTTTCACTAGTGTCTACTAGAGGTGAAATGTAGTATTGCATCCTAGCTAGTTAAAGAATTAGGAACTAGGGATGTCACGGGTGTATCAGGTGTTACAACTCTCCTGTTAGTTTTTTTTTAGTTTGCTGGTCACATGACCAGTTTTGCCTATTTAATCCAGCTCCGCCCTCCTGGCATTGCTGGACTTCATTTGTATTTACTACTGTTGAGCTAGCTTGGTGCTCTGTTGCCGTTCTCTGTTAGTTTTGCTAGGTCTTCTGACCTCTTTACTTTTTGTTGTGTGTTTGTCTTTTACTGCTACGATTTCTGCTAGGAGGAGTCCAACTTTTGTCAGTCCCTAGTTCTTGTAGGGATTCCTCCCTCACATCTGTAGGTCTTCGTACAGACTAGCCGAGGACTTTAGCGGGTCTGATCGCAGGATCAGGTTCCCCGTTACATCGTAGGGATCTAGTTTAGTTCTATTGTAGGGACAGATCTCCTGTCTTTCCTTAGTCTCTGTAGCAGATCATAACAGTAAGTCCAGCCTTAAAAAAAAAAAAAAAAAAAAAAAAATTCTCTAAGGAAAGACCTCCAGTTTTCCATCATGGTCTCGGTGCAAGATTTGGCTCAACGCTTGCAGGGACTCTCTCTGGAGGTGGCCAAGCTCCAACAACACGTGAGTAGCTGTTCTGGAGCGCATTTTGTGGAACCAAAGGTACGTCTGCCTGATCTATTTTTTGGCGAACAACAAGATTTTTTTTCTTTTAAAAATGCTTGTCTATTATATTTTCGTTTGAGACCCGGATCCTCTGGTGATGAATCACAGCGCATAGGGTTCATAATGTCACTTTTGCGCAAAGATCCTCAGGGATGGGCCTTCTCTCTCCAACCTAGTGATCCGTGCTTTAGATCAGTGGATAGTTTTTTTTCTGCTTTGGGTTTATTGTACGATGATCCTGATCGTGTCTCATCTGCTGAGTCTGAATTAAGACGTTTGAGGCAGTGATCAGGTAATGTGGAAAAATATTGTTCTCACTTCCGTCGGTGATCTGCCCAGGTGGGGTGGAACGATTCAGCTTTGAAAAGCTTGTTTCTTGCAGGACTAGGTGAAAGGGTTAAGGATTTACTGATTGCTTATCCCACACCTGGAAACTTGCAGGAGGCAATGCAATTAGCTATACGGGTGGACAGGAGACTGCGTGCAAGGGTTAATGAGAGCAAATCCTCTGCTATGTCAGCTTCGAGTCCTGAGAGGTTCAGTGCTGACAATGGTGAGCCGATGGAAATTGGGGCGATGACACCCCGCTCTCAGGAAAAAGACTGCCGACTTTCTGAAGGCTTGTGTTTCTATTGCGGAAATTCTGGTCATTTTATTAAGAGCTGTGTGCTTCAAATGAAGAAAGAAAAAAAAATGGTCAGTCATGCCCGTATTGCCTGTTTAAATTCTAAGGGAGTATTCCTATCTGCCACTACTGCTGCTCAGGATGAATTAATTGAATTTCGGGTATTTGTGGATTGTGGATCTACTCTGAATGTGATTGATGGGGGATTCTTGGAAAAACTTAGATTAGAACCTAAAACTTTGTCATCCCCTATTGCTGTGGTTTCTGTCGATGGCTCTCCCTTGAAGAGTGTTACTCACAAGGTCTGTGAATTTCCCCTCACTATTAATGGTATTCATCAAGAGAATTTGGATTTGGTGGTATTGGATAATTTGCCTTCTCCAGTAATATTGGGGTTACCCTGGTTAAAATTGCACAATCCTGTACTGGATTGGTCTACCAATGAAATTAAGTCCTGGAGCCCTAAGTGTTATGACAAGTGTTGTAACGGGCGCATTGCTGCTGTGGATAGAGGGGAATTGCCTGTACCTATTCAGGATTTTTGGAGAGTTTTTTCTGAGTCGCAGGTTTTGCCTCCCCATAGAGACTATGATTGTACCATTGAATTTGTCCCTGGAGCGACTCTTCCTAAGAGTCGTTTATTTAATCTTACTATTCCTGAGAGAAAGGCTTTGGAGGAATACATACAGACAAGCTTGGCCGCTGGTCACATTAGGCCTTCCAAGTCTCCTGTGGCTGTTGGATTTTTTTTTGTAAAAAAAAAAGATGGCGGTTTACGTCCTTGTCTGGACTTTCGTGAGATTAATAAAATTACTGTACGCAATCCTTACCCACTGCCATTGATTCCTGATTTATTTAACCAGTTAGTGGGGGCCAAGTGGTTCTCTAAAATTGATCTCCGGGGAGCATACAATTTGTTGCGCATGAAGGAGGGTGATGAATGGAAGACTGCTTTTAACACTCCTGTGGGTCATTTTGAGAATCTGGTTATGCCTTTTGGTCTCACCAATGCTCCAGCATTTTTTCAGAATCTTATTAACGATATCCTTAGACCTTTAATCGGCAAAAATGTGGTTGTGTATTTGGATGACATTTTGATTTATTCGCCTGATCTGGAGTCTCATTGGCGGAGCGTACGTGAGGTATTACAGTTATTAATGGACAATTCGCTTTTTGCTAAGCTGGAGAAATGTGAGTTCGCTGTACAGAGAATTAGTTTTTTGGGCTACATTATCTCCAGTGAAGGTTTTGAGATGGACCCGGTTAAAGTTCAAGCTGTGCAGGAATGGCCTAGGCCTATTGGTTTGAAATCGATACAGAGGTTTTTGGGTTTCGCCAATTATTACAGAAAATTCATAAAAATTTTTTCTATTATTGTCAAACCGCTGACCGATCTCACCAGGAAAGGTGCTAATGCGGTTCAGTGGACTTCTGAGGCCATTGAAGCTTTTGTGTTTTTAAAAGTGAGGTTCACCTCTGCTCCCATCCTTATGCAGCCTAATGTGACTAAGCCGTTTTTGGTTGAGGTTGATGCTTCCTCTGTGGGAGTTGGTGCGGTGTTGTCTCAGGATAACGGGGATGGAGTACATCCCTGTGCCTTTTTTTCAAAAAATTTTCCGAGACTGAACTTAATTACGATATTGGTAATCGGGAATTGCTGGCGATTAAACTCGCATTTGAACACTGGCGTCACCTCTTGGAAGGTGCTGATTTTCCCATTCAGGTTTTCACTGATCATAAAAATCTGATCTATCTTGATGCTGCCAAGCGCTTGAATGCCCGTCAGGCTAGGTGGGCACTTTTTTTCTCGCGGTTTAATTTTTCCGTTACTTACATCCCGGGTACCAAGAATGTTAAAGCGGATGCTTTGTCTCGCAGCTTTTCTACCATGGTCGGTGTTGAGGAGGAAGAGGAGACCATTTTACAAGAAGGTGTTGTGATTGCTGCTTTGGACTCCGTTTTGGAGGATGAGATTCTTAAAGCACAGGAGAATGCCCCATCTAACACTCCCCATGGGAGGTTGTTTGTGCCTAGGACCTTTAGGAGAGATTTGTTTGTTGACTGTCATGAGTCTCGGTTGGCAGGTCATCCAGGAATTTCTGAGACCAAGAGACTTGTGGGTCGCAGTTTTTGGTGGCCTGGATGGCAGAAGGAAGTCATTAAGTGGGTGCGCCAATGTACTGTGTGTGCTAGATCCAAGTCTTCGCATGCTCCTGCTGCGGGGTTGCTTTGCCCTCTAGAGGTTCCTAGTGCACCTTGGACACATCTGGCTATGGACTTTATTACTGACCTTCCTCCCTCTGAAGGTTTCATGGTCATCTGGGTGGTCGTGGACCGTTTTAGCAAGATGTGTCACTTGGTTCCCTTTATCAAACTGCCTTGCGCTAAGACACTCGCTAAGGCCTTTGTCAAGGAGATTGTCAGACTACATGGTGTTCCTACTGACATTGTTTCTGATAGGGGACCTCAGTTCATGGCTCATTTTTGGCGTGCCTTTTGTGACAGGTTGGGAGTCCATTTGTCGTTTTCATCCGGATATCATCCTGAGTCTAATGGCCAGACAGAAAGGAAGAACCAGGATGTTGAGCAGTTCTTGCGTTGTTTTGTGGCAGACAATCAAGAGGGGTGGTCTGAGTTTCTGCCACTTGCTGAATTTGCTCTTAACAACCATACATCCTCTTCTGCTGGGTGTTCGCCTTTTTTTTGTTGTTCTGGGAGACATCCGTCTTTTGGGTCATTCTCCAAATTGGTTTCGGCTGTGCCTGAGGAGGAGAGTTTTTCCGGTGATTTGGAGAGAGTTTGGACGGATGTGCGTGGTAATCTTCAGGAGGCTAACAAAAAATCTAAGAGGTACTTTGATAGGAAACGGCAAGAGGTTTTGTTTGCTGTTGGTGACATGGTTTGGTTGTCCTCTAAGAATCTGCGATTGAGGATTCCTTCTAAAAAATTGGGTCCCAAGTTCGTAGGGCCCTTTAAGGTGCTTCAGATAGTTAACCAATCTGCTGTTAGGCTGGAGGTTCCTACGTCCTGGAGGATTAATCCGGTGTTTCATGTTTCTCTGTTGAATAAAGCTGATGTGTCGGATGGTGACGCCTCTGCCACTGTTCCTCCGGTGGTGGAGGACGGGGAATATGAAATTTACCGCATCCTAAATTCTAGACGGTATAGAGGGAGTCTGCAGTATCTCGTCGCTTGGAAGGGTTTCGGACCTGAGGATAACTCATGGGTGAGGACGGATGATGTTTCTGCTTCCAGACTTGTCCGAGCGTTTCACAGGAGGTTTCCTGGTAAGCCTGGGCCTAGGGGATCCGGTGGATCCTCTTAGAAGAGGGGGTACTGTTACAACTCTCCTGTTAGTTTTTTTTTAGTTTGCTGGTCACATGACCAGTTTTGCCTATTTAATCCGGCTCCGCCCTCCTGGCATTGCTGGACTTCATTTGTATTTACTACTGTTGAGCTAGCTTGGTGCTCTGTTGCCGTTCTCTGTTAGTTTTGCTAGGTCTTCTGACCTCTTTACTTTTTGTTGTGTGTTTGTCTTTGACTGCTACGATTTCTGCTAGGAGGTGTCCAACTTTTCCCAGTCCCTAGTTCTTGTAGGGATTCCTCCCTCACATCTATAGGTCTTCGTACAGACTAGCCGAGGACTTTAGCGGGTCTGATCGCAGGATCAGGTTCCCCGTTACATCGTAGGGATCTAGTTTAGTTCTATTGTAGGGACAGATCTCCTGTCTTTCCTTAGTCTCTGTAGCAGATCATAACATCAGGTTTGACATACAGTCATTCTGGATCCGGCTGTAGAAGGTCGCTGCGCTTGGCCTTGCAGACACCTTCTTGTTCCTTTCATCATCCCTCCCACTCTAGGACCCAGCGGTGATCTCCACGATCGCCTGCTAATTAACACACCTTTTCTGGATCTTTAAATATACTCAGTTTCTCAAGAGAGTTGCTGGTGATAGAGTAAATTCCTCTGTTCAGGTCTGGAGTTCTAGAAGTCAGCTAGATTCTTCTTGGAGTTCCTTTATGGATTGTAGTTGTGATCTCTCTGGTGTCTCCTCAAAGCTAAGTGTATCCCCTTGTCTGTTTCCCTTGTTTGTCTTTAGTTGCAGTGGGGCTGACTAGTGCTCACTCCTCCCCCTCCCTACCTAGGGCCTAGCTCTAGGGCCAGCCAGGGCTAAGGTATCCTGCTTGGCGATAGGAGAGGAACCTATTTAGGGACGATAAGGGAGTCATGGTGTTGTTAGATCTGCTTAGGGGTCTCCACTCCCCCTTTCCTTAGTTGCTGGGCTTTCCCCCTTTTCCCATTGTCGTACGCTGGGTTCTTCCCATACTTAGCATGACAAGGGATGAGCAGACTCGTGGAAGTTCAGGTTTAGGTACCCAACTGAACTTTAGTCCAAAGTTCGGTTCGGGTACCAAAACTGTACCCGAACTTGATCCAGTACCTGGACCCCATTGAAATCATTGGGAACTCCAACTTTGGAGATGTAAAAAACTCACTCCCTCCTCCCTCTTTCTCCTTTTCTCTCTATTTCCTCCCTCCTTCTCTTTTCTCTCTATCTCTCTCCTCCTACTTCTCTCCTCCCTCTCTCTCTTTCCTCCCTCTCTCCTCCCTCACTCTCTCTCCTCCATCTCTCTCCCTCGCCCTCTCCTCCATTTTATTCACTCTCTCCTCTCTCTTCTCAATCTCTCTCCCGTGCTCTTTGTCCTCCATCTCTTTCTCTCTCCTCCCTCTATCTCTCCCCTCCCTCTTTCTCTTTCCTCTCTCTCTCCTACCTCTCTCCGCTCCCTCTCTCTCTCCTCCCTTTCTCTATCTCCTCCATCTCTCTCTCCTCCATATCTCTCTCTCTCCTCCATCTCTCTCCCTTACCCTTTCTTTCATCTCTTCTCACTCTCTCTCACTTGCTCTTTCTCCTCCATCTCTTTCTCTCTCCTCCCTCTATCTCTCTCCTCCCTCTTTCTCCTACCTCTATCTCTCTCCACCCTCTCTCTCTCTCCTCCCTTGCTCTGTATCCTCCATCTCTCTCTCCTCCATATCTCTCTCTCTCCTCCATCTCTCTTCCTTACCCTTCCTACCATCTCTCTCACTCTCTCTCACTTGCTCTTTCTCTTCCATCTCTTTCTCTCTCCTCCCTCTATCTTTCTCCTCCCTCTATTTCTCTCCTCCCTCTTTCTCCTACCTCTATCTCTCTCCACCCTCTCTCTCTCTCTCCTCCCTTGCTCTGTATCCTCCATCTCTCTCTCCTCCATATCTCTCTCTCTCCTCCATCTCTCTTCCTTACCCTTTCTACCATCTCTTTCACTCTCTCTCACTTGCTCTTTCTCTTCCATCTCTTTCTCTCCCCTCCCTCTATCTTTCTCCTCCTTCTCTCTCTCTCCTACCTCTCTCTCCCTGCTCCCTCTCTCTCCTCTCTCTAACTCTCTTCTCCCCAGACTCCTGAACTGTAAAATGGACTTCCAGGAGAAGCCCGTGTTCAGAGTTCAGCACCTGACACTAGGTGTCCGGTAGGAACCCCAAATTTTACAGTTCGGGTTCGCTCATCTCTATTGAGAACTATATAACACATTGATCGAGTGGCAAAGCCTTCTTCCCCTTTTAAGCCTAAAAAAAGCCCTATAGTCCTACAAATAAACTATAAAAGTTTCCAGCCCTTTAGGTGCAGCATCGTATAACAGAATACATTACATAAGTGATCCATTAATGGTGGATTCCTTTATTTACATACAGGGGAAGACACTGGTGTGTGAGTATATAGAGATCTTTATTTTCAGATATACGCTGCATTTATTTTCTGCCAGTTACAGCGAGGACAGCTATAGTCATAGCGATGGTCCCGGCCGCTCCTCCGATCATCATCCCAATAACATTTCCCTGTAACCGTGTAGTTTCACAACGTTCTCCGGTGTACATGAAGGCCTGGCTGGAAGCACACCTACAGTATAAAAAGATATTAATGTACTACATGGGGAAAAGAGAGCTCTTTCCAAAAATTGTGAAAGTCACAGTTCATTTTGCATCTTTATTATTATTTTAAGTAATCTAAAATCTAAAAAAATGCAACTTTGCAAATATTTTCTGTTTTGTTTGTACTGTTCCTAAGAAGAACTGTTGGTCTCCTCCACGGTAACAGACTACAGACGTATCCTGCGTAGTCTGGTCCTGCAGTCATATACTGTATATATATAACATACATAAAGTGAATTCAGAGCTGTCTCCCATGATCTGCTTATACCCAGCACTGTGACAGTAACAAGGAGTTATTCTCTACCTCTGGAGACGCTAAACAAATACTCTGATATACTGGACTTTTCCATCATTATCTGTGTTTTCTAACTATATAGTTTATTATTTTTATAATTTATAGACCAAGACCTGTTCCAGGGAGACATCAAGCTTGCGGTGAGGACTACAATTTGTTATTAATGGGCAATGTGATTGTGGTGGTAATAAGTAGAGTCCATAAAGACCAGACTTGCTCCTCTGACCTCCATCTTTAGATTGGGGGAGAAGGGTTACAGGGGTGCACATACTGTGTTTGAATAGAGAGTAAAATGGATCTGGTTTCTCCGTGTCATATACTATGCACAACTTAAAGCTCAACTGATCTGTCAGCAGATCAAAGTGGGCAGTTTTTGCTTTTATTTTATTCCCACTACTCATCTGAGGATTCCTTCCTTTAATCCACCGTACGGTTCCAGAGATATTTAGTCTTTGCAAGAGGCCTGTCTCACAAGATCCTCTTGGGTGCGTCTTTAGACTGACCGCATTATTATCCTATGAGCACCACTACCTTAGTAAAGATCATAAAAATTAGCACTAAATATAAAGGTCCATATCTCTGGAATCTGGATGTAAAAAAACACATAAGATAGAATAGTCAGGAGACAACAGGAATAAAATAAGAGCAAAAACTTGCCACTTTTGACCACTCTTTCAGTATGAGAAAGTAGGTAGGTTACAACAGCCATTTGCAGTACAGTAGCTATCATATAGTCAGGGCCGGCTCCAGGTTTTTGTGGGCCCCGGGCGAAAGAGTCTCAGTGGCCCCTTTAACACATACACGATTCATGATGCACAGATACCGCAGAGAAATATATATATAGTACAATGCCGAAGATTTCACTTCTTACATTACATGAGCGATATCTATAGCAAATTCTATAATAGCTCAGAAACCAGCGAATCCTCGCAGCTCACAATGCAGAGCAGACAGTATAGTCCTCCATACAGAATAATGAACCCCATAAAACGCTCCATACAGAATAATGAACCCCATATAACGCTCCATACAGAATAATGGACCCCATAAAACGCTCCATACAGAATAATGAACCCCATAAAACGCTCCATACAGGATACTGGTCCCCATATAACGCTCCATACAGAATAATGGACCCCATATAACGCTCCATACAGAATAATGAACCCCATAAAACGCTCCATACAGAATAATGGACCCCATATAACGCTCCATACAGAATAATGAACCCCATATAACGCTCCATACTGAATAATGAACCCCATATAACGCTCCATACAGGATACTGGTTCCCATATAACGCTTCATACAGTATACTGGCCCCCATATAACGCTCCATACAGGATACTGGTCCCCATATAACGCTCCATACAGGATACTGGTCCCCATATAATGCTCCATACAGGATACTGGTCCACATATAACGCTCCATACAGGATACTGGCCCTCATAAAACGTTCCATACAGGATACTGGCCCCCATAAAATGCTTCATACAGGATACTAGTCCCCATATAACGCTCCATACAGGATACTGGTCCCCATATAAGGCTCCATACAGGATAATGGACCCCTTATAACGCTCCATGCAGGATACTGGTCCCCATATAACGCTCCATGCAGGATACTGGTCCCCATATAAGGCTCCATACAGGATATTGGTCCCCATATATCGCTCCATACTGGATACTCGCCCCCATATAAGGCTCCATATAGGATACTGGTCCCCATATAATGCTCCATACAGAATACTGGCCCCCATATAATGCACCATACAGGATACTGGCCCCCATATAACGCTCCATACAGGATACTGGCCTCCATATAACGCTCCATACAGAATACTGGCCCCCACATAATGCCCTATGCAGGATGTCACTCCCCCCATATAATGCTCCATGCAGGATGTCACCTCTCCCCCCATATAATTCCCCATGCAGAATGTCACCTCTCCACCAATATAATCTCCTATGCAGGAGGTCACCTCTCCCCCTCCATATAATGCCCCATGCAGGATGTCACCTGTCCCCCCATATAATGTCCTATGCAGGAGGTGACCTATCCCCCCCATATAATGCACCATGCAGGATGTCACTTGTCCCCCCCCATATAATGCCCCATGCAGGATGTGACTTGTCCCCCCCCCATATAATGCCCCATGCCACCATACATATATATATAAAAAAAATGAAATACTCACCTCTCCTCACCTGCTGCCATTGCTCGAGACTCTTCAGCTCCGCCGGCGTCTTCCCGCTCTGCGCGGTGATGGATTAGGAGAGAGCATGGTGTAAAGATGTCACCGCGCCCTCTGACCTGAGACATCGCAGTGCATTTGTCGGGGAAGAGACCAGAGATGCTGCTGAAGCACGGGGAGAGGAAAGTATTGGGCCCTGAGCAAGTGGGGATGAGTGGCGGGCGCTGGCACCGGCACTACACCGCTCACGGGTCCCATAGCGCACAGGGGTGCCCGACGGTGATTGGGCCCCCCTGTCTGCTCAGGGCCCCAGCACTTGCCCGGGTGCGCTGGGTTCTGACGCCGGGCCTGCATATAGTTACTTTTCTCAAGCTCCACACAAGTGCACCGTGACTTTTATTATTCCTGCCTTCTTTGGCTTCTCTTATTGTACTCTAGTATTTATTTTTATTTATTTATTTATTTATTTTATTCACTTTTATAGCACCATTAATTCCGCAGCGCTTTACAGACATTATCGACACTTTCCCCATCGGAGCTCACAATCTAAATTCCCTATCAGTATGTCTTTGGAGTATAGGAAGAAACCGGAGAATACGGCGGAAACCCATGAAAATACGGGGAAAACATACAAACTCAGTATCACATACAGTATATGGATATATAAAATAGGACTCTGAGAAATGTATCTCTTTGTTTTGCAATTTTTCCTTAACGGGGCTCTCCGGGAATAGAAAAAAATAAATAACTAAAGGGAATCTTAATAAATACATTTATAAATACCTTTAATTAGCAATTTTAGCTCATTTTTGTTTAGGGAGGTAAACATTAAAGAATTAATATGGTCACTGTCTTGTTACACAGAAAGAAACCTGTCCTAGAATATTAGCACAGAAACTTGTGAGCATGTGCCGTAAGAATATTCCTGATATGACTTAGAGATAACCTATAACAGTGTGAGCAGCCTTTTCGTACCTTAATAGCCCTGGTATCTCCAGTATTAGATCATATAGACAGGGTAGACATCAGTGTGAGCCGCCTCTTCTTATTTAAGCACTCCTTGTACCTCCAGCATAATATCAGATAGACATGGTGAACAGCAGTGTGAAGAGCCTCTTCTTACTTCAGCACTCCTGGCATCTCCAGTATTAGATCAGATAGATAGAGTAGACAGCAGTGTGAGCAGTCTCTTCTTACTTCAGCACTCCTAGTATCTCCAGTATTAGATCAGATACACAAGGTGGACAGCAGTGTGAGCAGCCTCTTCTTACCTCAGCACCCCTGGTATCTCTAGTATTAGATCAGATACACATAGTGGACTGCAGTGTGAGCAGCCTCTTCTTACCTCAGCACCCCTGGTATCTCTAGTATTAGATTAGTTAGACAGGTGTACAGCAGTGTGAGCAACCTCTTCTTACCTCAGCACCCCTGGTATCTCCAGTATTAACTCAGAAAGACATGGTGAACAGCAGTGTGAGCAGCCTCTTCTTACCTCTGCAACCCTGGTTTCTCTAGTATTAGATCAATTAGACAGATGTACAGCAGTGTGAGCAGCCTCTTCTTACCTCAGCACCCATGGTATATCCAGTATTAGCTCAGAAACACATGGTGTACAGCAGTGTGAGCAGCTTCTTCTTACCTCAGGACCTCTGTTATCTCCAGTATTAGATCAATTAGACAGGTGGACAGCAGTGTTAGCAGCCTCATCTTACCACTGCACCCCTGGTATCTCCATTACTAGATCAGATAGACAGGGTGGACAGCAGTGTGAGCAGCTTCTTCTTACCCCAGAACCCCTGGCATCGCCAATATTAGATCATCGGATCAAACGGATACCTATGAAATATGTGCTCACTCATCACCTTTTTCCGATGTGGTTGTAACCTAGCCCACGTTAGTCAATGAAAAAACTGGGTAGGTGGGATTTCAAGTACATGAGTGAGTTTTGGTTGCATCCGCTGCCTAAAACGGTCAGTTTACCACCAGTGAGAGCTATATAGTGACTATGTGGCTGTCACTGGGGTGTCTTTGGTTCGGGTTGGTTGGGTGGCTGCGTCATTATAAAGCAACGTGCACTCACAAGCAGAAGATGAGTTTGCTATAAGAAATCCCAATATAAAATACCGCTTTTATATTTTACGGACTCTAAAACTTTATTTATTTTCAGCCTTAGCTAATAACTGGAACTTTTTTTTTTTATAAAATAAGTATATAACACCGGAGCTGGAGAAAGGACTACATAGAGGAATAATAAGTAATGGACCATTAATGATTAATGACATCAAATCTATAAATACACAAGTTTATAAAATTATAAAAAGAAGTCTACATGCCGCCCAGAGGATCGGGGAGCATCGCGCTTATTTATTTATTTTTTTTCAATAATTTGTTTTCCGCTGTTACACTTGGCAATCAATAATTTCAGTAATAGCTGGTATGGGTCTACTGAATTGTGGTGAGGGGTGACGGAGAGCCGTTTCGAAGAAGGTGTCCAGCAAGTAACTAGGACCCAATGCAAACCCTGAAACAAGGCCTCCCAAAATAATAGTGCTCATGCCCTCATATGAAGCACAGACATTTCCCTGGGCATTTACACATGGGTCCCATCAGCCTCCTGCTTCTATATTGGTGCCACGAATGATTGACATGGTTATGACCATGACTCAGTCTAATTATTGTATTTTTAGTTAGCCATTGTATAGTGTGGCGCCCCTGAGGGTTCAGTCGCCACAGGGTTACTGCACCTCACCCAGAGGTGTGGTATCTCCTTCTCTCAGGTAAGGATGGAGTACAGCCCGGGACCCCAACACCAGCACCCATCACTACACTACTCCAGGCCGGCTGGAAGGGCAAGATGTACTCTGATTTGCTGCCCCGTCCCTGGCTGGAGAAGGGAGAACCAAAGAGATTGGGTACCATGTAGTGCGTGTGGGTGGAGGACGTAGTTCAGGGGAGCACTTTAGAAAAACACATAAAAAGAGAAGCCATCTTAGATCAGTGAGTAGTCTTTTGTAAGTGGAAGAGGAGTAGGAGGGGAGCAGAGTCTCGTCAGGAGCTCTGCTCCAGAGTGGGGCCTAGCCAGGAAGGCCCAGGAGGGGAGCAGAGGAGAAGGCTTCATTAAGGAAAGGGATCCCAGGGGTATGGAAGGAGCAGGAAGCCACCCGTACGCCTGAATCTGCCAAGCGTCAGAGGGATCGGGCCGTAAGAGGGGAACCAGTCCCCGGACTGGCCGAGTACTTCACGTCTCAGCCAGAAAACCGGAGGCTTCTGCACTTCCAGGGTGCAGTCGCCGTACTCTCACACCTAAGTCACCGAAAAGGGCACCAAGTAGGTCCGGGAACTCCAAGTTGTCCAGAGGGATCACGGAGTACCCGTACGAGACTTTACTGGAAGGAGCAGGGCAGGAGGGAGAAGACCCAGCGCGGGAAGTCGGTCTAGAGAGGAACACACAAAAGCAGGGTCCCGTCAAGCGCTCCTGATATACCTGAGGAAGTGCTGAACCCCTGTCTGGCATACGCAGTGTGACGCGAGAGGCTGACACCCGTACAGTGTACCTGAGGAACTTGAACAGAACTGTGAGTAAACTCGGATGACAGGACTCCACTGCCTCCGTCAGTTATTTCCTCTGCGCCATCTCTCCTGCACTACAAGCCCCATCATCACCACCTACCATTCTACACTGCCCTGGGGCCCGCTCCACCTGTGGGGAGCCACTCCAACCCAGCTGCCCTATCAAGCGCCCCAGAGGTCTGAAGCAGCGCTGGTACCTATTACCAGAATCCACAGGTGGCGTCACGAACTTTATAAAAACACTATAAATCCCCTATAAATAACCCCTTTTATTGACCGCTCTGGGTCACGGACCGGGTCATCGCCACTGTGACATCATCCCCCAGCATTTATTGTCCCGGCACCGGGTACCCCACGGCCCAGGGGGCGCATCAATAGCACTGTTAGATTATGCATTGAGAACTGCATAGTGATAATATGTGAACAATGTCCGTTACTATTTATTTGTGCCTTGTATTTTGATAATATGTGAGCACTGTATTGTAGTATTTATTTGAGCACTGTATGGTCATAACATGTGAGAACTGTAAAGTGGTAGTTATTTGGTCATTTCATAGTGTTAATATGTGAGCACTGTATTGTAGTATTTATTTGAGCACTGTATGGTCATAACATGTGAGAACTGTAAAGTGGTGTTTATTTGGGCATTTCATAGTGTTAATATGTGAGCACTGTATTGTAGTATTTATTTGAGCACTGTATGGTCATAACATGTGAGAACTGTAAAGTGGTAGTTATTTGGGCATTTCATAGTGTTAATATGTGAGCACTGTATTGTAGCATTTATTTGAGCACTGTATGGTCATAACATGTGAGAACTGTAAAGTGGTAGTTATTTGGGCATTTCATAGTGTTAATA
Source organism: Phyllobates terribilis (assembly GCF_046119375.1). NCBI lineage: Eukaryota > Metazoa > Chordata > Amphibia > Anura > Dendrobatidae > Phyllobates > Phyllobates terribilis. The sequence continues at coordinate 60,626,248 of NW_027362763.1, forward strand.
TGTGAGCACTGTATTGTAGTATTTATTTGAGCACTGTATGGTCATAACATGTGAGAACTGTAAAGTGGTGTTTATTTGGGCATTTCATAGTGTTAATATGTGAGCACTGTATTGTAGTATTTATTTGAGCACTGTATGGTCATAACATGTGAGAGGTGTAAAGTGGTGTTTATTTGGGCATTTCATAGTGTTAATATGTGAGCACTGTATGACAGTATTTATTTGGGCACTGTATGGTCATAACATGTGAGAACTGTAAAGTGGTGTTTATTTGGGCATTTCATAGTGTTAATATGTGAGCACTGTATGACAGTATTTATTTGGGCACTGTATGGTCATAACATGTGAGAACTGTAAAGTGGTGTTTATTTGGGCATTTCATAGTGTTAATATGTGAGCACTGTATTGTAGTATTTATTTGAGCACTGTATGGTCATAACATGTGAGAAGTGTAAAGTGGTGTTTATTTGGGCATTTCATAGTGATAATATGTGAGCACTGTATGACAGTATTTATTTGAGCAATCTATTGTGCTATCTTGAGAACACTATATAGCCGTATTTATTTTGGCTCTGAGTGGCACTGTTATTTTGTTGCTAAAGAATGGCACTCTTATGTGGGCACCATCCTTTATACCTTGTATAATGTAGCACTGTATCATATCTTATTTGTATATAAATTGTTGGCGGGGGAGCTAAGAGAATAAGCCTCACACGGTACCGTGCCTCCTTAGTCAGGTCGTGACCCAAGTGCAACCTTTTTCTCTGCACCCCATGTATTGCATGCCTGCTTATAGACCAACGTATTCTGCACCACGTATCACTCTCATCCTCCCTGCGGAGGTCACGCTAGAATCTCAGATAATTGCACAGTGTGTGCCCTTATGGGCAGGGGCGTACTGGCCCACCGTATGATCGGGAAAACCCCCGGTGGGCTCCGGGGTCCGATGGCCATGCCCCTAAGCCCCGCCCCCACACCCACTGGGCCCTGTACAGAGAACAGAGGACCCCCCGGTTCGCTAATCAGATAGGCAGCACTGCCGATATGATTAGTGATGGGCCCTCTGCAGCAGCACAGCAAGGAGACCGGTCTCCCTGCTCTGCCTGCTGCCGCAGTGCCCCTCTGCCTCCTCTGCCGGCGCGTGCGCAGGAGGTCAGTCTCAGGGCGATGACGTCATCTCTGGGACTGCTTCCTGTGCGCGCTGTGGAGGACGGATCCGCCGTCGCCCTAGGCAGCGGCTGCAGGCCTGCAGCTCATCTCGACGCGTGAGTATGAAAAGCAGGGGCCGGGAGGGGAGGAAGGGATAGGGGGGAGGGGTGACTGAGAGGACCCCTGGCCGAGGCTGGCAGTAAATGCTACTGGGTAATGGGCATGATTATCATCATGCCCATTGCCCAGCCTGTCCTGCTGCCAACCTCTCGTTACTGTTACTATGCCTAGCAGCATGTACTACCACCAGTGGCTGGCAGGACATGCTGGGTGGGCATGAAAGTACCAAGGAGGCTGGCAGGACATACTAAGCATGAATCGGGCTATGGGCAGAGGAGAGCGGTGCCAGCGCCCGCCCTTCTCCCCCGCTTGTTCAGGGCCCAGCAGCCGGATACTTACCTCTCCTCCTGCCTCCGCAGATCCGCTGTATTTCTGCTCTGCGCTCCCTGTGACATATCAGGTCAGAGGGTGCGGTGACGTCTTTCCACCGCGCCCTCCCCTGAGCCATCACAGGCAGCGCAGAGCGGGAAGACGCCGGCAACGCTGGAGTACGGACCTGAGCAGCGGCAGCAGGTAAGGAGGAGTGAGGTGAGTATTTGATTATTATTTTTTTTAATGTATGGAGGCATGGGGCATTATATGGGTGGGGGGTATCCTGCATGGGGCATTATATGGGGGAGTGACATCCTGCATGGGGCATTATATGGGGGGGTGACATCCAGCATGGGGCATTATATGGGGGGGTGATATCCAGCATGGGGCATTATATGGGGGGGTGACATCCTGCATGGGGCATTTTAAAGAGGGGGTGACATCCTGCATGGGGCATTTTAAAGAGGGGGTGACATCCTGCATGGGGCATTATAAAGAGGGGGGGTGACATCCTGCATGGGGCATTATAGGGGGGGTGACATCCTGCATGGGGCATTATATGGGGGGGTGACATCCTGCGACGCTGGAGTCCAGACCTGACCAGCGGCAGCAGGTGAGGAGGAGTGAGGTGAGTATTCGATTATTTATTTAATGTATGGAGGCATGGGGCATTATATGGGTGGGGTGGTGATATCCTGCATGGGGCATTATATGGGGGAGTGACATCCTGCATGGGGCATTATATGGGGGGTGACATCCAGCATGGGGCATTATATGGGGGGGTGACATCCTGCATGGGGCATTATATGGGGGCGGTGACATCCTGCATGGGGCATTTTAAAGAGAAGGGTGACATCCTGCATTGGGCATTATAAAAGGGGGGGTGACATCCTGCATGGAGCATTTTAAAGAGAGGGGGGGTGATATCCTGCATGGGGCATTATAAAGAGGGGGGTGACATCCTGCATGGGGCATTATATGGGGGGTGACATCCTGCATGGGGCGTTATATGGGGGAGGTGACATCCTGCATGGGGCATTATATGGAGGGGGGTGACCTCCTGCATGGGGCATTATATGGGGTGCGTGACCTCCTGCATGGGGCATTATATGGGGGAGGTGACATCCTGCATGGGGCATTATATGGGGGAGGTGACATCCTGCATGGGGCATTATATGGAGGGGGGTGACATCCTGCATGGGGCTTTATAAGGGGGGGAACAGCCTGCATAGGGCATTATGTGGGGGGAACAGTCTGCATGGAGCTTTATATGGTTCCAGTATCCTGTACAGAGCATTTTATGGGGGCCAGTATTCTGTATGGAGCGTTATATGGGGTCAGTATTCTGTATGGAGCATTATATGCGGGCCAGTATTCTGTATGGAGAATTTTTTGGGGGCCAGTATACTGTGTGGAGCGTTATATGGGGACCAGTATCCTGTATGTAGCGTTATATGGGGGCCAGTATTCTGTATGGAGCAATATATGGGGACCAATATCCTGTATGGAGCGTTATATGGGGGCCAGTATTTTGTATGGAGCGTTATATGGGGACCAGTATTCTGTATGGAGCACTTTTTGGAGGCCAGTATACTGTGTGGAGCGATTCGCCGGTTTCTGAGATATTATAGAATTTACAATAGATATCACTCATGTAATATAAGAAGTGAAATCTTTGCATTGTACTATACTTATATTTCTATCTGTGCATCATGAATCGTGGTATGTGTTAAAGGGGCCCACTGAGACTCTTTCTCCCAGGGCCCAGAAAAACCTGGAGCCGGCCCTTTGTGGTACTATCATGCTAGTACTACTACCACCAGTGGCTGGCTGGCAGGACATGCCATGTGAGCTTGAATGATAGTACCACAGAGGCTGGCAGTACATACTGGGCAATGGGCATAATAATACCACAAAGGCTGGGAGGACATACTTGGCAATGGGCATGATAGTACCACCAGTAGACTGACTTGGCGGTCTCCAGGGCTCCGTCTCCCCTTCTCGCTGCTGTTAGGCTGGGTTAACATTGCGTTTATACTGTGCGTTACAACGGATCCGTTGTAAATCAGCGCAGACGCAATGTACTGTAGACTTGCATTGCAAAAATAGGCATGTGTTTGAAAGTATGCATTATTTGCAACGCACAGGAAAACATGGTCGGCGGCTGGAGGCCAGCTGAGCACTTCTCTGACAACTGTGTTCTAGTGTCATTCTGTGCCTGCTCATCTCTGTCAGCAGGGGTATTTGTCTGATGGCAAAGATGTAGCAGAGCTGGAGACAGAAGATCCGTGGATTACCTCAGAGCGAGGATTTTGTTTTTTATTAAAGATGGAGTCCCTACATGTGTTTTTTTCTGTTTACTAGAAATTCATGGTGGCCATGTCTAGTTTGGCGTGACGCCATGAATTTCAGGCTTAGTGCCAGCTGATAATACAAAGCTGGTACTAACCCCATTATTACCCAGCGTGCCACCCCCACCAGGGCCGCTGGAAGAGCCGGATAAAGCGCCTGGAAATGGTGCTACGATGAATGCGCCAATTCCAGGGGTGGCTGCGGGCTGCCGTCTTCAGCGTGGGGGGCCCAGAATGCTTGGGCCTTACCATGCTGAGAATCCCAGCCCCCAGCTGCCTGGTTTTTACCAGGCTGGTGATCAAAATATGGCGGGAACCCACGTATTTTTTTTTTAATTATTTTTTTAAATAATTTAAAAAAACATTGGGCTTTCCTGACTTTTGATCGCCAGGCAGCTGGAGGTGGCAGCCCGTAGCTGTCTGCTTTATCTGCGCTGAGAATCAAAAATTCTGCGGAGCACTATGTCATTTTTGTTTTATTATTTATTTATTTTCACACTTCTATATGTGTGACAGTCCCAACAGCCAATCACAGACGCTGACACAGAGAACGGGCGTCTGTGATTGGCTGCTTGAGTAACCTGAAAGCAGCCCATACATAGTACCATACTAGAATGTATGGGCTGATTGTAGATTACTCAAACAGCCAATCACAGACGCCCATCCTCTTTGACAGCATCTGTGATTGGCTGTTGGGTCTGTGACATATAGAAGTGTGAAAAGAAATTTTTAAAAACGGTGTAGCGCTCTGCAGAATTTTTGATTCTCACCGCAGATAAAGCGGACAGCTACGTACTGCCACCCCCAGCTGCCTGGCTTTACCTTGGCTGCCGATCAAAAGACAGAGAAGCCGAATATTTGTTTTAAACTTATTTAAAATATTTTTTTTTTAGGAAAAGGTGTGTGCTCCTGCCATATGTTGATCGCCAGCCAGATAAACAAGGCAGCTGGGGGCTGGGATTCTCAGCATGGTAAGGCCCAAGTGTTCTTGGCCCCCCACACTGAAAATCGCAGCCCGCAGCCACCCCTGAAAATTTCCAGGCGCTTTACCTGGCTCTTCCAGCGGCCCTGGTGGTGAGTGGCACCCTGGGTAATAATAGTGTTAGTACCAGGCCAGCTTTGTATTATCAGCCGGTACTAAGCCCGAAATTCATGTTGTCACGCCAAATTAGACATGGCCATCATGAATTTCTAGTAAATAGAAAAAAAACACAGAAATTTTTTTTTTTAATTAAAAATAAAACACAAAACCCATTTAGGCTCCGTTCATACGCGGCGCAAAAAATCTCTACTGCATGCCGACGTTGCTCTTTTCTCAGCGCGCTTTTCCCGAGGCATGTTAACATGTAGCCTATGGGGAAAGCGCGCCGAAAAAAACGCCAAGAATTGGCATGTCAATTCTTTTTGCGCGGCCGCTTTCGCAGTGAAAGCGCCCGCGCAAAAATGCGTGGCAAAACGCGGCATCTGAACGCTTTTCAGCAAAATCCATAGCTTTTGCTGGAAGGCGTTTCCAGCTTTCTTTGGCACTTCTTTTACGCGAGCGGTCTAAAGCGCCGCATAAAAGCAGGAACGTAGCCTAAGGGACTCTATCTTTAATAAAAAAAAATCCTCGCTCCGACGTAATCCATGGGTCTTCTGTCTTCAGCTCTGCTACATCTTTGCCATCAGAGAAATATGTCTGCTGACAGATGAGCAGGCACAGAATGACACTGGAGCACTGTTACTGTGTAGTGCGGCACTATGTTGCTTTTTTGTCATTTCATGCAGTGTAGAAATCTTGGGAAAAGTGTGGATTGTGCTCTGGAAGTGATCAGTTATAGCTAACTATGTTATTTTCTGCAGAGATAAGTCCTGCATAGAAGATGGGATATATCGGTCTGCAGATAAAGAACTTCACCTAGAGACATCACTGGTGAGTATGTGTATTACCTATACACACACACTGACACTATATACAGAGCTCCTGTGTATAATATTAATGGTGATCATTGCATTACCTGTACACTGACACTATATACAGAGCTTCTGTGTATAATGTCACTGGTGATGACTGATAACCTGTACACTATATACAGAGCTCCTGTGTATAATATCACTGGTGATCACTGTATAACCTGTACACTGACCCAATATACAGAGCTTTTTTACATTTTTATTATTTTAGCATTATTTGTCACTATGTTGTGGCATTATGTGCTTTGGTCATGACATGACGATATTTGTCCCTTGTATGTGGTATTATTCAGTCACTATGTGGTGGTAATATGTGGTCTCATGGTGTGTCAGTATTTATACCTTGTATCTGGTAGCATTTGATCACTATGTGGTGGTATTATGTGCTTTGGTCATGGTGTGGCGGTATTTGTGCCTTGTATGTGGCATTATTTGGGCACTATGTGGTGGTAATATGTGATCTGGTCACGGTGTGGTGGTATTTCTGCCTTCTATCTGGTAATATTGGTCTTGGTAGAGTGGATTGTGGTTGGTCATTTGTTTTATCTGATATCAATAAGGGGAAACCTCTTTATTTCCAATAGATATTAAATACTTGGATGTTTAACCCCTCCCTGCCCTGTGACTATTACACAGCAGCAGAGATGCAGTTGCAGAGGTTCACCAGAGAAAGCAAGTTGGCATTTGGTGAGATTTTCACCTCTGTATTTATAAGACAAAACCAGGAGTGGGTGAGAAATTCATAAAACATTACCTCGGATTGCTCCACTCCTGGTTTTGTCTTATAAATACAGAGGTAAAAATCTCACCAAATACTCAAAGTGCCACAATCTTCTGACAGTGCTGATTCCACCAATAAATAAGTGATCACCTTCCCAACCTGTGCATCGCTGATAACTTGTTTTCACCAATAAAAACCCTTTAATGCAAACTACAGTAATTGTACATCGCATTTCTGGTGAGCGCACAGTGATGGGCAGAAGCGGCCAATATAATGGGTATAACGGCTAACAGGTATTTGCAAATAGCTGAAGGGTGGGTGTGCCCCTGGAGTCAATGTCCCTGGTGGGCCCCAGACACCCCAGTCCGGCGCTGTTGACAGCAGTGACCTGGGGGTCTGAAATGCTTCCTGGGGCGATCCACATGCTGTCCCCATGTCATTTGAGCACTGTCACTATCGTTTTGGGCACTTTTTAGGCTTTCTACAGACTGTTGGGGGTGCCGCCGCAAAAATGCTCGGGTCTCCCATAGACTAACATTGGGCTCGTTGCTCGGGTCGAGCACCCGAGTATCACGGTGAGCTCGGCCCGAGCTTCGAGCACCCGAGCATTTTAGTGCTCACTCAACACTAATTGCCACTCTTCGTAATGTGCAAACAATGTCTTCTTCAGGTGGATTCCACCTGGATCCCTCATGAAAAGCACTAGATAAAAATGTAAATGATTGAACATATGCACTGCAATATAAAAACAACTTGCTGTGCATTGTGTATTTTTCAGTCTTTTTCAGCTTCTTTTATCCGCTTCCAGCTTTGAAAATTATGAAGTGGTTAAAGAAAGTGATCGGTTCATTCTGCTGGTGGCTTCTGTTTGGAAGCCGCTCACTATTTTATATGTAGTTAACAAAAACACTGATGTTTTCCTTAAGTGTCTTCTTATAAAATAAAAAATCAGTGGGTATGCTGGCGTCTATAAGGTGCTGTGTGTACGTACCCTTAGGAATAACAGAATCTCTGGTCATCTCCTCCATTTTTGGCCAGAGTTTAGAGGATTAATGGGAGACATAGAACCGCTATTCTCCAGTTTGGGATCTAACCCTTCAGACATACTATATATGAGGTATAGTATTAATATACCATAAAAGTCAGTAATAATCAATTAAATGCGAAAAGACATTAAACAATTTTAATTTTTTATTTCTTTGAATTAAAATTGCATGGAAGGATGAAGACAAGTTCTTGGAGGAGCCTTCAACTTTTGCACGTGTCTCTTGCTGGTCAGGAGGCCACAGGTAGGTGGTACAACTCCTTCCATACAGGTACAGCATTAATGGTGGATGTGCTGTAGTTTCTTCAGAGCGCTAGATTTGGGGGTTTTCTGTCCTCGAGATGTCAATGGTGCGTTGGTGGCAGCAGCCAAAAATGCAGCTTTCTCTGACAGCACGAGCAGCCCTGGATAATCCACGCCGGCAGGATGTTATCATCCGGCGGAAGAGAGAACCTAGGAGAAAAGATGTAAAACTGATGTAAGTAATGGGACTCCATATTAGAGGACACTACTGTGGTGTCACTGTAACATGACGTTAGAGGAATCTCATCATACAGAGGAGCAGAATCATTGTCAGCCATCATACATGTGACAATCCCACCACTGACGGATAACATCTGCTCCACATGACTTCTTCTCACTGACGTCATACAACATGGAGATTATCGTCACACTTACCTCGCCTAGTTTCCCCCTCTTCAACGTTCTCTGTTTTTAGTTGTTTTCTCAGTGTTCGAAAATATTTTCTTCTCTTCTGAACTGGAGATTCTAATCAAAAAGCCAGAAAAAAATGTTGATTATAAACTCCTAAAAGATGAGCTTTGTATCTTTATAGAGTTATGCAACTGATTAATATGAACCTGTAGCTCTTCTGGGTTCCGGTGGTGTCTCCCCAAAGAACCATGTCCCCATATTAATATGACATTACTTTCAGCAAGCCACAGTGTTATATAATCAGTTAGATAAAACTTCATTGTAACTTTAAAGAAGACCCATCACCAGGTCAAAAGTGTCCAAGATTCGCTCTTATTTTATGTCGGCTTCTCCCCTGAGTATTCTGATATTTGTTTTCCTAAAATCCACAGTACGGTTGTAGAGATATGGGACTTTTTATTTAGTGTTAATTATTATGGTCTTTATCATGTGGACGTGGTAACCTAAGGGCACGCCCCAGAGGATCCTGTGAGCACCGCCCCTTTGTAAAGAATAAAAATTACCACTAATTACAAAGGCCCATAACTCTGGAACCGTATGGGGGATTTTAACAAAACAAAAAATAGAATACTCAGGGGAGCAGAAAGAATAAAGGAAGTAATTTTAGAGCCTTAATATTTAAATTTTGGATCAAAGGCTATAATTGGATGGCCTATAAACCTGTACATACCTGACAATGAGGGCGAGGATGACTCACTGTTTTTAGCAGTAAAACACTGATTGTCTCCAACAGTTTTGGAAGGGGAAGATTCTTTCTGCCTGTTGGTAGAAAAAAGACACGTAAATTACAAGGAAAAAACAATAGAATAACGGAAGAACACCTGTCTGTAAGGTCAATTAGGACAACATAGAGGAGATATCCTGCTCAAGACCACATTTTACCAGCAAGAATGGAGTCTAATTAGTAATATTGGCCTGTAGTGAGTTGGAAATGAATGGTTGGTCGCAACAATCAGCTGTTATTGAAGTTATCACAAGTAAGACCCACAGAGATTGTGTAGTCATGGGGTGGTGGATGCTAGATTTAGACTTGTGTTACTCGTATCTTGTATTTGAATCCGACATATATCAGGACTAAATCTCATAATAATAATAATCTACTCACATTTCTGAGCGTTTTTCATTGATCTCTGGGGAACACCCTGGAGGTGACATAGGCACTTCATTGCCTTCATCACTGTTCTCTTGGGAACACTGTGGAAGTGACTTAGGCTCTTCATTGCCTCCATCACTGTTCTCTTGGGAACACTGTGGAGGTGACATAGGCTCTATATTGGTCATCATCCCAGTATTGGTGATATATAGCTAAAACAGATAAAGAAATATAAAATAGATATATTTAATTTTTTTTTGTAATTATAGGTTTCATACATTTTATTAGCCACATACTTACTTTAGAAGACCTTTGATAAGTTGATGCAAAGTTTTTGATTTCTGGCCAGTCATTGTCCTCACTTGTGTCCCCCTCATCTGAATTCATATGTTTGAAGCTGCTACTTCGAGCTAAAAAATACAAGTGTTATTAGAGACTATTAGTATAATACCCAGACAGTCACCATGTTATCACTAATAATGATGGGAACTGATTTTGACATAAAATGAAAGACAAGACACACGTCAGTTTTCTGCAGATGACGTCTCATTTTACTTACTGATAAAGTAGCGGGTGTCCTCATCTGACTTTAGGTCAGGAACGAACAGGGGCTTCTGACTTAAAAGGTTGTCAAAGTCTAAGTCACGCATAAATGGATGAATTTTGATCTCATTTGCGCCTCCTGGAAAAGGAAGGCAAGAAAGAAAGTGATACAGTCATTGTCAGAGAAACTGCTCCATATCTGTAGAATTTATGTTAATCTGAACTGAAGATGTAACAGAGCCGACATAAAGGAAATATATTGAACATTATAGCATGAAGAATGGGTAATAGACAAGTAGGTAGAGTACAGAACCTCAGTGCTGATCCTCATGGAACCCATCTTTTGTCTGGTCACGCTGTAATAATTCATTGATAATACTATTAATATTACCTGTTCCAAGTCTCAGTGCTGGAATTTTTCTGAGCAGTTGAGTGATGATGCCTCGAGCATTAGTTGGAGGAAAGTAATTACATCTCCAAGGTATATCATCTGTTATATAAAAAGCAAATATTATAAGAAATAAAACCTCTTCATTTATTTTCATAAAAAAAAAATTCCTTAACAAAGCTAGAAAAAACTACAGAACTATTCAAGTCAAATAACAGTGACATCACAAGCATTCAGATTATTTTACTTACCCTGGATGATACTGTGTAAAATATTCCTTCTGCAAGCCCCTGTAAATGGTGGATATCCAAATAGAAATTTATATAGGATGATCCCTATTGACCACCAGTCAACAGGCCTTCCATAGCCTATCTTTAGGATAACTTCTGGGGCCATGTAAGTAGGGGTGCCAGCAGTCTGGAAACCAACAGAAAAAGGAGATGATGATCAATAAATATAATTGCGACACATAACATCAGTGGAAATGTTTTTCTAGAGAAATTATAAATCAGAGAAGGAGAAAGAGATGAGATCTGTAAAGTACAAGACCCTGTAAGTAAAGCCTACCTCTTTATCAAGGAACTCTTTGGTGATGTCCTTAGTTGGAGTCTTGTAGAAGTCTGAGTTTGGTCTCATGAGGCCGAGTTTTGAAACCCCAAAATCAGTGACCTTAATATGTCCTGTTGATGTTATCAGGAGGCTGTGAAAGAAAAGATGGTGTCAGCACCAAGTAATAACCCACAGACTGTATAAGAAACTCTAACTTTCTTCCCCTCTAATATGCTAGAGGGGTCACTTACTTCTCAGGCTTCAGATCTCTGTGCACCACACCATAGCTGTGCAGGTATTCCACAGCAAGGACCGTTTCCGCAATGTACATACGGGCCAAGAGGACTGGTAAAGGACCCCTGTGCTTTAGAAGGGTACCACAGTCACCTCCTACAATAGAAAGCAAATATGAGAACTGAGGGTTTGTTACAATGTAAATTACACATGATGAGTGGGAATGTGAAAAAGGCGGAGACATTGGGACAGGATGGTCTATATATACTGTATAATGTAGTGCGTATACTGTATACTGCAGATAGACCCTATACATAGAGACAAAGCCTCATCTACGAGCCTCTAATTTTTTTCTCTGTGAACGTTCTTATCTATAAAAACTCTTCAAAAAGACAAATCTTCCTTTTACCCATAGTGGAAATTGCTGCCGTGCTCAGCGAGGACATACTGGGGGACTTTCATAGAGATCAATGGTTTTTCAGGCATCTTGGTAACAGATGACTTATAATAATTGCAAAGAGGACATGTAACCGTCCATGTGGGCACATTGTGGTCATATATAGGTGCTAGGATTAAGCAGACGTGGGCTGGATATAGATACAATGGATGTGTCCTACCTGGTACATACTCCATGACCATACATAGATGAAGTTTAGTAGGAAAGGAGCAGAACGTGGAGACCACAAAGGGACAATCTGCGAATGCTGAGATGTCCCTCTCCAGAAAGGCCCATTCAAGCCTCTTTGGCTTTTTCAGGTTCTCCTTGTCCATTTTCTTCATAGCGCAGACTTGGTTTGTGTCTTTATGGCGAACTAAGTGGACGGCCCTGGAGAGGAGAAAAAAACATGATTTACTATAAATTCTTATTAACAATCTATCTATAGATCTCATCAAATGATCTCCTGTATTAATGATTAATGTGGGGCCATCACTAGAAAACCATGTCTATAAATACATAAAATAACACTCCACAAATGATCACCAATGGGGGGTCCTCATCCACGTCACATCCTAACTGACCTGAATAGTGACAGATAGATGTGGACCGTGATGTGAACTCATAATTTGTCCATGGGAACATAACATGAGAAGGACGCAGAGACATCGTCATAAGGAGCCCTGGGAAATATATATAATACCAAAGTAAAGCTCACCCAAAGGCTCCACTGCTGATCAGTTTGATCGGTTTATAGTCGCTCTTACAAGGATTTCTCCCCAGGTTCAATGATCCGATCGCGGCCTAAAAAGGAATAAGAAATGACATTAAGACATAGAAACTGCAGGGGAATAAAAGCTGAAGATGCAGGAACGTCTCTCTTCTATATTATGTCCATGATGATTACACTGCAGCAGATGTAGGGGACGTGATACAAGCCGGACCCTGCACAGACACTATTATATTATAGGAGATATCCCCCTTATACAAAGACACAGGCGGAAATACAAACTCCGCACCACTGAGTACAGACTATCCTCACAGATGATGAAGCCACAGGGACAGGTGGCCATAAAATACCCTGTGTCTGCCTGGAGTGGACATGGAGGCCTCCACTATCATAAATCCGACCTTCTGCTAAATGGCTGGTAATCTGGAGAAGATCAGACAACAAGGACATGAGATGTAGACCTGTGTCTGCCTGGAGAGGACAGGGAGGCCTCCACCATCATGAAACTGACCTTCTGCTATATGATTGGTAATCTGGAGAAGATGAGACAAGGACATGAGATGTAGACCTGTGTCTGCCTGGAGCGGACATGGAGGCCTCCTCCATCATAAATCTGAGCTTCTGCTATATGGCTGGTGATCTGGAGAAGATCAGAGAACAATGACATGAGATGGAAACCTGTGTCTGCCTGGAGAGGACAGGGAGGCCTCCACCATCATGAACCTGAGCTTCTGCTATATGGCTGGTGATCTGGAGAAGATCAGACAACAAGGACATGAGATGTAGAAGATGATAGATCCTTACCAGGCGCTCCACTGAGTAGGCCGGATACTCCAGTACAAGCAGGACATTTTGGGCCAGTTGTTTAATAAAGGCCAATTCTCCACTTTGGGATTTTTCTTCAGCCTATAGAGATGAAAACAAAGAAGAAAGGAAAATTATGAGAGAAAAAGCAAAACGGAGGAGGCCATTTATATCACCATGTTACTTATGCTATCTACACTACAAGTACTACATCACAGCTGACGAGGGATCCGGTCGCTTGTAAACCTTTAAATCCCCACGTCCTCCCTCCATACCCAATGTATGTATATAAGACACATGGCTGCTTGTGACCTGTGTAAAATGGCCACAGCAGACTCCAACTCAAAACGCGGGGTGGCTGCAACAATGATAGCCCCACAATTATATACAGTAGATATCTAATAGGCTTTAAACCGGAAGAAAAACAACACCTAATTAAGAGTTAGACCCTAGCCGCACCACACCGACACCACACCGACACAAGGGTTAAGGCATTAATATCCCACATTAATACCACTATCCTCACAGGACCGAAGTCCACTAGTTATATTGAGATGTAACCAAAGTCACTATTCCCCCAACAGTAACCTCCGTCCAAAGGACATCACATTTATCAAGACTCTGACCCAAACCTATCCCCCACCACTGTGACCGTCCCAAAACCTCTACTTATCAAGTGCCAGCCTTCAAACTTTCCTCCCATCTTTTTATAAGGGCTGGTTGGGTGCTGGAACGTGAAACTCCTACCTTCTTCCTTTTATTGTCCCCCTGTAACCCAGCTCCTCAACTCCTTCCCGCAAATGTACGGGTTATTAACATCCTGGAAGGGTCCTCACATGTGGAGGGGGCTCAGGAGCTGAGCTCCCCAAACATGCGTATATGAAATAGCCAGTATCTGTCCCTAAAAACCGTGGACAACGCAGAATTCTTCTGTTAACCATTTAAATAAAGTTGTCAGTCTGTGACAGTATCATTTCAATTGTGCATGCACCAATGCCTGAGCACTCTTGCTTTCATCGGCCCTCCACAAGGCGATTACAGGGGTCTGCTGAAGACCTCCGTTGCTGAAACCACGGTCCTCCTTGTGAAGTTTAGCTATAGGCTGAGCTCCAGAGGAGATCAAGATTTTCACTATATAGCGCAATACTGTAGTATTGCAATATATAGTATGAGCGATTTGCAGGATTAAGTCCCCTAAGGGAACGAAAAAAAAAAGTTAAAAATAAAAGATTTATAAAAATGTTAAAAGTATAAAAGTTCAAATCACTCCTCTTTTCACCATTTAAAATAAAGAAAGGAAAAAATTAATGATCATATTTGATATTGATGCGGTTGTTAAAGTCTGATCTTTTAAGATAGGGAATTAATTAATACGATCAATAAACACCGAAAAGAGGAAAAAAAATTGGATTTGTGGGGTTTTTTTGTCTTCTTATTTCACTTAAAAACATTAATAATAAACAATCAAAACACCCATAGAATCTATGATTCTATGACATTCTATGTACACAAAGTTCACTGCAAAACTCAAATCTTCACTCATCCCAATCGACAGAAAACTAAAATGTTATGGGTCCCTGAATATAGCGACACAAAGAACCATTGCATCTCACTTGGAATTTTTTTCCCTTGTTTCAGTACAATGTATGGTAAATAGAATGGAGCCACTGAAAGCTACAACTTGTCCTGCAAAAGAATCAAGCCCTCACATGTCTATGTCAATGGAAAAATAACAAATTTATGGCTCTTGAAAGAAAGTGAGGAAAAAATGAAGGCATAACAACTGAAAACTCTGTGGTCCATAATTGGTTAACCAATCCAATTCCCCCCTACCTCCACAACCCTCCCAATAACCCTGTAGATATCACCCTCTCCCTTGTCATGTAGCCTGTATGCCCTATTACTGCTCCCCGGCTATTCTTATCTGGGTATTTGGTACAGGTTAAACTTATATTCCATTATTATTTTTCATTATTACTATTTGATTTGTGCAGATTGTCTGCTATTTACCTGTTGTACTAATGTCCATATGTTCTTCTGTAAATGCTCAAGATATTCTGAGCTTATATGACCTCGTTTGTATTTGGTCAGGCAATCTCTCACAAGCTCCATTACCAGCCGGTAAGTGAAGCTGAGGACGCCATCAGGTAGTGGTAGCACAAAGTCAGGGTCATAGGTGGTAAGAATCCCCTGGAGTAGTGCTAACACCTGAAGTCTGTCTGGAGGAATTCCAGACATTTCCAGTAAATCCAAGCGCAGTCTGTATATGACTAGCTATATGGCTTATCACACCGACAACAATGACACCGGAAAGTCAAAGTGACAACTAGGGTGTAATCACTTGTAGAAGTAGTGATGGTTAATTGTGATGTCATAATGGAATCTTGTGTTCTACTCTTAAAGGGGCAGCTTACCTTATAAGGAAGTTGCCTAGCATCCCTTAAGGAGGCAACAATATAGGCTGAGCATCGGTACCATATGCAGACATGGATGATAGAGCTATGGACGCTTTACTCTTCTGAGCAGTTAGAGTATTATTATGTTGTTACATAAATTATTTATATCTGTTCCACACAATAAAAATTACAGTGTTTTGTATCAATAAGAAAGTCATATTCCGGGGCTAAAAGACAATGTATATCTTTGTACCGTGTTAGGGGCTAAAAGAAGTATCTTTACTGAGGGAACAGGGCCGGACTGGGGCTGCACCCAGCTCTGGCATAGGACGCACACAGGCCCATGTTACTCTCCCACACCCACTTTCAAAGATGAGGGTCTCTATTACAAATATGACCCTGCCTACCATTGGAGAAAATCTAAATTTACTACTCCCCGTGATACCAATTTATTAGGATGATCATTTAGGTCTCTTTATCACATTAATAGTTCCCCTTAGGCATCGTTATAATAATAAGAGTGCTCCTCTGGGTCTCCTTATAATAATAATAGTGCCCCTCTGGGTCTCCTTATAATAATAATAGTGCCCCTCTGGGTCTCCTTATAATAATATTAGTGCCCCTCTGGGTCTCCTTATAATAATATTAGTGCCCCTCTGGGTCTCCTTATAATAATAAGAGTGCCCCTCTGGGTCTCCTTATAATAATATTAATGCCCCTCTGGGTCTCCTTATAATAATAATAGTGCCCCTCTGGGTCTCCCTATAATAATAATAGTGCCCCTCTGGGTCTCCTTATAATAATAATAGTGCCCCTCTGGGTCTCCCTATAATAATATTAGTGCCCCTCTGGGTCTCCTTATAATAATAATAGTGCCCCTCTGGGTCTCCCTATAATAATATTAGTGCCCCTCTGGGTCTCCTTATAATAATAATAGTGCCCCTCTGGGTCTCCTTATAATAATAATAGTGCCCCTCTGGGTCTCCCTATAATAATATTAGTGCCCCTCTGGGTCTCCTTATAATAATATTAGTGCCCCTCTGGGTCTCCTTATAATAATAAGAGTGCCCCTCTGGGTCTCCTTATAATAATATTAATGCCCCTCTGGGTCTCCTTATAATAATAATAGTGCCCCTCTGGGTCTCCCTATAATAATAATAGTGCCCCTCTGGGTCTCCTTATAATAATAATAGTGCCCCTCTGGGTCTCCCTATAATAATATTAGTGCCCCTCTGGGTCTCCTTATAATAATAATAGTGCCCCTCTGGGTCTCCCTATAATAATATTAGTGCCCCTCTGGGTCTCCTTATAATAATAATAGTGCCCCTCTGGGTCTCCTTATAATAATAATAGTGCCCCTCTGGGTCTCCCTATAATAATATTAGTGCCCCTCTGGGTCTCCTTATAATAATAATAGTGCCCCTCTGGGTTTCCTTATAATAATAATAGTGCCCCTCTGGGTCTCCTTATAATAATAATAGTGCCCCTCTGGGTCTCCCTATAATAATATTAGTGCCCCTCTGGGTCTCCTTATAATAATAATAGTGCCCCTCTGGGTCTCCTTATAATAATAATAGTGCCCCTCTGGGTCTCCTTATAATAATAATAGTGCCCCTCTCGGTCTCCCTATAATAATATTAGTGCCCCTCTGGGTCTCCTTATAATAATAATAGTGCCCCTCTGGGTCTCCTTATAATAATAATAGTGCCCCTCTGGGTCTCCCTATAATAATATTAGTGCCCCTCTGGGTCTCCTTATAATAATAATAGTGCCCCTCTGGGTCTCCTTATAATAATAATAGTGCCCCTCTTTGTCTCCTTATAATAATAATAGTGCCACTCTGGGTCTCCTTATAATAATATTAGTGCCCCTCTGGGTCTCCTTATAATAATAATAGTGCCCCTCTGGGTCTCCCTATAATAATATTAGTGCCCCTCTGGGTCTCCCTATAATAATATTAGTGCCCCTCTGGGTCTCCTTATAATAATAATAGTGCCCCTCTGGGTCTCCTTATAATAATAATAGTGCCCCTCTTTGTCTCCTTATAATAATAATAGTGCCACTCTGGGTCTCCTTATAATAATAATAGTGCCCCTCTGGGTCTCCTTATAATAATATTAGTGCCCCTCTGGGTCTCCTTATAATAATAATAGTGCCCCTCTTTGTCTCCTTATAATAATAATAGTGCCACTCTGGGTCTCCTTATAATAATAATAGTGCCCCTCTGGGTCTCCTTATAATAATAATAGTGCCCCTCTGGGTCTCCCTATAATAATATTAGTGCCCCTCTGGGTCTCCTTATAATAATAATAGTGCCCCTCTGGGTCTCCTTATAATAATAATAGTGCCCCTCTTTGTCTCCTTATAATAATAATAGTGCCACTCTGGGTCTCCTTATAATAATATTAGTGCCCCTCTGGGTCTCCTTATAATAATAATAGTGCCCCTCTGGGTCTCCTTATAATAATAATAGTGCCCCTCTGGGTCTCCTTATAATAATAATAGTGCCCCTCTGGGTCTCCCTATAATAATAATAGTGCCACTCTGGGTCTCCTTATAATAATAATAGTGCCCCTCTGGGTCTCCTTATAATAATAATAGTGCCCCTCTGGGTCTCCCTATAATAATATTAGTGCCCCTCTGGGTCTCCTTATAATAATAATAGTGCCCCTCTGGGTCTCCTTATAATAATAATAGTGCCCCTCTTTGTCTCCTTATAATAATAATAGTGCCACTCTGGGTCTCCTTATAATAATAATAGTGCCCCTCTGGGTCTCCTTATAATAATAATAGTGCCCCTCTGGGTCTCCTTATAATAATAATAGTGCCACTCTGGGTCTCCTTATAATAATAATAGTGCCCCTCTGGGTCTCCTTATAATAATAATAGTGCCCCTCTGGGTCTCCTTATAATAATAATAGTGCCACTCTGGGTCTCATAATAATAATAGTGCCCCTCTGGGTCTCCTTATAATAATAATAGTGCCCCTCTGGGTCTCCTTATAATAATAATAGTGCCCCTCTGCGTCTCCTTATAATATTAAAGGGAATCTGTCAGGAGGATCAGCTCTCCCTCCCAAGCCGTCTATATGGGCATACGTTATACACGTGGTCCCTTTACCAGCGAGGTTGGTCGACTGGGATAAGAAAATCATTCAACGAGAGACTAGATGGATTTTATTATCGAATGGCCTATTGTTATAGTGTGATCACTATTCAGTATGGCCCTATTACATAGACTATCACCATACAGTGTGTAGGCCAATTGTGGCTGCGCTCTTCTATACGGCATAGTCGGCCATTTGGACGGACTTCTTTTCTTTATCTATACTTTTAATCTTGGCTGCACTGAATATTGATTCAGGGTTAAATGATTCTCCTTTGTGTGTGCATCGATTATATCTGGTACATTTACACTATATTAATACATCCTCTATATTTATAATATATCTATACACTTATATTCCCTGTTGTCTTGCTGCCTAGCCATTATGGGAACCAATCTGGACCTATGATGTGATAAATACTTGATGAGATCCATAAAACAGCGCCCCTTATTGGAGCCCACTGTGCATTTCAAGCATGGACCTTCCGGTATCTGTATGGGGAGGAAACCTCTCGCTGGAGCGCAGCGTGCCTCCCAATGCGCACTGACGCCCCTCCGGTCTCATCGCTGGAACACATTTTTATGTAAAGTGTCATTGAATGCAGCAGCCGGGTCTAAGCTCCTAATAAACACAACCCTCCGCCTGCCCCGCTGTGTTATTACAGGCTCTATTCCCCTTCAAGCCTAAGCGTCAGAATGCCTGCTCCTCCTCTTACCTCCCCCTTTCACCTGCTGTTATAGTACAGCCTGTCTGGGCTCTGTATTAAAGCCTCTTATTAACCCTCTCCCCCTATGTATCTACTGGTAGACCCCATATTAATATAAGCCCCTTGCATACCATGAGCTGCAATATTATTATTGTAAGAAACCCCATGTGCACTATTATGATCAGGCATAGATGGGGGCATTATTATTCAGTATCGGCACACAGGGGGCATTATTACTATCTAAGGCAAGGGTGGGCAATTAATTTTCCAAAGAGATCACATGAGAGACCATGACTGTTGCGGAGAACGAACCAATAGACAGATATGAATTCTGCTCAATATTCATATCAACATATTAATTACATTTATTATAATATATTAATATTATCACTAGAGATGAGCGGTGTTCGACTCGAACTGTTCGCCAATCTCAAATTCGAGCTGTTTTGGGCGGTGTTCGAGCCGTTCGGCGAACACGAACAATTTGAAAAAAATCCGGCTGTTCGAGGTTATGTTCCATAACTGTTCGTGCACCAAAATCATAACTGGATTTTTTCTCAGTAATGCTGAAAATTAATGTTAATACGCAGTTTGAGTGTACAGCGGGGTGGGGGGAGGGGCAGGGGATGGATCTCTGCAGAAATAATGAAGATCTCCATTTTTTTTTCTCTTTCCCCCATTTACAGTGGGGAGGTGCAATCTGTCAGCCTATCAGCAGCGCACACACGGAGCGAACTGCTTTTTTCACACAAGCAAAGGCATGTGTCATTGGCAGTGTATGTCACATGTCCTTGCCCTATAAGACCCAGCCATTTTCCACGTAGCCACCATTTTCTCACTGCTGCAGCTGCGTGTTAGACGGCACCGCTGTTGCTGTGTGCGCTATACTTTGAGTGTTCATTTCAAGCCAATTTTCGCACAAATCTACAGATAGCTTGGGAGTAGGGGATAGTTGTGATTGCAGTCCTTTTGAGGACTAGGTTACATCATTTCCTACGACTTTTATCAGGCAGGTCTGTGCTCTTAAATAGATAGGTTGGGAGTAGGGTCTACTTGTAATTGCAGTCCTTTTCTGGACTAGGTTACAGCATTTCCTAGGACTTTTTGCTAGGCAGGTCTGTGCCAGTGCTGTGCAAGTTTTTTTCACAGCATTTGGCTAAATCTAGCTAAGCAAATCCTTTTTGGCCTCTTGCAGTGTGTGTTAGTCAGTGGAGTAGCCTATCTGTGTTGCAAGCTATACCACCTGTGTATAGAATACAATTTTTTTTACTGCACGTAGCCAAGTAAAACCTTTTGGGCATAGCATCATTCTATTAGTCCATCTATACTAACCTCCACCAGGTTGTAAATTAAAAATAATTTTTATCTGCATCTAGCTCTGAAAAAAAATGTGGTCTTGTAGCAGTGTGTGGGACTTGTTCTATTAGTCCATCTATACTAACCTCCACCAGGTTGCAAATTAAAAATAATTTTTATCTGCATCTAGCTCTGAAAAAAAAATTGGGCTTGTAGCAGTGTGTGGGACTTGTTCTATTAGTCCATGTATACTAACCACCACCAGGTTGCAAATTAAAAATAATTTTTATCTGCATCTAGCTCTGAAAAAAAATTTGGACTTGTAGCAGTGTGTGGGACTTGTTCTATTAGTCCATCTATACTAAGCTCCACCAGGTTGCAAATAAAAAATAATTTTTATCTGCATCTAGCTCTGAAAAAAAATTTGGGCTTGTAGCAGTGTGTGGGACTTGTTCTATTAGTCCATCTATACTAACCTCCACCAGGTTGCAAATTAAAAATAATTTTTATCTGCATCTAGCTCTGAAAATAAAATTGGGCTTGTAACAGTGTGTGGGACTTGTTCTATTAGTCCATCTATACTAACCTCCACCAGGTTGCAAATTAAAAATAATTTTTATCTGCATCTAGCTCTGAAAAAAATTTGGGCTTGTAGCAGTGTGTGGGACTTGTTCTATTAGTCCATCTATACTAACCTCCACCAGGTTGCAAATTAAAAATAATTTTTATCTGCATCTAGCTCTGAAAAAAAATTTGGGCTTGTAGCAGTGTGTGGGACTTGTTCTATTAGTCCATCTATACTAACCTCCACCAGGTTGCAAATTAAAAATAATTTTTATCTGCATCTAGCTCTGAAAAAAAATTTGGACTTGTAGCAGTGTGTGGGATTTGTTCTATTAGTCCATCTATACTAAGTTCCACCAGGTTGCAAATTAAAAATAATTTTTATTTGCATCTAGCTCTGAAAAAAAATTTGGGCTTGTAGCAGTGTGTGGGACTTGTTCTATTAGTCCATCTATACTAAGCTCCACCACCTGTGTATGTAATAAAATTGTTTTACTGCATCTAACCCAGCCAATACTTTTGGGCTAATACAACAGTTTGGCGACTCAGCTCTGCTCAGTTCCCATCCATTGTTTTTTGTGCAAACAACTCCAGAGTTGTCAATTAGTTAACCACCAAAATGAGTGGAAAAAGGCCTGCTGATGGTGGAAAGGGGAATAGGTGTGTTGGGAAGGGAAAAAAAGGTTGTGTCCGTGGGGTAGGTGTTAAAGCAACAGTAACATCTGCAGAAGAAAGACCATCTTCCAGCCAAACTAAGATGTCTACTTCTTTTAGTGGACAATGTGATAAGATCCCTTTCTTACGGCCACGCCAATCGCTACAAATTCCAGATGACGCACAAAAACAGCAGGTGCTTCAACGGATATCAAGTGCTCCTTCAAGTGGGCTCTCCTCCACCTCAACCATAATGTAGACCCTCGTTCCCAAACTGTATCTCCTGTTGGTGGAGAGAATGAGGAAGGCGATGATGAGACTCAAATACCTGATTGGAACGACAACTTGAGATTTTTGTCAGGGCAGGAAGAGGTTGACTCTGAGGACGACTGGTGTGATAACACACAGGGTGATGATGACGAGGTTGGAGATCCCACTTACTGTCAACCCACAGTCAGCCAGTCGATGAGGTCAGCAGAGGAGGATGCTAGTGACGACGAGGTCAGGTTGCGCCTTCCTGGACAGAGACGTAGTACTGGAAGCACGTCAACAACTGCATCCTCAAACACAACTCTGCCTCTGACCACAAGTCGTAGTGGCTCTTCAGGTCGCATGGGTGCTAAGCCTTGCATAGCTTGGGCATTTTTTCATATTGATAAGAATGACCCAACTCGTGTTATCTGTAACATTTGTCAGAAAAAGCTAAGTAGAGGCCAAAAAATACATAGTTTGAGTACTTCATACATGAACCGGCACATGGATATGAAGCATAAGTTGCAGTGGGAAGCTCACTGTGCTACAATGCGGCCTAGCCGGCTGGGCCAACCACCATCAGCCACATCTTGTGCATCCGCAGCCTCTTCATCCTCTGTGACTGGGGGGACAGCAGTCACACCTGTTTTGGGACGCAGACCGGCCACCTCTTTACCCGCAACAGCCAGTGTGATTGTCAGGTCATCATTTTATTTGGAGGTGGAAACACCAGCTGGTGTTGAGCGCTCTCCGACATCGATAGCACCACCTTTGGATCAAGGCATCCTAACATGTCCGCCTGCATCTTCCTCACAGACCGGCAGTTTGCCGGGGACACCCTTCTCAACCCCGTCTAAGCACAACAGCCAGCCCTCGGTCCCTCAGATGTGGATGTGGCACCCAGGGGAATGGGGATAACTCGGTACCCGGGCCTTTGGCCTGGCCTTTAGGGATGTCGCGGTGGTCGGCTCCCAGGCCCGTACCCTGGGGTCTCTCCTAAAAAGGGGTTGATATTTGTAAAGTTTATAAAAGAAAGAGTTTGTGACGCCACCTGTGGTTTCTGGTGAGGATCACCAGCGCTGCGCAGTCTACTGAGGCTGATGATAAGGCAGCTTGATAGTATAGCTCTCCACAGTTAGAGCTGGGCCTCAGGGCAGTATAGGAACGGGGATGCAGGATATAGAGACTACTCTGGGCCAGAGCAAGAACAGGGACGGACACGATAGTCACTTCAGTACCTTTTACTGGTGGAATTTCAGGCACTCCCCGGAGCACTGTAGGGTGAAGGGTGTATGTCCAGATCCTCCCCAATGAGCAGGTTTTGGGCCTCCTGTTTCTGGCTTCTGCATAATAAGTTTCTGACCTGCCTGGAGCTAGGCCTAACTTTGTCTCTGTCCTACGCTGGCTGACCTTGTGGTAGGGCCTTCTCTTGAAGTGCACGCTCCCGACCTACGGGGCCTATGTGTCTCCTGGCTCTGGTACGTATCAGCACTTTAGCGATCCTGGGACCTGTAGTTCTCCAGGGATTCCAGTTTATCTTGCTGGGTCGTGGAGTTCCCGGCAAGCTTCGGACCCGGTGTCCTGTAAATTCTTCTTCTCGGGGTGAGCCAGCTAAGCTCCTCTGCTCCCCTATGAACTAACTCTCTACTCCTTTGCCTTCGGCCTACTCGAGCCCTCGATAGGCTACTCACACAAACGGCAGCGTGCCGCGGTTCACCGATCTTATGGCGCCGGCACACCTACAGCTCACCTCACTGAGCTACACCGAGTCTTGATCTGGATAAGCTCCACTGCAGGGTAGAATGCAGGAGCTGGAACAGGCTTTTGTCCTCTGAGGTAACACGTCTCAGACTGCACTGGACTCACTGCTAAACCAGACTCTGACAGACTAACGGCTGCCTGGCCCCACCTTCCCTTATATATCTCCCTAAGGAGCTCCCTCTGGTGGTCTGAGGTGGAAGGTGCAGATGTGTGAATGGTTATGGGGGCCTCTTGTGGAGGAGTCCTTCAATACACTCTTCTGGGTCTGTGATGCCAAGCACAGCTGGGCTTCACATGGACAAGTAAAAGACCATTTCCTCCTAGCCATAAGAAAGCTAAGAGGTTGAATTTCACCACCTTTTGTAGCTCTTGGCTACATAAATGCTGCCTTTCCGCCTGGTGGACACAGATTATTTTTGAGACCTTATGTCCCGTCACAGTGCCCCAGTACCAGATGCCCAGTCGGCACTACTTCTCAAAGAAAGGTGTGCCTGCACTCCACCAGCATGTCGCACACAACATCACCGCTTCTTTGAGAAACTCTGTGTGTGACAGGGTGCATTTCACCACAGACACTTGGACGAGTAGGCATGGACAGGGGCGTTACATGTCGCTGACTGGGTACTGGGTAACTATGGTGACAGCAGGACAAGGGGCTGCTGTCCAAGTCTTGCCGTCCCCACGAGTTGTGCGTCAATCCTCTTTATCTCGAAGTTCCTCCACTGCTTCTGCCTCCTCAACCTCCTCTCAGTCCTCCACCTGCACCCAAAGCCTATCTGGTCATGCCACAAGCTTTCTAACTGCGCAGAAGGGATCCTGCACAGCTCCTTACTATGCTGGCAGCAGGGCTCAACGTCATCAGGCGGTTTTTACTTTGAAATGTCTGGGAAATGTGAGTCACACAGTTGTGGTCAGCTCTGGAGAACCAGTTTCATGAATGGTTGTCTCCACTGGACCTGAAACCAGGGAAGGCCGTGTGCGACAATGCTGCAAACCTCAGTGCGGCCCTTCGCCGGGGCAATGTCACACACGTGCCTTGTATGGCTCACGTGTTGAACCTGGTGTCCAGCAATTTTTAGGCCACTATCCCGGACTAGATTGCCTTCTGCAGAGGGCACGGTCGCTGTGTGCTCACTTCCGCCGTTCGCATCCCGCAGCTCAGCGACTTACATCTCTACAGAAGTCGTTGAGCCTGCCACTTCACAGGCTAAAACGCGATGTGCCTACCCGGTGGAATTCAACTTTGCACATGTTGCAGCGACTGTGGCAGCACCGACAAGCCCTGGTGCAATATGTTCTGACGTATAGCCTGGGCCAACGAGATCCAGAGGTGGGGCAAATCACGCTGGAGGAGTGGTCTCAGATCAGGGACCTATGCATCCTTCTGCACAGTTTTGAAATGGCGACGAAGATGTTTAGTGCTGACGATGCCATTATCAGCATGACTATTCCGGTGATTTACATGCTGGAGCACATGTTAAACAGAATTCGGAGTCAGGTGGTGGCACAAGAGGAGGTGGAGGAAGTAGAGGAGGAGGAATTGTATGCGGAAGGGCTAACATCTGCAAAGTCCAGACGGTCGGCAGCACCAAGGCGGCAGGCATGTGAGGGTGGGGGAGATGGTTTTAGCAGGGCGCATGGTAGCAGCCAAACTAGTGAGAAATGTGCAGGAGCCCAGGAAGAAGTGGAGGATGAACTGATGGAAGACTCATGAGATGAGGGAGACCTTGATCACATTTCTGTTGTGCGAGGTTGGGGAGAGAGGGCAGAGGAAGGAAGCATGATTGTTACCTCGCCACCAACACAACAGGGACTTGGTGCTCCTGGATGCGCAAGACACATGAGTGCCTTCTTGCTGCACTACCTGCAACATGACCCTCGAATTGTGAGAATTAGAAATAATCCTGACTACTGGGTTGCCACACTGTTAGATCCCCGGTACAAAAGTAAATTTGCAGAAATTATTCCTGCCATAGAAAGGGATGCACGCATGCAGGAGTATCAGCAAAGACTGTTGCAGAATCTTACATGTGCTTTTCCACAAAACACCAGTGGTGCACGTAGTGAATCTCACAGTTCCAACTTGCCAACTGTGGGACCGTCGAGTGTTCAGCACTCAAAATGTAACAGAAACACAGTATCTGCTGGTAACATCAATTTTGCGGAATCATTTCACCACTTTTTTAGCCCATCCTTTGCAAGGCCACAGGAGACAAGAAGTCTGACACATAGTCAACTCCTAGAGACGATGGTACAGGAGTATCTCCAAGTAAACATTGAAGCCATGACTGTGTCACTGGACCCTTGCTCTTTTTGGGCTTCCAATCTGGATAAATGGCCTGAGCTCGCCACTTATGCCTTGGAGATCTTGTCATGCCCCGCAGCCAGCGTTCTGTCTGAACGTGTGTTCAGCGCTGCTGGTGTTGTGCTGACAGATAAGCGCACGCGGCTGTCCGCTGACAATGTAGACAGACTCAGATTCATAAAGATGAACACATCATGCATCAGCAAGGACTTTTCTAGCCCTGTGTCATCCTGGGGAGAGTAAAAGCTTGAGGATTTGGTAAAATCACCTCACCAACCGTTTTAAGCTTTCAAATTAATTATCATTTTTATCTGTATCTTGCCTGGAAAATAATTTTGGGCATAGTAGCAGTGTGGAGTACTGATTCTATTAGGCCATCTATACTAAGCTCCACCAGATTTCAAATTATTACTAATCATGTTTATCTCTATCTTCCCTGTAAAATAATTTTGGCCTTATAGCAGTTTGCAGTACTGATTCTATTAGGCCATCTATACTAAGCTCCACCAGCTTTCAAATTAATAATAATTTTTAGCTGCATCTAGCCCGGAAAATAATTTTGGGGCTCCTAGATGCACAAGACACATGGGTGCCTTCTTGCTGCACTACCTGCAACATGACCCTCAGATTGTCAGAATTCGAAATAATCCTGACTACTGGGTTGCCACACTCTTAGATCCCCCACACTCTTCGATCAACCTTTTCATTTTAATAAAGAACAAAAAAATGGTCATTTTTGAAATTATAAGCATTAGCAGGTTATTAGAAACTTAAATCAAACAGTTTTCAACTCAAAGCTTTATTCTAGGTGATGTTACATTTGCACATAGGACCCCTTGATCGAAAGGAGCTTCTGAACTCTCTCGTCCATTGAATTTGTCAGGTTTTGGATGGTTTCTGCTTCAATTGTTTTGCATGAGAACAGAATACCCTCCCAGAGCTGTTGCTTAGATGTGAACTGCCTCCCGCCATCATAGACACTCCTTTTGATGATGCTCCAGAGGTTCTCAATGGGTTTGAGGTCAGGGGAGCATGGAGGTCACACCATAAGTTTGTCCCCTTTTATGCCCATATCAGCCAGAGATGCAGATGTGTTATGTGCATCATGAGACGGTGCATTATCATGCATGAAAATGATCTTGCTGTGGAATACATGGTTCTTCTTCTTGAACCATGGCAGGAAGTGCTGTTTGAGAAACTCCACATACATCATGGAGTTCATCTTTACCCCTTCAGGGATCCTAAAGGGGCCGACAATCTCTCTCCCCATGATTCCAGCCCAAAACATTACTCCACCTCCTCCTTGTTGGCACCGTAGCCATGTTTGCATGGGGTGTCCATCAACCAGCCATCCTCCACTCCATCCATCTGGACTATCGAGCGTTGCACAGCACTCATCGGTGAATAAAACAGTTTTGAAGTCAGTCTTCATGTATTTGGCCCACTGGAGCTGTTTCTGCTTGTGTACAGTGGATACAGGAGGTCAACAGGATGGCTTATGCACAGCTGCAAACCTCTGAAGGGCCCTGCATCTTGTTGTTCGGGGGACGTTGGAGGCACCAGCAGCTTCAAAAACTTGTCTGCTGCTATGACAAGGCTTTTTTGCCGCTGCTCTTTTAACCTGACGTAATTGCCTGTAGGAAAGAGTCCTCAATTTTTCCTTATCAGCACGCACACGTGTGTACTGTGAATCAGCTACATACTTCTTGATTGTGCAATGATCACGATGAAGTGTCTTGGCAATGCTAAATGTAGTCATGCCTTGACCTAAACACTCCACAATTTGTTGCTTCTCAGCAGCCGACACATCCTTTTTCTTTCCCATTTTGGCAGAAAATGTAGGCTGCTTAATAATGTGGGACAGCCTTCTTAAGTAGTCTTGCCTTTCATTGGACACACCTGCCAAACTAATTAGCACAGGTGTCTGCAATTGCTTACTGTGATATAAAGAGCCCTGACACACATCACCATCAATGAGTTTAACTGACTAACAAAAAATTTTTTACCTTATCACTCCTAAACACTTTTTGTATAATAATTTGGAACACAGTGTACATGTGCTTTTCCACAAAGCTCCAGTGGTTCACGTAGTGAATCTTACAGTTCTAACTTGCCAACCGTGGTCTGTATGGAGTTGTTCAATAAAGGGCCCAAAATTAAGATAACATAGACGGGAGAGGTCTCTATGAATAGGAATTCCTAAGTATTTGATACCCTGTGAGGGCCAGGCATGCCAGGAGACTCTATGGAATGCTTTCTCAGCATCTAACGAGAGTATCTAATTACAAAATTTTAACTGCATCTAGCCCAGGAAATACTTTGTGCCTAGTAGCAGTGTCTGCTAGTCAGCGGATTATCCCGGCTGTTAAGCAAGCTACACCACCTGTAGTTTGGACACTTAATTTTTTCAAAGGAAATGCTTCGGGCCCCCGGGACACTCAGTGAAGAGCATCGGGAGGCACCCCAAGCCACAGGGGCTGGGACTGGCGGTAGGACGCCTTGAAGTGGACCGCCAAGCTCGATCCTTATAAAAGCTTTTTAACTGCAGCAGCTTTAGTGGACGCTACTGGAGCTGTAATTCCCGCGGCTGCTGGCATCAGACTTGCCCTCCAATAGATCCTTGTAAAAGGATTTAAAGTGTACTCATTCAAATTAGAGAGACAATTTAAATTAAAAAGCTTAGACCTGCCTCCACCGCAGGGGGGCTCGCTCGACCCACCAGCGGACAGGCACCAGTATTGGGAGAAGGGGGCTGGCCATCAGGGTCCACCGCAGCTCTGGCACAAACCCGGCGACACGGAGGTCGCATGGGCAAGAACGGACTGGCCGTGTCAGCTTCGCACTTTTTTGGTTTTAGAAGGGCATTACATGCCTATATCTGTGTCTCCCCCTCCTTTTACTCCTCAACCTCTTTTCTTTTTGCATGACTATATGTACTTGTCACTTTTCCATGTGTTAGTTGTGTCTTCTGAGCAGTTTGTCAGCTTTTGGACACCTTTGAAGTGTTTTCTATGTGTTTTCTATGTGTTTCTATGTGTTTTTGTTTGCCTGCCATTGATTTTAACGGTGTTCGACGGTGTTCCATGAACAGTTCGGCGAACATACGGGCGTTCGACGAACCGAACTCGAACCTTACGGGGGTGGCTCAACTCTAATTATCACTTAATATTTAAGTATGCTGACATTCCCCTATTTACCGTATAAGCCTGAAAACTGCCCCTATATACAGTATGAGCCCCACACAGCCCCCTACATATATTATAAGACCAACATAGCCCCTCTATATACAGTGTGAGTCCCCATATAGTCCCCTATATACAGTATGAGCCTCCACATAGACTTTCTACATACAATATGAGCCCTCATATAGCCTCCTATTTACATGATGAGCCCCCACATAGCCCCCTATAAACAGTATGAGCCCCCATATAGCCTCTCTATATAGAGTGTGAGCTCTCACATATCCTCCTATAAACAGTATGAGCCTGAACAATTCCTCCTATAAACAGTATGAGCCCCCACATGGACCCTATAAACAGTATGACCCTCACATAGCTTCCTATATCCAGTATGAGCCCCCATATGGCCCCCTATAAACAGTGTGAGCCCCCACATAGCCTCTCTATATAGAGGTTGAGCCTCACATATCCTCCTATAACAGTATGAGCCCTCACTTAGCCACTCTATATACAGTATGAACCCCACACAACCCCATATACTGTATACAGTATGTGCCCACACATAGCCTCCCTATATACAGTATGAGCCCTAGGTAACCTCCTATATACAGTATGAACCCCCACGCAGCCCTATATAAACAGTATGAGCCCCACATAGTCCCTTTATACAGTATGAGCCCCCACATAGCCTCCTAAATACAGTATAAGCCCCCATATAGCCTCCTATATGCAGTATAAGCCCCCACATATTTTCCCATATACAGCGTAAGCCCCCCACATAGTCTCCTATATACATTGTGAGCCCCATCATAGCCTCCTATATATACTGTGAGCACCCTCATAGCCTCCTATATACAGTATGAGGCCGCACATAGCCTCCTGTATACAGTGTGAGCTCCACATAGCCTCCTAAATACAGTTTGAGCCACCACGTAGCCTTTGTATATACAGTGTGAGCCCCCACATAGACTCATATATACATGCAGAAAAAACATACTCATCTCGCTCCTGTTCCCCGGGTGTGCTGCTCCGGTCTCCAACACCCTGACTCTCCATACAGCAGACGCGATGAGGTGACGTGAATTACATTTTGCAGAGACAAGTCATGGATGGAAGAAGTGGTTATGGTGGTGTGGGCTGAATGAAAAAGAAAAGGGAAAGTGAACAATTATGATCAGAGAGATGGTAGATGACTTAATATACATATATTTGTACAATTACCAGCACACTATGCACATACAGTACAGACCAAAAGTTTGGACACACCTCATTTAAAGATTTTTCTGTATTTTCATGACTTTGAAAATTGTGCATTCACACTGAAGACATCAAAGCTATGAATTAACACAGTTGTTGTAGAGATGTGTTTGCTTCTAGAACTCTGTGTGGCATTGACCTGGTCTCTAATCTGAGCTGCTGTTAACCTGCGATTTCTGAGGCTGGTGACTCGGATAAACTTATCCTCAGAAGCAGAGGTGACTCTTGGTCTTCCTTTCCTGGGGTGGTACTTTTGGTGAGCCAGTTACTTTGTAGCGCTTGATGGTTTTTACAACTGTACTTGGGGACACTTTCAAAGTTATTATTGTCTCATATTGTGGTATTGATTGTAATATTGGTCTTAGTACAGTCATGATGGTAATGATCAGTATGGTGGCATTATTTTAGCATTATGTGGTGGCATTATGTGGTCATAACTTGGTAGGATTATTTACTAGTGATGGGCGGACCCGTGGATATCCGAATATCTATTAAAAGTTTGGTTCGGTTACCAGAACAGTACCTGACCCGGAACACGGACCCCATTCATATGAATGGGGCCCCCGAACATCCATGGTTTCCCACGCAGATGACAGCGTGGGAAAAAGGGGCTCTGATCGGTTAGAACTACGGGCTCACTCTGTCAGATGACAGTGTGAGCCCACAGCTGTGACTGTGACCAGTCGTAAAAAGCTTACCACGGGTCACAGGCATCAGCTGATGAGAGTACTACTCCCATCAGCCTATGCCTGCTGTTACAGAGCAGACGCCGCTGTGTAATCACTCCTGCAGTGTATAGCGCTGAGCTGCCGTGAAAGAGTTCACAGGAGTTCATCAGCTGATGAGCTCCAGTGATCTCACTTACGGCACCGCTACGGCTTGAGACAGTTCTAACGCAGCGGCGTTGCCGTAAGTGAGGTTACCGGGTTTCATCAGCTGATGAACTCCTGTTAACTCTCTCACGGCAGCTGATCGCTACACATTACTTGTGTCAGTGTGATCCTGTTGTCATGTACAATATATTGTATGTCTATATACTGTTGACACATATATATACTGTTGTTATACACATGTAAATATATATATGGTGGCTCATTATACCCGTAGTATTATTTTGAGGAATGTATTAACATTGTCTGTTTCTCTGACCTAACAACCTTTGACTATATGAGCCTTTTTACTAATCGGGTCACATTGGCTAGTTATAAATACTATGCTACTTGGATGATCACTTAATATCTACTAGGCTGTACAATTTGCGTCCTGCGTGTCCCATATAGCGGTAGAAGTTTTTTACACACTGTATGTTGTTTTGCACCATTTTTTGCACCATTTATCTGCATGTGATAATTTTTAACAAAATTGAATATTTAATAAAACAATTTTTTATGATGTAGATCGGCCTTTGATCGTGGTTGCTTCGGTTGTTTATGTTTATCTTGCGATTTTGCCATTATACGGTCAATAGTTGCCACTCTTCACATTGTAGTATGTGTACATTATGGAGTGGCACCGTTTGAAAATTATACTAGTATAAGTCATCTAGATCAGAGGTCCCCAATCGCCGGTCCGCGGACCAGGACCGGGCCGTTGGGGTTTTTCAGCCGGTCCGCGGGGAGAGGGGGCCCCTCCAGCCTCCAGCAGGGCCGCCATCAGGGCATGACTGCCCTGACTCCAGTATGGGGCCCGGCCGGTAGGAGCCCCCTCGGAGCCCCCCTCTTGTGCGTCTCTCTCCTCATGGGGCCCCCGGCCGCATGCTAAGCGCCGGGTCCGGGACATCTTAGCGTTGCGCTGCTGCGGCAGCACCTTCATGATTCCCCTGACTTCCGGTCATGTGACGGCGCCGTCACATGGCCGGAAGTCAGGAGAACCTGGTGTCAGCGATTTGGACGAGCGCCAGGATTCTGCAGGGATCGCATGGGGGTAAGTATAACAAGTTTGATTTTTTTTTAAATACAATTAACTAGGAGTGGGGGGAATGGGAGATGCACATGGGGGGAGGGGAGAGATGAGAGATGCACATGGGGGAGGGGAGAGATGAGAGATCCACATGGGGGGGAGGGGAGAGATGAGAGATGCACATGGGGGAGGGGAGAGATGAGAGATCCACATGGGGGGGAGGGGAGAGATGAGAGATGCACATGGGGGAGGGGAGAGATGAGAGATCCACATGGGGGGGAGGGGAGAGATGAGAGATGCACATGGGAGGGAGGGGAGAGATGAGAGATGCACATGGGGGGAGGGGAGAGATGAGAGATGCACATGGGAGGGAGGGGAGAGATGAGAGATGCACGGGGGGGTGAGAGATGCACGGGGGGGGTGAAAGATGCACGGGGGGGATGAGAGATGCACGGGGGTGGATGAGAGATGCACGGGGGGGTGAGAGATGCACGGGGGGGATGAGAGATGCACGGGGGGTGGATGAGAGATGCACGGGGGGGTGAGAGATGCACGGGGGGGATGAGAGATGCATGGGGGGTGGATGAGAGATGCACGGGGGGGTGAGAGATGCACGGGGGGGTGAGAGATGCACGGGGGGGATGAGAGATGCACGGAGGGGATGAGAGATGCACGGAGGGGATGAGAGATGCACGGGGGGTGGATGAGAGATGCACGGAGGGGGATGAGAGATGCACGGAGGGGGATGAGAGATGCACGGGGGTGAGCTGCACATGGGGGGGTGAGAGATGCACATGGGGGGTTATGTTTACATAACTTTGTTGCCTTATGAAGGGCGGGGGGGCCCCCAAAAATTTCTTGCACAGGGGCCCACTACAGTCTGTGTCCGCCCCTGGGATGAAGTAAATGCAGCTGAACAGCAGCTGTCAGGACAGCTGCCCTGTCCTGCTGCAGGGCGTGATGGGGCCTCAGTGATGCGGCTCCTGGCACAGCACATTATGTGGGGCTCCTGGCATAGCTCCTGGCGGGGACCTGGTCTACACTATATGATAAGTATGCACTAAACTCCAAATCCCTCCATTACCCCGCCCCCATATGACCAAAGCCCGCCCACCCCACCCCCTCCTTGCTGGGCCATGGAAAAATGATCTTGCTTCAAGCCGGTCCCTGGTGCAAAAAAGGTTGGGGACCACTGATTTAGATCATCGTAGGACACTATGGATTATTTCATCACTTTGGATAGGTGAGGGATATGGTTGTTTTTTATTTTTGCTGTTTTACAGTTGACAGTGGCTTCTGGGATTAGGTGTTAGGTGAGTATAAATTAGTTTATTTATTTTCTGTTTTTTACAGGGAACAATGGTGTGAAGATATTCAAGGTAATCCCCTGTCGATCACTGTGCACTGGCAGGCGGGTTTTACGAAGCTCTACATATGAAAATTTGACACTGCAGCTTGCAAAGGAAGGAGCTGAAGAAGCGAAGAGTGAGAATTCTCACAGCAGCTGCAAGCTACACAGGATGTCCCTTCCCCTGACGCCATGTGCCTATTCAAGAAACATAATTCAACAGCGAGTTATGGGGAAAAGATTCATCTCAGTGATACTCAAAATAGACCTGAGGGGATGCGGATTGTAACCCTAGTTTTAAACATAGTCCAGCGTAAGGAAAGGAGATACCCAGCACAGCCTTGCAGGGGCCCCTAGGACTCTGATGTTTAGCATCCATGCGTAGCAGGGGCCCGGCTGGGTCCAATGACACCAGAACGGGCTCCCTAGGACTGTCCAGTAAGAACATATGGCCCATTTTAGTTTTGGGAGCTCTTAGCTGGGAAATAACAGGGATGGAGACTTGGGCTCCACCAGGGGTGCAGTAGGGGGAGTGACACAGAGAGTTTGAAGGTCTGTGTAGCTAGAGCCTATTGTCTTTTTCCTGGGGAGGTCGTGATATCAAGTCATCCACCTGATTGTCACAGCTGACACCCGGTGCTATGTGCAAGGAACGGTCCCGCACCGCTCCCTGCACATTAACCCCCGAAATGCTGTGATTGAAATCGATCGCAGCATTCTGGTGGCAAGAGGAGGTTAGCGCGATACTTACCTTCTCTGCCGGCATCCCGCAGCGTCTGAGTCCGGTCCCAGATATTGTCATGGTGACCCGATGTCATCATGACAACATCCGGGTCATCAGAAGGCAGGAAGTTGCTTTGGTCATGCGCCACGCGTGACCAAAGTAACTTTTCCCTGTGCAGCGCTGACAGGCTGCATAGCACAGGGATGGTGATGAAGTTAACCCCTTTAGTGAACAGGGTAAAAAAATAAAATAAAAAACAAAACATAAAACGATGCTTTATCATCATACCACCAAACAAAAAATGGAATAAAACGAGATCAAAAAGACAAATGTAAATAAAAATGGTACCGCTGAAAACGTCATCTTATCCCGCAAAAAACAAGCCACCATACAGCTCCAACGGCAGAAAAATAAAACATTTATAGCTCTCTAGCGATGCATAAACAATTCTTTTTTCTATAAAATAGTTTTCATTGAGTAAAAGTGCCATAACGTGAAAAAAAATATAACTGTGGTACCGCTGTAAACGTACTGACCCGAAGAATAAAGCTTCCTTATCAATTTGACGACACATAGAACGGCATAAAAAAACACCAAAAAACAATTCGTGAATTGTAGGTTTTTGTTTATTCTGCCTTCCAAAAATCGGAATAGAAAGCAATCAAAAAATGTAATGTGCCCAAAAATGATACCAATAAAAACATCAATTTGTCCCACAAAAAAAAAAAAAAAAAATCACATGACTCTGTCGGCCGAAATATGGAAAACTTATAGCTCTCAAAAAATTGCGATGCAAAAACTAGTCTTTGCAAAAAAAAGGGTTTTTTAGTGTGTGACAGCTCTCAATCATAAAAACCTGATATGAATCTAGTATCCCTGTAATTGCACCGACCCGAAAAATAAAGTTGTCTAATCACTTATACCGCACGAGGAATGGCGTAAAAAATAAACTTTAGGGTTAGGGTTAGTGTTGTGCTAGGGTTAGGGTTGGGCTAGGGTTAGGGTTGTGCTAGGGTTTGGGTTGGGCTAGGGTTAGGGTTGGGCTAGGGTGAGGGTTGAGCTAGGGTGGGGCTAGGGGTAGGGTTGGGGTAGGGTGGAGCTAGGGTTAGGGTTGGGCTAGGGGTAGCATTGAGCTATGGGTAGGGTTGTGCTAGGGTTAGGGTTGTACTAGGGCTAGGGTTAGGGTTGTGCTATGGTTAGGCTAGGATTGGGTTAGGGTTGGGCAAGGGTTAGGGTTGCGTTAGGGTTGAGCTAGGGTTAGGGTTGGGCTAGGGTTAGGGTTGAGCTAAGGTTGCGTTTGGGCTAGGGTTGTGGTTGTATTAGGGTTGGGGTTGGGATTTTTTCAGAAGTAAAGAAAAAAATATCGTCTATATGGCAACTAATGTTGAGCACAAGAGCTCGCTACTTGAGTTTGCATCGGGTGCTCGGGTATGCACCGAGTATAGCGGGTGCTCGAGTGACATGCTCAAGTCTCCGCCTCAAATGTTTTGCAGCTGTTATATAGCCAAAAAAACCTTGCTGGGACTGCCTGTCATGCACAAGCGATCCCCACATGTTTTTATTTGGGTGACTAACAACCATGAAACATGCGGGCGGGGACTCGAGCATGTCACTTGAGCACCCGCCATACATGGTCCATACCTGAGTACCCGATGCAAACTCAAGTAGCGAGCACTTGCACTCAAGACTAATGACAACTTATTCAATATGATGACCTAATGTTATCAAATTCTGTGTCGTACCTCTGGGTTCAAAATGTTCACTATACCCGTTGATAAAATCCTTCAGGGGTGTAGTTTCCAAAATGGAGTCACTTGGGGGGGGGGGGGGTTCCACTATTTAGGCACATCAGGGGCTCCCCAAACGCAACATGGCGTCCACTAATTCAAGCAAATTTTACATTCAAAAAGTCAAATGGCGTTCCTTCTCTTCCGAACCCTGCCGTGTGCCCAAACAGTGTTTTTTCCCCACATATGGGGTATCGGCTTACTCAGGAAAAATTGCACAACAAATCGCGTGGTGCAATTTCTCCTGTTACCCTTATGAAAATGCAAAATTGGGGTCTGCAAAACATTTTTGTTGGAAAAATGTGAAAATGTTATTTTTACAGCTCCATGATATAAACTTCTGTGAAGCACCTGGGGGTTCAAGGTGCTCACCACACACCTAGATAAGTTCCCTGAGGGGTCTAGTTTCCAAAATGGTGTCACTTGTGGGGGGTTTCCACTGTTTAGGCACATCGGGGGCTCCCCAAACGCAAAATGGTGTCCGCTAATTTTTCAAGCAAATTTTACATTCAAAAAGTCGAAAATAAAAAAAATTGCGGTCTAAAGTAACATTTTTGTGAAAAAAGTTAAATGTTCATTTTTTTCTTCCACATTCCAAAAATTACTGTGAAGCACCTGAAGGGTTAATAAACTTCTTGAATGTGGTTTTGAGCACCTTGGGGGGTGCAGTTTTTACAATGGTGTCACTTTTGGGTATTTTCTATCATAAAGGCCCCTCAAAGTCACGCCAGATGTGATGGGGTCTCTAAAAAAGTGTTTTTGTAAATTTTGTTGTAAAAATGAGAAATCGCTGGTCAACTTTTAACCCTTATAGCTCCCTAAAAAAAAAAAATGTGGTTCCAAAATTGTGCTGATGTAAAGTAGACATGTGGGAAATGTTATTTATTAACTATTTAGTGTAACATATCTCTATTTAAGGGCATAAAATTTAAAATTTTGAAAATTGCAAAACTTTCTACATTTTTACCAAATTTCTGATTTTTTCACAAATAAACGCAAGTGATGTCAAAGAAATTTTACCACAATCATGAAGTACAATATGTCACGAAAAAACAGTCTCAGAATCAGCGGGATCCATTTGAAGCGTTCCAGAGTAATTACCTCATAAAGTGACAGTGGTCAGAATTGTAAAAATTGACCTGGTCATTAACGTGCAAACCACCCTGGGGGTAAAGGGGTTAATACTAGACCTCTGAGCATAAGACGGAAAAGTCGTGGAACTATGGAAATCACAGGTCGGAGAGACGTGTTAGTGATCTGCAAATGATAAAATAATGGATACAACATTTTCAAAACATCTCAATTTATCCAGTATCGAGTATGATCCCCAAGCACAGAAATCCCCGCACTTACAGCCTCGGCTCCTGTTTTTACTTTATTGTATGGTTCGTTTATCCGCATTATCCACATTGTGGTTTTTACAGGTTTTATCTATATATTTTGTCTATGCATATTTTAACCTGAGTGTTACGAATCTACGAACTCAGATATCCTGTGTTAAGTATTGTGGAATTTTTCAGGCTCAAACTAAGAAACGTAGAGCTCAGAAACGCGTTGCCGTCTGGTTGAAGTACGTTTTGCTGATGGCATTTGTACATTTTTCATGTGCTATTTTTGTACGAAGCCACTTAAATTTGGTTGTGTTTATATGGATTAAATAAAGTGCTGACTTTTATGGAAAAAGGGAGTGTTGGCCTGAATTTCACATTGCTATATCACTTTTCATACTTTTGCATAGACCTGGTCAGAGAGTCTGGACATGTACAGTAACTCTGCTCTACAGACTCCGGCCACAAGGTAAGTTTAGTCTTACAGAGCCGCTATCTATCACCATGCACACTCAGCTTTTATCAGCTCAAATGTCTCCCGTACCCCTAGACTGTACCTGTTATATTTCCCCATCAACTACATGATGACAATTAGCAGCCATAAACTTAATGCATTGTAGGGGTTTTCCAGGTTTACTATATTGACCTCTTCACCGGTGGGGTTCAACATCAACTGACATCCAACAATCGGAATTATTATAAAGACATTTGTAACTGTGGACCATAGCACAGTATTGGAACTCAGTGGTTCAAAACCACAGATTGATATGGGGGGTGGGGGAGGCATTTACAAAACCTAGGTGCCACAGACATTGACTGAAAATAAGTCCCCTTAAGAAATGGAAGTCTGCACATGTGTAGGAGAACAGTGGTAGGCAGGACAAAGATACCAGTCTCCTCCTGGAGGGCAATTTTACAGACTGTGTAAACCAATGGGACGTAGATTGAGAACTGGATCACTAATGATCGACTATTATTGTGATTGTGACAGGTAATCAAATTTTTCACTAGTGTCTACTAGAGGTGAAATGTAGTATTGCATCCCAACCAGTTAAAGGATTAGGAACTAGGGATGTCACGGGTGTGTCAGGCTTGACATACAGTCATTCTGGATCCGGCTGTAGAAGGTCGCTGCGCTTGGCCTTGCAGACACCTTCTTGATCCTTTCATCATCCCTCCCACTCTAGCACCCAGCGGTGATCTCCACGATCGCCTGCTAATTAACACACCCTTTCTGGATCTTTAAATATACTCAGTTTCTCAAGAGAGTTGCTGGTGATAGAGTAAATTCCTCTGTTCAGGTCTGGAGTTCTAGCAGTCAGCGAGATTCTTCTTGGAGTTCCTTTATGGATTGTAGTTGTGTTCTCTCTGGTGTCTCCTCAAAGCTAAGTGTATCTCCTTGTCTGTTTCCCTTGTTTGTCTTTAGTTGCAGTGGGGCCGACTAGTGCTAACTCCTCCCCCTCCCTACCTAGGGCCTAGCTCTAGGGTCAGCCAGGGCTAAGGTATCCTGCTTGGCGATAGGTGTGGAACCTATTTAGGAACGATAAGGGAGTCATGGTGTTGTTAGATCTGCTTAGGGGTCTCCACTCCCCCTTTCCCTAGTTTCTGGGCTTTCCCCCTTTTCCCATTGTCGTACGCTGGGTTCTTCCCATACCTAGCATGACAAGGGATGAGCAGACCCGTGGAAGTTCAGGTTTTGGTACCCAACTGAACTTTAGTCCAAAGTTTGGTTCGGGTACCAAAACTGTACCCGAACTTGATCCAGTACATGGACCCCATTGAAATCATTGTGAACTCCAACTTTTGAGATGGAAAAATCTCACTCTCCCTCCTCCCTCCTTCTCTTTTCTCTATCTCTCTCCTCCCGCTTCTCTCCTCCCTCTCTCTCTTTCCTCCCTCTCTCTCTCCTCCCTCTCTCTCTCTCCTTCATCTCTCTCTCCTCCATCTCTCTCTCCTTCATCTCTCTCTCCTCCATCTCTCTCTCTCCTCCATCTCTCTCCCTCGCACTCTTCTCCATTTCTGTCACTCTCTCCTCTCTCTTCTCAATCTCTCTCTCCCTTGCTCTTTGTCCTCCATCTCTTTCTCTCTCCTCCCTCTATCTCTCTCCTCCCTCTCTCTCTCCCCTCCCTCTCTCTCTCTCCTCCTTTGCGCTGTCTCCTCCATCTGTCTCTCCTCCATATCTCTCTCTCTCATCCATCTCTCTCCCTTACCCTTTCCTCCATCTCTCTCACTCTCTCCTCTCTCTCACTTGCTCTTTCTCCTCCATCTCTTCCTCTCCCCCCCATATAATGCCCCATGCAGGATTTAACGTCTCACCCCCATATAATGCCCTATACAAGATGTCACCTCTCCCCCCATATAATGCCACATGTAGGATGTCACCTCTCCCCCCATATAATGCCCCATGCAGGATGTCACCTCTCCCCTCCATATAATGTCCTATGCAGGAGGTCACCTCCCCCCCATATAATGCCCCATGCAGGATGTCACCTGTCCTCCCATATAATGTCCTATGCAGGAGGTCACCTACCCCCCCCCATATAATGCCCCATGCAGGATGTCACTTGTTCCCCCCATATAATGCCCCATGCAGAATGTCACTTGTCCCCCCCCCATATAATTCCCCATGACTACATACATATAAAAAAAAATAATCAAGTACTCACCTCTCCTCACTTGCTGCCGTTGCTCCAGACTCTTCAGTGTCGCCGGCGTCTTCCCGCTCTGCGCTGTGATGGATCTGGTGCGAGCATGGTGTAAAGACATCACAGCATCCTCTGGCCTGAGACGTCACAGTGCAGCAGCCGCGGAAGAGACCAGAGATGGTGCGGAGGCACGGGGAGAGGGGCCCTGAACAAGCGGGGGTGGGTGGCGGGCGCTGGCACCGGCACCGCACTGCTCACGGGTCCCATAGCGCGCAGGGGTGCCCGACGGTAAGTGGGCCCATCCATCTCCTTAGGGCCCCAGCACTTGCCCGGGTGCGCTGGGTTCTGACGCCGGGCCTGCATATAGTTACTTTACTCAAGCTCCACACAAGTGCACCGTGACTTTTATTATTCCCGCCTTCTTTGGCTTCTCTTATTGTACTCTAGTATTTATTTTTATTTATTTATTTATTTTATTCACTTATATAGCACCATTAATTCCGCAGAGCTTTACAGACATTATCGACACTTTCCCCATCGGAGCTCACAATCTAAATTCCCTATCAGTATGTCTTTGGAGTATAGGAAGAAACCGGAGATCCCGGCGGAAACCCACGAGAATACGGGGAAAACATACAAACTCAGTATCACATACAGTATATGGATATATAAAATAGGACTCTGAGAAATGTATCTCTTTGTTTTGCAATTTTTCCTTAACGGGGCTCTCCGGGAATAGAAAAAAATAAATAACTAAAGGGAATCTTAATAAATACATTTATAAATACCTTTAATTAGCAATTTTAGCTAATTTTTGTTTAGGGATGTAAATATTAAAGAATTAATATGGTCACTGTCTTGTTACACAGAAATTAACCTGTCCTAGAATATTAGCACAGAAACTTGTGAGCATGTGCCGTAGGAATATTCCTGATATGACTTAGAGATAACCTATAACAGTGTGAGCAGCCTTTTCGTACCTTAATAGCCCTGGTATCTCCAGCCTTAGATCATATAGACAGGGTAGACATCAGTGTGAGCCGCCTCTTCTTATTTAAGCACTCCTTGTACCTCCAGCATAATATCAGATAGACATGGTGGACAGCAGTGTGAAGAGCCTCTTCTTACTTCAGCACTCCTGGCATCTCCAGTATTAGATCAGATAGATAGAGTAGACAGCAGTGTGAGCAGTCTCTTCTTACCTCAGCACTCCTAGTATCTCCAGTATTAGATCAGATACACAAGGTGGACAGCAGTGTGAGCAGCCTCTTCTTACCTCAGCACCCCTGGTATCTCTAGTATTAGATTAGTTAGACAGGTGTACAGCAGTGTGAGCAGCCTCTTCTTACCTCTGCACCCCTGGTATCTCTAGTATTAGATCAGATACACATAGTGGACTGAAGTGTGAGCAGCCTCTTCTTACCTCAGCACCCCTGGTATCTCCAGTATTAACTCAGAAAGACATGGTGAACAGCAGTGTGAGCAGCCTCTTCTTACCTCTGCACCCCTGGTTTCTCTAGTATTAGATCAATTAGATGTACAGCAGTGTGAGCAGCCTCTTCTTACCTCAGCACCCATGGTATATCCAGTATTAGCTCAGAAACACATGGTGTACAGCAGTGT
This sequence comes from Phyllobates terribilis, assembly GCF_046119375.1. NCBI lineage: Eukaryota > Metazoa > Chordata > Amphibia > Anura > Dendrobatidae > Phyllobates > Phyllobates terribilis. Next base: position 60,668,220 of record NW_027362763.1, read on the forward strand.
GAGCAGCCTCTTCTTACCTCAGGACCTCTGTTATCTCCAGTATTAGATCAATTAGACAGGTGGACAGCAGTGTGAGCAGCCTCATCTTACCACTGCACCCCTGGTATCTCCATTAATAGATCAGATAGACAGGGTGGACAGCAGTGTGAGCAGCTTCTTCTTACCCCAGAACCCCTGGCATCGCCAATATTAGATCACCGGATCAAACGGATACCTATGAAATATGTGCTCACTCATCACCTTTTTCTGATGTGGTTGAAACCTAGCCCACGTTAGTCAATGAATAAACTGGGTAGGTGGGATTTCAAGTACATGAGTGAGTTTTGGTTGCATCCGCTGCCTAAAACGGTCAGTTTACCGCCAGTGAGAGCTATATAGTGACTATGTGGCTGTCACTGGGGTGTCTTTGGTTCGGGTTGGTTGGGTGGCTGCGTCATTATATAGCAACGTGCACTCACAAGCAGAAGATGAGTTTGCTATAAGAAATCCCAATATAAAATACCGCTTTTATATTTTACGGACTCTAAAAATTTATTTATTTTCAGCCTTAGCTAATAACTGGAACTTTTTTTTTTTATAAAATAAGTATATAACACCGGAGCTGGAGAAAGGACTACATAGAGGAATAATAAGTAATGGACCATTAATGATTAATAACATCAAATCTATAAATACACAAGTTTATAAAATTATAAAAAGAAGTCTACATGCCGCCCAGAGGATCGGGGAGCATCGTGCTTATTTATTTATTTTTTTTCAATAATTTATTTTCCGCTGTTACACTTGGCAATCAATAATTTCAGTAATAGCTGGTATGGGTCTACTGAATTGTGGTGAGGGGTGACGGAGAGCCGTTTCGAAGAATGTGGCCAGCAAGTAACTAAGACCCAATGCAAACCCTGAAACAAGGCCTCCCAAAATAATAGTGCTGATGCCCTCATATGAAGCACAGACATTTCCCTGGGCATTTACACATGGGTCCCATCAGCCTCCTGCTTCTATATTGGTGCCACGAATGATTGACATGGTTATGACCATGACTCAGTCTAATTATTGTATTTTTAGTTAGCCATTGTATAGTGTGGCGCCCCTGAGGGTTCAGTCGCCACAGGGTTACTGCACCTCACCCAGAGGTGTGGTATCTCCTTCTCTCAGGTAAGGATGGAGCACTGCCCGGGACCCCAACACCAGCACCCATCACTACACTACTCCAGGCCGGCTGGAAGGGCAAGATGTACTCTGATTTGCTGCCCCGTCCCTGGCTGGAGAAGGGAGAACCAAAGAGATTGGGTACCATGTAGTGCGTGTGGGTGGAGGACGTAGTTCAGGGGAGAACTTTAGAAAAACATATAAAAAGAGAAGCCATCTTAGATCAGTGAGTAGTCTTTTGTAAGTGGAAGAGGAGTAGGAGGGGAGCAGAGTCTCGTCAGGAGCTCTGCTCCAGAGTGGGGCCAAGCCAGGAAGGCCCAGGAGGGGAGCAGAGGAGAAGGCTTCATTAAGGAAAGGGATCCCAGGGGTATGGAAGGAGCAGGAAGCCACCCGTACGCCTGAATCTGCCAAGCGTCAGAGGGATCGGGCCGCAAGAGGGGAACCAGTCCCCGGACTGGCCGAGTACTTCACGTCTCAGCCAGAAAACCGGAGGCTTCTGCACTTCCAGGGTGCAGTCGCCGTACTCTCACACCTAAGTCACCGAAAAGGGCACCAAGTAGGTCCGGGAACTCCAAGTTGTCCAGAGGGATCACGGAGTACCCGTTCGAGACTTTACTGGAAGGAGCAGGGCAGGAGGGAGAAGACCCAGCGCGGGAAGTCGGTCTAGAGAGGAACACACAAAAGCGGGGTCCCGTCAAGCGCTCCTGATATACCTGAGGAAGTGCTGAACCCGTGTCTGGCATACGCAGTGTGACGCGAGAGGCTGACACCCGTACAGTGTACCTGAGGAACTTGAACAGAACTGTGAGTAAACTCAGATGACAGGACTCCACTGCCTCCGTCAGTTATTTCCTCTGCGCCATCTCTCCTGCACTACAAGCCCCATCATCACCACCTACCATTCTACACTGCCCTGGGGCCCGCTCCACCTGTGGGGAGCCATTCCAACCCAGCTGCCCTATCAAGCGCCCCAGAGGTCTGAAGCAGCGCTGGTACCTATTACCAGAATCCACAGGTGGCGTCACGAACTTTATAAAAACACTATAAATCCCCTATAAATAACCCCTTTTATTGACCGCCCTGGGTCACGGACCGGGTCTTCGCCACTGTGACATCATCCCCCAGCATTTATTGTCCCGACACTGGGTACCCCACGGCCCAGGGGGCGCGTCAATAGCACTGTTAGATTATGCATTGAGAACTGCATAGTGATAATATGTGAACAAAGTCCGGTACTATTTATTTGGGCGCTGTATTTTGATAATATGTGAGCACTGTATTGTAGTATTTATTTGGGCACTGTATGGTCATAACATGTGAGAACTGTAAAGTGGTGTTTATTTGGGCATTTCATAGTGTTAATATGTGAGCACTGTATTGTAGTATTTATTTGAGCACTGTATGGTCATAACATGTGAGAGGTGTAAAGTGGTGTTTATTTGGGCATTTCATAGTGTTAATATGTGAGCACTGTATGACAGTATTTATTTGAGCACTGTATGGTCATAACATGTGAGAAGTGTAAAGTGGTGTTTATTTGGGCATTTCATAGTGATAATATGTGAGCACTGTATGACAGTATTTATTTGAGCAATCTATTGTGCTATCTTGAGAACACTATATAGCCGTATTTATTTTGGCTCTGAGTGGCACTGTTATTTTGTTGCTAAAGAATGGCACTCTTATGTGGGCACCATCCTTTATACCTTGTATAATGTAGCACTGTATCATATCTTATTTGTATATAAATTGTTGGCGGGGGAGCTAAGAGAATAAGCCTCACACGGTACCGTGCCTCCTTAGTCAGGTCGTGACCCAAGTGCAACCTTTTTCTCTGCACCCCATGTATTGCATGCCTGCTTATAGACCAACGTATTCTGCACCACGTATCACTCTCATCCTCCCTGCGGAGGTCACGCTAGAATCTCAGATAATTGCACAGTGTGTGCCCTTATGGGCAGGGGCGTACTGGCCCACCGTATGATCGGGAAAACCCCCGGTGGGCTCCGGGGTCCGATGGCCATGCCCCTAAGCCCTGCCCCCACACCCACTGGGCCCTGTACAGAGAACAGAGGACCCCCCCGGTTCGCTAATCAGATAGGCAGCACTGCCGATATGATTAGTGATGGGCCCTCTGCAGCAGCACAGCAAGGAGACCGGTCTCCCTGCTCTGCCTGCTGCCGCAGTGCCCCTCTGCCGCCTCTGCCGGCGCGTGCGCAGGAGGTCAGTCTCAGGGCGATGACGTCATCTCTGGGACTGCTTCCTGTGCTCGCTGTGGAGGACGGATCCGCCGTCGCCCTAGGCAGCGGCTGCAGGCCTGCAGCTCATCTCGACGCGTGAGTGTGAAAAGCAGGGGCCGGGAGGGGAGGAAGGGATAGGGGGGAGGGGTGACTGAGAGGACCCCTGGCCGAGGCTGTCAGTAAATGCTACTGGGCAATGGGCATGATTATCATCATGCCCAGCCTGTCCTGCTGCCAACCTCTCGTTACTGTTACTATGCCTAGCAGCATGTACTACCACCAGTGGCTGGCAGGACATGCTGGGTGGGCATGAAAGTACCAAGGAGGCTGGCAGGACATACTAAGCATGAATCGGGCTATGGGCGGAGGAGAGCGGTGCCAGCGCCCGCCCTTCTCCCCCGCTTGCTCAGGGCCCAGCAGCCGGTTACTTACCTCTCCTCCTGCCTCCGCAGATCCGCTGTATTTCTGCTCTGCGCTCCCTGTGACATATCAGGTCAGAGGGTGCGGTGACGTCTTTCCACCGCGCCCTCCCCTGAGCCATCACAGGCAGCGCAGGGCGGGAAGATGCCGGCGACGCTGGAGTACGGACCTGAGCAGCGGCAGCAGGTAAGGAGGAGTGAGGTGAGTATTTGATTATTATTTTTTTTAATGTATGGAGGCATTATATTGGGGGGGTGATATCCTGCATGGGGCATTATATGGGGGAGTGACATCCTGCATGGGGCATTATATGGGGGGGTGACATCCAGCATGGGGCATTATATGGGGGGGTGACATCCAGCATGGGGCATTATATGGGGGGGTGACATCCTGCATGGGGCATTATATGGGGGGGTGACATCCTGCATGGGGCATTTTAAAGAGGGGGGTGATATCCTGCATGGGGCATTATAAAGAGGGGGGGTGACATCCTGCATGGGGCATTATAAAGAGGGGGGGTGACATCCTGCATGGGGCATTATATGGGGGGTGACATCCTGCATGGGGCATTATATGGGGGAGGTGACATCCTGCATGGGGCATTATATGGAGGGGGGTGACATCCTGCGGCGCTGGAGTCCAGACCTGAGCAGCAGGTGAGGAGTGAGGTGAGTATTCGATTATTTATTTAATGTATGGAGGCATGGGGCATTATATGGGTGGGGTGGTGATATCCTGCATGGGGCATTATATGGGGGAGTGACATCCTGCATGGGGCATTATATGGGGGGTGACATCCAGCATGGGGCATTATATGGGGGGGTGACATCCTGCATGGGGCATTATATGGGGGCGGTGACATCCTGCATGGGGCATTTTAAAGAGAAGGGTGACATCCTGCATTGGGCATTATAAAAGGGGGTGTGACATCCTGCATGGGGCATTTTAAAGAGAGGGGGGGTGATATCCTGCATGGGGCATTATAAAGAGGGGGGGTGACATCCTGCATGGGGCATTATATGGGGGGTGACATCCTGCATGGGGCGTTATATGGGGGGTGACATCCTGCATGGGGCGTTATATGGGGGAGGTGACATCCTGCATGGGGCATTATATGGAGGGGGGTGACATCCTGCATGGGGCTTTATAAGGGGGGACGACAGCCTGCATAGGGCATTATGGGGGGGGGACAGTCTGCATGGAGCTTTATATGGGGCCAGTATCCTGTACAGAGCATTTTATGGGGGCCAGTATTCTGTATGGAGCATTATATGGGGGCCAGTATTCTGTATGGAGCATTTTTGGGGGGCCAGTATACTGTGTAGAGCGTTATATGGGGACCAGTATCCTGTATGGAGCGTTATATGGGGGCCAGTATTCTGTACGGAGCATTTTATGGGGGCCAGTATTCTGTATGGAGCATTATATGGGGACCAATATCCTGTATGGAGCATTATATGGGGACCAATATCCTGTATGGAGCGTTATATGGGGACCAATATCCTGTATGGAGCGTTATATGGGGGCCAGTATTCTGTATGGAGCGTTATATGGGGACCAGTATTCTGTATGGAGCACTTTTTGGAGGCCAGTATACTGTGTGGAGCGATTCGCCGGTTTCTGAGCTATTATAGAATTTACAATAGATATCACTCATGTAATATAAGAAGTGAAATCTTTGCATTGTACTATACTTATATTTCTCTGCGGTATCTGTGCATCATGAATCGTGGTATGTGTTAAAGGGGCCACTGAGACTCTTTCTCCCAGGGCCCAGAAAAACCTGGAGCCGGCCCTTTGTGGTACTATCATGCTAGTACTACTACCACCAGTGGCTGGCTGGCAGGACATGCCATGTGAGCTTGAATGATAGTACCACAGAGGCTGGCAGTACATACTGGGCAATGGGCATAATAATACCACAAAGGCTGGGAGGACATACTGGGCAATGGGCATGATAGTACCACCAGTAGACTGACTTGGCGGTCTCCAGGGCTCCGTCTCCCCTTCTCGCTGCTGTTAGGCTGGGTTAACATTGCGTTTATACTGTGCGTTACAACGGATCCGTTGTAAATCAGCGCAGACGCAGTGTACTGTAGACTTGCATTGCAAAAATAGGCATGTGTTTGAAAGTATGCATTATTTGCAACGCACAGGAAAACATGGTCGGCGGCTGGAGGCCAGCTGAGCACTTCTCTGACAACTGTGTTCTAGTGTCATTCTGTGCCTGCTCATCTCTGTCAGCAGGGGTATTTGTCTGATGGCAAAGATGTAGCAGAGCTGGAGACAGAAGATCCGTGGATTACCTCAGAGCGAGGATTTTGTTTTTTATTAAAGATGGAGTCCCTACATGTGTTTTTTTCTGTTTACTAGAAATTCATGGTGGCCATGTCTAGTTTGGCGTGACGCCATGAATTTCAGGCTTAGTGCCAGCTGATAATACAAAGCTGGTACTAACCCCATTATTACCCAGCGTGCCACCCCCACCAGGGCCGCTGGAAGAGCCGGATAAAGCGCCTGGAAATGGTGCTATGATGAATGCGCCAATTCCAGGGGTGGCTGCGGGCTGCCATCTTCAGCGTGGGGGGCCCAGAATGCTTGGACCTTACCATGCTGAGAATCCCAGCCCCCAGCTGCCTGGTTTTTACCAGGCTGGCGATCAAAATATGGCGGGAACCCACGTATTTTTTTTTTAATTATTTTTTTAAATAATTTAAAACAACATTGGGCTTTCCTGACTTTTGATCGCCAGGCAGCTGGAGGTGGCAGCCCGTAGCTGTCTGCTTTATCTGCGCTGAGAATCAAAAATTCTGCGGAGCACTATGTCATTTTTGTTTTATTATTTATTTATTTTCACACTTCTATATGTGTGACAGTCCCAACAGCCAATCACAGACGCTGACACAGAGAACGGGCCTCTGTGATTGGCTGCTTGAGTAACCTGAAAGCAGCCATACATAGTACCATACTAGAATGTATGGGCTGATTGTAGATTACTCAAACAGCCAATCACAGACGCCCATCCTCTTTGACAGCATCTGTGATTGGCTGTTGGGTCTGTGACATATAGAAGTGTGAAAAGAAATTTTTAAAAACGATGTAGCGCTCTGCAGAATTTTTGATTCTCACCGCAGATAAAGCGGACAGCTACGTACTGCCACCCCCAGCTGCCTGGCTTTACCTTGGCTGCCGATCAAAAGACAGAGAAGCCGAATATTTGTTTTAAACTTACTTAACTTTTTTTTTTCCGCCATATGTTGATCGCCAGCCAGATAAAACAAGGCAGCTGGGGGCTGGGATTCGCAACATGGTAAGGCCCAAGCGTTCTTGGCCCTCCACGCTGAAAATCGCAGCCCGCAGCCACCCCTGAAAATGGCACATTCATCATAGCACCATTTCCAGGTGCTTTACCCGGCTCTTCCAGCGGCCCTGGTGGTGAGTGGCACCCTGGGTAATAATAGGATTAGTACCAGGCCAGCTTTGTATTATCAGCTGGTACTAAGCCCGAAATTCATGGTTTCACGCCAAATTAGACATAGTCACCATCAATTTCTAGTAAACAGAAAAAAAAAGATTTTTTTTTTATTAAAAATAAAAGACATTTAGGGACTCCATCTTTAATAAAGAAAAATTCTCACTCCAACGTAATCCATAGGTCTTCTGTCTTCAGCTCTGCTAGATCTTTGCCATCAGAGAAATATGTCTGCTGACAGATGAGCAGGCACAGAATGACACTGGAGCACTGTTACTGTGTAGTGCGGCGCTATGTTTCTTTTTTTTGTCATTTAATGCAGTGTAGAAATCTTGGGAAAAGTGTGGATTGTGCTCTGGAAGTGATCAGTTATAGCTAACTATGTTATTTTCTGCAGAGATAAGTCCTGCCTAGAAGATGGGATATATCGGTCTGCAGATAAAGAACTTCACCTAGAGACATCACTGGTGAGTATGTGTATTACCTATACACACACACTGACACTATACACAGAGCTCCTGTGCATAATGTCACTGGTGATCACTGTATTACGTCTACACTGACACTATATACAGAGCTCCTATGCATAATGTCACTGGTGATCACTGTATTACCTCTACACTGAAATTATATACAGAGCTCCTGTGTATAATGTCACTGGTGATCACTGTATTACCTCTACACTGACACTATACACAGAGCTCCTGTGCATAATGTCACTGGTGATCACTGTATTACCTCTACACTGACACTATACACAGAGCTCCTGTGCATAATGTCACTGGTGAGCACTGACACTATATACAGAACTCCTGTGTATAATGTCACTGGTGATCACTGTATTACCTGCACACTGACACTATATACAGAGCTCCTGTGTATAATGTCACTGGTGATCACTGTATTACCTGTACACTGACACTATATACAGAGCTCCTGTGTATAATGTCACTGGTGATCACTGTATTACCTCTACACTGACACTATATACAGAGCTCCTGTGCACAATGTCACTGGTGATCACTGTATTACCTGTACACTGACACTAAATACAGAGCTCCTGTGTATAATGTCACTGATAGTCTCTACATTATCTGTACACTGACTCTATATACAGAGCTTTTTTACATTTTCATGATCAGTCACTATCTGGTGCCATTATGTGCCATGGTCATGGTGTGGCGGTATTTCTCCCTTGTATGTGGTATTATTCAGACAGTCACTATGTGGTGGTAATATGTGGTCTTCTCATGGTGTGGCAGTATATATACCTTGTACTTGGTTGTATTTGATCACTATCTGGTGGTATGTGTTCTGGTCATGGTGTGGCGGTATTTCTCTCTTCTCTGTGGTATTATTAGTCTAGGTATAGTGGATCGTTGTCAGTCATTTGTTTTTTCGGATATTAAGAATGGGAACATTCTTTATTTGCAATACATATTAAATACTTGGATGTTTAACCTCTCCCTGTGTTGTGACTACTACACAGCAGCAGAGATTTATTGGTTAATAAAGTTGATTCATTTTGAAAGAGTTTGTGGACTTATGTTATTCCTATATACGCATGGTGCTGGTGGGCCCCAAGGTTGATTTTTTCCTGGTGGGCCCCAGGTACTCCAGTCCGGCGCTGGTGCCAGACAGTTACCTCCTCATCTGTCCTGCTGCTGGCTGGGAGTCCTGTACAGTGCAGCATGTAGTGTGATGTGAATGCCACACTATGGAGATGCTGCTCCTACTACTGCCAAGTGAGGATCTCACCTCCCCAATATGGTGCCCTCAGGAGCTCCCACAGGGCATCACAGGCCTTAGTATGAAGCAATGCTAGATCATTGCCATCAGAGAAATATGTCTGATGACAGATGAGCAGGCACAGAATGACACTGGAGCACTGTTACTGTGTAGTGCGGCACTATGTTGCTTTTTTGTCATTTCATGCAGTGTAGAAATCTTGGGAAAAGTGTGGATTGTGCTCTGGAAGTGATCAGTTATAGCTAACTATGTTATTTTCTGCAGAGATAAGTCCTGCATAGAAGATGGGATATATCGGTCTGCAGATAAAGCACTTCACCTAGAGACATCACTGGTGAGTATGTGTATTACCTATGTTGAGTATATGTATTACCTATACACACACACTGACACTATATACAGAGCTCCTGTGTATAATATTAATGGTGATCATTGTATTACCTGTACACTGACACTATATACAGAGCTTCTGTGTATAATGTCACTGGTGATGACTGTATAACCTGTACACTATATACAGAGCTCCTGTGTATAATGTCACTGGTGATCACTGTATAACCTGTACACTGACCCAATATACAGAGCTTTTTTACAATTTTATTATTTTAGCATTATTTGTCACTATGCTGTGGCATTATATGCTTTGATCATAACATGACGATATTTGTCCCTTGTATGTGGTATTATTCAGTCACTATGTGGTGGTAATATGTGGTCTCATGGTGTGTCAGTATTTATACCTTGTATCTGGTAGCATTTGATCACTATGTGGTGGTATTATGTGCTTTGGTCATGGTGTGGCGGTATTTGTGCCTTGTATGTGGCATTATTTGGGCACTATGTGGTGGTAATATGTGATCTGGTCACGGTGTGGTGGTATTTCTGCCTTCTATCTGGTAATATTGGTCTTGGTAGAGTGGATTGTGGTTGGTCATTTGTTTTATCTGATATCAATAAGGGGAAACCTCTTTATTTCCAATAGATATTAAATACTTGGATGTTTAACCCCTCCCTGCCCTGTGACTATTACACAGCAGCAGAGATGCAGTTGCAGAGGTTCACCAGAGAAAGCAAGTTGGCATTTGGTGAGATTTTCACCTCTGTATTTATAAGACAAAACCAGGAGTGGGTGAGAAATTCATAAAACATTACCTCGGATTGCTCCACTCCTGGTTTTGTCTTATAAATACAGAGGTAAAAATCTCACCAAATACTCAAAGTGCCACAATCTTCTGACAGTGCTGATTCCACCAATAAATAAGTGATCACCTTCCCAACCTGTGCATCGCTGATAACTTGTTTTCACCAATAAAAACCCTTTAATGCAAACTACAGTAATTGTACATCGCATTTCTGGTGAGCGCACAGTGATGGGCAGAAGCGGCCAATATAATGGGTATAACGGCTAACAGGTATTTGCAAATAGCTGAAGGGTGGGTGGGCCCCTGGAGTCAATGTCCCTGGTGGGCCCCAGACACCCCAGTCCGGCGCTGTTGACAGCAGTGTCCTGGGGGTCTGAAATGCTTCCTGGGGCGATCCCCATGCTGTCCCCATGTCATTTGAGCACTGTCACTATCGTTTTGGGCACTTTTTAGGCTTTCTACAGACTGTCGGGGGTGCCGCCGCAAAAATGCTCGGGTCTCCCATAGACTAACATTGGGCTTGTTGCTCGGGCCGAGCACCCGAGTATCACGTTGAGCTCGGCCCGAGCTTCGAGCACCCGAGCATTTTAGTGCTCACTCAACACTAATTGCCACTCTTCGTAATGTGCAAACAATGTCTTCTTCAGGTGGATTCCACCTGGATCCCTCATGAAAAGCACTAGATAAAAATGTAAATGATTGAACATATGCACTGCAATATAAAAACAACTTGCTGTGCATTGTGTATTTTTCAGTCTTTTTCAGCTTCTTTTATCCGCTTCCAGCTTTGAAAATTATGAAGTGGTTAAAGAAAGTGATCGGTTCATTCTGCTGGTGGCTTCTGTTTGGAAGCCGCTCACTATTTTATATGTAGTTAACAAAAACACTGATGTTTTCCTTAAGTGTCTTCTTATAAAATAAAAAATCAGTGGGTATGCTGGTGTCTATAAGGTGCTGTGTGTACGTACCCTTAGGAATAACAGAATCTCTGGTCATCTCCTCCATTTTTGGCCAGAGTTTAGAGGATTAATGGGAGACATAGAACCGCTATTCTCCAGTTTGGGATCTAACCCTTCAGACATACTATATATGAGGTATAGTATTAATATACCATAAAAGTCAGTAATAATCAATTAAATGCAAAAAGACATTAAACAATTTTAATTTTTTATTTCTTTGAATTAAAATTGCATGGAAGGATGAAGACAAGTTCTTGGAGGAGCCTTCAACTTTTGCACGTGTCTCTTGCTGGTCAGGAGGCCACAGGTAGGTGGTACAACTCCTTCCATACAGGTACAGCATTAATGGTGGATGTGCTGTAGTTTCTTCAGAGCGCTAGATTTGGGGGTTTTCTGTCCTCGAGATGTCAATGGTGCGTTGGTGGCAGCAGCCAAAAATGCAGCTTTCTCTGACAGCACGAGCAGCCCTGGATAATCCACGCCGGCAGGATGTTATCATCCGGCGGAAGAGAGAACCTAGGAGAAAAGATGTAAAACTGATGTAAGTAATGGGACTCCATATTAGAGGACACTACTGTGGTGTCACTGTAACATGACGTTAGAGGAATCTCATCATACAGAGGAGCAGAATCATTGTCAGCCATCATACATGTGACAATCCCACCACTGACGGATAACATCTGCTCCATATGACTTCTTCTCACTGACGTCATACAACATGGAGATTATCGTCACACTTACCTCGCCTAGTTTCCCCCTCTTCAACTTTCTCTGTTTTTAGTTGTTTTCTCAGTGTTCGAAAATATTTTCTTCTCTTCTGAACTGGAGATTCTAATCAAAAAGCCAGAAAAAAATGTTGATTATAAACTCCTAAAAGATGAGCTTTGTATCTTTATAGAGTTATGCAACTGATTAATATGAACCTGTAGCTTTTCTGGGTTCCGGTGGTGTCTCCCCAAAGAACCATGTCCCCATATTAATATGACATTACTTTCAGCAAGCCACGGTGTTATATAATCAGTTGGATAAAACTTCATTGTAACTTTAAAGAAGACCCATCACCAGGTCAAAAGTGTCCAAGATTCGCTCTTATTTTATGTCGGCTTCTCCCCTGAGTATTCTGATATTTGTTTTCCTAAAATCCACAGTACGGTTGTAGAGATATGGGACTTTTTATTTAGTGTTAATTATTATGGTCTTTATCATGTGGGCGTGGTAACCTAAGGGCACGCCCCAGAGGATCCTGTGAGCACCGCCCCTTTGTAAAGAATAAAAATTACCACTAATTACAAAGGCCCATAACTCTGGAACCGTATGGGGGATTTTAACAAAACAAAAAATAGAATACTCAGGGGAGCAGAAAGAATAAAGGAAGTAATTTTAGAGCCTTAATATTTAAATTTTGGATCATAGGCTATAATTGGATGGCCTATAAACCTGTACATACCTGACAATGAGGGCGAGGATGACTCACTGTTTTTAGCAGTAAAACACTGATTGTCTCCAACAGTTTTGGAAGGGGAAGATTCTTTCTGCCTGTTGGTAGAAAAAAGACACGTAAATTACAAGGAAAAAACAATAGAATAACGGAAGAACACCTGTCTGTAAGGTCAATTAGGACAACATAGAGGAGATATCCTGCTCAAGACCACATTTTACCAGCAAGAATGGAGTCTAATTAGTAATATTGGCCTGTAGTGAGTTGGAAATGAATGGTTGGTCGCAACAATCAGCTGTTATTGAAGTTATCACAAGTAAGACCCACAGAGATTGTGTAGTCATGGTGTGGTGGATGCTAGATTTAGATTTGTGTTACTCGTATCTTGTATTTGGATCCGACATATATCAGGACTAAATCTCATAATAATAATAATCTACTCACATTTCTGAGCATTTTTCATTGATGTCTGGGGAACACCCTGGAGGTGACATAGGCTCTTCATTGCCTCCATCACTGTTCTCTTGGGAACACTGTGGAGGTGACATAGGCTCTATATTGGTCATCATCCCAGTATTGGTGATATATAGCTAAAACAGATAAAGAAATATAAAATAGATATATTTAATTATTTTTTGTAATTATAGGTTTCATACATTTTATTAGCCACATACTTACTTTAGAAGACCTTTGATAAGTTGATGCAAAGTTTTTGATTTCTGGCCAGTCATTGTCCTCACTTGTGTCCCCCTCATCTGAATTCATATGTTTGAAGCTGCTGCTTCGAGCTAAAAAATACAAGTGTTATTAGAGATTATTAGTATAATACCCAGACAGTCACCATGTTATCACTAATAATGATGGGAACTGATTTTGACATAAAATGAAAGACAAGACACACGTCAGTTTTCTGCAGATGACGTCTCATTTTACTTACTGATAAAGTAGCGGGTGTCCTCATCTGACTTTAGGTCAGGAACGAACAGGGGCTTCTGACTTAAAAGGTTGTCAAAGTCTAAGTCACGCATAAATGGATGAATTTTGATCTCATTTGCGCCTCCTGGAAAAGGAAGACAAGAAAGAAAGTGATAGTCATTGTCAGAGAAACTGCTCCATATCTGTAGAATTTATGTTAATCTGAACTGAAGATGTAACAGAGCCGACATAAAGGAAATATATTGAACATTATAGCATGAAGAATGGGTAATAGACAAGTAGGTGGAGTACAGAACCTCAGTGCTGATCCTCGTGGAACCCATCATTTGTCTATTCACGCTGTAATAATTCATTGATAATACTATTAATATTACCTGTTCCAAGTCTCAGTGCTGGAATTTTTCTGAGCAGTTGAGTGATGATGCCTCGAGCATTAGTTGGAGGAAAGTAATTACATCTCCAAGGTATATCATCTGTTATATAAAAAGCAAATATTATAAGAAATAAAACCTCTACATTTATTTTCATAAAAAAAAAATTCCTTAACAAAGCCTGAAAAAACTACAGAACTATTCAAGTCAAATAACAGTGACATCACAAGCATTCAGATTATTTTACTTACCCTGGATGATACTGTGTAAAATATTCCTTCTGCAAGCCCCTGTAAATGGTGGATATCCAAATAGAAATTTATATAGGATGATCCCTATTGACCACCAGTCAACAGGCCTTCCATAGCCTATCTTTAGGATAACTTCTGGGGCCATGTAAGTAGGGGTGCCAGCAGTCTGGAAACCAACAGAAAAAGGAGATGATGATCAATAAATATAATTGCGACACATAACATCAGTGGAAATGTTTTTCTAGAGAAATTATAAATCAGAGAAGGAGAAAGAGATGAGATCTGTAAAGTACAAGACCCTATAAGTAAAGCCTACCTCTTTATCAAGGAACTCTTTGGTGATGTCCTTAGTTGGAGTCTTGTAGAAGTCTGAGTTTGGTCTCATGAGGCCGAGTTTTGAAACCCCAAAATCAGTGACCTTAATATGTCCTGTTGATGTTATCAGGAGGCTGTGAAAGAAAAGATGGTGTCAGCACCAAGTAATAACCCACAGACTGTATAAGAAACTCTAACTTTCTTCCCCTCTAATATGCTAGAGGGGTCACTTACTTCTCAGGCTTCAGATCTCTGTGCACCACACCATAGCTGTGCAGGTATTCCACAGCAAGGACCGTTTCCGCAATGTACATACGGGCCAAGAGGACTGGTAAAGGACCCCTGTGCTTTAGAAGGGTACCACAGTCACCTCCTACAGGAGAAAGCAAATATGAGAACTGAGGGTTTGTTACAATGTAAATTACACATGATGAGTGGGAATGTGAAAAAGGAGGAGACATTGGGACAGGATGGTCTATATATACTGTATAATGTAGTGCGTATACTGTATACTGCAGATAGACCCTATACATAGAGACAGAGCCTCATCTACGACCCTCTAATTTTTTTCTCTGTGAACGTTCTTATCTATAAAAACTCTTCAAAAAGACAAATCTTCCTTTTACCCATAGTGGAAATTGCTGCCGTGCTCAGCGAGGACATACTGGGGGACTTTCATAGAGATCAATGGTTTTTCAGGCATCTTGGTAACAGATGACTTATAATAATTGCAAAGAGGACATGTAACCGTCCATGTGGGCACATTGTGGTCATATATAGGTGCTAGGATTAAGCAGACGTGGGCTGGATATAGATACAATGGATGTGTCCTACCTGGTACATACTCCATGACCATACATAGATGAAGTTTAGTAGGAAAGGAGCAGAACGTGGAGACCACAAAGGGACAATCTGCGAATGCTGAGATGTCCCTCTCCAGAAAGGCCCATTCAAGCCTCTTTGGCTTTTTCAGGTTCTCCTTGTCCATTTTCTTCATAGCGCAGACTTGGTTTGTGTCTTTATGGCGAACTAAGTGGACGGCCCTGGAGAGGAGAAAAAAACATGATTTACTATAAATTCTTATTAACAATCTATCTATAGATCTCATCAAATGATCTCCTGTATTAATGATTAATGTGGGGCCATCACTAGAAAACCATGTCTATAAATACATAAAATAACACTCCACAAATGATCACCAATGGGGGGTCCTCATCCACGTCACATCCTAACTGACCTGAATAGTGACAGATAGATGTGGACCGTGATGTGAACTCATAATTTGTCCATGGGAACATAACATGAGAAGGACGCAGAGACATCGTCATAAGGAGCCCTGGGAAATATATATAATACCAAAGTAAAGCTCACCCAAAGGCTCCACTGCTGATCAGTTTGATCGGTTTATAGTCGCTCTTACAAGGATTTCTCCCCAGGTTCAATGATCCGATCGCGGCCTAAAAAGGAATAAGAAATGACATTAAGACATAGAAACTGCAGGGGAATAAAAGCTGAAGATGCAGGAACGTCTCTCTTCTATATTATGTCCATGATGATTACACTGCAGCAGATGTAGGGGATGTGATACAAGCCGGACCCTGCACAGACACTATTATATTATAGGAGATATCCCCCTTATACAAAGACACAGGCGGAAATACAAACTCCGCACCACTGAGTACAGACTGTCCTCACAGATGATGAAGCCACAGGGACAGGTGGCCATAAAATACCCTGTGTCTGCCTGGAGTGGACATGGAGGCCTCCACCATCATAAATCCGACCTTCTGCTAAATGGCTGGTAATCTGGAGAAGATCAGACAACAAGGACATGAGATGTAGACCTGTGTCTGCCTGGAGAGGACAGGGAGGCCTCCACCATCATGAAACTGACCTTCTGCTATATGATTGGTAATCTGGAGAAGATGAGACAAGGACATGAGATGTAGACCTGTGTCTGCCTGGAGCGGACATGGAGGCCTCCACCATCATAAATCTGAGCTTCTGCTATATGGCTGGTGATCTGGAGAAGATCAGAGAACAATGACATGAGATGGAAACCTGTGTCTGCCTGGAGAGGACAGGGAGGCCTCCACCATCATGAACCTGAGCTTCTGCTATATGGCTGGTGATCTGGAGAAGATCAGACAACAAGGACATGAGATGTAGAAGATGATAGATCCTTACCAGGCGCTCCACTGAGTAGGCCGGATACTCCAGTACAAGCAGGACATTTTGGGCCAGTTGTTTAATAAAGGCCAATTCTCCACTTTGGGATTTTTCTTCAGCCTATAGAGATGAAAACAAAGAAGAAAGGAAAATCATGAGAGAAAAAGCAAAACGGAGGAGGCCATTTATATCACCATGTTACTTATGCTATCTACACTACAAGTACTACATGACAACTGACGAGGGATCCGGTCGCTTGTAAACCTTTAAATCCCCACGTCCTCCCTCCATACCCAATGTATGTATATAAGACACATGGCTGCTTGTGACCTGTGTAAAATGGCCACAGCAGACTCCAACTCAAAACGCGGGGTGACTGCAACAATGATAGCCCCACAATTATATACAGTAGATATCTAATAGGCTTTAAACCAGAAGAAAAACAACACCTAATTAAGAGTTAGACCCTAGCCGCACCACACCGACACAAGGGTTAAGGCATTAATATCCCACATTAATACCACTATCCTCACAGGACTGAAGTCCACTAGTTATATTGAGATGTAACCAAAGTCACTATTCCCCCAACAGTAACCTCCGTCCAAAGGACATCACATTTATCAAGACTCTGACCCAAACCTATCCCCCACCGCTGTGACCGTCCCAAAACCTCTACTTATCAAGTGCCAGCCTTCAAACTTTCCTCCCATCTCTTTATAAGGGCTGGTTGGATGCTGGAACGTGAAACTCCTACCTTCTTCCTTTTATTGTCCCCCTGTAACCCAGCTCCTCAACTCCTTCCCGCAAATGTACGGGTTATTAACATCCTGGAAGGGTCCTCACATGTGGAAGGGGCTCAGGAGCTGAGCTCCCCAAACATGCGTATATGAAATAGCCAGCATCTGTCCCTAAAAACCGTGGACAACGCAGAATTCTTCTGGTAACCATTTAAATAAAGCTGTCAGTCTGTGACAGTATCATTTCAATTGTGCATGCACCGATGCCTGAGCACTCTTGCTTTCATCGGCCCTCCACAAGGCGATCACAGGGGTCTAATGCATTTCTAGGACAACCAGGGGTCTGCTGAAGACCTCCGTTGCTGAAACCACGGTCCTCCTTGTGAAGCTTAGCTATAGGCTGAGCTCCAGAGGAGATCAAGATTTTCACTATATAGCGCAATACTGTAGTATTGCAATATATAGTATGAGCGATTTGCAGGATTAAGTCCCCTAAGGGAACGAAAAAAAAAATTAAAAATAAAGAAGAAAAGATTTTAAAAAATGTTAAAAATATAAAAGCTCAAATCACTCCTCTTTTCACCATTTAAAATAAAGAAAGGAAAAAATTAATGATCATATTTGATATTGATGCGGTTGTTAAAGTCTGATCTTTTAAGATAGGGAATTAATTAATACGATCAATAAACACCGAAAAGAGGAAAAAAAATTGGATTTGTGTTTTTTTTTTGTCTTCTCATTTCACTTAAAAACATTAATAATAAACAATCAAAACACCCATAGAATCTATGATTCTATGACACTCTATGTACACAAAGTTCACTGCAAAACTCAAATCTTCACTCATCCCAATCGACAGAAAACTAAAATGTTATGGGTCCCTGAATATAGCGACACAAAGAACCATTGCATCTCACTTGGAATTTTTTTCCCTTGTTTCAGTACAATGTATGGTAAATAGAATGGAGCCACTGAAAGCTACAACTTGTCCTGCAAAAGAATCAAGCCCTCACATGTCTATGTCAATGGAAAAATAACAAATTTATGGCTCTTGAAAAAAAGTGAGGAAAAAATGAAGGCATAACAACTGAAAACTCTGTGGTCCATAATTGGTTAACCAATCCAATTCCCCCCTACCTCCACAACCCTCCCAATAACCCTGTAGATATCACCCTCTCCCTTGTCATGTAGCCTGTATGCCCTATTACTGCTCCCCGGCTATTCTTATCTGGGTATTTGGTACAGGTTAAACTTATATTCCATTATTATTTTTCATTATTACTATTTGATTTGTGCAGATTGTCCGCTATTTACCTGTTGTACTAATGTCCATATGTTCTTCTGTAAATGCTCAAGATATTCTGAGCTTATATGACCTCGTTTGTATTTGGTCAGGCAATCTCTCACAAGCTCCATTACCAGCCGGTAAGTGAAGCTGAGGACGCCATCGGGTAGTGGTAGCACAAAGTCAGGGTCATAGGTGGTAAGAATCCCCTGGAGTAGTGCTAACACCTGAAGTCTGTCTGGAGGAATTCCAGACATTTCCAGTAAATCCAAGCGCAGTCTGTATATGACTAGCTATATGGCTTATCACACCGACAACAATGACACCGGAAAGTCAAAGTGACAACTAGAGTGTAATCACTTGTAGAAGTAGTGATGGTTAATTGTGATGTCATAATGGAATCTTGTGTTCTACTCTTAAAGGGGCAGCTTACCTTATAAGGAAGTTGCCTAGCATCCCTTAAGGAGGCAACAATATAGGCTGAGCATCGGTACCATATGCAGACATGGATGATAGAGCTATGGACGCTTTACTCTTCTGAGCAGTTAGAGTATTATTATGTTGTTACATAAATTATTTATATCTGTTCCACACAATAAAAATTACAGTGTTTTGTATCAATAAGAAAGTCAGATTCCGGGGCTAAAAGACAATGTACAGTACAGACCAAAAGTTTGGATACACCTTCTCATTTAAAGATTTTTCTGTATTTTCTGGACTATGAAAATTGTACATTCACACTGAAGGCATCAAAACTATGAATTAACACATGTGGAATTATATACTTAACAAAAAAGTGTGAAACAACTAAAAATATGTCTTATATTCTAGGTTCTTCAAAGTAGCCAACTTTTGCTTTGATGACTGCTTTGCACACTCTTGGCATTCTCTTGATGAGCTTCAAGAGGTAGTCACCAGAAATGGTTTTCACTTCACAGGTGTGCCCTGTCAGGTTTAATAAGTGGGATTTCTTGCCTTATAATTGGGGTTGGGACCATCAGTTGTGTTGTGCAGAAGTCTGGTGGATACACAGCTGATAGTCCTACTGAATAGACTGTTAGCTGCTTTTTTCTTGACATAAATCATTTCTAAGTAAAGAAAAATGAGTGCCCATCATTACTTTAAGAAATGAAGGTCAATCAGTCCGAAAAATTGGGCAAACTTTGAAAGTGTCCCCAAGTGCAGTTGCAAAAACCATCAAGTGCTACAAAGAAACTAGCTCACATGAGGACCGCCCCAGGAAAGGAAGACCAAGTGGCACCTCTGCTTCTGAGGATAAGTTTATCCGAGTCACCTGCCTCAGAAATCGCAGGTTAACAGCAGCTCAGATTAGAGACCAGGTCAATGCCACACAGAGCTCTAGCAGCAGACACATCTCTACAACAACTGTTAAGAGGAGACTTTGTGCAGCAGGCCTTCATGGTAAAATAGCTGCTAGGAAACCACTGCTAAGGACAGGCAACAAGCAGAAGAAACTTGTTTGGGCTAAAGAACACAAGGAATGGACATTAGACAAGTGGAAATCGGTGCTTTGGTCTGATGAGTCCAAATTTGAGATCTTTGGTTCCAACCACCGTGTCTTTGTGCGACGCAGAAAAGGTAAACAGATGGACTCTACATGCCTGATTCCCACCGTGAAGCATGGAGGAGGAAGTGTGATGGTGTGGGGGTGCTTTGCTGGTGACACTGTTGGGGATTTATTCAAAATTGAAGGCATACTAAACCAGCATGGCTACCACAGCATCTTGCAGCGGCATGCTATTCCGTTTAGTTGGACCATCATTTATTTTTCAACAGGACAATGATCCCAAACACACCTCCAGGCTGTGTAAGGGCTATTTGACCAAGAAGGAGAGTGATGGGGTGCTACGCCAGATGACCTGGCCTCCACAGTCACCAGACCTGAACCCAATCGAGATGGTTTGGGGTGAGCTGGACCGCAGAGTGAAGGCAAAAGGGCCAACAAGTGCTAAGCATCTCTGGGAACTCCTTCAAGATTGTTGGAAGACCATTTCCAGTGACTACCTCTTGAAGCTCATCAAGAGAATGCCAAGAGTGTGCAAAGCAGTCATCAAAGCAAAAGGTGGCTACTTTGAAGAACCTAGAATATAAGACATATTTTCAGTTGTTTCACACTTTTTTGTTAAGTATATAATTCCACATGTGTTAATTCATAGTTTTGATGCCTTCAGTGTGAATGTACAATTTTCATAGTCATGAAAATACAGAAAAATCTTTAAATGAGAAGGTGTGTCCAAACTTTTGGTCTGTACTGTATATCTTTGTACCGTGTTAGGGGCTAAAAGAAGTATCTTTACTGAGGGAACAGCGCCGGACTAGGGGCTGCGCCCAGCTCTGGCATAGGACGCACACAGGCCCATGTTACTCTCCCACACCCACTTTCAAAGATGAGGGTCTCTATTACAAATATGACCCTGCCTACCATTGGAGAAAATCTAAATTTACTACTCCCCGTGATACCAATTAATTAGGATGATCATTTAGGTCTCTTTATCACATTAATAGTTCCCCTTGGGCATCCTTATAATAATAAGAGTGCCCCTCTGGGTCTCCTTATAATAATATTAGTGCCCCTCTGGGTCTCCTTATAATAATATTAGTGCCCCTCTGGGTCTCCTTATAATAATATTAGTGCCCCTCTGGGTCTCCTTATAATAATAAGAGTGCCCCTCTGGGTCTCCCTATAATAATAATAGTGCCCCTCTGGGTCTCCCTATAATAATAGTGCCCCTCTGGGTCTCCTTATAATAATAATAGTGCCCCTCTGGGTCTCCTTATAATAATATTAGTGCCCCTCTGGGTCTCCTTATAATAATAATAGTGCCCCTCTGGGTCTCATAATAATAATAGTGCCCCTCTGGGCATCCTTATAATAATAAGAGTGCCCCTCTGGGTCTCCTTATAATAATATTAGTGCCCCTCTGGGTCTCCTTATAATAATAATAGTGCCCCTCTGGGTCTCCTTATAATAATAATAGTGCCCCTCTGGGTCTCCTTATAATAATAATAGTGCCCCTCTGGGTCTCCTTATAATAATAATAGTGCCCCTCTGGGTCTCCTTATAATAATAATAGTGCCCCTCTGGGCATCCTTATAATAATAAGAGTGCCCCTCTGGGTCTCCTTATAATAATATTAGTGCCCCTCTGGGTCTCCTTATAATAATAATAGTGCCCCTCTGGGTCTCATTATAATAATAATAGTGCCCCTCTGGGTCTCCTTATAATAATAATAGTGCCCCTCTGGGTCTCCTTATAATAATAATAGTGCCCCTCTGGGTCTCCTTATAATAATAATAGTGCCCCTCTGCGTCTCCTTATAACTTTAAAGGGAATCTGTCAGAAGGATCAGCTCTCCCTCCCAAGCCGTCTATATGGGCATACGTTATACACGTGGTCCCTTTACCAGCGAGGTTGGTCGACTGGGATAAGAAAATCATTCAACGAGAGACTAGATGGATTTTATTATCTAATGGCCTATTGTTATAGTGTGATCACTATTCAGTATGGCCCTATTACATAGACTATCACCATACAGTGTGTAGGCCAATTGTGGCTGCGCTCTTCTATACGGCATAGTCGGCCATTTGGACGGACTTCTTTTCTTTATCTATACTTTTTATCTTGGCTGCACTGAATATTGATTCAGGGTTAAATGATTCTCCTTTGTGTGTGCATTGATTATATCTGGTACATTTACACTATATTAATACATCCTCTAGCCATTATGGGAACCAATCTGGACCTATGATGTGATAAATACTTGATGAGATCCATAAAACAGCGCCCCCTATTGGAGCCCACTGTGCGTTTCAAGCATGGACCTTCTGGTATCCGTATGGGGAGGAAACCTCTCGCTGGAGCGCCGCGTGCCTCCCAATGCGCACTGACGCCCCCTCCGGTCTCATCGCTGGAACACATTTTTATGTAAAGTGTCATTGAATGCAGCAGCCGGGTCTAAGCTCCTAATAAACACAACCCTCCGCCTGCCCCGCTGTGTTATTACAGGCTCTATTCCCCTTCAAGCCTAAGCGTCAGAATGCCTGCTCCTCCTCTTACCTCCCCCTTTCACCTGCTGTTATAGTACAACCTGTCTGGGCTCTGTATTAAAGCCTCTTATTAACCCTCTCCCCCTATGTATCTACTGGTAGACCCCATATTAATATAAGCCCCTTGCATACCATGAGCTGCAATATTATTATTGTAAGAAACCCCATGTGCACTATTATTATCAGGCATAGATGGGGGCATTATTATTCAGTATCGGCACACAGGGGGCATTATTACTATCTAAGGCAAGGGTGGGCAATTAATTTTCCAAAGAGATCACATGAGAGACCATGACTGTTGCGGAGAACGAACCAATAGACAGATATGAATTCTGCTCAATATTCATATCAACATATTAATTACATTTATTATAATATATTAATATTATCACTAGAGATGAGCGGTGTTCGACTCGAACTGTTCGCCAGTCTCAAATTCGAGCTGTTTTGGGCGGTGTTCGAGCCGTTCGGCGAACACGAACAATTTGAAAAAAATCCGGCTGTTCGAGGTTATGTTCCATAACTGTTCATGCACCAAAATCATAACTGGATTTTTTCTCAGTAATGCTGAAAATTAATGTTAATACGCAGTTTGAGTGTACAGCGGGGCGGGGGGAGGGGCAGGGGATGGATCTCTGCAGAAATAATGAAGATCTCCATTTTTTTTTCTCTTTCCCCCATTTACAGTGGGGAGGTGCAATCTGTCAGCCTATCAGCAGCGCACACACGGAGCGAACTGCTTTTTTCACACAAGCAAAGGCATGTGTCATTGGCAGTGTATGTCACATGTCCTTGCCCTATAAGACCCAGTCATTTTCCACGTAGCCACCATTTTCTCACTGCTGCAGCTGCGTGTTAGACGGCACCGCTGTTGCTGTGTGCGCTATACTTTGAGTGTTCATTTCAAGCCAATTTTCGCACAAATCTACAGATAGCTTGGGAGTAGGGGATAGTTGTGATTGCAGTCCTTTTGAGGACTAGGTTACATCATTTCCTACGACTTTTATCAGGCAGGTCTGTGCTCTTAAATAAATAGGTTGGGAGTAGGGTCTACTTGTAATTGCAGTCCTTTTCTGGACTAGGTTACAGAATTTCCTTTTTGCTAGGCAGGTCTGTGCCAGTGCTGTGCAAGTTTTTTTCACAGCATTTGGCTAAATCTAGCTAAGCAAATCCTTTTTGGCCTCTTGCAGTGTGTGTTAGTCAGTGGAGTAGCCTATATGTGTTGAAAGCTATACCACCTGTGTATAGAATACAAATTGTTTTACTGCACCTAGACAAGTAAAACCTTTTGGGCATAGCATCATTCTATTAGTCCATCTATACTAACCTCCACCAGGTTGCAAATTAAAAAAATTTTTTATCTGCATCTAGCTCTGAAAAAAAATGTGGTCTTGTAGCAGTGTGTGGGACTTGTTCTATTAGTCCATCTATACTAACCTCCACCAGGTTGCAAATTAAAAATAATTTTTATCTGCATCTAGCTCTGAAAAAAATGGGCTTGTAGCAGTGTGTGGGACTTGTTCTATTAGTCCATGTATACTAACCACCACCAGGTTGCAAATTAAAAATAATTTTTATCTGCATCTAGCTCTGAAAAAAAATTTGGGCTTGTAGCAGTGTGTGGGACTTGTTCTATTAGTCCATCTATACTAAGCTCCACCAGGTTGCAAATTAAAAATAATTTTTAGCTGCATCTAGCTCTGAAAAAAAATTTGGGCTTGTAGCAGTGTGTGGGACATGTTCTATTAGTCCATCTATACTAACCTCCACCAGGTTGCAAATTAAAAATAATTTTTATCTGCATCTAGCTCTGAAAAAAAATTTGGGCTTGTAGCAGTGTGTGGGACTTGTTCTATTAGTCCATCTATACTAACCTCCACCAGGTTGCAAATTCAATATAATTTTTATCTGCATCTAGCTCTGAAAAAAAATTTGGGCTTGTAGCAGTGTGTGGGACTTGTTCTATTAGTCCATCTATACTAAGCTCCACCAGGTTGCAAATTAAAAATAATTTTTATTTGCATCTAGGTCTGAAAAAAAATTTGGGCTTGTAGCAGTGTGTGGGACTTGTTCTATTAGTCCATCTATAATAAGCTCCACCACCTGTGTATGTAATAAAATTGTTTTACTGCATCTAACCCAGCCAATACTTTTGGGCTAATACAACAGTTTGGCCACTCAGCTCTGCTCGGTTCCCATCCATTGTTTTTTGTGCAAACAACTTCAGAGTTGTCAATTAGTTAACCACCAAAATGAGTGGAAAAAGGCCTGCTGATGGTGGAAAGGGGAATAGGTGTGTTGGGAAGGGAAAAAAAGGTTGTGTCCGTGGGGTAGATGTTAAAGCAACAGTAACATCTGCAGAAGAAAGACCATCTTCCAGCCAAACTAAGATGTCTACTTCTTTTAGTGGACAATGTGATAAGATCCCTTTCTTACGGCCACGCCAATCGCTACAAATTCCAGATGAGGCACAAAAACAGCAGGTGCTTCAACGGATATCAAGTGCTCCTTCAAGTGGGCTCTCCTCCACCTCAACCATAATGTAGACCCTCGTTCCCAAACTGTATCTCCTGTTGGTGGAGAGAATGAGGAAGGCGATGATGAGACTCAAATACCTGATTGGAACGACAACTTGAGATTTTTGTCAGGGCAGGAAGAGGTTGACTCTGAGGACGACTGGTGTGATAACACACAGGGTGATGATGACGAGGTTGGAGATCCCACTTACTGTCAACCCACAGTCAGCCAGTCGATGAGGTCAGCAGAGGGGGTGGAGGAGGATGCTAGTGACGACGAGGTCAGGTTGCGCCTTCCTGGACAGAGACGTAGTACTGGAAGCACGTCAACAACTGCATCCTCAAACACAACTCTGCCTCTGACCATCCGCAGCCTCTTCATCCTCTGTGACTGGGGGGACAGCAGTCACACCTGTTTTGGGACGCAGACCGGCCACCTCTTTACCCGCAACAGCCAGTGTGATTGTCAGGTCATCATTTTATTTGGAGGTGGAAACACCAGCTGGTGTTGAGCGCTCTCCGACATTGATAGCACCACCTTTGGATCAAGGCAACCTAACATGTCCGCCTGCATCTTCCTCACAGACCGGCAGTTTGCCGGGGACACCCTTCTCAACCCCGTCTAAGCACAACAGCCAGCCCTCGGTCCCTCAGATGTGGATGTGGCACCCAGGGGAATGGGGATAACTCGGTACCCGGGCCTTTGGCCTGGCCTTTAGTAATGTCGCGTTGGTCGGCTCCCGGGCCCGTACCCTGGGGTCTCTACTAAAAAGGGCTTGATATTTGTAAAGTTTATAAAAGAAAAAGTTTGTGACGCCACCTGTGGTTTCTGGTGAGGATCACCAGCGCTGCGCAGTCTACTGAGGCTGATGATAAGGCAGCTTGATGGTATAGCTCTCCACAGTTAGAGCTGGGCCTCAGGGCAGTATAGGAACGGGGATGCAGGATATAGAGACTACTCTGGGCCAGAGCAAGAACAGGGACGGACACGATAGTCACTTCAGTACCTTTTACTGGTGGAATTTCAGGCACTCCCCGGAGCACTGTAGGGTGAAGGGTGTATGTCCAGATCCTCCCCAATGAGCAGGTTTTGGGCCTCCTGGTTCTGGCTTCTGCATAATAAGTTTCTGACCTGCCTGGAGCTAGGCCTAACTTTGTCTCTGTCCTGCGCTGGCTGACCTTGTGGTAGGGCCGTCTCTTGGAGTGCACGCTCCCGACCTACGGGGCCTATGTGTCTCCTGGCTCTGGTACGTATCAGCACTTTAGCGATCCTGGGACCTGTAGTTCTCCAGGGATTCCGGTTTATCTTGCTGGGTCGTGGAGTTCATGGCAAGCTTCGGACCCGGTGTCCGGTAAATTCTTCTTCTCGGGGTGAGCCAGCTAAGCTCCTCTGCTCCCCCATGAACTAACTCTCTACTCCTTTGCCTTCGGCCTACTCGAGCCCTCGATAGGCTACTCACACAAACGGCAGCGTGCCGCGGTTCACCGATCTTATGGTGCCGGCACACCTACAGCTCACCTCACTGAGCTACACCGAGTCTTGATCTGGATAAGCTCCACTGCAGGGTAGAATGCAGGAGCTGGAACAGGCTTTTGTCCTCTGAGGTAACACGTCTCAGACTGCACTGGACTCACTGCTGTAGTGCCGGCGTCCCTGCCCTCTGCTAGGCAGGGACGCTGTTCCCCTCACCGCTCTGCTCCGTGCCCGGCGTCCCTCTCCCGCTCTGCTGGCAGCGCGCGCTCCTTCCCGGCCATCGTGCTTGGGGCGCGTGCGCGCGCCCTCCCTCCCTCTTAAATGGGCCGCGCGCGCCGTCCTAAGTAGTCCCCGGCCAATGGCCGGAGGACTTTACCATATATAAGGCACCTCCTCCAAAATGGAGGTGCCCGAGCAATGTTGTTGCACCGTTCTACTCTGCTTCAGCCCTCAGGTCCCGTTGCCAGTTACCTGCCAGATTCCTGCCAGCTTGCTGTCCTAATCCTGCCTGATTTCCTGTTACCTGCCTGCCTGCCTGAGGTCCGACGGTCTGCCTTACAACTCCGGTCAGTCTGTCTAAGGACCAACTTGCCCGCTCACCTGGGAGCACACATCAGCTACCTGCCTGCTTGCCTGAGGTCCGACGGTCTGCCTTACAACTCCGGTCAGTCTGTCTATGGACCAGCTTGCCCGCTCACCTGGGAGTGCTTCTCCGCTACCTGCCTGCTTGCCTGCCCGGAGGCTCCGCTGTCACGTGCTGTGACCACCAGCTATTCCAGACTCTTGCCCGCTCACCTGGGAGCGCTTCTCCGCTACCTGCCTGCTTGCCTACCTGGAGGCTCCTCCGTCACGTGCTGTGACCACCTGCTATTCCAGAGACTCTCGCTTGCTCACCTGGGAGCACACATCCTCCATCTGCCTTGCTAGCCTACCTGGAGGTTCAGCCATCACAGGTCGTACCTACCCTTTACCTAGAGACTGCCCCGGTCACTTGCCGTGACCTCCAGCCCGTTCTTCCAGAGACTGCCCCGGTCACTTGCCGTGACCTCCAGCCCGTTCTTCCAGAGACTGCCCTGATCACTTGCCGTGACCTCCTGCCCGTACACCCAGAGACTGTCCCGGTCACCTGCTGTGACTGCCTGCCTGGTCGCCACCCGCTCCCTTACAAGGACCGCTCCCTTGTATAGTAGCCCAGAGGTTCCGCCTCCCAGACCCGTTACAACTGCTAAACCAGACTCTGACAGACTAACGGCTGCCTGGCCCCACCTTCCCTTATATATCTCCCTAAGGAGCTCCCTCTGGTGGTCTGAGGTGGAAGGTGCAGATGTGTGAATGGTTATGGGGGCCTCTTGTGGAGGAGTCCTTCAATACACCCTTCTGGGTCTGTGATGCCAAGCACAGCTGGGCTTCACATGGACAATTAAAAGATCATTTCCTCCTAGCCATGAGAAAGCTAAGAGGTTGAATTTCACCATCTGCAAGCTCTTGGCTACATAAATGCTGCCTTTCCGCCTGGTGGACACAGAGGATTTTCGAGACCTTATGTCCCATCACAGTGCCCCAGTACCAGATGCCCAGTCTCAAAGAAAGGTGTGCCTGCACTCCACCAGCATGTCGCACACAACATCACCTCTTCTTTGAGAAACTCTGTGTGTGACAGGGTGCATTTCACCACAGACACTTGGACGAGTAGGCATGGACAGGGGCGTTACATGTCGCTGACTGGGTACTGGGTAACTATGGTGACAGCAGGACAAGGGGCTGCTGTCCAAGTCTTGCCGTCCCCACGAGTTGTGCGTCAATCCTCTTTATCTCGAAGTTCCTCCACTGCTTCTGCCTCAACTTCCTCTCGGTCCTCCACCTGCACCCAAAGCCTGTCTGGTCATGCCACAAGCTTTCTAACTGCGCATAAGGGATCCTGCACAGCTCCTTACTATGCTGGCAGCAGGGCTCAACGTCATCAGGCGGTTTTTACTTTGAAATGTCTGGGAAATGTGAGTCACACAGTTGTGGTCAGCTCTGGAGAACCAGTTTCATGAATGGTTGTCTCCACTGGACCTGAAACCAGGGAAGGCCGTGTGCGACAATGCTGCAAACCTCAGTGCGGCCCTTCGCCGGGGCAATGTCACACACGTGCCTTGTATGGCTCACGTGTTGAACCTGGTGTCCAGCAATTTTTAGGCCACTATCCCGGACTAGATAGCCTTCTGCAGAGGGCACGGTCGCTGTGTGCTCACTTCCGCCGTTCGCATCCCGCAGCTCAGCGACTTACATCTCTACAGAAGTCGTTGAGCCTGCCACTTCACAGGCTAAAACGCGATGTGCCTACCCGGTGGAATTCAACTCTGCACATGTTGCAGCGACTGTGGCAGCACCGACAAGCCCTGGTGCAATATGTTCTGACGTATAGCCTGGGCCAACGAGATCCAGAGGTGGGGCAAATCACGCTGGAGGAGTGGTCTCAGATCAGGGACCTATGCATCCTTCTGCACAGTTTTGAAATGGCGACGAAGATGTTTAGTGCTGACGATGCCATTATCAGCATGACTATTCCGGTGATTTACATGCTGGAGCACATGTTAAACAGAATTCGGAGTCAGGTGGTGGCACAAGAGGAGGTGGAGGAAGTAGAGGAGGAGGAGTTGTATGCGGAAGGGCTAACATCTGCAAAGTCCAGACGGTCGGCAGCACCAAGGCGGCAGGCGTGTGAGGGTGGGGGAGATGGTTTTAGCAGGGCGCATGGTAGCAGCCAAACTAGTGAGAAATGTGCAGGAGCCCAGGAAGAAGTGGAGGACGAACTGATGGAAGACTCATCAGATGAGGGAGACCTTGATCACATTTCTGTTGTGCGAGGTTGGGGAGAGAGGGCAGAGGAAGGAAGCATGATTGTTACCTCACCACCAACACAACAGGGACTTGGTGCTCCTGGATCCGCAAGACACATGAGTGCCTTCTTGCTGCACTACCTGCAACATGACCCTCGAATTGTGAGAATTAGAAATAATCCTGACTACTGGGTTGCCACACTGTTAGATCCCCAGTACAAAAGTAAATTTGCAGAAATTATTCCTGCCATAGAAAGGGATGCACGCATGCAGGAGTATCAGCAGAGACTGTTGCAGAATCTTACATGTGCTTTTCCACAAAACACCAGTGGTGCACGTACTGAATCTCACAGTTCCAACTTGCCAACTGTGGGACCGTCGAGTGTTCAGCACTCAAAATGTAACAGAAACACAGTATCTGCTGGTAACATCAATTTTGCGGAATCATTTCACCACTTTTTTAGCCCATCCTTTGCAAGGCCACAGGAGACAAGAAGTCTGACACATAGTCAACTCCTAGAGACGATGGTACAGGAGTATCTCCAAGTAAACATTGAAGCCATGACTGTGTCACTGGACCCTTGCTCTTTTTGGGCTTCCAATCTGGATAAATGGCCGGAGCTCGCCACTTATGCTTTGGAGATCTTGTCATGCCCCGCAGCCAGCGTTCTGTCTGAACGTGTGTTCAGCGCTGCTGGTGGTGTGCTGACAGATAAGCGCACGCGGCTCTCCACTGATAATGTAGACAGATTCACGTTCATAAAGATGTACAAATCATGGATCCGAAAGGACTTTTCTACCCCTGTGTCATCTTGGGGAGAGTAAAAGCTTGATGATTTGTTAATATCACCTCACCAACCGTTTTAAGCTTTCAAATTACTAATCATGTTTATCTGTATCTTGCCTGTATAATAATTTTGGCCTTGTAGCACTGTGCAGTACTGATTCTATTAGGCCATCTATACTAAACTCCACCAGATTTCAAATTACTAATCATGTTTATCTGTATCTTGCCTGTATAATAATTTTGGCCTTGTAGCACTGTGCAGTACTGATTCTATTAGGCCATCTATACTAAGCTCCACCAGATTTAAAATTACACTGGTCAATGCAGTTTTTCTGTCAAAAGGTTTTAAAACATATTTTAAGTTAATTTTGGCTGCTGATTACTAATACGAACTCCGTTTTTGGCTATCACATCAGGATTTCGAGATATTTTTGATGGAAATTAATCCTATCGAATGTTTTTTGATAAAAACCTCATGATTTTCGTTACTACATTTTGTATATTTTTAATCAAGGAATAACAAATTACAAAGTCTGTGTACAGCAAATCAAATATACTTACAAAATTAAACTACAAAATATAAAAACACATATATATGGCACACAGATGAATGGCAAATGGCAGTTATTTGAACTTTCTTTTCTTGGCTGATCTGTGATGTACAGCTTCTGGGTTGTCTCTCATCAAGTTCCAGCAATAGTCAGCCATCATATGTGAGTCCCACCAGCCTTGATACCGTTCTTCCATTGTTTTAATGTCCTGATGAAAACACTCCCCTTGTTCCTCGCTCACATCCCCAAGGTTCTCTGGAAAAAAGTCCAAATGGCTGTTTAAATAGTGAATCTTGGTACTCATTCTACATCCAAGATTTTGCAGACTCATTAGTAGCTCTTCCACAATCTCTTCATAGTTGTCTGCTTTCTTATTCCCTAGAAAATTCTGCACCACATTACAAAATGCATTCCGAGCTCTTTCTTCTGTCTCATTCATTGATGTGATAAAGTTTGGGTCTCTCATAAGTGTTCTTATTATCCAATATTCCAGCCTTTTTCTTCTCTTCACTAAGACCTGGAAAAGTTGAACATATATAGTTAAAGCATTCTCCACTGTGATTGAAAGCTTTGACGAACTGCTTCATCAATCCAAGTTTTATGTGCAAGGGAGGAAAGACAATGTTCTTCCTATCCACTAGTGAATCATTGATGACATTCTTATCGCCAGGTGCCAAACTCTGTCGCTGAGGCCATTCAGTTTTCACCCAATGCTCTGCTGTAGCTCTACTGTCCCAGTAGCACAGAAAACAAGGGTGTTTGAAAACTGTTTTTTTACTTTATTATCATAACAAATGGGAATTATGCATGTTCAAAGAAAACAAAGATATTCTCACATTTATTGGGAGACTAAATGAAAACTAAATTTACCTTAGTGAACCGTATAAAACAGCACTTTTCATACACTACTTATATTTTTCTTGGAATTATTGAAAATGGGCTATATACCTATAGCGCAAAAACGTGATGTGATAGAGAAATTATAAGATCAGATTTGAATTCAGCACCCTCAAATTAGTCTAAAACTGTTCTTAAAGTCCATGCCAGAATTTTTTTTTTTTGTACACCAGTGTTATTAATAATCATGTTTATCTGCATCTTGCCTGTAAAATAATTTTGGCCTTGTAGCAGTTTGAAGTACTGATTCTATTAGGCCATCTATACTAAGCTCCACCAGATTTCAAATTATTACTAATCATGTTTATCTGTATCTTGCCTGTAAAATAATTTTGGCCTTGTAGCAGTTTGCAGTACTGATTCTATTAGGCCATCTATACTAAGCTCCACCAGATTTCAAATTAATAATAATTTTTGTTCTCTCTGAACGTGTGTTCAGCGCTGCTGGTGTTGTGCTGACAGATAAGCGCACGCTGCTGTCCACTGACAATATAGACAGACTCAGGTTCATAAAGATGAACACATCATGCATCAGCAAGGACTTTTCTAGCCCTGTGTCATCCTGGGGAGAGTAAAAGCTTGAGGATTTGGTAAAATCACCTCACCAACCGTTTTAAGCTTTCAAATTAATTATCATTTTTATCTGTATCTTGCCTGGAAAATAATTTTGGGCATAGTAGCAGTGTGGAGTACTGATTCTATTAGGCCATCTATACTAAGCTCCACCAGATTTCAAATTATTACTAATCATGTTTATCTCTATCTTCCCTGTAAAATAATTTTGGCCTTATAGCAGTTTGCAGTACTGATTCTATTAGGCCATCTATACTAAGCTCCACCAGCTTTCAAATTAATAATAATTTTTAGCTGCATCTAGCCCGGAAAATAATTTTGGGGCTCCTAGATGCGCAAGACACATGGGTGCCTTCTTGCTGCACTACCTGCAACATGACCCTCAGATTGTCAGAATTCGAAATAATCCTGACTACTGGGTTGCCACACTCTTAGATCCCCCACACTCTTCGATCAACCTTTTCATTTTAATAAAGAACAAAAAAATGGTCATTTTTGAAATTATAAGCATTAGCAGGTTATTAGAAACTTAAATCAAACAGTTTTCAACTCAAAGCTTTATTCTAGGTGATGTTCCATTTGCACATAGGACCCCTTGTTCGAAAGGAGCTTCTGAACTCTCTCGTCCATTGAATTTGTCAGGTTTTAGATGGTTTCTGCTTCAATTGTTTTGCATGAGAACAGAATACCCTCCCAGAGCTGTTGCTTAGATGTGAACTGCCTCCCGCCATCATAGACATTCCTTTTGATGATGCTCCAGAGGTTCTCAATGGGTTTGAGGTCAGGGGAGCATGGAGGTCACACCATAAGTTTGTCCCCTTTTATGCCCATATCAGCCAGAGATGCAGATGTGTTATGTGCATCATGAGACGTTGCATTATCATGCATGAAAATGATCTTGCTGTGGAATACATGGTTCTTCTTCTTGAACCATGGCAGGAAGTGCTGTTTGAGAAACTCCACATACATCATGGAGTTCATCTTTACCCCTTCAGGGATCCTAAAGGGGCCGACAATCTCTCTCCGCATGATTCCAGCCCAAAACATTACTCCACCTCCTCCTTGTTGGCGCCGTAGCCATGTTTGCATGGGGTGTCCATCAACCAGCCATCCTCCACTCCATCCATCTGGACTATCGAGCGTTGCACAGCACTCATCGGTGAATAAAACAGTTTTGAAGTCAGTCTTCATTTATTGTTTGGCCCACTGGAGCTGTTTCTGCTTGTGTACAGTGGATACAGGAGGTCAACAGGATGGCTTATGCACAGCTGCAAACCTCTGAAGGGCCCTGCATCTTGTTGTTCGGGGGACGTTGGAGGCACCAGCAGCTTCAAAAACTTGTCTGCTGCTATGACAAGGCTTTTTTGCCGCTGCTCTTTTAACCTGACGTAATTGCCTGTAGGAAGGAGTCCTCAATTTTCCCTTATCAGCACGCACACATGTGTACTGTGAATCAGCTACATACTTCTTGATTGTGCAATGATCACGATGAAGTGTCTTGGCAATGTTGAATGTAGTCATGCCTTGACCTAAACACTCCACAATTTGTTGCTTCTCAGCAGCCGACACATCCTTTTTCTTTCCCATTTTGTCAGAAAATGTAGGCTGCTTAATAATGTGGGACAGCCTTCTTAAGTAGTCTTGCCTTTCATTGGACACACCTGCCAAACTAATTAGCACAGGTGTCTGCAATTGCTTACTGTGATATAAAGAGCCCTGACACACATCACCATCAATGAGTTTAACTGACCAACAAAAAAATTCTTACCTTATCACTCCTAAACACTTTTTGCATAATAATTTGGAACACAGTGTACATGTGCTTTTCCACAAAGCTCCAGTGGTTCACGTAGTGAATCTTACAGTTCTAACTTGCCAACCGTGGTCTGTATGGAGTTGTTCAATAAAGGGCCCAAAATTAAGATAACATAGACGGGAGAGGTCTCTATGAATAGGAATTCCTAAGTATTTGATACCCTGTGAGGGCCAGGCATGCCAGGAGACTCTATGGAATGCTTTCTCAGCATCTAACGAGAGTATCTAATTACAAAATTTTAACTGCATCTAGCCCAGGAAATACTTTGTGCCTAGTAACAGTGTCTGCTAGTCAGCGGATTATCCCGGCTGTTAAGCAAGCTACACCACCTGTAGTTTGGACACTTAATTTTTTCAAAGGAAATGCTTCGGGCCCCCGGGATACTCAGTGAAGAGCATCGGGAGGCACCCCAAGCCACAGGGGCTGGGACTGGCGGTAGGACGCCTTGAAGTGGACCGCCAAGCTCGATCCTTATAAAGGCTTTTTAACTGCAGCAGCTTTAGTGGACGCTACTGGAGCTGTAATTCCCGCGGCTGCTGGCATCAGACTTGCCCTCCAATAGATCCTTGTAAAAGGATTTAAAGTGTACTCATTCAAATTAGAGAGACAATTTAAATTAAAAAGCTTAAACCTGCCTCCACCGCAGGGGGGCTCGCTCGACCCACCAGCGGACAGGCACCAGTATTGGGAGAAGGGGGCTGGCCATCAGGGTCCACCGCAGCTCTGGCACAAACCCGGCGACACGGAGGTCGCATGGGATAAGAACGGACTGGCCGTGTCAGCTTCGCACTTTTTTGGTTTTAGAAGGGCATTACATGCCTATATCTGTGTCTCCCCCTCCTTTTACTCCTCAACCTCTTTTCTTTTTGCATGACTATATGTACTTGTCACTTTTCCATGTGTTAGTTGTGTCTTCTGAGCAGTTTGTCAGCTTTTGGACACCTTTGAAGTGTTTTCTATGTGGTTTCTATGTGTTTTTGTTTGCCTGCCATTGGTTTTAACGGTGTTCGACGGTGTTCCATGAACAGGTCGACGAACAGTTCGGCGAACATACGGGCGTTCGACTAACCGAACTCGAACCTTACGGGGGTGGCTCAACTCTAATTATCACTTAATATTTAAGTATGCTGACATTCCCCTATTTACCGTATAAGCCTGAAAACTGCCCCTATATACAGTATGAGCCCCACACAGCCCCCTACATATAATATAAGACCAACATAGCCCCTCTATATACAGTGTGAGTCCCCATATAGTCCCCTATATACAGTATGAGCCTCCACATAGACTTTCTACATACAATATGAGCCCTCATATAGCCTCCTATTTACATGATGAGCCCCCACATAGCCCCCTATAAACAGTATGAGCCCCCATATAGCCTCTCTATATAGAGTGTGAGCTCTCACATATCCTCCTATAAACAGTATGAGCCTGAACAATTCCTCCTATAAACAGTATGAGCCCCCACATGGACCCTATAAACAGTATGACCCTCACATAGCTTCCTATATCCAGTATGAGCCCCCATATGGCCCCCTATAAACAGTGTGAGCCCCCACATAGCCTCTCTATATAGAGGTTGAGCCTCACATATCCTCCTATAACAGTATGAGCCCTCACTTAGCCACTCTATATACAGTATGAACCCCACATAACCCCATATACTGTATACAGTATGTGCCCACACATAGCCTCCCTATATACAGTATGAGCCCTAGGTAACCTCCTATATACAGTATGAACCCCCACGCAGCCCTATATAAACAGTATGAGCCCCACATAGTCCCTTTATACAGTATGAGCCCCCACATAGCCTCCTAAATACAGTATAAGCCCCCATTTAGCCTCCTATATGCAGTATAAGCCCCCACATATTTTCCCATATACAGCATAAGCCCCCCACATAGTCTCCTATATACATTGTGAGCCCCATCATAGCCTCCTATATATACTGTGAGCACCCTCATAGCCTCCTATATACAGTATGAGGCCGCACATAGCCTCCTGTATACAGTGTGAGCTCCACATAGCCTCCTAAATACAGTTTGAGCCGCCACGTAACCTTTGTATATACAGTGTGAGCCCCCACATAGACTCATATATACATGCAGAAAAAAACATACTCATCTCGCTCCTGTTCCCCGGGTGTGCTGCTCCGGTCTCCAACACCCTGACTCTCCATACAGCAGACGCGATGAGGTGACGTGAATTACATTTTGCAGAGACAAGTCATGGATGGAAGAAGTGGTTATGGTGGTGTGGGCTGAATGAAAAAGAAAAGGGAAAGTGAACAACTATGATCAGAGAGATGGTAGATGACTTAATATACATATATTTGTACAATTACCAGCACACTATGCACATACCGTAAAGACCAAAAGTTTGGACACACCTTCTCATTTAAAGATTTTTCTGTATTTTCATGACTTTGAAAATTGTGCATTCACACTGAAGACATCAAAGCTATGAATTAACACAGTTGTTGTAGAGATGTGTTTGCTTCTAGAACTCTGTGTGGCATTGACCTGGTCTCTAATCTGAGCTGCTGTTAACCTGCGATTTCTGAGGCTGGTGACTCGGATAAACTTATCCTCAGAAGCAGAGGTGACTCTTGGTCTTCCTTTCCTGGGGTGGTACTTTTGGTGAGCCAGTTACTTTGTAGCGCTTGATGGTTTTTACAACTGTACTTGGGGACACTTTCAAAGTTTGCCCAATTTTTCGGACTGACAGACCTTCATTTCCTAAAGTAATGATGGCCACTCGTTTTTCTTTACTTAGCTACTTTTTTCTTGCCATAATACAAATTCTAACAGTCTATTCAGTAAGACTATCATCTGTGTATCCAGCAGACTTCTGCACAACACAACTGATAGTCCCAACCCCATTTATAAGGCAAGAAATCCCACTTATTAAACCTGACAGGGCACACCTGTGAAGTGAAAACCATTTCCGGTGACTACCTCTTGAAGCTCATCAAGAGAATGACAAGTGTGCAAAGCAGTCATCAAAGCAAAAGGTGGCTACTTTGAAGAACGTAAAATATAAGACATATTTTCAGTTGTTTCACACCTTTTTGTTAAGTATATAATTTCACATGTGTTAATTCATAGTTTTGATGCCTTCAGTGTGAATGTACAATTTTCATAGTCATGAAAATACAGAAAAATCTTTAAATGAGAAGGTGTGTCCAAACTTTTGGTCTGTACTGTATATAGTATGCAGAGCACTGGAATTGATATATACAATTATACCACTACATGGTTGCTGCACAGTGATAATATCAGTGTTTATACTGTTAATAATCAGTATGGTATATTATCACTACAGTACATGTTGGTGATATGTTGTTATGATCTGGCTGTATTTATTGATTATTGTCTCATATTGTGGTATTGATTGTAATATTGGTCTTAGTACAGTCATGATGGTAATGATCAGTATGGTGGCATTATTTTAGCATTATGTGGTGGCGTTATGTGGTCATAACTTGGTAGGATTATTTACTAGTGATGGGCGGACCCGTGGATATCCGAATATCTATTAAAAGTTTGGTTCGGTTACCAGAACAGTACCTGACCCGGAACACGGACCCCATTCATATGAATGGGGCCCCCGAACATCCATGGTTTCCCACGCAGATGACAGCGTGGGAAAAAGGGGCTCTGATCGGTTAGAACTACGGGCTCACTCTGTCAGATGACAGTGTCAGCCCGCAGCTGTGACTGTGACCAGTCGTAAAAAGCTTACCACGGGTCACAGGCATCAGCTGATGAGAGTACTACTCCCATCAGCCTATGCCTGCTGTTACAGAGCAGACGCCGCTGTGTAATCACTCCTGCAGTGTATAGCGCTGAGCTGCCGTGAAAGAGTTCACAGGAGTTCATCAGCTGATGAGCTCCAGTGATCTCACTTACGGCACCGCTACGGCGTGAGACAGTTCTCACGCAGCGGCTGTGCCGTAAGTGAGGTTACCGGGTTTCATCAGCTGATGAACCCCTGTGAACTCTCTCACGGGAGCTGATTTCTACACATTACTTGTGTCAGTGTGAGCCTGTTGTCATGTACAATATATTGTATGTCTATATACTGTTGACACATATATATACTGTTGTTATACACATGTAAATATATATATGGTGGCTCATTATACCCATAATATTATTTTGAGGAATGTATTAACATTGTCTGTTTCTCTGACCTAACAACCTTTGACTATATGAGCCTTTTTACTAATCGGGTCACATTGGCCTGTGTATAAATACTATGCTACTTGGATGATCACTTAATATCTACTAGGCTGTACAATTTGGGTCCTGCGTGTCCCATATAGCGGTAGAATTTTTTTACACACTGTATGTTGTTTTACACCATTTTTTGCACCAATTATCTGCATGTGATAATTTTTAACAAAATTGAATATTTTTTATGATGTAGATTGGCCTTTGATCGTGGTTGCTTCCGTTGTTTATGTTTATCTTGCGATTTTGCCATTATACGGTCAATAGTTGCCACTCTTCACATTGTAGTATGTGTACATTATGGAGTGGCACCGTTTGAAAATTATACTAGTATAAGTCATCTAGATCATCGTAGGACACTATGGATTATTTCATCACTTGTGAGGGATATGGTTGTTTTTTATTTTTGCTGTTTTACAGTTGATAGTGGCTTCTGGGATTAGGTGTTAGGTGAGTATAAATTAGCTTATTTATTTTCTGTTTTTTACAGGGAACAATGGTGTGAAGATATTCAAGGTAATCCCCTGTTGATCACTGTGCACTGGCAGGCGGGTTTTACGAAGCTCTACATATGAAAATTTGACACTGCAGCTTGCAAAGGAAGGAGCTGAAGAAGCGAAGAGTGAGAATTCTCACAGCAGCTGCAAGCTACACAGGATGTCCCTTCCCCTGACGCCATGTGCCTATTCAAGAAACATAATTCAACAGCGAGTTATGGGGAAAAGATTCATCTCAGTGATACACAAAATAGACCTGAGGGGATGCGGATTGTAACCCTAGTTTTAAACATAGTCCAGCGTAAGGAAAGGAGATACCCAGCACAGCCTTGCAGGGGCCCCTAGGACTCTGATGTTTAGCATCCATGCGTAGCAGGGGCCCGGCTGGGTCCAATGACACCAGAACGGGCTCCCTAGGACTGTCCAGTAAGAACATATGGCCCATTTTAGTTTTGGGAGCTCTTAGCTGGGAAATAACAGGGATGGAGACTTGGGCTCCACCAGGGGTGCAGTAGGGGGAGTGACACAGAGAGTTTGAAGGTCTCTGTAGCTAGAGCCTATTGTCTTTTTCCTGGGGAGGTCGTGATATCAAGTCATCCACCTGATTGTCACAGCTGACACCCGGTGCTATGTGTAAGGAACGGTCCTGCACCGCTCCCTGCACATTAACCCCTGAAATGCTGTGATTGAAATCGATCGCAGCATTCTGGTGGCAAGAGGAGGTTAGCACGATACTTACCTTCTCTGCCGGCATCCCGCAGCGTCTGAGTCCGGTCCCAGATGTTGTCATGGTGACCCGATGTCATCATGACAACATCCGGGTCATCAGAAGGCAGGAAGTTGCTTTGGTCATGCGCCACGCTGACCAAAGTAACTTTTCCCTGTGCAGCGCTGACAGGCTGCATAGCACAGGGATGGTGATGAAGTTAACCCCTTTAGTGAACAGGGTAAAAAAATAAAATAAAAAACAAAACATAAAACGATGCTTTATCATCATACCACCAAACAAAAAATGGAATAAAACGAGATCAAAAAGACAAATGTAAATAAAAATGGTACCGCTGAAAACGTCATCTTATCCCGCAAAAAACAAGCCACCATACAGCTCCAACGGCAGAAAAATAAAACATTTATAGCTCTCTAGCGATGCATAAACAATTCTTTTTTCTA
Organism: Phyllobates terribilis; assembly: GCF_046119375.1. Classification (NCBI taxonomy): domain Eukaryota; kingdom Metazoa; phylum Chordata; class Amphibia; order Anura; family Dendrobatidae; genus Phyllobates; species Phyllobates terribilis. The sequence goes on from NW_027362763.1 coordinate 60,708,268, forward strand.
TAAAATAGTTTTCATTGAGTAAAAGTGCCATAACGTGAAAAAAAATATAACTGTGGTACCGCTGTAAACGTACTGACCCGAAGAATAAAGCTTCCTTATCAATTTGACGACACATAGAACGGCATAAAAAAAACACCAAAAAACAATTCGTGAATTGTTGGTTTTTGTTTATTCTGCCTTCCAAAAATCGAAATAGAAAGCAATCAAAAAATGTAATGTGCCCAAAAATGATACCAATAAAAACATCAACTTGTCCCACAAAAACAAAAAAAAAAATCACATGACTCTGTCGGCCGAAATATGGAAAAATTATAGCTCTCAAAAAATTGCGATGCAAAAACTAGTCTTTGCAATAAAAAGGTTTTTTTAGTGTGTGACAGCTCTCAATCATAAAAACCTGATATGAATCTAGTATCCCTGTAATTGCACCGACCAGAAAAATAAAGTTGTCTAATCACTTATACCGCACGAGGAATGGCGTAAAAAATAAACTTTAGGGTTAGGGATAGGGTTGTGCTAGGGTTAGGGTTAGTGTTGTGCTAGGGTTAGGGTTGGGCTAGGGTTAGGGTTGTGCTTGGCTTTGGTTTGGGCTAGGGTTAGGATTGGGCTAGGGTGAGGGTTGAGCTAGGGGGGGCTAGGGGTAGGGTTGGGGTAGGGTGGAGCTAGGCCTAGGGTTGGGCTAGGGGTAGCATTGAGCTATGGGTAGGGTTGTGCTAGGGTTAGGGTTGTACTAGGGCTAGGGTTAGGGTTGTGCTATGGTTAGGCTAGGATTGGGTTAGGGTTGCCTTAGGGTTGAGCTAGGGTTAGGGTTGGGCTAGGGTTAGGGTTGAGCTAAGGTTGCGTTTGGGCTAGGGTTGTGGTTGTATTAGGGTTGGGGTTGGGATTTTTTCAGAAGTAAAGAAAAAAATACCGTCTATATGGCAACTAATGTTGAGCACAAGAGCTCGCTACTTGAGTTTGCATCGGGTGCTCAGGTATGCACCGAGTATAGCGGGTGCTCGAGTGACATGCTCAAGTCTCCGCCTCAAATGTTTTGCAGCTGTTATACAGCCAAAAAAACCTTGCTGGGACTTCCTGTCATGCACAAGCGATCCCCACATGTTTTTATTTGGGTGACTAACAATCATGAAACATGCGGGCGGGGACTCGAGCATGTCACTTGAGCACCCGCCATACATGGTCCATACCTGAGTACCCGATGCAAACTCAAGTAGCGAGCACTTGCACTCAAGACTAATGACAACTTATTCAATATGATGACCTAATGTTATCAAATTCTGTGTCGTACCTCTGGGTTCAAAATGTTCACTATACCCCTTGATAAAATCCTTCAGGGGTGTAGTTTCCAAAATGGAGTCACTTGGGGGGGGGGGGGGGTTTCCACTATTTAGGCACATCAGGGGCTCACCAAACGCAACATGGCGTCCACTAATTCAAGCAAATTTTACATTCAGAAAGTCAAATGGCGTTCCTTCTCTTCCGAACCCTGCCGTGTGCCCATACAGTGTTTTTTCCCCACATATGGGGTATCGGCTTACTCAGGAAAAATTGCACAACAAATCGCGTGGTGCAATTTCTCCTGTTACCCTTATGAAAATGCAAAATTGGGGTCTGCAAAACATTTTTGTTGGAAAAATGTGAAAATGTTATTTTTATAGCTCCATGATATAAACTTCTGTGAAGCACCTGGGGGTTCAAGGTGCTCACCACACACCTAGATAAGTTCCCTGAGGGGTCTAGTTTCCAAAATGGTGTCACTTGTGGGGGGTTTCCACTGTTTAGGCACATCGAGGGCTCCCCAAACGCAACATGGTGTCCGCTAACTTTTCAAGCAAATTTTACATTCAAAAAGTCGAAAATAAAAAAAATTGCGGTCTAAAGTAACATTTTTGTGAAAAAAGTTAAATGTTCATTTTTTTCTTCCACATTCCAAAAATTACTGTGAAGCACCTGAAGGGTTAATAAACATCTTGAATGTGGTTTTGAGCACCTTGGGGGGTGCAGTTTTTACAATGGTGTCACTTTTGGGTATTTTCTATCATAAAGGCCCCTCAAAGTCACGCCAGATGTGATGGGGTCTCTAAAAAAGTGTTTTTGTAAATTTTGTTGTAAAAATGAGAAATCGCTGGTCAACTTTTATCTCTTATAGTTATGGGGAAAAGATTCATCTCGGTGATACACAAAATAGACATGAGGGGATGCGGATTGTAACCCTAGTTTTAAACATAGTCCGGCGTAAGGAAAGGAGATACCCAGCACAGCCTTGCAGGGGCCCCTAGGACTCTGATGTTTAGCATCCATGCGTAGCAGGGGCCCGGCTGGGTCCAATGACACCAGAAAGGGCTCCCTAGGACTGTCCAGTAAGAACATATGGCCCATTTTAGTTTTGGGAGCTCTTAGCTGGGAAATAACAGGGATGGAGACTTGGGCTCCACCAGGGGTGCAGTAGGGGGAGTGACACAGAGTGTTTGAAGGTCTCTGTAGCTAGAGCCTATTGTCTTTTTCCTGGGGAGGTCGTGATATCAAGTCATCCACCTGATTGTCACAGCTGACACCCGGTGCTATGTGCAAGGAACGGTCCCGCACCGCTCCCTGCACATTAACCCCCGAAATGCTGTGATTGAAATCGATCGCAGCATTCTGGTGGCAAGAGGAGGTTAGCGCGATACTTACCTTCTCTGCCGGCATCCCGCAGCGTCTGAGTCCGGTCCCAGATGTTGTCATGGTGACCCGATGTCATCATGACAACATCCGGGTCATCAGAAGGCAGGAAGTTGCTTTGGTCATGCGCCACGCGTGACCAAAGTAACTTTTCCCTGTGCAGCGCTGACAGGCTGCATAGCACAGGGATGGTGATGAAGTTAACCCCTTTAGTGAACAGGGTAAAAAAATAAAATAAAAAACAAAACATAAAACGATGCTTTATCATCATACCACCAAACAAAAAATGGAATAAAACGAGATCAAAAAGACAAATGTAAATAAAAATGGTACCGCTGAAAACGTCATCTTATCCCGCAAAAAACAAGCCACCATACAGCTCCAACGGCAGAAAAATAAAACATTTATAGCTCTCTAGCGATGCATAAACAATTCTTTTTTCTATAAAATAGTTTTCATTGAGTAAAAGTGCCATAACGTGAAAAAAAATATAACTGTGGTACCGCTGTAAATGTACTGACCCGAAGAATAAAGCTTCCTTATCAATTTGACGACACATAGAACGGCATAAAAAAACACCAAAAAACAATTTGTGAATTGTTGGTTTTTGTTTATTCTGCCTTCCAAAAATCGAAATAGAAAGCAATCAAAAAATCTAATGTGCCCAAAAATGGTACCAATAAAAACATCAACTTGTTCCACAAAAAAAAAAAAAAAAATCACATGACTCTGTCGGCCGAAATATGGAAAAATTATAGCTCTCAAAAAATTGCGATGCAAAAACTAGTCTTTGCAAAAAAAAGGGTTTTTTAGTGTGTGACAGCTCTCAATCATAAAAACCTGATATGAATCTAGTATCCCTGTAATTGCACCGACCCGAAAAATAAAGTTGTCTAATCACTTATACCGCACGAGGAATGGCGTAAAAAATAAACTTTAGGGTTAGGGATAGGGTTGTGCTAGGGTTAGGGTTAGTGTTGTGCTAGGGTTAGGGTTGGGCTAGGGTTAGGGTTGGGCTAGGGTTTGGGTTGGGCTAGGGTTAGGGTTGGGCTAGGGTGAGGGTTGAGCTAGGGTGGGGCTAGGGGTAGTGTTGGGGTAGGGTGGAGCTAGGGTTAGGGTTGGGCTAGGGGTAGCATTGAGCTATGGGTAGGGTTGTGCTAGGGTTAGGGTTGTACTAGGGTTAGGGTTGTGCTATGGTTAGGCTAGGATTGGGTTAGGGTTGGGCAAGGGTTAGGGTTGCGTTAGGGTTGAGCTAGGGTTAGGGTTGGGCTAGGGTTAGGGTTGGGCTAGGGTGAGGGTTGAGCTAGGGTGGGGCTAGGGGTAGTGTTGGGGTAGGGTGGAGCTAGGGTTAGGGTTGGGCTAGGGGTAGCATTGAGCTATGGGTAGGCTTGTGCTAGGGTTAGGGTTGTACTAGGGTTAGGGTTGTGCTATGGTTAGGCTAGGATTGGGTTAGGGTTGGGCAAGGGTTAGGGTTGCGTTAGGGTTGAGCTAGGGTTAGGGTTGGGCTAGGGTTAGGGTTGAGGTAAGGTTGCGTTTGGGCTAGGGTTGTGGTTGTATTAGGGTTGGGGTTGGGATTTTTTCAGAAGTAAAGAAAAAAATACCGTCTATATGGCAACTAATGTTGAGCACAAGAACTCGCTACTTGAGTTTGCATCGGGTGCTCGGGTATGCACCGAGTATAGCGGGTGCTCGAGTGACATGCTCAAGTCTCCGCCTCAAATTTTTTGCAGCTGTTATATAGCCAAAAAAACCTTGCTGGGACTGCCTGTCATGCACAAGCGATCCCCACATGTTTTTATTTGGGTGACTAACAACCATGAAACATGCGGGCGGGGACTCGAGCATGTCACTTGAGCACCCGCGATACATGGTCCATACCTGAGTACCCGATGCAAACTCAAGTAGCGAGCACTTGCACTCAAGACTAATGACAACTTATTCAATATGATGACCTAATGTTATCAAATTCTGTGTCGTACCTCTGGGTTCAAAATGTTCACTATACCCCTTGATAAAATCCTTCAGGGGTGTAGTTTCCAAAATGGAGTCACTTGGGGGGGGGGGTTTCCACTATTTAGGCACATCAGGGGCTCCCCAAACGCAACATGGCGTCCACTAATTCAAGCAAATTTTACATTCAAAAAGTCAAATGGCGTTCCTTCTCTTCCGAACCCTGCCGTGTGCCCAAACAGTGTTTTTTCCCCACATATGGGGTATCGGCTTACTCAGGAAAAATTGCACAACAAATCGCGTGGTGCAATTTCTCCTGTTACCCTTATGAAAATGCAAAATTGGGGTCTGCAAAACATTTTTGTTGGAAAAATGTGAAAATGTTATTTTTACAGCTCCATGATATAAACTTCTGTGAAGCACCTGGGGGTTCAAGGTGCTCACCACACACCTAGATAAGTTCCCTGAGGGGTCTAGTTTCCAAAATGGTGTCACTTGTGGGGGGTTTCCACTGTTTAGGCACATCGGGGGCTCCCCAAACGCAACATGGTGTCCGCTAATTTTTCAAGCAAATTTTACATTCAAAAAGTCGAAAATGAAAAAAAATTGCGGTCTAAAGTAACATTTTTGTGAAAAAAGTTAAATGTTCATTTTTTTCTTCCACATTCCAAAAATTACTGTGAAGCACCTGAAGGGTTAATAAACTTCTTGAATGTGGTTTTGAGCACCTTGGGGGGTGCAGTTTTTACAATGGTGTCACTTTTGGGTATTTTCTATCATAAAGGCTCCTCAAAGTCACGCCAGATGTAATGGGGTCTCTAAAAAAGTATTTTTGTAAATTTTGTTGTAAAAATGAGAAATCGCTGGTCAATTTTTAACCCTTATAGCTCCCTAAAAAAAAAAAATGTGGTTCTAAAATTGTGCTGATGTAAAGTAGACATGTGGGAAATGTTATTTATTAACTATTTAGTGTAACATATCTCTATTTAAGGGCATAAAATTTAAAATTTTGAAAATTGCAAAACTTTCTAAATTTTTACCAAATTTCTGATTTTTTCACAAATAAACGCAAGTGATGTCAAAGAAATTTTACCACAATCATGAAGTACAATATGTCACGAAAAAACAGTCTCAGAATCAGCGGGATCCATTTGAAGCGTTCCAGAGTAATTACCTCATAAAGTGACAGTGGTCAGAATTGTAAAAATTGGCCTGGTCATTAACGTGCAAACCACCCTGGGGGTAAAGGGGTTAATACTAGACCTCTGAGCATAAGACGGAAAAGTCGTGGAACTATGGAAATCACAGGTCGGAGAGACGTGTTAGTGATCTGCAAATGATAAAATAATGGATACAACATTTTCAAAACATCTCAATTTATCCAGTATCGAGTATGATCCCCAAGCACAGAAATCCCCGCACCTACAGCCTCGGCTCCTGTTTTTACTTTATTGTATGGTTCGTTTATCCGCATTATCCACATTGTGGTTTTTACAGGTTTTATCTATATATTTTGTCTATGCACATTTTAACCTGAGTGTTACGAATCTGCGAACTCAGATATCCTGTGTTAAGTATTGTGGAATTTTTCAGGCTCAAACTAAGAAACGTAGAGCTCAGAAACGCGTTGCCGTCTGGTTGAAGTACGTTTTGCTGATGGCATTTGTACATTTTTCATGTGCTATTTTTGTAAGAAGCCACTTAAATTTGGTTGTGTTTATATGGATTAAATAAAGTGCTGACTTTTATGGAAAAAGGGAGTGTTGGCCTGAATTTCACATTGCTATATCACTTTTCATACTTTTGCATAGACCTGGTCAGAGAGTCTGGACATGTACAGTAACTCTGCTCTACAGACTCCGGCCACAAGGTAAGTTTAGTCTTACAGAGCCGCTATCTATCACCATGCACACTCTGCTTTTATCAGCTCAAATGTCTCCCGTACCCCTAGACTGTACCTGTTATATTTCGCCATCAACTACATGATGACAATTAGCAGCCATAAACTTAATGCATTGTAGGGGTTTTCCAGGTTTACTATATTGACCTCTTCACCGGTGGGGTTCAACATCAACTGACATCCAACAATCGGAATTATTATAAAGACATTTGTAACTGTGGACGATAGCACAGTATTGGAACTCAGTGGTTGCAAAACCACAGATTGATATGGGGGTGGGGGAGGCATTTACAAAACCTAGGTGCCATAGACATTGACTGAAAATAAGTCCCCTTAAGAAATGGAAGTCTGCACATGTGTAGGAGAACAGTGGTAGGCAGGACAAAGATACCAGTCTCCTCCTGGAGGGCAATTTTACAGACTGTGTAAACCAATGGGACGTAGATTGAGAACTGGATCACTAATGATCGACTATTATTGTGATTGTGACAGGTAATCAAATTTTTCACTAGTGGCTACTAGAGGTGAAATGTAGTATTGCATCCCAACCAGTTAAAGGATTAGGAACTAGGGATGTCACGGGTGTGTCAGGCTTGACATACAGTCATTCTGGATCCGGCTGTAGAAGGTCGCTGCGCTTGGCCTTGCAGACACCTTCTTGATCCTTTCATCATCCCTCCCACTCTAGCACCCAGCGGTGATCTCCACGATCGCCTGCTAATTAACACACCCTTTCTGGATCTTTAAATATACTCAGTTTCTCAAGAGAGTTGCTGGTGATAGAGTAAATTCCTCTGTTCAGGTCTGGAGTTCTAGCAGTCAGCGATATTCTTCTTGGAGTTCCTTTATGGATTGTAGTTGTGTTCTCTCTAGTGTCTCCTCAAAGCTAAGTGTATCTCCTTGTCTGTTTCCCTTGTTTGTCTTTAGTTGCAGTGGGGCCGACTAGAGCTAACTCCTCCCCCTCCCTACCTAGGGCCTAGCTCTAGGGTCAGCCAGGGCTAAGGTATCCTGCTTGGCGATAGGTGTGGAACCTATTTAGGAATGATAAGGGAGTCATGGTGTTGTTAGATCTGCTTAGGGGTCTCCACTCCCCCTTTCCCTAGTTTCTGGGCTTTTCCCGTTGTCGTACGCCGGGTTCTTCCCATACCTAGCATGACAAGAGATGAGCAGACCCGTGGAAGTTCAGGTTTTGGTACCCAACTGAACTTTAGTCCAAAGTTTGGTTCGGGTACCAAAACTGTACCCGAACTTGATCCAGTACATGGACCCCATTGAAATCATTGTGAACTTCATCTTTTGAGATGGAAAAATCTCACTCTCCCTCCTCCCTCCTTCTCTTTTCTCTATCTCTCTCCTCCCGCTTCTCTCCTACCTCTCTCTCTTTCCTCCCTCTCTCTCTCCTCCCTCTCTCTCTCTCCTTCATCTCTCCTCCATCTCTCTCTCCTCCATCTCTCTCTCCTCCATCTCTCTCTCCTCCATCTCTCTCTCCTCCATCTCTCTCTCCTCTATCTCTCTCTCTCCTCCATCTCTCTCCCTCGCACTCTTCTCCATTTCTCTCTTCTCAATCTCTCTCTCCCTTGCTCTTTGTCCTCCATCTTTCTCTCTCCTCCCTCTCTCTCTCTCCTCCCTCTCTCTCTCTCCTCCCTCTCTCTCTCTCCTCCCTCTCTCTCTCTCCTCCTTTGCTCTGTCTCCTCCATCTGTCTCTCTTCCATATCTCTCTCTTATCCATCTCTCTCCCTTACCCTTTCCTCCATCTCTCTCACTCTCTCCTCTCTCTCACTTGCTCTTTCTCCTCCATCTCTTCACCCCCCCCCATATAATGCCCCATGCAGGATTTAACGTCTCACCCCCATATAATGCCCCATACAAGATGTCACCTCTCCCCCCATATAATGCCACATGTAGGATGTCACCTCTCCCCCCATATAATGCCCCATGCAGGATGTCACCTCTCCCCCCCATATAATGTCCTATGCAGGAGGTCACCTCCCCCCCATATAATGCCCCATGCAGGATGTCACCTGTCCCCCCATATAATGTCCTATGCAGGAGGTCACCTATCCCCCCCCCATATAATGCCCCATGCAGGATGTCACTTGTTCCCCCCATATAATGCCCCATGCAGAATGTCACTTGTCCCCCCCCCATATAATTCCCCATGACTCCATACATATAAAAAAAATAATCAAGTACTCACCTCTCCTCACTTGCTGCCGTTGCTCCAGACTCTTCAGCGTCGCCTGCGTCTTCCCGCTCTGCGCTGTGATGGATCTGGAGCGAGCATGGTGTAAAGACATCACAGCATCCTCTGGCCTGAGACGTCACAGTGCAGCAGCCGCGGAAGAGACCAGAGATGGTGCGGAGGCACGGGGAGAGGGGCCCTGAACAAGCGGGGGTGGGTGGCGGGCGCTGGCACCGGCACCGCACCGCTCACGGGTCCCATAGCGCGCAGGGGTGCCCGACTGTAAGTGGGCCCATCCATCTCCTTAGGGCCCCAGCACTTGCCCGGGTGCGCTGGGTTCTGACGCCAGGCCTGCATATAGGTACTTTACTCAAGCTCTACACAAGTGCACCGTCACTTTTATTATCCCCGCCTTCTTTGGCTTCTCTTATTTTACTCTAGTATTTATTTTGATTTATTTTATTCACTTATATAGCACCATTAATTCCGCAGCGCTTTACAGACATTATCGACACTTTCCCCATCGGGGCTCACAATCTAAATTCCCTATCAGTATGTCTTTGGAGTGTAGGAAGAAACCGGAGAACCCAGCGGAAACCCCCAAGAATACGGGGAAAACATACAAACTCAGTATCACATACAGTATATGGATATATAAAATAGGACTCTGAGAAATGTATCTCATTGTTTTGCAATTTTTCCTTAACGGGGCTCTCTGGGAATAGAAAAAAATAAATAACTAAATGGAATCTTAATGAATACATTTATAAATACCTTTAATTAGCAATTTTAGCTTTTTTGTTTAGGGAGGTAAACACTACACAATTAATATGGTCAGTGTCTTGTTACACAGAAAGAAACCTGTCCTAGAATATTAGCACAGAAACTTGTGAGCATGTGCCATAGGAATATTCCTGATATGACTTAGAGATAACCTATAACAGTGTGAGCAGACTTTTCGTACCTTAATAGCCCTGGTATCTCCAGCATTAGATCATATAGACAGGGTAGACATCAGTGTGAGCCGCCTCTTCTTATTTAAGCACTGCTTGTATCTCCAGCATAATATCAGATAGACATGGTGGACAGCAGTGTGAAGAGCCTCTTCTTACTTCAGCACTCCTGGTATCTCCAGTATTAGATCAGATAGATAGAGTAGACAGCACTGTGAGCAGTCTCTTCTTACCACAGCATTCCTAGTATCTCCAGTATTAGATCAGATACACATGGTGGACAACAGTGTGAGCAGCCTCTTCTTACCTCTGCACCCCTGGTATTTCTAGTATAAGCTCAGAAAGACATGGTGGACAGCAGTGTGAGCAGCCTCTTCTTACCTCTGCACCCCTGGTATCTCTAGTATTAGATCAGTTAGACAGGTGTACAGCAGTGTGAGCAACCTCTTCTTACCTCTGCACCCCTGGTATCTCTAGTATTAGATCAGATACACATAGTGGACTGCAGTGTGAGCAGCCTCTTCTTACCTCAACACCCCTGGTATCTCCAGTATTAGCTCAGAAAGACATGGTGAACAGCAGTGTGAGCAGCCTCTTCTTACCTCTGCACCCCTGGTATCTCTAGTATTAGATCAATTAGACAGGTGTACAGCAGTGTGAGCAGCCTGTTCATACCTCAGCAACCATGGTATCACCAGTATTAGCTCAGAAACACATGGCGGACAGCAGTGTGAGCAGCCTCTTCTTACCTCAGCACCCCTAGTAACTCTAGTATTAGATTAAATACACATGGTGGACAGCAGTGTGAGCAGCCTCTTCTTACCTCATGATCTCTGGTATCTCCAGTATTAGATCAATTAGACAGGTGGACAGCAGTGTGAGCAGCCTCTTCTTAACGCTGCACCCCTGGTATCTTCATTATTAGATCAGATAGACAGGGTGGACAGCAGTGTGAGCAGCCTCTCCTTCCCCTAGAACCCCTGGCATCGCCAATATTAGATCATGGGATCAAACGGATACCTATTATATATGTGCTCACTCATCACCTTTTTCTGATGTGGTTGAAACCTAGCCCAGGTTAGTCAATGAAAAAACTGGGTAGGTGGGATTTCAAGTACATGAGTGAGTTTTGGTTGCATCCGCTGCCTAAAACGGTCAGTTTACCGCCAGTGAGAGCTATATAGTGACTATGTGGCTGTCACTGGAGTGTCTTTGGTTCGGGTTGGTTGGGTGGCTGCGTCCTTATATAGCAACGTGCACTCACAAGCAGAAGATGAGTTTGCTATAAGAAATCCCAATATAAAATACCGCTTTTATATTTTACTGACTCTAAAACTTTATTTATTTTCAGCCTTAGCTAATAACTGGAATTTTTTTTATATAAAATAAGTATATAACACCGGAGCTGGAGAAAGGACTACATAGAGGAATAATAAGAAATGGACCATTAATGATTAATGACATCAAATCTATAAATACACAAGTTTATAAAATTATAAAAAGAAGTCTACATGCCGCCCAGAGGATCGGGGAGCATCGTGCTTATTTATTTATTTTTTTTCAATAATTTATTTTCCGCTGTTACACTTGGCAATCAATAATTTCAGTAATAGCTGGTATGGGTCTACTGAATTGTGGTGAGGGGTGATGGAGAGCCGTTCCGAAGAAGGTGGCCAGCAAGTAACTGGGCCCAATCTAAACCCTGAAACAAGGCCTCCCAAAATAATAGTGCTGATGCCCTCATATGAAGCACAGACATTTCCCAGGGCATTTACACATGGGTCCCATCAGCCTTCCGCTTCTATATTGGTGCCAGGAATGATTGACAAGGTTATGACCATGACTCAGTCTAAATATTGTATTTTTAGTTAGCCATTGTATAGCACTGTTAGATTATGTATTGGGAACTGTATAGTGATAATATGTGAACAATGTCCGGTACTATTTATTTGTGCCTTGTATTTTGATAATATGTGAACACTGTATTGTAGTATTTATTTGGGCACTGTATGGTCATAACATGTGAGAACTGTAAAGTGGTATTTATTTGGGCATTTCATAGTGTTAATATGTGAGCACTGTATTGTAGTATTTATTTGAGCACTGTATGGTCATAACATGTGAGAACTGTAAAGTGTTATTTATTTGGGCATTTCATAGTGTTAATATGTGAGCACTGTATGACAGTATTTATTTGAGCAATCTATTGTTCTATTTTGAGAACACTATATAGCCGTATTTATTTTGGCTCTGAGTGGCACTGTTATTTTGTTGCTAAAGAATGGCACTCTTATGTGGGCACCATCCTTTATACCTTGTATAATATCTTATTTGTATATAAATTGTTGGCGGGGGAGCTAAGAGAATAAGCCTCACACGGTACCGTGCCTCCTTAGTCAGGTCGTGACCCAAGTGCAACCTTTTTCTCTGCACCCCATGTATTGCATGCCTGCTTATAGACCAACGTATTCTGCACCACGTATCACTCTCATCCTCCCTGCGGAGGTCACGCTAGAATCTCAGATAGTTGCACAGTGTGTGCCCTTATGGGCAGGGGCGTACTGGCCCACCGTATGATCGGGAAAACCCCCGGTGGGCTCCGGGTTCCGATGGCCATGCCCCTAAGCCCCGCCCTCACACCCACTGGGCCCTGTACAGAGAACAGAGGACCCCCCGGTTCGCTAATCAGATAGGCAGCACTGCCGATATGATTAGTGATGGGCCCTCTGCAGCAGCACAGCAAGGAGACTGGTCTCCCTGCTCTGCCTGCTGCCGCAGTGCCCCTCTGCCTCCTCTGCCGGCGCGTGCGCAGGAGGTCAGTCTCAGGGCGATGACATCATCGCCCTGGGACTGCTTCCTGTGCGCGCTGTGGAGGACGGATCCGCCGTCGCCCTAGGCAGCGGCTGCAGGCCTGCAGCTCATCTCTACGCGTGAGTATTAAAAGCAGGGACCGGGAGGGGAGGAAGGGATAGGGGGGAGGGGTGGCTGAGAGGACCCCTGGCCGAGGCTGTCAGTAAATGCTACTGGGCAATGGGCATGATTATCATCATGCCCATTGCCCAGCCTGTCCTGCTGCCAACCTCTCGTTACTGTTACTATGCCTAGCAGCATGTACTACCACCAGTGGCTGGCAGGACATGCTGGGTGGGCATGAAAGTACCAAGGAGGCTGGCAGGACATACTAAGCATGAATCGGGCTATGGGCGGAGGAGAGCGGTGCCAGCGCCCAACCTTCTCCCCCGCTTGCTCAGGGCCCAGCAGCCGGATACTTACCTCTCCTCCTGCCTCCGCAGATCCGCTGTATTTCTGCTCTGCGCTCCCTGTGACATATCAGGTCAGAGGGTGCGGTGACGTCTTTCCACCGCGCCCTCCCCTGAGCCATCACAGGCAGCGCAGAGCGGGAAGACGCCTGCAACGCTGGAGTACGGACCTGAGCAGCGGCAGCAGGTAAGGAGGAGTGAGGTGAGTATTTGATTATTTTTTTTAATGTATGGAGGCATGGGGCATTATATGGGGGGGGTGATATCCTGCATGGGGCATTATATGGGGGAGTGACATCCTGCATGGGGCATTATATGGGGGGGGTGACATCCAGCATGGGGCATTATATGGGGGGGTGACATCCTGCATGGGGCATTATATGGGGGGTGACATCCTGCATGGGGCATTTTAAAGAGGTGGGTGACATCCTGCATTGGGCATTTTAAAGAGAGGGGGGGTGATATCCTGCATGGGGCATTATATGGAGGGGGGTGACATCCTGCATGGGGCATTATATGGGGTGGGTGATATACTGCATGGGGCATTATATGGGGGAGGTGACATCCTGCATGGGGCATTATATGGGGGAGGTGACATCCTGCATGGGGCATTATATGGAGGGGGGTGACATCCTGCATGGGGCATTATAAGGGGGGGAACAGCCTGCATAGGGCATTATGTGGGGGGAGCAGCCTGCATGGAGCTCTATATGGGGCCAGTATCCTGTACAGAGCATTTTATGGGGGCCAGTATTCTGTATGGAGCGTTATATGGGGTCAGTATTCTGTATGGAGCATTATATGGGGGCCAGTATTCTGTATGGAGCATTTTTTGGGGGCCAGTATACTGTGTGGAGCGTTATATGGGGACCAGTATCCTGTATGGAGCGTTATATGGGGGCCAGTATTCTGTACGGAGCATTTTATGGGGGCCAGTATTCTGTATGGAGCATTATATGGGGACCAATATCCTGTATGGAGCGTTATATGGGGACCAGTATTCTGTATGGAGCACTTTTTGGAGGCCAGTATACTGTGTGGAGCGATTCGCCGGTTTCTGAGCTATTATAGAATTTACAATAGATATCACTCATGTAATATAAGAAGTGAAATCTTTGCATTGTACTATACTTATATTTCTATCTGTGCATCATGAATCGTGGTATGTGTTAAAGGGGCCCACTGAGACTCTTTCTCCCAGGGCCCAGAAAAACCTGGAGCCGGCCCTTTGTGGTACTATCATGCTAGTACTACTACCACCAGTGGCTGGCTGGCAGGACATGCCATGTGAGCTTGAATGATAGTACCACAGAGGCTGGCAGTACTTACTGGGCAATGGGCATAATAATACCACAAAGGCTGGGAGGACATACTGGGCAATGGGCATGATAGTACCACCAGTAGACTGACTTGGCGGTCTCCAGGGCTCCGTCTCCCCTTCTCGCTGCTGTTAGGCTGGGTTAACATTGCGTTTATACTGTGCGTTACAACGGATCCGTTGTAAATCAGCGCAGACGCAATGTACTGTAGACTTGCATTGCAAAAATAGGCATGTGTTTGAAAGTATGCATTATTTGCAACGCACAGGAAAACATGGTCGGCGGCTGGAGGCCAGCTGAGCACTTCTCTGACAACTGTGTTCTAGTGTCATTCTGTGCCTGCTCATCTCTGTCAGCAGGGGTATTTGTCTGATGGCAAAGATGTAGCAGAGCTGGAGACAGAAGATCCGTGGATTACCTCAGAGCGAGGATTTTGTTTTTTATTAAAGATGGAGTCCCTACATGTGTTTTTTTCTGTTTACTAGATATTCATGGTGGCCATGTCTAGTTTGGCGTGACGCCATGAATTTCAGGCTTAGTGCCAGCTGATAATACAAAGCTGGTACTAACCCCATTATTACCCAGCGTGCCACCCCCACCAGGGCCGCTGGAAGAGCCGGATAAAGCGCCTGGAAATGGTGCTACGATGAATGCGCCAATTCCAGGGGTGGCTGCGGGCTGCCGTCTTCAGCGTGGGGGGCCCAGAATGCTTGGGCCTTACCATGCTGAGAATCCCAGCCCCCAGCTGCCTGGTTTTTACCAGGCTGGTGATCAAAATATGGCGGGAACCCACGCATTTTTTTTTTAATTATTTTTTTAAATAATTTAAAAAAACATTGGGCTTTCCTGACTTTTGATCGCCAGGCAGCTGGAGGTGGCAGCCCGTAGCTGTCTGCTTTATCTGCGCTGAGAATCAAAAATTCATTTTTGTTTTATTATTTATTTATTTTCACACTTCTATATGAGTGACAGTCCCAACAGCTAATCACAGCCGCTGACACAGTGAACGGGCGTCTGTGATTGGCTGCTTGAGTAACCTGAAAGCAGCCCATACATAATACCATACTAGAATGTATGGGCTGATTGTAGATTACTCAAACAGCCAATCACAGACGCCCATCCTCTTTGACAGCATCTGTGATTGGCTGTTGGGTCTGTGACATATAGAAGTGTGAAAAGAAATCATTTTTAAAAACGGTGTAGCGATCTGCAGAATTTTTGATTCTCACCGCAGATAAAGCGAACAGCTACGTACTGCCACCCCCAGCTGCCTGGCTTTACCTTGGCTGTCGATCAGAAGACAGAGAAGCCGAATATTTGTTTTAAACTTATTTAAAATATTTTTTTTTTTAGGAAAAGGTGTGTGCTCCTGCCATATGTTGATCGCCAGCCAGATAAAACAAAGGAGCTGGGGTCTGGGATTCTCAGCATGGTAAGGCCCAAGTGTTCTTGGCCCCCCACACTGAAAATCGCAGCCCGCAGCCACCCCTGAAATTTTCCAGGCGCTTTACCTGGCTCTTCCAGCGGCCCTGGTGGTGAGTGGCACCCTGGGTAATAATAGTGTTAGTACCAGGCCAGCTTTGTATTATCCGCCGGTACTAAGCCCGAAATTCATGTTGTCACGCCAAATTAGACATGGCCACCATGAATTTCTAGTAAATAGAAAAAAAACACAGAAAGTTTTTTTTTAATTAAAAATAAAACACAAAACCCATTTAGGCTCCGTTCATACGCGGCGCAAAAAATCTCTACTGCATGCCGACGTTGCGCTTTTCTCAGCGCGCTTTTCCCGAGGCATGTTAACATGTAGCCTATGGGGAAAGCGCGCCGAAAAAAACGCCAAGAATTGGCATGTCAATTCTTTTGCGCGGCCGCTTTTGCAGTAAAAGCGCCCGCGCAAAAATACGTGGCAAAACGCGGCATCTGAACGCTTTTCAGCAAAATCCATAGCTTTTGCTGGAAGGCGTTTCCAGCTTTCTTTGGCACTTCTTCTACGCGAGCGGTCTAAAGCGCCGCATAAAAGCAGGAACGTAGCCTAAGGGACTCTATCTTTAATAAAAAAAAATCCTCGTTCCGACGTAATCCATGGGTCTTCTGTCTTCAGCTCTGCTACATCTTTGCCATCAGAGAAATATGTCTGCTGACAGATGAGCAGGCACAGAATGACACTGGAGCACTGTTACTGTGTAGTGCGGCACTATGTTTCTTTTTTTTGTCATTTAATGCAGTGTAGAAATCTTGGGAAAAGTGTGGATTGTGCTCTGGAAGTGATCAGTTATAGCTAACTATGTTATTTTCTGCAGAGATAAGTCCTGCATAGAAGATGGGATATATCGGTCTGCAGATAAAGAACTTCACCTAGAGACATCACTGGTGAGTATGTGTATTACCTTTGTTGAGTATATGTATTACCTATACACACACACTGACACTATATACAGAGCTCCTGTGTATAATATTAATGGTAATCATTGCATTACCTGTACACTGACACTATATACAGAGCTTCTGTGTATAATGTCACTGGTGATGACTGATAACCTGTACACTATATACAGAGCTCCTGTGTATAATATCACTGGTGAGCACTGTATAACCTGTACACTGACCCAATATACAGAGCTTTTTTACATTTTTATTATTTTAGCATTATTTGTCACTATGTTGTGGCATTATGTGCTTTGGTCATGACATGACGATATTTGTCCCTTGTATGTGGTATTATTCAGTCACTATGTGGTGGTAATATGTGGTCTCATGGTGTGTCAGTATTTATACCTTGTATCTGGTAGCATTTGATCACTATGTGGTGGTATTATGTGCTTTGGTCATGGTGTGGCGGTATTTGTGCCTTGTATGTGGCATTATTTGGGCACTATGTGGTGGTAATATGTGATCTGGTCACGGTGTGGTGGTATTTCTGCCTTCTATCTGGTAATATTGGTCTTGGTAGAGTGGATTGTGGTTGGTCATTTGTTTTATCTGATATCAATAAGGGGAAACCTCTTTATTTCCAATAGATATTAAATACTTGGATGTTTAACCCCTCCCTGCCCTGTGACTATTACACAGCAGCAGAGATGCAGTTGCAGAGGTTCACCAGAGAAAGCAAGTTGGCATTTGGTGAGATTTTCACCTCTGTATTTATAAGACAAAACCAGGAGTGGGTGAGAAATTCATAAACCATTACCTCGGATTGCTCCACTCCTGGTTTTGTCTTATAAATGCAGAGGTAAAAATCTCACCAAATACTCAAAGTGCCACAATCTTCTGACAGTGCTGATTCCACCAATAAATAAGTGATCACCTTCCCAACCTGTGCATCGCTGATAACTTGTTTTCACCAATAAAAACCCTTGAATGCAAACTACAGTAATTGTACATCACATTTCTGGTGAGCGCACAGTGATGGGCAGAAGCGGCCAATATAATGGGTATAACGGCAAACAGGTATTTGCAAATAGCTGAAGGGTGGGTGTGCCCCTGGAGTCAATGTCCCTGGTGGGCCCCAGACACCCCAGTCCGGCGCTGTTGACAGCAGTGACCTGGGGGTCTGAAATGCTTCCTGGGGCGATCCCCATGCTGTCCCCATGTCATTTGAGCACTGTCACTATCGTTTTGGGCACTTTTTAGGCTTTCTACAGACTGTCGGGGGTGCCGCCGCAAAAATGCTCGGGTCTCCCATAGACTAACATTGGGCTCGTTGCTCGGATCGAGCACCCAAGTATCACGGTGAGCTCGGCCCGAGCTTCGAGCACCCGAGCATTTTAGTGCTCACTCAACACTAATTGCCACTCTTCGTAATGTGCAAACAATGTCTTCTTCAGGTGGATTCCACCTGGATCCCTCATGAAAAGCACTAGATAAAAATGTAAATGATTGAACATATGCACTGTAATATAAAAACAACTTGCTGTGCATTGTGTATTTTTCAGTCTTTTTCAGCTTCTTTTATCCGCTTCCAGCTTTGAAAATTATGAAGTGGTTAAAGAAAGTGATCGGTTCATTCTGCTGGTGGCTTCTGTTTGGAAGCCGCTCACTATTTTATATGTAGTTAACAAAAACACTGATGTTTTCCTTAAGTGTCTTCTTATAAAATAAAAAATCAGTGGGTATGCTGGCGTCTATAAGGTGCTGTGTGTACGTACCCTTAGGAATAACAGAATCTCTGGTCATCTCCTCCATTTTTGGCCAGAGTTTAGAGGATTAATGGGAGACATAGAACCGCTATTCTCCAGTTTGGGATCTAACCCTTCAGACATACTATATATGAGGTATAGTATTAATATACCATAAAAGTCAGTAATAATCAATTAAATGCGAAAAGACATTAAACAATTTTAATTTTTTATTTCTTTGAATTAAAATTGCATGGAAGGATGAAGAAAAGTTCTTGGAGGAGCCTTCAACTTTTGCACGTGTCTCTTGCTGGTCAGGAGGCCACAGGTAGGTGGTACAACTCCTTCCATACAGGTACAGCATTAATGGTGGATGTGCTGTAGTTTCTTCAGAGCGCTAGATTTGGGGGTTTTCTGTCCTCGAGATGTCAATGGTGCGTTGGTGGCAGCAGCCAAAAATGCAGCTTTCTCTGACAGCACGAGCAGCCCTGGATAATCCACGCCGGCAGGATGTTATCATCCGGCGGAAGAGAGAACCTAGGAGAAAAGATGTAAAACTGATGTAAGTAATGGGACTCCATATTAGAGGACACTACTGTGGTGTCACTGTAACATGACGTTAGAGGAATCTCATCATACAGAGGAGCAGAATCATTGTCAGCCATCATACATGTGACAATCCCACCACTGACGGATAACATCTGCTCCACATGACTTCTTCTCACTGACGTCATACAACATGGAGATTATCGTCACACTTACCTCGCCTAGTTTCCCCCTCTTCAACTTTCTCTGTTTTTAGTTGTTTTCTCAGTGTTCGAAAATATTTTCTTCTCTTCTGAACTGGAGATTCTAATCAAAAAGCCAGAAAAAAATGTTGATTATAAACTCCTAAAAGATGAGCTTTGTATCTTTATAGAGTTATGCAACTGATTAATATGAACCTGTAGCTTTTCTGGGTTCCGGTGGTGTCTCCCCAAAGAACCATGTCCCCATATTAATATGACATTACTTTCAGCAAGCCACGGTGTTATATAATCAGTTGGATAAAACTTCATTGTAACTTTAAAGAAGACCCATCACCAGGTCAAAAGTGTCCAAGATTCGCTCTTATTTTATGTCGGCTTCTCCCCTGAGTATTCTGATATTTGTTTTCCTAAAATCCACAGTACGGTTGTAGAGATATGGGACTTTTTATTTAGTGTTAATTATTATGGTCTTTATCATGTGGGCGTGGTAACCTAAGGGCACGCCCCAGAGGATCCTGTGAGCACCGCCCCTTTGTAAAGAATAAAAATTACCACTAATTACAAAGGCCCATAACTCTGGAACCGTATGGGGGATTTTAACAAAACAAAAAATAGAATACTCAGGGGAGCAGAAAGAATAAAGGAAGTAATTTTAGAGCCTTAATATTTAAATTTTGGATCATAGGCTATAATTGGATGGCCTATAAACCTGTACATACCTGACAATGAGGGCGAGGATGACTCACTGTTTTTAGCAGTAAAACACTGATTGTCTCCAACAGTTTTGGAAGGGGAAGATTCTTTCTGCCTGTTGGTAGAAAAAAGACACGTAAATTACAAGGAAAAAACAATAGAATAACGGAAGAACACCTGTCTGTAAGGTCAATTAGGACAACATAGAGGAGATATCCTGCGCAAGACCACATTTTACCAGCAAGAATGGAGTCTAATTAGTAATATTGGCCTGTAGTGAGTTGGAAATGAATGGTTGGTCGCAACAATCAGCTGTTATTGAAGTTATCACAAGTAAGACCCACAGAGATTGTGTAGTCATGGGGTGGTGGATGCTAGATTTAGATTTGTGTTACTCATAATAATAATAATCTACTCACATTTCTGAGCGTTTTTCATTGATCTCTGGGGAACACCCTGGAGGTGACATAGGCACTTCATTGCCTTCATCACTGCTCTCTTGGGAACACTGTGGAGGTGACATAGGCTCTTCATTGCCTCCATCACTGTTCTCTTGGGAACACTGTGGAGGTGACATAGGCTCTATATTGGTCATCATCCCAGTATTGGTGATATATAGCTAAAACAGATAAAGAAATATAAAATAGATATATTTAATTTTTTTTTGTAATTATAGGTTTCATACATTTTATTAGCCACATACTTACTTTAGAAGACCTTTGATAAGTTGATGCAAAGTTTTTGATTTCTGGCCAGTCATTGTCCTCACTTGTGTCCCCCTCATCTGAATTCATATGTTTGAAGCTGCTACTTCGAGCTAAAAAATACAAGTGTTATTAGAGATTATTAGTATAATACCCAGACAGTCACCATGTTATCACTAATAATGATGGGAACTGATTTTGACATAAAATGAAAGACAAGACACACGTCAGTTTTCTGCAGATGACGTCTCATTTTACTTACTGATAAAGTAGCGGGTGTCCTCATCTGACTTTAGGTCAGGAACGAACAGGGGCTTCTGACTTAAAAGGTTGTCAAAGTCTAAGTCACGCATAAATGGATGAATTTTGATCTCATTTGCGCCTCCTGGGAAAGGAAGACAAGAAAGAAAGTGATACAGTCATTGTCAGAGAAACTGCTCCATATCTGTAGAATTTATGTTAATCTGAACTGAAGATGTAACAGAGCCGATATAAAGGAAATATATTGAACATTATAGCATGAAGAATGGGTAATAGACAAGTAGGTAGAGTACAGAACCTCAGTGCTGATCCTCATGGAACCCATCATTTGTCTTGTCACGCTGTAATAATTCATTGATAATACTATTAATATTACCTGTTCCAAGTCTCAGTGCTGGAATTTTTCTGAGCAGTTGAGTGATGATGCCTCGAGCATTAGTTGGAGGAAAGTAATTACATCTCCAAGGTATATCATCTGTTATATAAAAAGCAAATATTATAAGAAATAAAACCTCTTCATTTATTTTCATAAAAAAAAATTCCTTAACAAAGCTAGAAAAAACTACAGAACTATTCAAGTCAAATAACAGTGACATCACAAGCATTCAGATTATTTTACTTACCCTGGATGATACTGTGTAAAATATTCCTTCTGCAAGCCCCTGTAAATGGTGGATATCCAAATAGAAATTTATATAGGATGATCCCTATTGACCACCAGTCAACAGGCCTTCCATAGCCTATCTTTAGGATAACTTCTGGGGCCATGTAAGTAGGGGTGCCAGCAGTCTGGAAACCAACAGAAAAAGGAGATGATGATCAATAAATATAATTGCGACACATAACATCAGTGGAAATGTTTTTCTAGAGAAATTATAAATCAGAGAAGGAGAAAGAGATGAGATCTGTAAAGTACAAGACCCTGTAAGTAAAGCCTACCTCTTTATCAAGGAACTCTTTGGTGATGTCCTTAGTTGGAGTCTTGTAGAAGTCTGAGTTTGGTCTCATGAGGCCGAGTTTTGAAACCCCAAAATCAGTGACCTTAATATGTCCTGTTGATGTTATCAGGAGGCTGTGAAAGAAAAGATGGTGTCAGCACCAAGTAATAACCCACAGACTGTATAAGAAACTCTAACTTTCTTCCCCTCTAATATGCTAGAGGGGTCACTTACTTCTCAGGCTTCAGATCTCTGTGCACCACACCATAGCTGTGCAGGTATTCCACAGCAAGGACCGTTTCCGCAATGTACATACGGGCCAAGAGGACTGGTAAAGGACCCCTGTGCTTTAGAAGGGTACCACAGTAACCTCCTACAATAGAAAGCAAATATGAGAACTGAGGGTTTGTTACAATGTAAATTACACATGATGAGTGGGAATGTGAAAAAGGCGGAGACATTGGGACAGGATGGTCTATATATACTGTATAATGTAGTGCGTATACTGTATACTGCAGATAGACCCTATACATAGAGACAAAGCCTCATCTACGAGCCTCTAATTTTTTTCTCTGTGAACGTTCTTATCTATAAAAACTCTTCAAAAAGACAAATCTTCCTTTTACCCATAGTGGAAATTGCTGCCGTGCTCAGCGAGGACATACTGGGGGACTTTCATAGAGATCAATGGTTTTTCAGGCATCTTGGTAACAGATGACTTATAATAATTGCAAAGAGGACATGTAACCGTCCATGTGGGCACATTGTGGTCATATATAGGTGCTAGGATTAAGCAGACGTGGGCTGGATATAGATACAATGGATGTGTCCTACCTGGTACATACTCCATGACCATACATAGATGAAGTTTAGTAGGAAAGGAGCAGAACGTGGAGACCACAAAGGGACAATCTGCGAATGCTGAGATGTCCCTCTCCAGAAAGGCCCATTCAAGCCTCTTTGGCTTTTTCAGGTTCTCCTTGTCCATTTTCTTCATAGCGCAGACTTGGTTTGTGTCTTTATGGCGAACTAAGTGGACGGCCCTGGAGAGGAGAAAAAAACATGATTTACTATAAATTCTTATTAACAATCTATCTATAGATCTCATCAAATGATCTCCTGTATTAATGATTAATGTGGGACCATCACTAGAAAACCATGTCTATAAATACATAAAATAACACTCCACAAATGATCACCAATGGGGGGTCCTCATCCACGTCACATCCTAACTGACCTGAATAGTGACAGATAGATGTGGACCATGATGTGAACTCATAATTTGTCCATGGGAACATAACATGAGAAGGACGCAGAGACATCGTCATAAGGAGCCCTGGGAAATATATATAATACCAAAGTAAAGCTCACCCAAAGGCTCCACTGCTGATCAGTTTGATCGGTTTATAGTCGCTCTTACAAGGATTTCTCCCCAGGTTCAATGATCCGATCGCGGCCTAAAAAGGAATAAGAAATGACATTAAGACATAGAAACTGCAGGGGAATAAAAGCTGAAGATGCAGTAACGTCTCTCTTGTATATTATGTCCATGATGATTACACTGCAGCAGATGTAGGGGACGTGATACAAGCCGGACCCTGCACAGACACTATTATATTATAGGAGATATCCCCCTTATACAAAGACACAGGCGGAAATACAAACTCCGCACCACTGAGTACAGACTGTCCTCACAGATGATGAAGCCACAGGGACAGGTGGCCATAAAATACCCTGTGTCTGCCTGGAGTGGACATGGAGGCCTCCACCATCATAAATCTGACCTTCTGCTAAATGGCTGGTAATCTGGAGAAGATCAGACAACAAGGACATGAGATGTAGACCTGTGTCTGCCTGGAGAGGACAGGGAGGCCTCCACCATCATGAAACTGACCTTCTGCTATATGATTGGTAATCTGGAGAAGTTGAGACAAGGACATGAGATGTAGACCTGTGTCTGCCTGGAGCGGACATGGAGGCCTCCACCATCATAAATCTGAGCTTCTGCTATATGGCTGGTGATCTGGAGAAGATCAGAGAACAATGACATGAGATGGAAACCTGTGTCTGCCTAGAGAGGACAGGGAGGCCTCCACCATCATGAACCTGAGCTTCTGCTATATGGCTGGTGATCTGGAGAAGATCAGACAACAAGGACATGAGATGTAGAAGATGATAGATCCTTACCAGGCGCTCCACTGAGTAGGCCGGATACTCCAGTACAAGCAGGACATTTTGGGCCAGTTGTTTAATAAAGGCCAATTCTCCACTTTGGGATTTTTCTTCAGCCTATAGAGATGAAAACAAAGAAGAAAGGAAAATCATGAGAGAAAAAGCAAAACGGAGGAGGCCATTTATATCACCATGTTACTTATGCTATCTACACTACAAGTACTACATGACAACTGACGAGGGATCCGGTCGCTTGTAAACCTTTAAATCCCCACGTCCTCCCTCCATACCCAATGTATGTATATAAGACACATGGCTGCTTGTGACCTGTGTAAAATGGCCACAGCAGACTCCAACTCAAAACGCGGGGTGACTGCAACAATGATAGCCCTACAATTATATACAGTAGATATCTAATAGGCTTTAAACCAGAAGTAAAACAACACCTAATTAAGAGTTAGACCCTAGCCGCACCACACCGACACCACACCGACACAAGGGTTAAGGCATTAATATCCCACATTAATACCACTATCCTCACAGGACCGAAGTCCACTAATTAATTATATTGAGATGTAACCAAAGTCACTATTCCCCCAACAGTAACCTCCGTCCAAAGGACATCACATTTATCAAGACTCTGACCCAAACCTATCCCCCACCGCTGTGACCGTCCCAAAACCTCTACTTATCAAGTGCCAGCCTTCAAACTTTCCTCCCATCTCTTTATAAGGGCTGGTTGGATGCTGGAACGTGAAACTCCTACCTTCTTCCTTTTATTGTCCCCCTGTAACCCAGCTCCTCAACTCCTTCCCGCAAATGTACGGGTTATTAACATCCTGGAAGGGTCCTCACATGTGGAGGGGGCTCAGGAGCTGAGCTCCCCAAACATGCGTATATGAAATAGCCAGCATCTGTCCCTAAAAACCGTGGACAACGCAGAATTCTTCTGGTAACCATTTAAATAAAGCTGTCAGTCTGTGACAGTATCATTTCAATTGTGCATGCACCGATGCCTGAGCACTCTTGCTTTCATCGGCCCTCCACAAGGCGATCACAGGGGTCTAATGCATTTCTAGGACAACCAGGGGTCTGCTGAAGACCTCCGTTGCTGAAACCACGGTCCTCCTTGTGAAGCTTAGCTATAGGCTGAGCTCCAGAGGAGATCAAGATTTTCACTATATAGCGCAATACTGTAGTATTGCAATATATAGTATGAGCGATTTGCAGGATTAAGTCCCCTAAGGGAACGAAAAAAAAAAATTTAAAATAAAGAAGAAAAGATTTAAAAAAATGTTAAAAATATAAAAGTTCAAATCACTCCTCTTTTCACCATTTAAAATAAAGAAAGGAAAAAATTAATGATCATATTTGATATTGATGCGGTTGTTAAAGTCTGATCTTTTAAGATAGGGAATTAATTAATACGATCAATAAACACCGAAAAGAGGAAAAAAAATTGGATTTGTGTTTTTTTTTTGTCTTCTCATTTCACTTAAAAACATTAATAATAAACAACCAAAACACCCATAGAATCTATGATTCTATGACACTCTATGTACACAAAGTTCACTGCAAAACTCAAATCTTCACTCATCCCAATCGACAGAAAACTAAAATGTTATGGGTCCCTGAATATAGCGACACAAAGAACCATTGCATCTCACTTGGAATTTTTTTCCCTTGTTTCAGTACAATGTATGGTAAATAGAATGGAGCCACTGAAAGCTACAACTTGTCCTGCAAAAGAATCAAGCCCTCACATGTCTATGTCAATGGAAAAATAACTAATTTATGGCTCTTGAAAGAAAGTGAGGAAAAAATGAAGGCATAACAACTGAAAACTCTGTGGTCCATAATTGGTTAACCAATCCAATTCCCCCCTACCTCCACAACCCTCCCAATAACCCTGTAGATATCACCCTCTCCCTTGTCATGTAGCCTGTATGCCCTATTACTGCTCCCCGGCTATTCTTATCTGGGTATTTGGTACAGGTTAAACTTATATTCCATTATTATTTTCCATTATTACTATATGATTTCTGCAGATTGTCCGCTATTTACCTGTTGTACTAATGTCCATATGTTCTTCTGTAAATGCTCAAGATATTCTGAGCTTATATGACCTCGTTTGTATTTGGTCAGGCAATCTCTCACAAGCTCCATTACCAGCCGGTAAGTGAAGCTGAGGACGCCATCGGGTAGTGGTAGCACAAAGTCAGGGTCATAGGTGGTAAGAATCCCCTGGAGTAGTGCTAACACCTGAAGTCTGTCTGGAGGAATTCCAGACATTTCCAGTAAATCCAAGCGCAGTCTGTATATGACTAGCTATATGGCTTATCACACCGACAACAATGACACCGGAAAGTCAAAGTGACAACTAGAGTGTAATCACTTGTAGAAGTAGTGATGGTTAATTGTGATGTCATAATGGAATCTTGTGTTCTACTCTTAAAGGGGCAGCTTACCTTATAAGGAAGTTGCCTAGCATCCCTTAAGGAGGCAACAATATAGGCTGAGCATCGGTACCATATGCAGACATGGATGATAGAGCTATGGACGCTTTACTCTTCTGAGCAGTTAGAGTATTATTATGTTTTTACATAAATTATTTGTATCTGTTCCACACAATAAAAATTACAGTGTTTTGTATCAATAAGAAAGTCATATTCCGGGGCTAAAAGACAATGTATATCTTTGTACCGTGTTAGGGGCTAAAAGAAGTATCTTTACTGAGGGAACAGGGCCGGACTAGGGGCTGCGCCCAGCTCTGGCATAGGACGCACACAGGCCCATGTTACTCTCCCACACCCACTTTCAACGATGAGGGTCTCTATTACAAATATGACCCTGCCTACCATTGGAGAAAATCTAAATTTACTACTCCCCGTGATACCAATTTATTAGGATGATCATTTAGGTCTCTTTATCACATTAATAGTTCCCCTCTGGGTCTCCTTATAATAATATTAGTGCCCCTCTGGGTCTCCTTATAATAATAATAGTGCCCCTCTGGGTCTCCTTATAATAATAATAGTGCCCCTCTGGGTCTCTTTATAATAATAATAGTGCCACTCTGGGTCTCCCTATAATAATAATAGTGCCCCTCTGGGTCTCCTTATAATAATAATAGTGCCCCTCTGGGTCTCCTTATAATAATAATAGTGCCCCTCTGGTTCTCCCTATAATAATAATAGTGCCCCTCTGGGACTCCTTATAATAATAATAGTGCCCCTCTGGGACTCCTTATAATAATAATAGTGCCCCTCTGGGTCTCCTTATAATAATAATAGTGCTCCTCTGGGTCTCCTTAGAATAATAATAGTGCTCCTCTGGGTCTCCTTATAATAATAATAGTGCCCCTCTGGGTCTCCTTATAATAATAATAGTGCCCCTCTGGGTCTCCTTATAATAATAATAGTGCCCCTCTGGGTCTCCTTATAATAATAATAGTGCTGCTCTGGGTCTCCTTATAATAATAATAGTGCCCCTCTGGGACTCCTTATAATAATAATAGTGCCCCTCTGGGTCTCCTTATAATAATAATAGTGCCCCTCTGGGTCTCCTTATAATAATAATAGTGCTCCTCTGGGTCTCCTTATAATAATAATAGTGCCCCTCTGGGTCTCCTTATAATAATAATAGTGCCCCTCTTCGTCTCCTTATAAGATTAAAGGGAATCTGTCAGAAGGATCAGCTCTCCCTCCCAAGCCGTCTATATGGGCATACGTTATACACGTGGTCCCTTTACCAGCGAGGTTGGTCGACTGGGATAAGAAAATCATTCAACGAGAGACTAGATGGATTTTATTATCGAATGGCCTATTGTTATAGTGTGATCACTATTCAGTATGGCCCTATTACATAGACTATCACCATACAGTGTGTAGGCCAATTGTGGCTGCGCTCTTCTATACGGCATAGTCGGCCATTTGGACGGACTTCTTTTCTTTATCTATACTTTTAATCTTGGCTGCACTGAATATTGATTCAGGGTTAAATGATTCTCCTTTGTGTGTGCATCGATTATATCTGGTACATTTACACTATATTAATACATCCTCTATATTTATAATATATCTATACACCTATATTCCCTGTTGTCTTGTTGCCTAGCCATTATGGGAACCAATCTGGACCTATGATGTGATAAATACTTGATGAGATCCATAAAACAGCGCCCCCTATTGGAGCCCACTGTGCGTTTCAAGCATGGACCTTCTGGTATCTGTATGGGGAGGAAACCTCTCGCTGGAGCGCAGCGTGCCTCCCAATGCGCACTGACACCCCCTCCGGTCTCATCGCTGGAACACATTTTTATGTAAAGTGTCATTGAATGCAGCAGCCGGGTCTAAGCTCCTAATAAACACAACCCTCCGCCTGCCCCGCTGTGTTATTACAGGCTCTATTCCCCTTCAAGCCTAAGCATCAGAATGCCTGCTCCTCCTCTTACCTCCCCCTTTCACCTGCTGTTATAGTACAGCCTGTCTGGGCTCTGTATTAAAGCCTCTTATTAACCCTCTCCCCCTATGTATCTACTAGTAGACCCCATATTAATATAAGCCCCTTGCATACCATGAGCTGCAATATTATTATTGTAAGAAACCCCATGTGCACTATTATTATCAGGCATAGATGGGGGCATTATTATTCAGTATCGGCACACAGGGGGCATTATTACTATCTAAGGCAAGGGTGGGCAATTAATTTTCCAAAGAGATCACATGAGAGACCATGACTGTTGCGGAGAACGAACCAATAGACAGATATGAATTCTGCTCAATATTCATATCAACATATTAATTACATTTATTATAATATATTAATATTATCACTAGAGATGAGCGGTGTTCGACTCGAACTGTTTGCCTATCTCAAATTCGAGCTGTTTTGGGCGGTGTTCGAGCCGTTCGGCGAACACGAACAATTTGAAAAAAATCCGGCTGTTCGAGGTTATGTTCCATAACTGTTCATGCACCAAAATCATAACTGGATTTTTTCTCAGTAATGCTGAAAATTAATGTTAATACGCAGTTTGAGTGTACAGCGGGGCGGGGGGAGGGGCAGGGGATGGATCTCTGCAGAAATAATGAAGATCTCCATTTTTTTTTCTCTTTCCCCCATTTACAGTGGGGAGGTGCAATCTGTCAGCCTATCAGCAGCGCACACACGGAGCGAACTGCTTTTTTCACACAAGCAAAGGCATGTGTCATTGGCAGTGTATGTCACATGTCCTTGCCCTATAAGACCCAGCCATTTTCCACGTAGCCACCATTTTCTCACTGCTGCAGCTGCGTGTTAGATGGCACCGCTGTTGCTGTGTGCGCTATACTTTGAGTGTTCATTTCAAGCCAATTTTCGCACAAATCTACAGATAGCTTGGGAGTAGGGGATAGTTGTGATTGCAGTCCTTTTGAGGACTAGGTTACAGCATTTCCTAGGACTTTTTGCTAGGTAGGTCTGTGCCAGTGCTGTGCAAGTTTTTTTCACAGCATTTAGCTAAATCTAGCTAAGCAAATCCTTTTTGGGCTCTTGCAGTGTGTGTTAGTCAGTGGAGTAGCCTATCTGTGTTGCAAGCTATACCACCTGTGTATAGAATACAAATTTTTTTACTGCACCTAGCCAAGTAAAACCTTTTGGGCATAGCATCATTCTATTAGTCCATCTATACTAACCTCCACCAGGTTGCAAATTAAAAATAATTTTTATCTGCATCTAGCTCTGAAAAAAAATGTGGTCTTGTAGCAGTGTGTGGGACTTGTTCTATTAGTCCATCTATACTAACCTCCACCAGTTTGCAAATTAAAAATAATTTTTAGCTGTATCTAGCTCTGAAAAAAAAATTGGGCTTGTAGCAGTGTGTGGGACTTGTTCTATTAGTCCATCTATACTAACCTCCACCAGGTTGCAAATTAAAAATAATTTTTATCTGCATCTAGCTCTGAAAAAAAATTTGAGCTTGTAGCAGTGTGTGGCACTTGTTCTATTAGTCCATCTATTCTAACCTCCACCAGGTTGCAAATTAAAAATAATTTTTATCTACATCTAGCTCTGAAAAAAAATTTGGGCTTGTAGCAGTGTATGGGACTTGTTCTATTAGTCCATCTATACTAACCTCCACCACCTGTGTATGTAATAAAATTGTTTTACTGCATCTAACCCAGCCAATACTTTTGGGCTAATACAACAGTTTGGCCACTCAGCTCTGCTCGGTTCCCATCCATTGTTTTTTGTGCAAACAACTCCAGAGTTGTCAATTAGTTAACCACCAAAATGAGTGGAAAAAGGCCTGCTGATGGTGGAAAGGGGAATAGGTGTGTTGGGAAGGGAAAAAAAGGTTGTGTCCGTGGGGTAGGTGTTAAAGCAACAGTAACATCTGCAGAAGAAAGACCATCTTCCAGCCAAACTAAAATGTCTACTTCTTTTAGTGGACAATGTGATAAGATCCCTTTCTTACGGCCACGCCAATCGCTACAAATTCCAGATGAGGCACAAAAACAGTTGCTTCAACGGATATCAAGTGCTCCTTCAAGTGGGCTCTCCTCCACCTCAACCATAATGTAGACCCTCGTTCCCAAACTGTATCTCCTGTTGGTGGAGAGAATGAGGAAGGCGATGATGAGACTCAAATACCTGATTGGAACGACAACTTGAGATTTTTGTCAGGGCAGGAAGAGGTTGACTCTGAGGACGACTGGTGTGATAACACACAGGGTGATGATGACGAGGTTGGAGATCCCACTTACTGTCAACCCACAGTCAGCCAGTCGATGAGGTCAGCAGAGGAGGTGGAGGAGGATACTAGTGACGACGAGGTCAGGTTGCGCCTTCCTGGACAGAGACGTAGTACTGGAAGCACGTCAACAACTGCATCCTCAAACACAACTCTGCCTCTGACCACAAGTCGTAGTGGCTCTTCAGGTCGCATGGGTGCTAAGCCTTGCATAGCTTGGGCATTTTTTCAGATCGATAAGAATGACCCAACTCGTGTTATCTGTAACATTTGTCCGAAAAAGCTAAGTAGAGGCCAAAAAATACATAGTTTGAGTACTTCATACATGAACCGGCACATGGATATGAAGCATAAGTTGCAGTGGGAAGCTCACTGTGCTACAATGCGGCCTAGCCGGCTGGGCCAACCACCATCAGCCACATCTTGTGCACCCTCAGCCTCTTCATCCTCTGTGACTGGGGGGAGAGCAGTCACACCTGTTTTGGGACGCAGACCGGCCACCTCTTTACCCGCAACAGCCAGTGTGATTGTCAGGTCATCATTTTATTTGGAGGTGGAAACACCAGCTGGTGTTGAGCGCTCTCCGACATTGATAGCACCACCTTTGGATCAAGGCAACCTAACATGTCCGCCTGCATCTTCCTCACAGACCGGCAGTTTGCCGGGGACACCCTTCTCAACCCCGTCTAAGCACAACAGCCAGCCCTCGGTCCCTCAGATGTGGATGTGGCACCCAGGGGAATGGGGATAACTCGGTACCCGGGCCTTTGGCCTGGCCTTTAGGGATGTCGCGGTGGTCGGCTCCCGGGCCCGTACCCTGGGGTCTCTCCTTAAAAGGGGTTGATATTTGTAAAGTTTATAAAAGAAAGAGTTCGTGACGCCACCTGTGGTTTCTGGTGAGGATCACCAGCGCTGCGCAGTCTACTGAGGCTGATGATAAGGCAGCTTGATGGTATAGCTCTCCACAGTTAGAGCTGGGCCTCAGGGCAGTATAGGAACGGGGATGCAGGATATAGAGACTACTCT
The DNA here is from genome assembly GCF_046119375.1 of Phyllobates terribilis. NCBI lineage: Eukaryota > Metazoa > Chordata > Amphibia > Anura > Dendrobatidae > Phyllobates > Phyllobates terribilis. The sequence continues at coordinate 60,739,887 of NW_027362763.1, forward strand.
GGGCCAGAGCGAGAACAAGGACGGACACGATAGTCACTTCAGTACCTTTTACTGGTGGAATTTCAGGCACTCCCCGGAGCACTGTAGGGTGAAGGGTGTATGTCCAGATCCTCCCCAATGAGCAGGTTTTGGGCCTCCTGGTTCTGGCTTCTGCATAATAAGTTTCTGACCTGCCTGGAGCTAGGCCTAACTTTGTCTCTGTCCTGCACTGGCTGACCTTGTGGTAGGGCCTTCTCTTGGAGTGCACGCTCCCGACCTACGGGGCCTATGTGTCTCCTGGCTCTGGTACGTATCAGCACTTTAGCGATCCTGGGACCTGTAGTTCTCCAGGGATTCCGGTTTATCTTGCTGGGTCGTGGAGTTCCCGGCAAGCTTCGGACCCGGTGTCCGGTAAATTCTTCTTCTCGGGGTGAGCCAGCTAAGCTCCTCTGCTCCCCTATGAACTAACTCTCTACTCCTTTGCCTTCGGCCTACTCGAGCCCTCGATAGGCTACTCACACAAACGGCAGCGTGCCGCGGTTCACCGATCTTATGGCGCCGGCACACCTACAGCTCACCTCACTGAGCTACACCGAGTCTTGATCTGGATAAGCTCCACTGCAGGGTAGAATGCAGGAGCTGGAACAGGCTTTTGTCCTCTGAGGTAACACGTCTCAGACTGCACTGGACTCACTGCTAAACCAGACTCTGACAGACTAACGGCTGCCTGGCCCCACCTTCCCTTATATATCTCCCTAAGGAGCTCCCTCTGGTGGTCTGAGGTGGAAGGTGCAGATTTGTGAATGGTTATGGGGGCCTCTTGTGGAGGAGTCCTTCAATACACCCTTCTGGGTCTGTGATGCCAAGCACAGCTGGGCTTCACATGGACAAGTAAAAGACCATTTCCTCCTAGCCATGAGAAAGCTAAGAGGTTGAATTTCACCATCTGCAAGCTCTTGGCTACATAAATGCTGCCTTCCGCCTGGTGGACACAGAGGATTTTCGAGACCTTATGTCCCGTCACAGTGCCCCAGTACCAGATGCCCAGTCGGCACTACTTCTCAAAGAAAGGTGTGCCTGCACTCCACCAGCATGTCGCACACAACATCACCGCTTCTTTGAGAAACTCTGTGTGTGACAGGGTGCATTTCACCACAGACACTTGGACGAGTAGGCATGGACAGGGGCGTTACATGTCGCTGACTGGGTACTGGGTAACTATGGTGACAGCAGGACAAGGGGCTGCTGTCCAAGTCTTGCCGTCCCCACGAGTTGTGCGTCAATCCTCTTTATCTCGAAGTTCCTCCACTGCTTCTGCCTCCTCAACCTCCTCTCGGTCCTCCACCTGCACCCAAAGCCTGTCTGGTCATGCCACAAGCTTTCTAACTGCGCAGAAGGGATCCTGCACAGCTCCTTACTATGCTGGCAGCAGGGCTCAACGTCATCAGGCGGTTTTTACTTTGAAATGTCTGGGAAATGTGAGTCACACAGCTGAGGAGTTGTGGTCAGCTCTGGAGAACCAGTTTCATGAATGGTTGTCTCCACTGGACCTGAAACCAGGGAAGGCCGTGTGCGACAATGCTGCAAACCTCAGTGCGGCCCTTCGCCGGGGCAATGTCACACACGTGCCTTGTATGGCTCACGTGTTGAACCTGGTGTCCAGCAATTTTTAGGCCACTATCCTGGACTAGATAGCCTTCTGCAGAGGGCACGGTCGCTGTGTGCTCACTTCCGCCGTTCGCATCCCGCAGCTCAGCGACTTACATCTCTACAGAAGTCGTTGAGCCTGCCACTTCACAGGCTAAAACGCGATGTGCCTACCCGGTGGAATTCAACTCTGCACATGTTGCAGCGACTGTGGCAGCACCGACAAGCCCTGGTGCAATATGTTCTGACGTATAGCCTGGGCCAACGAGATCCAGAGGTGGGGCAAATCACGCTGGAGGAGTGGTCTCAGATCAGGGACCTATGCATCCTTCTGCACAGTTTTGAAATGGCGACGAAGATGTTTAGTGCTGACGATGCCATTATCAGCATGACTATTCCGGTGATTTACATGCTGGAGCACATGTTAAACAGAATTCGGAGTCAGGTGGTGGCACAAGAGGAGGTGGAGGAAGTAGAGGAGGAGGAGTTGTATGCGGAAGGGCTAACATCTACAAAGTCCAGACGGTCGGCAGCACCAAGGCGGCAGGCATGTGAGGGTGGGGGAGATGGTTTTAGCAGGGCGCATGGTAGCAGCCAAACTAGTGAGAAATGTGCAGGAGCCCAGGAAGAAGTGGAGGACGAACTGATGGAAGACTCATCAGATGAGGGAGACCTTGATCACATTTCTGTTGTGCAAGGTTGGGGAGAGAGGGCAGAGGAAGGAAGCATGATTGTTACCTCGCCACCAACACAACAGGGACTTGGTGCTCCTGGATGCGCAAGACACATGAGTGCCTTCTTGCTGCACTACCTGCAACATGACCCTCGAATTGTGAGAATTAGAAATAATCCTGACTACTGGGTTGCCACACTGTTAGATCCCCGGTACAAAAGTAAATTTGCAGAAATTATTCCTGCCATAGAAAGGGATGCACGCATGCAGTAGTATCAGCAGAGACTGTTGCAGAATCTTACATGTGCTTTTCCACAAAACACCAGTGGTGCACGTAGTGAATCTCACAGTTCCAACTTGCCAACTGTGGGACCGTCGAGTGTTCAGCACTCAAAATGTAACAGAAACACAGTATCTGCTGGTAACATCAATATTGCGGAATCATTTCACCACTTTTTTAGCCCATCCTTTGCAAGGCCACAGGAGACAAGAAGTCTGACACACAGTCAACTCCTAGAGACGATGGTACAGGAGTATCTCCAAGTAAACATTGAAGCCATGACTGTGTCACTGGACCCTTGCTCTTTTTGGACTTCCAATCTGGATAAATGGCCTGAGCTCGCCACTTATGCCTTGGAGATCTTGTCATGCCCCGCAGCCAGCGTTCTGTCTGAACGTGTGTTCAGCGCTGCTGGTGGTGTGCTGACAGATAAGCGCACGCGGCTCTCCACTGATAATGTAGACAGATTCACGTTCATAAAGATGTACAAATCATGGATCCGAAAGGACTTTTCTACCCCTGTGTCATCCTGGGGAGAGTAAAAGCTTGATGATTTGTTAATTTCACCTCACCAACCGTTTTAAGCTTTCAAATTACTAATCATGTTTATCTGTATCTTGCCTGTATAGTAATTTTGGCCTTGTAGCACTGTGCTGTACTGATTCTATTAGGCCATCTATACTAAACTCCACCAGATTTCAAATTACTAATCATGTTTATCTGTATCTTGCCTGTATAATAATTTTGGCCTTGTAGCACTGTGCAGTACTGATTCTATTAGGCCATCTATACTAAGCTACACCAGATTTAAAATTACACTGGTCAATGCAGTTTTTCTGTCAAAAGGTTTTAAAACCTATTTTAAGTCAATTTTGGCTGCTGATTACTAATACGAACTCCGTTTTTGGCTATCACATCAGGATTTCGAGATATTTTTGATGGAAATTAATCCTATCGAATGTTTTTTGATAAAAACCTCATGATTTTCGTTACTACATTTTGTATATTTTTAATCAAGGAATAACAAATTACAAAGTCTGTGTACAGCAAATCAAATATACTTACAAAATTAAACTACAAAATATAAAAACACATATATATGGCACACAGATGAATGGCAAATGGCAGTTATTTGAACTTTCTTTTCTTGGCTGATCTGTGATGTACAGCTTCTGGGTTGTCTCTCATCAAGCTCCAGCAATAGTCAGCCATCATATGTGAGTCCCACCGGCCTTGATACCGTTCTTCCATTGTTTTAATGTCCTGATGAAAACGCTCCCCTTGTTCCTCGCTCACATCCCCAAGGTTCTCTGGAAAAAAGTCCAAATGGCTGTTTAAATAGTGAATCTTGGTACTCATTCTACATCCAAGATTTTGCAGACTCATTAGTAGCTCTTCCACAATCTCTTCATAGTTGTCTGCTTTCTTATTCCCTAGAAAATTCTGCACCACATTACAAAATGCATTCCGAGCTCTTTCTTCTGTCTCATTCATTGATGTGATAAAGTTTGGGTTTCTCATAAGTGTTCTTATTTGAGGTACATCCAATATTCCAGCCTTTTTCTTCTCTTCACTAAGACCTGGAAAAGTTGAACATAAATAGTTAAAGCATTCTCCACTGTGATTGAGAGCTTTGACGAACTGCTTCATCAATCCAAGTTTTATGTGCAAGGGAGGAAAGACCATGTTCTTCCTATCTACTAGTGAATCATGGATGACATTCTTATCGCCAGGTGCCAAACTCTGTCGCTGAGGCCATTCAGTTTTCACCCAATGCTCTGCTGTAGCTCTACTGTCCCAGTAGCACAGAAAACAAGGGTGTTTGAAAACAGTTTTTTTACTTTATTATCATAACAAATGGGAATTATGCATGTTCAAAGAAAACAAAGATATTCTCACATTTATTGGGAGACTAAATGAAAACTAAATTTACCTTAGTGAACCGTATAAAACGGCACTTTTCATACACTACTTATATTTTTCTTGGAATTATTGAAAATGGGCTATATACCTATAGCGCAAAAACGTGATGTGATAGAGAAATTATAAGATCAGATTTGAATTCAGCACCCTCAAATTAGTCTAAAACTGTTCTTAAAGTCCATGCCAGAATTTTTTTTTTTTTGTACACCAGTGTTATTAATAATCATGTTTATCTGCATCTTGCCTGTAAAATAATTTTGGCCTTGTAGCAGTTTGCAGTACTGATTCTATTAGGCCATCTATACTAAGCTCCACCAGATTTCAAATTATTACTAATCATGTTTATCTGCATCTTGCCTGTAAAATAATTTTGGCCTTGTAGCAGTTTGCAGTACTGATTCTATTAGGCCATCTATACTAAGCTCCACCAGATTTCAAATTAATAATAATTTTTGTTCTCTCTGAACATGTGTTCAGCGCTGCTGGTGTTGTGCTGACAGCGCGGCTGTCCGCTGACAATGTAGACAGACTCAGGTTCATAAAGATGAACACATCATGCATCAGCAAGGACTTTTCTAGCCCTGTGTCATCCTGGGGAGAGTAAAAGCTTGAGGATTTGGTAAAATCACCTCACCAACCGTTTTAAGCTTTCAAATTAATTATCATTTTTATCTGTATCTTGCCTGGAAAATAATTTTGGGCATAGTAGCAGTGTGGAGTACTGATTCTATTAGGCCATCTATACTAAGCTCCACCAGATTTCAAATTATTACTAATCATGTTTATCTCTATCTTCCCTGTAAAATAATTTTGGCCTTATAGCAGTTTGCAGTACTGATTCTATTAGGCCATCTATACTAAGCTCCACCAGCTTTCAAATTAATAATAATTTTTAGCTGCATCTAGCCCGGAAAATAATTTTGGGGCTCCTAGATGCGCAAGACACATGGGTGCCTTCTTGCTGCACTACCTGCAACATGACCCTCAGATTGTCAGAATTCGAAATAATCCTGGCTCCTGGGTTGCCACACTCTTAGATCCCCCACACTCTTCGATCAACCTTTTCATTTTAAAAAAGAACTAAAAAATGGTCATTTTTGAAATTATAAGCATTAGCAGGTTATTAGAAACTTAAATCAAACAGTTTTCAACTCAAAGCTTTATTCTAGGTGATGTTACATTTGCACATAGGACCCCTTGTTCGAAAGGAGCTTCTGAACTCTCTCGTCCATTGAATTTGTCAGGTTTTGGATGGTTTCTGCTTCAATTGTTTTGCATGAGAACAGAATACCCTCCCAGAGCTGTTGCTTAGATGTGAACTGCCTCCCGCCATCATAGACACTCCTTTTGATGATGCTCCAGAGGTTCTCAATGGGTTTGAGGTCAGGGGAGCATGGAGGTCACACCATAAGTTTGTCCCCTTTTATGCCCATATCAGCCAGAGATGCAGATGTGTTATGTGCATCATGAGACGGTGCATTATCATGCATGAAAATGATCTTGCTGAGGAATACATGGTTCTTCTTCTTGAACCATGGCAGGAAGTGCTGTTTGAGAAACTCCACATACATCATGGAGTTCATCTTTACCCCTTCAAGGATCCTAAAGGGGCCGACAATCTCTCTCCCCATGATTCCAGCCCAAAACATTACTCCTTCTCCTCCTTGTTGGCGCCGTAGCCATCTTTGCATGGGGTGTCCATCAACCAGCCATCCTCCACTCCATCCATCTGGACTATCGAGCGTTGAACAGCACTCATCGGTGAATAAAACAGTTTTGAAGTCAGTCTTCATGTATTGTTTGGCCCATTGGAGCTGTTTCTGCTTGTGTACAATGGATACAGGAGGTCAACAGGATGGCTTATGCACAGCTGCAAACCTCTGAAGGGCCCTGCATCTTGTTGTTCGGGGGACGTTGGAGGCACCAGCAGCTTCAAAAACTTGTCTGCTGCTATGACAAGGCTTTTTTGCCGCTGCTCTTTTAACCTGACGTAATTGCCTGTAGGAAAGAGTCCTCAATTTTCCCTTATCAGCACGCACACGTGTGTACTGTGAATCAGCTACATACTTCTTGATTGTGCAATGATCACGATGAAGTGTCTTGGCAATGTTGAATGTAGTCATGCCTTGACCTAAACACTCCACAATTTGTTGCTTCTCAGCAGCCGACACATCCTTTTTCTTTCCCATTTTGGCAGAAAATGTAGGCTGCTTAATAATGTGGGACAGCCTTCTTAAGTAGTCTTGCCTTTCATTGGACACACCTGCCAAACTAATTAGCACAGGTGTCTGCAATTGCTTACAGTGATATAAAGAGCCCTGACACACATCACCATCAATGAGTTTAACTGACAAACAAAAAAATTCTTACCTTATCACTCCTAAACACTTTTTGCATAATAATTTGGAACACAGTGTACATGTGCTTTTCCACAAAGCTCCAGTGGTTCACGTAGTGAATCTTACAGTTCTAACTTGCCAACCGTGGTCTGTATGGAGTTGTTCAATAAAGGGCCCAAAATTAAGATAACATAGACGGGAGAGGTCTCTATGAATAGGAATTCCTAAGTATTTGATACCCTGTGAGGGCCAGGCATGCCAGGAGACTCTATGGAATGCTTTCTCAGCATCTAACGAGAGTATCTAATTACAAAATTTTAACTGCATCTAGCCCAGGAAATACTTTGTGCCTAGTAGCAGTGTCTGCTAGTCAGCGGATTATCCCGGCTGTTAAGCAAGCTGCACCACCTGTAGTTTGGACACTTAATTTTTTCAAAGGAAATGCTTCGGGCCCCCGGGACACTCAGTGAAGAGCATCGGGAGGCACCCCAAGCCACAGGGGCTGGGACTGGCGGTAGGACGCCTTGAAGTGGACCGCCAAGCTCGATCCTTATAAAAGCTTTTTAACTGCAGCAGCTTTAGTGGACGCTACTGGAGCTGTAATTCCCGCGGCTGCTGGCATCAGACTTGCCCTCCAATAGATCCTTGTAAAAGGATTTAAAGTGTACTCATTCAAATTAGAGAGACAATTTAAATTAAAAAGCTTAGACCTGCCTCCACCGCAGGGGGGCTCGCTCGACCCACCAGCGGACAGGCACCAGTATAGGGAGAAGGGGGCTGGCCATCAGGGTCCACCGCAGCTCTGGCACAAACCCGGCGACACGGAGGTCGCATGGGCAAGAACGGACTGGCCGTGTCAGCTTCGCACTTTTTTGGTTTTAGAAGGGCATTACATGCCTATATCTGTGTCACCCCCTCCTTTTACTCCTCAACCTCTTTTCTTTTTGCATGACTATATGTACTTGTCACTTTTCCATGTGTTAGTTGTGTCTTCTGAGCAGTTTGTCAGCTTTTGGACACCTTTGAAGTGTTTTCTATGTGTTTTCTATGTGTTTCTATGTGTTTTTGTTTGCCTGCCATTGGTTTTAATGGTGTTCGACGGTGTTCCATGAACAGTTCGATGAACAGTTCGGCGAACATACGGGCGTTCGACGAACCGAACTCGAACCTTACGGGGGTGGCTTAACTCTAATTATCACTTAATATTTAAGTATGCTGACATTCCCCTATTTACCGTATAAGCCTGAAAACTGCCCCTATATACAGTATGAGCCCCCACACAGCCCCCTACATATAATATAAGACCAACATAGCCCTTCTATATACAGTGTGAGTCCCCATATAGTCCCCTATATACAGTATGAGCCTCCACATAGACTTTCTACATACAATATGAGCCCTCATATAGCCTCCTATTTACATGATGAGCCCCCACATAGCCCCCTATAAACAGTATGAGCCCCCATATAGCCTCTCTATATAGAGTGTGAGCTCACATATCCTCCTATAAACAGTATGAGCCTGAACAATTCCTCCTATAAACAGTATGAGCCCCCACATGGACCCTATAAACAGCATGACCCTCACATAGCTTCCTATATCCAGTATGAGCCCCCATATGGCCCCCTATAAACAGTGTGAGCCCCCACATAGCCTCTCTATATAGAGGTTGAGCCTCACATATCCTCCTATAACAGTATGAGCCCTCACTTAGCCACTCTCTATACAGTATGAACCCCACATAACCCCATATACTGTATACAGTATGTGCCCACACATAGCCTCCCTATATACAGTATGAGCCCTAGGTAACCTCCTATATACAGTATGAACCCCCACGCAGCCCTATATAAACAGTATGAGCCCCACATAGTCCCTTTATACAGTATGAGCCCCCACATAGCCTCCTAAATACAGTATAAGCCCCCATATAGCCTCCTATATGCAGTATAAGCCCCCACATATTTTCCAATATACAGCATAAGCCCCCCACATAGTCTCCTATATACATTGTGAGCCCCATCATAGCCTCCTATATATACTGTGAGCACCCTCATAGCCTCCTATATACAGTATGAGGCCGCACATAGCCTCCTGTATACAGTGTGAGCTCCACATAGCCTCCTAAATACAGTTTGAGCCACCATGTAGCCTTTGTATATACAGTGTGAGCCCCCACATAGACTCATATATACATGCAGAAAAAACATACTCATCTCGCTCCTGTTCCCCGGGTGTGCTGCTCCGGTCTCTAACACCCTGACTCTCCATACAGCAGACGCGATGAGGTGACGTCTCTGCAAAATGTAATTCACAAGTCATGGATGGAAGAAGTGGTTATGGTGGTGTGGGCTGAATGAAAAAGAAAAGGGAAAGTGAACAACTATGATCAGAGAGATGGTAGATGACTTAATATACATATATTTGTACAATTACCAGCACACTATGCACATACAGTACAGACCAAAAGTTTGGACACACCTTCTCATTTAAAGATTTTTTCTGTATTTTCATGACTTTGAAAATTGTGCATTCACACTGAAGACATCAAAGCTATGAATTAACACAGTTGTTGTAGAGATGTGTTTGCTTCTAGAACTCTGTGTGGCATTGACCTGGTCTCTAATTTGAGCTGCTGTTAACCTGCGATTTCTGAGGCTGGTGACTCGGATAAACTTATCCTCAGAAGCAGAGGTGACTCTTGGTCTTCCTTTCCTGGGGTGGTACTTTTGGTGAGCCAGTTACTTTGTAGCGCTTGATGGTTTTTACAACTGTACTTGGGGACACTTTCAAAGTTTGCCCAATTTTTCGGACTGACAGACCTTCATTTCTTAAAGTAATGATGGCCACTCGTTTTTCTTTACTTAGCTACTTTTTTCTTGCCATAATACAAATTCTAACAGTCTATTCAGTAAGACTATCATCTGTGTGTCCAGCAGACTTCTGTACAACACAACTGATAGTCCCAACCCCATTTATAAGGCAAGAAATCCCACTTATTAAACCTGACAGGGCACACCTGTGAAGTGAAAACCATTTCCGGTGACTACCTCTTGAAGCTCATCAAGAGAATGACAAGTGTGCAAAGCAGTCATCAAAGCAAAAGGTGGCTACTTTGAAGAACGTAAAATATAAGACATATTTTCAGTTGTTTCACACCTTTTTGTTAAGTATATAATTTCACATGTGTTAATTCATAGTTTTGATGCCTTCAGTGTGAATGTACAATTTTCATAGTCATGAAAATACAGAAAAATCTTTAAATGAGAAGGTGTGTCCAAACTTTTGGTCTGTACTGTATATAGTATGCAGAGCACTGGAATTGATATATACAATTATACCACTACATGGTTGCTGCACAGTGATAATATCAGTGTTTATACTGTTAATAATCAGTATGGTATATTATCACTACAGTACATGTTGGTGATATGTTGTTATGATCTGGCTGTATTTATTGATTATTGTCTCATATTGTGGTATTGATTGTAATATTGGTCTTAGTACAGTCATGATGGTAATGATCAGTATGGTGGCATTATTTTAGCATTATGTGGTCATAACTTGGTAGGATTATTTACTAGTGATGGGCGGACCCGTGGATATCCGAATATCTATTAAAAGTTTGGTTCGGTTACCAGAACAGTACCTGACCCGGAACACGGACCCCATTCATATGAATGGGGCCCCCGAACATCCATGATTTCCCACGCAGATGACAGCGTGGGAAAAAGGGGCTCTGATCGGTTAGAACTACGGGCTCACTCTGTCAGATGACAGTGTGAGCACGCAGCTGTGACTGTGATCAGTCGTAAAAAGCTTACCACGGGTCACAGGCATCAGCTGATGAGAGTACTACTCCCATCAGCCTATGCCTGCTGTTATAGAGCAGACGCCGCTGTGTAATCACTCCTGCAGTGTATAGCGCTGAGCTGCCGTGAAAGAGTTCACAGGAGTTCATCAGCTGATGAGCTCCAGTGATCTCACTTACGGCACCGCTACGGCGTGAGACAGTTCTCACGCAGCGGCGGTGCCGTAAGTGAGGTTACCGGGTTTCATCAGCTGATGAACTCCTGTCAACTCTTTCACGGCAGCTGATCGCTACACATTACTTGTGTCAGTGTGAGCCTGTTGTCATGTACAATATATTGTATGTCTATATACTGTTGACACATATATATACTGTTGTTATACACATGTAAATATATATATGGTGGCTCATTATACCCGTAATATTATTTTGAGGAATGTATTAACATTGTCTGTTTCTCTGACCGAACAACCTTTGACTATATGAGCCTTTTTACTAATCGGGTCACATTGGCCTGTGTATAAATACTATGCTACTTGGATGATCACTTAATATCTACTAGGCTGTACAATTTGGGTCCTGCGTGTCCCATATAGCGGTAGAATTTTTTTACACACTGTATGTTGTTTTGCACCATTTTTTGCACCAATTATCTGCATGTGATAATTTTTAACAAAATTGAATATTTAATAAAACAATTTTTTATGATGTAGATCGGCCTTTGATCGTGGTTGCTTCGGTTGTTTATGTTTATCTTGCGATTTTGCCATTATACGGTCAATAGCTGCCACTCTTCACATTGTAGTATGTGTACATTATGGAGTGGCACCGTTTGAAAATTATACTAGTATAAGTCATCTAGATAATCGTAGGACACTATGGATTATTTCATCACTTTGGATAGGTGAGGGATATGGTTGTTTTTTATTTTTGCTGTTTTACAGTTGACAGTGGCTTCTGGGATTAGGTGTTAGGTGAGTATAAATTAGCTTATTTATTTTCTGTTTTTTACAGGGAACAATGGTGTGAAGATATTCAAGGTAATCCCCTGTCGATCACTGTGCACTGGCAGGCGGGTTTTACGAAGCTCTACATATGAAAATTTGACACTGCAGCTTGCAAAGGAAGGAGCTGAAGAAGCGAAGAGTGAGAATTCTCACAGCAGCTGCAAGCTACACAGGATGTCCCTTCCCCTGACGCCATGTGCCTATTCAAGAAACATAATTCAACAGCGAGTTATGGGGAAAAGATTCATCTCAGTGATACACAAAATAGACCTGAGGGGATGCGGATTGTAACCCTAGTTTTAAACATAGTCCAGCATAAGGAAAGGAGATACCCAGCACAGCCTTGCAGGGGCCCCTAGGACTCTGATGTTTAGCATCCATGCATAGCAGGGGCCCGGCTGGGTCCAATGACACCAGAACGGGCTCCCTAGGACTGTCCAGTAAGAACATATGGCCCATTTTAGTTTTGGGAGCTCTTAGCTGGGAAATAACAGGGATGGAGACTTGGGCTCCACCAGGGGTGCAGTAGGGGGAGTGACACAGAGTGTTTGAAGGTCTCTGTAGCTAGAGCCTATTGTCTTTTTCCTGGGGAGGTCGTGATATCAAGTCATCCGCCTGATTGTCACAGCTGACACCCGGTGCTATGTGCAAGGAACGGTCCCGCACCGCTCCCTGCACATTAACCCCCGAAATGCTGTGATTGAAATCGATCGCAGCATTCTGGTGGCAAGAGGAGGTTAGCGCGATACTTACCTTCTCTGCCGGCATCCCGCAGCGTCTGAGTCCAGTCCCAGATGTTGTCATGGTGACCCGATGTCATCATGACAACATCCGGGTCATAAGAAGGCAGGAAGTTGCTTTGGTCATGCGCCACGCGTGACCAAAGTAACTTTTCCCTGTGCAGCGCTGACAGGCTGCATAGCACAGGGATGGTGATGAAGTTAACCCCTTTAGTGATCAGGGTAAAAAAATAAAAAACAAAACATAAAACGATGCTTTATCATCATACCACCAAACAAAAAATGGAATAAAATGAGATCAAAAAGACAAATGTAAATAAAAATGGTACCGCTGAAAACGTCATCTTATCCCGCAAAAAACAAGCCACCATACAGCTCCAACGGCAGAAAAATAAAACATTTATAGCTCTCTAGCGATGCATAAACAATTCTTTTTTCTATAAAATAGTTTTCATTGAGTAAAAGTGCCATAACGTGAAAAAAAATATAACTGTGGTACCGCTGTAAACGTACTGACCCGAAGAATAAAGCTTCCTTATCAATTTGACGACACATAGAACGGCATAAAAAAACACCAAAAAACAATTCGTGAATTGTTGGTTTTTGTTTATTCTGCCTTCCAAAAATCGGAATAGAAAGCAATCAAAAAATGGAATGTGCCCAAAAATGGTACCAAAAAAAACATCAATTTGTCCCACAAAAAAAAAAAAAAAATCACATGACTCTGTCGGCCGAAATATGGAAAAATTATAGCTCTCAAAAAATTGCGATGCAAAAACTAGTCTTTGCAAAAAAAAGGGTTTTTTAGTGTGTGACAGCTCTCAATCATAAAAACCTGATATGAATCTAGTATCCCTGTAATTGCACCGACCCGAAAAATAAAGTTGTCTAATCACTTATACCGCACGAGCAATGGCGTAAAAAATAAACTTTAGGGATAGGGTTGTGCTAGGGTTAGGGTTAGTGTTGTGCTAGGGTTAGGGTTGGGCTAGGGTTAGGGTTGTGTTAGGGTTGGCCTAGGGTGAGGGTTGAGCTAGGGTGGGGCTAGGGGTAGGGTTGGGGTAGGGTGGAGCTAGGGTTAGGGTTGGGCTAGGGGTAGCATTGAGCTATGGGTAGGGTTGTGCTAGGGTTAGGGTTGTACTAGGGCTAGGGTTAGGGTTATGCTATGGTTAGGCTAGGATTGGGTTAGGGTTGGGCAAGGGTTAGGGTTGAGCTAGGGTTAGGGTTGGGCTAGGGTTAGGGTTGAGCTAAGGTTGCGTTTGGGCTAGGGTTGTGGTTGTATTAGGGTTGGGGTTGGGATTTTTTCAGAAGTAAAGAAAAAAATACCGTCTATATGGCAACTAATGTTGAGCACAAGAGCTCGCTACTTGAGTTTGCATCGGGTGCTCGGGTATGCACCGAGTATAGCGGGTGCTCGAGTGACATGCTCAAGTCTCCGCCTCAAATGTTTTGCAGCTGTTATACAGCGAAAAAAACCTTGCTGGGACTGCCTGTCATGCACAAGCGATCCCCACATGTTTTTATTTGGGTGACTAACAACCATGAAACATGCGGGCGGGGACTCGAGCATGTCACTTGAGCACCCGCCATACATGGTCCATACCTGAGTACCCGATGCAAACTCAAGTAGCGAGCACTTGCACTCAAGACTAATGACAACTTATTCAATATGATGACCTAATGTTATCAAATTCTGTGTCGTACCTCTGGGTTCAAAATGTTCACTATACCCCTTGATAAAATCCTTCAGGGGTGTAGTTTCCAAAATGGAGTCACTTGGGGGGGGGGGGGTTTCCACTATTTAGGCACATCAGGGGCTCCCCAAACGCAACATGGCGTCCACTATTTCAAGCAAAGTTTACATTCAAAAAGTCAAATGGCGTTCCTTCTCTTCCGAACCCTGCCGTGTGCCCAAACAGTGTTTTTTCCCCACATATGGGGTATCGGCTTACTCAGGAAAAATTGCACAACAAATCGCGTGGTGCAATTTCTCCTGTTACCCTTATGAAAATGCAAAATTGGGGTCTGCAAAACATTTTTGTTGGAAAAATGTGAAAATGTTATTTTTACAGCTCCATGATATAAACTTCTGTGAAGCACCTGGGGGTTCAAGGTGCTCACCACACACCTAGATAAGTTCCCTGAGGGGTCTAGTTTCCAAAATGGTGTCACTTGTGGGGGGTTTCCACTGTTTAGGCACATCGGGGGCTCCCCAAACGCAACATGGTGTCCGCTATTTTTCAAGCAAATTTTACATTCAAAAAGTCGAAAATAAAAAAAATTGCGGTCTAAAGTAACATTTTTGTGAAAAAAGTTAAATGTTCATTTTTTTCTTCCACATTCCAAAAATTACTGTGAAGCACCTGAAGGGTTAATAAACTTCTTGAATGTGGTTTTGAGCACCTTGGGGGGTGCAGTTTTTACAATGGTGTCACTTTTGGGTATTTTCTATCATAAAGGCCCCTCAAAGTCACGCCAGATGTGATGGGGTCTCTAAAAAAGTGTTTTTGTAAATTTTGTAATTTGTAAATGAGAAATCGCTGGTCAACTTTTAACCCTTATAGCTCCCTAAAAAAAAAAAATGTGGTTCCAAAATTGTGCTGATGTAAAGTAGACATGTGGGAAATGTTATTTATTAACTATTTAGTGTAACATATCTCTATTTAAGGGCATAAAATTTAAAATTTTGAAAATTGCAAAACTTTCTACATTTTTACCAAATTTCTGATTTTTTCACAAATAAACGCAAGTGATGTCAAAGAAATTTTACCACAATCATGAAGTACAATATGGCACGAAAAAACAGTCTCAGAATCAGCGGGATCCATTTGAAGCGTTCCAGAGTAATTACCTCATAAAGTGACAGTGGTCAGAATTGTAAAAATTGGCCTGGTCATTAACGTGCAAACCACCCTGGGGGTAAAGGGGTTAATACTAGACCTCTGAGCATAAGACGGAAAAGTCGTGGAACTATGGAAATCACAGGTCGGAGAGACGTGTTAGTGATCTGCAAATGATAAAATAATGGATACAACATTTTCAAAACATCTCAATTTATCCAGTATCGAGTATGATCCCCAAGCACAGAAATCCCCGCACTTACAGCCTCGGCTCCTGTTTTTACTTTATTGTATGGTTCGTTTATCCGCATTATCCACATTGTGGTTTTTACAGGTTTTATCTATATATTTTGTCTATGCTCATTTTAACCTGAGTGTTACGAATCTGCGAACTCAGATATCCTGTGTTAAGTATTGTGGAATTTTTCAGGCTCAAACTAAGAAACGTAGAGCTCAGAAACGCGTTGCCGTCTGGTTGAAGTACGTCTTGCTGATGGCATTTGTACATTTTTCATGTGCTGTTTTTGTAAGAAGCCACTTAAATTTGGTTGTGTTTATATGGATTAAATAAAGTGCTGACTTTTATGGAAAA
The DNA here is from genome assembly GCF_046119375.1 of Phyllobates terribilis. NCBI lineage: Eukaryota > Metazoa > Chordata > Amphibia > Anura > Dendrobatidae > Phyllobates > Phyllobates terribilis. The sequence goes on from NW_027362763.1 coordinate 60,755,718, forward strand.
AGGGAGTGTTGGCCTGAATTTCACATTGCTATATCACTTTTCATACTTTTGCATAGACCTGGTCAGAGAGTCTGGACATGTACAGTAACTCTGCTCTACAGACTCCGGCCACAAGGTAAGTTTAGTCTTACAGAGCCTCTATCTATCACCATGCACACTCAGCTTTTATCAGCTCAAATGTCTCCCGTACCCCTAGACTGTACCTGTTATATTTCCCCATCAACTACATGATGACAATTAGCAGCCATAAACTTAATGCATTGTAGGGGTTTTCCAGGTTTACTATATTGACCTCTTCACCGGTGGGGTTCAACATCAACTGACATCCAACAATCGGAATTATTATAAAGACATTTGTAACTGTGGACGATAGCACAGTATTGGAACTCAGTGGTTGCAAAACCACAGATTGATATGGGGGGTGGGGGAGGCATTTACAAAACCTAGGTGCCACAGACATTGACTGAAAAGAAGTCCCCTTAAGAAATGGAAGTCTGCACATGTGTAGGAGAACAGTGGTAGGCAGGACAAAGATACCAGTCTCCTCCTGGAGGGCAATTTTACAGACTGTGTAAACCAATGGGACGTAGATTGAGAACTGGATCACTAATGATCGACTATTATTGTGATTGTGACAGGTAATCAAATTTTTCACTAGTGTCTACTAGAGGTGAAATGTAGTATTGCATCCCAACCAGTTAAAGGATTAGGAACTAGGGATGTCACGGGTGTGTCAGGCTTGACATACAGTCATTCTGGATCCGGCTGTAGAAGGTCGCTGCGCTTGGCCTTGCAGACACCTTCTTGATCCTTTCATCATCCCTCCCACTCTAGCACCCAGCGGTGATCTCCACGATCGCCTGCTAATTAACACACCCTTTCTGGATCTTTAAATATACTCAGTTTCTCAAGAGAGTTGCTGGTGATAGAGTAAATTCCTCTGTTCAGGTCTGGAGTTCTAGCAGTCAGCGAGATTCTTCTTGGAGTTCCTTTATGGATTGTAGTTGTGTTCTCTCTGGTGTCTCCTCAAAGCTAAGTGTATCTCCTTGTCTGTTTCCCTTGTTTGTCTTTAGTTGCAGTGGGGCCGACTAGTGCTAACTCCTCCCCCTCCCTACCTAGGGCCTAGCTCTAGGGTCAGCCAGGGCTAAGGTATCCTGCTTGGCGATAGGTGTGGAACCTATTTAGGAACGATAAGGGAGTCATGGTGTTGTTAGATCTGCTTAGGGGTCTCCACTCCCCCTTTCCCTAGTTTTTGGGCTTTCCCCCTTTTCCCGTTGTCGTACGCTGGGTTCTTCCCATACCTAGCATGACAAGGGATGAGCAGACCCGTGGAAGTTCAGGTTTTGGTACCCAACTGAACTTTAGTCCAAAGTTTGGTTCGGGTACCAAAACTGTACCCGAACTTGATCCAGTACATGGACCCCATTGAAATCATTGTGGACTCCAACTTTTGAGATGGAAAAATCTCACTCTCCCTCCTTCTCTTTTCTCTTTCTCTCTCCTCCCGCTTCTCTCCTCCCTCTCTCTCTTTCCTCCCTCTCTCTCTCCTCCCTCTCTCTCTCTCCTTCATCTCTCCTCCATCTCTCTCTCCTCTATCTCTCTCTCTCCTCCATCTATCTCCCTCGCACTCTTCTCCATTTCTGTCACTCTCTCCTCTCTCTTCTCAATCTCTCTCTCCCTTGCTCTTTGTCCTCCATCTCTTTCTCTCTCCTCCCTCTCCCTCTCTCCTCCCTCTCTCTCTCTCCTCCTTTGCTCTGTCTCTCCTCCATATCTCTCTCTCTCATCCATCTCTCTCCCTTACCCTTTCCTCCATCTCTCTCACTCTCTCCTCTCTCTCACTTGCTCTTTCTCCTCCATCTCTTCCTCTCCCCCCCATATACAGTTATATGAAAAAGTTTGGGCACCCCTATTAATCTTAATCTTAATGTTTTATAAAAATTGGTGTTTTTGCAGCAGCTATTTCAGTTTGATATATGTAATAAATGTTGGACACAGTAAAGTTTCTGCCTTGAAATGAGGTTTATTGTCCTAACAGAAAATGTGCAATCTGCATTCAAACAAAATTTGACAGGTGCATAAGTATGGGCACCTCACCAGAAAAGTGACATTAATATTTAGTAGATCCTCCTTTTGCAAAAATAACAGCCTCTAGTCGCTTCCTGTAGCTTTTAATGAGTTCCTGGATCCTGGATGAAGATATTTTTGACCATTCCTCTTTACAAAACAATTCCAGTTAAGTTTGATGGTCGCCGAGCATGGACAGCCCTCTTCAAATGATCCCACAGATGTTCAATGATATTCAGGTCTGGGGACTGGGATGGCCATTCCAGAACATTGTAATTGTTCCTCTGCATGAATGCCTGAGTAGATTTGGAGCGGTGTTTTGGATCATTGTCTTGCTGAAAGATCCATCCCCTGCGTAACTTCAACTTTATCACTGATTCTTGAACATTATTGTCAAGAATCTGCTGATACTGAGTGGAATCCATGCGTCCCTCAACTTTAACAAGATTCCCGGTGCCGGCATTGGCCACACAGCCCCAAAGCATGATGGAACCTGCACCAAATTTTACTGTGGGTAGCAAGTGTTTTTCTTGGAATGCTGTGTTTTTTTGCCGCCATGCATAATGCCTTTTTGTATGACCAAACAACTCAATCTTGGTTTCATCAGTCCACAGGACCTTCTTCCAAAAAGAAATTGGCTTCTCCAAATGTGCTTTTGCATACCTCAGCCGACTCTGTTTGTGGCGTGCTTGCAGAAACGGCTTCTTTCGCATTACTCTCCCATACAGCTTCTCCTTGTGCAAAGTGCGTTGTATAGTTGACCGATGCACAGTGACACCATCTGCAGCAAGTTGATGCTGCAGCTCTCTGGAAGTGGTCTGAGGATTGTCCTTGACTGATCTCACCATTCTTCTTCTCTGCCTTTCTGATGTTTTTCTTGGCCTACCACTTCTGGCCTTAACAAGAACTGTCACTGTATTCTTCCGTTTCCTTACTATGTTCCTCACAGTGGAAACTGACAGGTTAAATCTCTGAGACAGCTTTTGGTATCCTTCCCCTGAACAACTATGTTGAATAATCTTTGTTTTCAGATCATTTGACAGTTGTTTTGAGGAGACCATGATGCCACTCTTCAGAGGAGATTCAAACAGGAGAACAACTTGCAAGTGGCCACTTTAAGTAGCTTTTCTCATGATTGCATACACCTGGCTATGAAGTTCAAAGCTCAATGAGGTTACAAAACCCAAAAAAAGTTCTTTAGTAAGTCAGTAAAAAGTAGGTAGGAGTATTTAAAACAAGAAAATGATAAGGGTGCCCATACTTATGCACCTGTCAAATTTTGTTTGAATGCAGATTGCACATTTTCTGTTAGTACAATAAACCTCATTTCAAGGCAGAAACATTACTGTGTCCAAAGTTATTACATATATCAAACTGAAATAGCTGTTGCAAAAACATCAATTTTTATAAAACATTAAGCTTAAGATTAATAGGGGTGCCCAAACTTTTTCATATAACTGTAATTCCCCATGCAGGATTTAACGTCTCACCCCCATATAATTCCCCATACAAGATGTCACCTCTCCCCCCATATAATGCCACATGTAGGATGTCACCTCTCCCCCCATATAATGCCCCATGCAGGATGTCACCTCTCACCCCCCATATAATGTCCTATGCAGGAGGTCACCTCCCCCCCATATAATGCCCCATGCAGGATGTCACCAGTCCCCCCATATAATGTCCTATGCAGGAGGTCACCTATCCCCCCCCATATAATGCCCCATGCAGGATGTCACTTGTTCCCCCCATATAATGCCCCATGCAGAATGTCACTTGTCCCCCCCCCATATAATTCCCCATGACTCCATACATATAAAAAAAATAATCAAGTACTCACCTCTCCTCACTTGCTGCCATTGCTCCAGACTCTTTAGCGTCGCCGGCGTCTTCCCGCTCTGCTCTGTGATGGATCTGGAGCGAGCATGGTGTAAAGACATCACAGCATCCTCTGGCCTGAGACGTCACAGTGCAGCAGCCGCGGAAGAGACCAGAGATGGTGCGGAGGCACGGGGAGAGGGGCCCTGAACAAGCGGGGGTGGGTGGCGGGCGCTGGCACCGGCACCGCACCGCTCACGGATCCCATAGCGCGCAGTGGTGCCCGACGGTAAGTGGGCCCATCCATCTCCTTAGGGCCCCAGCACTTGCCCGGGTGCGCTGGGTTCTAACGCCGGGCCTGCATATAGTTACTTTACTCAAGCTCCACACAAGTGCACCATGACTTTTATTATTCCCGCCTTCTTTGGCTTCTCTTATTGTACTCTAGTATTTATTTTTATTTATTTATTTATTTTATTCACTTATATAGCACCATTAATTCCGCAGAGCTTTACAGACATTATCGACACTTTCCCCATCGGAGCTCACAATCTAAATTCCCTATCAGTATGTTTTTGGAGTATAGGAAGAAACCGGAGATCCCGGCGGAAACCCACGAGAATACGGGGAAAACATACAAACTCAGTATCACATACAGTATATGGATATATAAAATAGGACTCTGAGAAATGTATCTCTTTGTTTTGCAATTTTTCCTTAACAGGGCTCTCCGGGAATAGAAAAAAATAAATAACTAAAGGGAATCTTAATAAATACATTTATAAATACCTTTAATTAGCAATTTTAGCTCATTTTTGTTTAGGGAGGTAAACATTAAAGAATTAATATGGTCACTGTCTTGTTACACAGAAATAAACCTGTCCTAGAATATTAGCACAGAAACTTGTGAGCATGTGCCGTAGGAATATTCCTGATATGACTTAGAGATAACCTATAACAGTGTGAGCAGCCTTTTCGTACCTTAATAGCCCTGGTATCTCCAGCATTAGATCATATAGACAGGGTAGACATCAGTGTGAGCCGCCTCTTCTTATTTAAGCACTCCTTGTACCTCCAGCATAATATCAGATAGACATGGTGAACAGCAGTGTGAAGAGCCTCTTCTTACTTCAGCACTCCTGGCATCTCCAGTATTAGATCAGATAGATAGAGTAGACAGCAGTGTGAGCAGTCTCTTCTTACCTCAGCACTCCTAGTATCTCCAGTATTAGATGAGATACACAAGGTGGACAGCAGTGTGAACAGCCTCTTCTTACCTCAGCACCCCTGGTATCTCTAGTATTAGATTAGTTAGACAGGTGTACAGCAGTGTGAGCAGCCTCTTCTTACCTCTGCACCCCTGGTATCTCCAGTATTAACTCAGAAAGACATGGTGAACAGCAGTGTGAGCAGCCTCTTCTTACCTCTGCACCCCTGGTTTCTCTAGTATTAGATCAATTAGACAGATGTACAGCAGTGTGAGCAGCCTCTTCTTACCTCAGGACCTCTGTTATCTCCAGTATTAGATCAATTAGACAGGTGGACAGCAGTGTGAGCAGCTTCTTCTTACCCCAGAACACCTGGCATCGCCAATATTAGATCATGGGATCAAACGGATACCTATTATATATGTGCTCACTCATCACCTTTTTCTGATGTGATTGAAACCTAGCCCACGTTAGTCAATGAAAAAACTGGGTAGGTGGGATTTCAAGTACATGAGTGAGTTTTGGTTGCATCCGCTGCCTAAAACGGTCAGTTTACCACCAGTGAGAGCTATATAGTGACTATGTGGCTGTCACTGGGGTGTCTTTGGTTCGGGTTGGTTGGGTGGCTGCGTCATTATATAGCAACGTGCACTCACAAGCAGAAGATGAGTTTGCTATAAGAAATCCCAATATAAAATACCGCTTTTATATTTTACAGACTTTAAAACTTTATTTATTTTCAGCCTTAGCTAATAACTGGAACTTTTTTTTTTTTATAAAATAAGTATATAACACCGGAGCTGGAGAAAGGACTACATAGAGGAATAATAAGTAATGGACCATTAATGATTAATAACATCAAATCTATAAATACACAAGTTTATAAAATTATAAAAAGAAGTCTACATGCCGCCCAGAGGATCGGGGAGCATCGTGCTTATTTATTTATTTTTTTTCAATAATTTATTTTCCGCTGTTACACTTGGCAATCAATAATTTCAGTAATAGCTGGTATGGGTCTACTGAATTGTGGTGAGGGGTGACGGAGAGCCGTTTCGAAGAATGTGGCCAGCAAGTAACTAGGACCCAATGCAAACCCTGAAACAAGGCCTCCCAAAATAATAGTGCTGATGCCCTCATATGAAGCACAGACATTTCCCTGGGCATTTACACATGGGTCCCATCAGCCTCCTGCTTCTATATTGGTGCCACGAATGATTGACATGGTTATGACCATGACTCAGTCTAATTATTGTATTTTTAGTTAGCCATTGTATAGTGTGGCGCCCCTGAGGGTTCAGTCGCCACAGGGTTACTGCACCTCACCCAGAGGTGTGGTATCTCCTTCTCTCAGGTAAGGATGGAGTACTGCCCGGGACCCCAACACCAGCACCCATCACTACACTACTCCAGGCCGGCTGGAAGGGCAAGATGCACTCTGATTTGCTGCCCCGTCCCTGGCTGGAGAAGGGAGAACCAAAGAGATTGGGTACCATGTAGTGCGTGTGGGTGGAGGACGTAGTTCAGGGGAGCACTTTAGAAAAACACATAAAAAGAGAAGCCATCTTAGATCAGTGAGTAGTCTTTTGTAAGTGGAAGAGGAGTAGGAGGGGAGCAGAGTCTCGTCAGGAGCTCTGCTCCAGAGTGGGGCCTAGCCAGGAAGGCCCAGGAGGGGAGCAGAGGAGAAGGCTTCATTAAGGAAAGGGATCCCAGCGGTATGGAAGGAGCAGGAAGCCACCCGTACGCCTGAATCTGCCAAGCGTCAGAGGGATCGGGCCGCAAGAGGGGAACCAGTCCCCGGACTGGCCGAGTACTTCACGTCTCAGCCAGAAAACCGGAGGCTTCTGCACTTCCAGGGTGCAGTCGCCGTACTCTCACACCTAAGTCACCGAAAAGGGCACCAAGTAGGTCCGAGAACTCCAAGTTGTCCAGAGGGATCACGGAGTACCCGTTCGAGACTTTACTGGAAGGAGCAGGGCAGGAGGGAGAAGACCCAGTGCGGGAAGTCGGTCTAGAGAGGAACACACAAAAGCGGGGTCCCGTCAAGCGCTCCTGATATACCTGAGGAAGTGCTGAACCCCTGTCTGGCATACGCAGTGTGACGCGAGAGGCTGACACCCGTACAGTGTACCTGAGGAACTTGAACAGAACTGTAAGTAAACTCGGATGACAGGACTCCACTGCCTCCGTCAGTTATTTCCTCTGCGCCATCTCTCCTGCACTACAAGCCCCATCATCACCACCTACCATTCTACACTGCCCTGGGGCCCGCTCCACCTGTGGGGAGCCATTCCAACCCAGCTGCCCTATCAAGCGCCCCAGAGGTCTGAAGCAGCGCTGGTACCTATTACCAGAATCCACAGGTGGCGTCACGAACTTTATAAAAACACTATAAATCCCCTATAAATAACCCCTTTTATTGACCGCCCTGGGTCACGGACCGGGTCATCGCCACTGTGACATCATCCCCCAGCATTTATTGGCCCGGCTCCGCGTGCCCCACGGCCCAGGGGGCGCGTCAATAGCACTGTTAGATTATGCATTGAGAACTGCATAGTGATAATATGTGAACAAAGTCCGGTACTATTTATTTGGGCGCTGTATTTTGATAATATGTGAGCACTGTATTGTAGTATTTATTTGGGCACTGTATGGTCATAACATGTGAGAACTGTAAAGTGGTAGTTATTTGGGCATTTAATAGTGATAATATGTGAGCACTGTATGACAGTATTTATTTGAGCACAGTATGGTCATAACATGTGAGAACTAAAGTGGTAGTTATTTGGGCATTTCATAGTGATAATATGTGAGCACTGTATGACAGTATTTATTTGAGCAATCTATTGTTCTATCTTGAGAACACTTTATAGCCGTATTTATTTTGGCTCTGAGTGGCACTGTTATTTTGTTGCTAAAGAATGGCACTCTTATGTGGGCACCATCCTTTATACCTTGTATAATGTAGCACTGTATAATATCTTATTTGTATATAAATTGTTGGCGGGGGAGCTAAGAGAATAAGCCTCACACGGTACCGTGCCTCCTTAGTCAGGTCGTGACCCAAGTGCAACCTTTTTCTCTGCACCCCATGTATTGCATGCCTGCTTATAGACCAACGTATTCTGCACCACGTATCACTCTCATCCTCCCTGCAGAGGTCACGCTAGAATCTCAGATAATTGCACAGTGTGTGCCCTTATGGGCAGGGGCGTACTGGCCCACCGTATGATCGGGAAAACCCCCGGTGGGCTCCGGGGTCCGATGGCCATGCCCCCACACCCACTGGGCCCTGTACAGAGAACAGAGGACCCCCCGGTTCGCTAATCAGATAGGCAGCACTGCCGATATGATTAGTGATGGGCCCTCTGCAGCAGCACAGCAAGAAGACCGGTCTCCCTCCTCGGCCTGCTGCCGCAGTGCCCCTCTGCCTCCTCTGCCGGCGCGTGCGCAGGAGGTCAGTCTCAGGGCGAACACGTCATCGCCCTGGGACTGCTTCCTGTGCGCGCTGTGGAGGACGGATCCGCCGTCGCCCTAGGCAGCGTCTGCAGGCCTGCAGCTCATCTCGACGCGTGAGTATGAAAAGCAGGGGCCGGGAGGGGAGGAAGGGATAGGGGGGAGAGGTGGCTGAGAGGACCCCTGGCCGAGGCTGGCAGTAAATGCTACTGGGCAATGGGCATGATTATCATCATGCCCATTGCCCAGCCTGTCCTGCTGCCAACCTCTCGTTACTGTTACTATGCCTAGCAGCATGTACTACCACCAGTGGTTGGCAAGACATGCTGGGTGGGCATGAAAGTACCAAGGAGGCTGGCAGGACATAAAAAGTATGAATCGGGCTATGGGCGGAGGAGAGCGGTGCCAGCGCCCGCCCTTCTCCCCCGCTTGCTCAGGGCCCAGCAGCCGGATACTTACCTCTCCTCCTGCCTCCGCAGATCCGCTGTATTTCTGCTCTGCGATCCCTGTGACATATCAGGTCAGAAGGTGCGGTGACGTCTTTCCACCGCGCCCTCCCCTGAGCCATCACAGGCAGCGCAGAGCGGGAAGACGCCGGCGACGCTGGAGTACGGACCTGAGCAGCGGCAGCAGGTAAGGAGGAGTGAGGTGAGTATTTGATTATTATTTTTTTTAATGTATGGAGGCATGGGGCATTATATGGGGGGGGTGATATCCTGCATGGGGCATTATATGGGGGAGTGACATCCTGCATGGGGCATTATATGGGGGGGTGACATCCTGCATGGGGCATTATATGGGGGGGGTGACATCCAGCATGGGGCATTATATGGGGGGGTGACATCCAGCATGGGGCATTATATGGGGGGGGTGACATCCTGCATGGGGCATTATATGGGGGGGGTGACATCCTGCATGGGGCATTATATGGGGGGGTGACATCCTGCATGGGGCATTTTAAAGAGGGGGGGTGACATCCTGCATGGGGCATTATATGGGGGAGGTGACATCCTGCATGGGGCATTATATGGGGGAGGTGACATCCTGCATGGGGCATTATATGGAGGGGGGTGACATCCTGCGGCGCTGGAGTCCAGACCTGAGCAGCGGCAGCAGGTGAGTAGGAGTGAGGTGAGTATTCGATTATTTATTTAATGTATGGAGGCATGGGGCATTACATGGGTGGGGTGGTGATATCCTGCATTGGGCATTATATGGGGGAGTGACATCCTGCATGGGGCATTATATGGGGGGTGACATCCAGCATGGGGCATTATATGGGGGGGTGACATCCTGCATGGGGCATTATATGGGGGCGGTAACATCCTGCATGGGGCATTTTAAAGAGAAGGGTGACATCCTGCATTGGGCATTATAAAAGGGGGGGTGACATCCTGCATGGGGCATTTTAAAGAGAGGGGGGGGTGACATCCTGCATGGGGCATTTTAAAGAGAGGGGGGGTGATATCCTGCATGGGGCATTATAAAGAGGGGGGGTGACATCCTGCATGGGGCGTTATATGGGGGGGTGACATCCTGCATGGGGCGTTATATGGGGGGTGACATCCTGCATGGGGCAGGTGACATCCTGCATGGGGCATTATATGGAGGGGGGTAACATCCTGCATGGGGCATTATATGGTGTGCGTGACCTCCTGCATGGGTCATTATATGGGGTGCGTGACCTCCTGCATGGGGCATTATATGGGGGAGGTGACATCCTGCATGGGGCATTATATGGGGGAGTTGACATCCTGCATGGGGCATTATATGGAGGGGGGTGACATCCTGCATGGGACTTTATAAGGGGGGGAACAGCCTGCATAGGGCATTATGGGGGGGAACAGCCTGCATGGAGCTTTATATGGGGCCATTATCCTGTACAGAGCATTTTATGGGGGCCAGTATTCTGTATGGAGCGTTATATGGGGGCCAGTATTCTGTATGGAGCACTTTTTGGAGGCCAGTATACTGTGTGGAGCGTTATATGGGGACCAGTATCCTGTATGGAGCGTTATATGGGGACCAGTATTCTGTATGGAGCGTTATATGGGGACCAGTATTCTGTATGGAGCACTTTTTGGAGGCCAGTGTACTGTGTGGAGCGATTCGCCGGTTTCTGAGCTATTATAGAATTTACAATAGATATCACTCATGTAATATAAGAAGTGAAATCTTTGCATTGTACTATACTTATATTTCTCTGCGTTATTTGTGCATCATGAATCGTGGTATGTGTTAAAGGGGCCCACTGAGACTCTTTCTCCCAGGGCCCAGAAAAACCTGGAGCCGGCCCTTTGTGGTACTATCATGCTAGTACTACTACCACCAGTGGCTGGCTGGCAGGACATGCCATGTGAGCTTGAATGATAGTACCACAGAGGCTGGCAGTACATACTGGGCAATGGGCATAATAATACCACAAAGGCTGGGAGGACATACTGGGCAATGGGCATGATAGTACCACCAGTAGACTGACTTGGCGGTCTCCAGGGCTCCATCTCCCCTTCTCGCTGCTGTTAGACTGGGTTAACATTGCGTTTATACTGTGCGTTACAACGGATCCGTTGTAAATCAGCGCAGACGCAATGTACTGTAGACTTGCATTGCAAAAATAGGCATGTGTTTGAAAGTATGCATTATTTGCAACGCACAGGAAAACATGGTCGGCGGCTGGAGGCCAGCTGAGCACTTCTCTGACAACTGTGTTCTAGTGTCATTCTGTGCCTGCTCATCTCTGTCAGCAGGGGTATTTGTCTGATGGCAAAGATGTAGCTGAGCTGGAGACAGAAGATCCGTGGATTACGTCAGAGCGAGGATTTTGTTTTTTATTAAAGATGGAGTCCCTACATGTGTTTTTTTCTGTTTACTAGAAATTCTTGGTGGCCATGTCTAGTTTGGCGTGACGCCATGAATTTCAGGCTTAGTGCCAGCTGATAATACAAAGCTGGTACTAACCCCATTATTACCCAGCGTGCCACCCCCACCAGGGCCGCTGGAAGAGCCGGATAAAGTGCCTGGAAATGGTGCTATGATGAATGCGCCAATTCCAGGGGTGGCTGCGGGCTGCCGTCTTCAGCTTGGGGGGCCCAGAATGCTTGGGCCTTACCATGCTGAGAATCCCAGCCCCCAGCTGCCTGGTTTTTACCAGGCTGGCGATCAAAATATGGCGGGAACCCACGTATTTTTTTAATTATTTTTTTTAAATAATTTAAAAAAAACATTGGGCTTTCCTGACTTTTGATCGCCAGGCAGCTGGAGGTGGCAGCCCGTAGCTGTCTGCTTTATCTGCGCTGAGAGTCAAAAATTCTGCGGAGCGCTATGTCATTTTTGTTTTATTATTTATTTATTTTCACACTTCTATATGTGTGACAGTCCCAACAGCCAATCACAGACGCTGACACAGAGAACGGGCGTCTGTGATTGGCTGCTTGAGTAACCTGAAAGCAGCCCATACATAGTACCATACTAGAATGTATGGGCTGATTGTAGATTACTCGAACAGCCAATCACAGACGCCCATCCTCTTTGACAGCATCTGTGATTGGCTGTTGGGTCTGTGACATATAGAAGTGTGAAAAGAAATCATTTTTAAAAACGATGTAGCGCTCTGCAGAATTTTTGATTCTCACCGCAGATAAAGCGGACAGCTACGTACTGCCACCCCCAGCTGCCTGGCTTTACCTTGGCTGCCGATCAAAAGACAGAGAAGCCGAATATTTGTTTTAAACTTACTTAACTTTTTTTTTTCCGCCATATGTTGATCGCCAGCCAGATAAAACAAGGCAGCTGGGGGCTGGGATTCGCAACATGGTAAGGCCCAAGCGTTCTTGGCCCTCCACGCTGAAAATCGCAGCCCGCAGCCACCCCTGAAAATGGCACATTCATCATAGCACCATTTCCAGGTGCTTTACCCGGCTCTTCCAGCGGCCCTGGTGGTGAGTGGCACCCTGGGTAATAATAGGATTAGTACCAGGCCAGCTTTGTATTATCAGCTTGTACTAAGCCCGAAATTCATGGTTTCACGCCAAATTAGACATAGTCACCATCAATTTCTAGTAAACAGAAAAAAAAAGATTTTTTTTTTTATTAAAAATAAAACACATTTAGGGACTCCATCTTTAATAAAGAAAAATCCTCACTCCAACGTAATCCATAGGTCTTCTGTCTTCAGCTCTGCTAGATCTTTGCCATCAGAGAAATATGTCTGCTGACAGATGAGCAGGCACAGAATGACACTGGAGCACTGTTACTGTGTAGTGCGGCGCTATGTTTCTTTTTTTTGTCATTTAATGCAGTGTAGAAATCTTGGGAAAAGTGTGGATTGTGCTCTGGAAGTGATCAGTTATAGCTAACTATGTTATTTTCTGCAGAGATAAGTCCTGCCTAGAAGATGGGATATATCGGTCTGCAGATAAAGAGCTTCACCTAGAGACATCACTGGTGAGTATGTGTATTACCTATACACACACACTGACACTATACACAGAGCTCCTGTGCATAATGTCACTGGTGATCACTGTATTACGTCTACACTGACACTATATACAGAGCTCCTATGCATAATGTCACTGGTGATCACTGTATTACCTCTACACTGACATTATATACAGAGCTCCTGTGTATAATGTCACTGGTGATCACTGTATTACCTCTACACTGACACTATACACAGAGCTCCTGTGCATAATGTCACTGGTGATCACTGTATTACTGTCACACTGTCTCTGTATACTGGAGGTAGGGGGCCTAAGCTGGGGCCCTGACTAATCCCTCAACCTGGAGGTACTGTTAAAGGTACAGAGGTCCAGGCCGCCAGCGTAACCCCTACCTCCTGAGGATCCCTGCACCTAAGTAATCTAGTCCTGAGAAGGACCCCGATCACAACAAAAGAGGACAAGTAATAATATGCCCACACACAGTACTTAGACGAACGAGACAGTACAAGGGAAAAACCAAAACCACCTTGCATACAAAGACTACACAACTACAACAGAGGGAACACGAACGGGAAAGGAGATAAATGATAAAGCGAGGAAGGGAAAATACACTCCAAATACACTTATCTCAGAAACTCCAAATACCACGATCCGCTCTGTAAGTCTGTATGAAAAGCTTTCACCGACACTTCCCTAACAGACCAGCAGGCATTTGAAGGAGACTCACTACAGCAGCATTGATTGCAGCTGGGCGAGGCTGGACCTCGTCTAGCACAGAGAGAAAGAGAATTAACTCCCTCACTGCCGAAAACACAAAGCACCAAAAAGTCAGCTGCGAGAAGTCAGGCTGTGTAATCGTGACGATCTTCGTGGCGACACACCCGTGACAGTACCCCCCCTTCTACGAGGGGCCTCCGGACCCTCAGGGCCAGGTTTATCCGGGTGAGTCATGTGGAAGGCCCGAACTAATCGGTCTGCGTTAATATCCGACGCAGGAACCCACATCCTCTCCTCAGGACCATACCCTTTCCAATGAACCAGGTACTGAAGGGACCGGCGGTTAAAACGTGAATCGATGACCCTTGATACCTGGAACTCCAAGTTACCATTGACCACCACTGGAGGGGGAGGTAAAGATGACGGTACCACCGGCGCCACATACCTCTTAAGCAACGATCTGTGGAACACGTTGTGAATTTTAAACGTAGGGGGGAGGTCAAGACGGAATGCCACCGGATTAATAATAGAACTGATTCTGTACGGCCCGATGAACCTGGGACCCAGTTTCCAGGAGGGAACCTTAAGTTTAATATTCCTGGTAGACAACCATACCCGATCGTTCACACTTAGGTCCGGACCAGACACTCTCCTCCTATCAGCCATACGTTTGTATCGGTTCCCCATAGTATTCAGATTCTTCAGCACCCCTCTCCATACTGAAGCGAGTGATGAGGAAAATCGTTCCTCCTCAGGAACCCCCGAAGAGCCCCCCCTACTGAAAGTACAAAACTGGGGGTGAAAACCATATGCCCCAAAAAACGGGGACTTACCAGTGGACTCGCTCCGCCTATTATTGAGAGCAAACTCTGCCAGAGGTAAGAAAGAAGCCCAGTCCTCCTGGTTCTCTGACACAAAACACCGGAGATATGTCTCCAAGCTCTGGTTCATACGTTCCGTCTGACCGTTGGTCTGAGGGTGAAAAGCCGATGAGAATGACAAATGCATCCCCCGCCGTGCACAAAACGCCTTCCAGAACTTGGACACAAACTGAGACCCCCGATCAGACACCACATCGGAGGGTACCCCGTGAAGCCTCACAATCTCCCCAATGAACACCTGCGCAAGAGTTTTAGCATTAGGGAGAGCCGGAAGAGCGATAAAATGTGCCATCTTGCTGAACCTGTCCACTACAACGAGTATGACCGTTTTACCCGAAGACGGAGGGAGGTCCGTAATAAAGTCCATAGACAGATGAGTCCAAGGACGCTCCGGGATCTTCAAAGGTAAGAGGGCCCCAGACGGACGGGTATGTGAGGTCTTAGAGCGCGCACAAACCCCACAGGACGCGACAAAAGTTACCACCTCCTTATGTAAGTTAGGCCACCAAAACCGACGCGAGAGAAGATCCACAGTTGCTTTACTCCCCAGGTGTCCTGCCAAAACTGAGTTATGGTGTGCCTCGATCACCTTTTGTCGCAACTGATCTGGAACAAACAGTCTCCCCGGAGGTCCAACAGGGGCGTCCCCCTGAGCCTCCAATACCTTCTCCTCCAGCTCAGAGCATACTGCCGAAACCACCACCCCCTCCTGAAGGATAGGAATCGGGTCGTCCGTATTCCCGGCCCCAGGGAAACTACGAGATAAGGCATCCGCCTTTACATTTTTTGACCCAGGACGATATGTAACGACAAAATTAAACCTGGTAAAAAACAATGACCACCTAGCTTGTCTGGGATTCAGACGTTTCGCGGACTCCAGATATAGCAGGTTCTTGTGATCGGTGATGACGGTGACCGGATGGACTGCCCCCTCCAAAAAATGGCGCCACTCCTCAAAAGCTAACTTAATGGCTAAGAGTTCCCTATTGCCGACATCGTAATTCCTCTCAGCGGACGACAATTTTTTAGAGAAAAAGGCGCACGGATGCCACTTACCAGGGGACGAACCTTGTGACAATACTGCTCCCACCCCTACCTCGGAAGCGTCTACCTCTACAATGAATGGCTGTGACGCATCAGGTTGAATGAGTATGGGTGCCGAGGCAAAACATTTTTTCAAGCAGGAGAATGCTTGACAAGCCTTGTCAGACCACCTAGAAAAATCCGTCCCCTTTTTAGTCATGTCTGTGAGAGGCTTAACCATGGACGAGAAATTACGAATGAACTTCCGGTAATAATTAGCAAACCCCAGGAAACGTTGTAGTGCCTTAAGATTCTCTGGCCGATCCCACTCAAGAACTGCCCGCACTTTCCCAGGGTCCATACGAAAACCGGACGCTGAAACCAGGAAGCCTAAAAACTGGAGTTCCTGTACGGCGAACACACACTTTTCCCATTTGGCATACAGTTTATTATCCCGCAAGATCTGTAACACCTGCCTAACGTGCTCCTGATGAGACACCAGATCCGGCGAGTAAATTAAGATATCATCCAGATATATGACAACAAACTGTCCCACCAGGCGGCGAAAAATGTCATTAACAAAGTGTTGGAACACCGCCGGGGCATTAGTCAGACCGAATGGCATGACAAGGTTCTCATAATGCCCCTCCGGAGTGTTAAACGCCGTCTTCCACTCATCCCCCTCCTTTATCCTAATCAGATTGTACGCCCCCCTGAGATCCAACTTAGAGAACCATTTGGCGCCCACGATCTGATTAAAGAGATCGGGAATAAGTGGGAGTGGATACGGATCTCGGACCGTAATCCGATTAAGTTCACGGAAATCCAGGCAAGGGCGTAGGCCTCCATCTTTCTTCTTAACAAAGAAGAACCCCGCAGCCACCGGTGAAGATGAAGGTCTAATATGCCCCTTAGCCAGACTTTCTGAAATATAATCCTTCATGGCCTGCCTCTCAGGACCAGAAAGGTTATACAACCTAGCTTTAGGTAACTTGGCCTCAGGGAGCAGTTTTACAGAACAGTCATACTCGCGATGAGGAGGTAGTTCCTGACACCCTTTCTCCGAGAATACATCCTCAAAGTCCGCCAGAAATGGAGGTAAGACCCAAGGAGTAACCGCACCGATGACCGTGTTCATGCAGTTTTTATTACAGAATTTACTCCATTGGCTTATCTCTCTGGTTTGCCAATTAATAACCGGGTTATGCTTAGTTAACCAAGGAAGGCCCAACACTATAGGAGTGGGAAGACCCTCCAACACGTAGCAAGACAACAGTTCTTTATGTATCGCCCCCACTTGAAGTTTTACGTCATGCACAGCTTGCAAAAAACTTCCCTGACCGAGAGGCCTGGCATCGATCGAGAATATGGGGATGGGTTTAGCCAACTCACTCAATCGCATACCTTGAACCCGGGCAAACCGAGCATCAACCAGATTAGCTCCGGCCCCACTATCCAGAAGAACAGATATCCTCTCAGTTCTCGTACCCACCACCACCTCCGCCGGTACGAGAAACTGAGACGAACCTAGGGACGAAATACCTACTCCCAGATTGCCGTCCACCACACAACCTGGGATCAACAGTTTTCCGACGACTCTTCACTCTGCAAGGGACGGGATGGACACCCCCCAATAAAATGTCCCTTTCTCCCGCAGAAGAAACACCTTCCTGTCTTATGGCGCACCACCGGTCCCCTCCCCCGAAATGATGTCCCTCCTAATTGCATAGGCTCCTCTGGACTGACCAGGGGAACCACCATATGAGGGGACCTTGTAGGAGGTGGAGTCATCACAGGGGGTCGAGTTATCCCGCACCTCTCCCGAAGCCGTCTGTCAACGCGAATAGCCAGGGCCATAGCGGCTTCCAGTGACGCGGGATAGTCATACTGTGCCAACACATCCTGTAATTTGTCGGATAAACCTTGACAAAACTGGCTCCTAAGAGCCGGGTCATTCCACTGGGTGTCCGTGGCCCACCTACGGAACTCCGAACAGAATTCCTCCGCCGGACGATCTCCCTGCTGGATCCTACGTAACTTAGACTCAGCAAGGGAGATCCGATCTGGGTCATCATATACGAGTCCCAGAGCAGCGAAAAACCTATCCACTGACTGGAGAGCCGGGGAGCCCGGGGGAAGAGAGAACGCCCAAGATTGTGGGTCCCCTTGTAGGAGCGAGATGACAATTCCCACCCTTTGTTCTTCACTCCCCGATGACCGAGGCCGCAGCCGAAAGTACAATTTGCATGCCTCCCGGAAAACAAAAAACTTGTCCCGCCCCCCAGTGAACCTGTCAGGGAGAGCTACTTTAGGTTCTGGTCCGGCTTGCTCCAGAGGATGCAAAACCTTGGACCTAACGTCCGCCAGCTCCATGGACAAACTCTGCAACTGCCGAGCTAGACCGGCTACTGGATCCATGGTAGCTGGAGAAAAACTAAGTGGGTCGGTGAAAATGTCACACTGTCTCTGTATACTGGAGGTAGGGGGCCTAAGCTGACCCTAAGCTGGGGCCCTGACTAATCCCTCAACCTGGAGGTACTGTTAAAGGTACAGAGGTCCAGGCCGCCAGCGTAACCCCTACCTCCTGAGGATCCCTGCACCTAAGTAATCTAGTCCTGAGAAGGACCCCGATCACAACAAAAGAGGACAAGTAATAATATGCCCACACACAGTACTTAGACGAACGAGACAGTACAAGGGAAAAACCAAAACCACCTTGCATACAAAGACTACACAACTACAACAGAGGGAACACGAACGGGAAAGGAGATAAATGATAAAGCGAGGAAGGGAAAATACACTCCAAATACACTTATCTCAGAAACTCCAAATACCACGATCCGCTCTGTAAGTCTGTATGAAAAGCTTTCACCGACACTTCCCTAACAGACCAGCAGGCATTTGAAGGAGACTCACTACAGCAGCATTGATTGCAGCTGGGCGAGGCTGGACCTCGTCTAGCACAGAGAGAAAGAGAATTAACTCCCTCACTGCCGAAAACACAAAGCACCAAAAAGTCAGCTGCGAGAAGTCAGGCTGTGTAATCGTGACGATCTTCGTGGCGACACACCCGTGACAATTACCTCTACACTGACACTATACACAGAGCTCCTGTGCATAATGTCACTGGTGATCACTGTATTACCTCTGCACTGACACTATATACAGAGCTACTGTGTATAATGTCACTGGTGATCACTGTATTACCTCTACACTGACACTATATACAGAGCTCCTATGCATAATGTCACTGGTGATCACTGTATTACCTCTACACTGACACTATATACAGAGCTCCTCTGTATAATGTCACTGGTGATCACTGTATTACCTCTACACTGACACTATACACAGAGCTCCTGTGTATTATGTTACTGGTGATCACTGTATTACCTCTACATTGACACTATATACAGAACTCCTGTGTATAATGTCACTGGTAATCTCTACATTATCTGTACACTGACACTATATACAGAGCTCCTATGCATAATGTCACTGGT
The DNA here is from genome assembly GCF_046119375.1 of Phyllobates terribilis. Lineage (NCBI taxonomy): Eukaryota > Metazoa > Chordata > Amphibia > Anura > Dendrobatidae > Phyllobates > Phyllobates terribilis. The sequence continues at coordinate 60,774,827 of NW_027362763.1, forward strand.
GATCACTGTATTACCTCTACACTGACACTATACACAGAGCTCCTGTGTATAATGTCACTGGTGATCACTGTATTATCTCTACACTGACACTATATACAGAGCTCCTGTGTATAATGTCACTGGTGATCACTGTATTACCTGCACACTGACACTATATACAGAGCTCCTGTGTATAATGTCACTGGTGATCCCTGCATTACCTGTACACTGACACTATATACAGAGCTCCTGTGTATAATGTCACTGGTGATCACTGTATTACCTGTACACTGACACTATATACAGAGCTCCTGTGTATAATGTCACTGGTGATCACTGTATTACCTCTACACTGACACTATATACAGAGCTCCTGTGTATAATGTCACTGATAGTCTCTACATTATCTGTACACTGACTCTATATACAGAGCTTTTTTACATTTTCATGATCAGTCACTATCTGGTGCCATTATGTGCCATGGTCATGGTGTGGCGGTATTTCTCCCTTGTATGTGGTATTATTCAGACAGTCACTATGTGGTGGTAATATGTGGTCTTCTCATGGTGTGGCAGTATATATACCTTGTACTTGGTTGTATTTGATCACTATCTGGTGGTATGTGTTCTGGTCATGGTGTGGCGGTATTTCTCCCTTGTATGTGGTATTATTCAGACAGTCACTATGTGGTGGTAATATGTGGTCTTCTCATGGTGTGGCAGTATATATACCTTGTACTTGGTTGTATTTGATCACTATCTGATGGTATGTGTTCTGGTCATGGTGTGGCGGTATTTCTCTCTTCTCTGTGGTATTATTAGTCTAGGTATAGTGGATTGTTGTCAGTCATTTGTTTTTTCGGATATTAAGAATGGGAACATTCTTTATTTGCAATACATATTAAATACTTGGATGTTTAACCTCTCCCTGTGTTGTGACTACTACACAGCAGCAGAGATTTATTGGTTAATAAAGTTGATTCATTTTGAAAGAGTTTGTGGACTTATGTTATTCCTATATACGCATGGTGCTGGTGGGCCCCAAGGTTGATTTTTTCCTGGTGGGCCCCAGGTACTCCAGTCCGGCGCTGGTGCCAGACAGTTACCTCCTCATCTGTCCTGCTGCTGGCTGGGAGTCCTGTACAGTGCAGCATGTAGTGTGATGTGAATGCCACACTATGGAGATGCTGCTCCTACTACTGCCAAGTGAGGATCTCACCTCCCCAGTATGGTGCCTTCAGGAGCTCCCACAGGGCATCACAGGCCTTAGTATGAAGCAATGCTAGATCTTTGCCATCAGAGAAATATGTCTGCTGACAGATGAGCAGGCACAGAATGACACTGGAGCACTGTTACTGTGTAGTGCGGCACTATGTTGCTTTTTTGTCATTTCATGCAGTGTAGAAATCTTGGGAAAAGTGTGGATTGTGCTCTGGAAGTGATCAGTTATAGCTAACTATGTTATTTTCTGCAGAGATAAGTCCTGCATAGAAGATGGGATATATCGGTCTGCAGATAAAGAACTTCACCTAGAGACATCACTGGTGAGTATGTGTATTACCTATGTTGAGTATATGTATTACCTATACACACACACTGACACTATATACAGAGCTCCTGTGTATAATATTAGTGGTGATCATTGCATTACCTGTACACTATATACAGAGCTCCTGTGTATAATGTCACTGGTGATCACTGTATAACCTGTACACTGACCCAATATACAGAGCTTTTTTACATTTTTATTATTTTAGCATTATTTGTCACTATGTTGTGGCATTATATGCTTTGATCATAACATGACGATATTTGTCCCTTGTATGTGGTATTATTCAGTCACTATGTGGTGGTAATATGTGGTCTCATGGTGTGTCAGTATTTATACCTTGTATCTGGTAGCATTTGATCACTATGTGGTGGTATTATGTGCTTTGGTCATGGTGTGGCGGTATTTGTGCCTTGTATGTGGCATTATTTGGGCACTATGTGGTGGTAATATGTGATCTGGTCACGGTGTGGTGGTATTTCTGCCTTCTATCTGGTAATATTGGTCTTGGTAGAGTGGATTGTGGTTGGTCATTTGTTTTATCTGATATCAATAAGGGGAAACCTCTTTATTTCCAATAGATATTTAATACTTGGATGTTTAACCCCTCCCTGCCCTGTGACTATTACACAGCAGCAGAGATGCAGTTGCAGAGGTTCACCAGAGAAAGCAAGTTGGCATTTGGTGAGATTTTCACCTCTGTATTTATAAGACAAAACCAGGAGTGGGTGAGAAATTCATAAAACATTACCTCGGATTGCTCCACTCCTGGTTTTGTCTTATAAATACAGAGGTAGAAATCTCACCAAATACTCAAAGTGCCACAATCTTCTGACAGTGCTGATTCCACCAATAAATAAGTGATCACCTTCCCAACCTGTGCATCGCTGAGAACTTGTTTTCACCAATAAAAACCCTTTAATGCAAACTACAGTAATTGTACATCGCATTTCTGGTGAGCGCACAGTGATGGGCAGAAGCGGCCAATATAATGGGTATAACGGCTAACAGGTATTTGCAAATAGCTGAAGGGTGGGTGGGCCCCTGGAGTCAATGTCCCTGGTGGGCCCCAGACACCCCAGTCCGGCGCTGTTGACAGCAGTGACCTGGGGGTCTGAAATGCTTCCTGGGGCGATCCCCATGCTGTCCCCATGTCATTTGAGCACTGTCACTATCGTTTTGGGCACTTTTTAGGCTTTCTACAGACTGTCGGGGGTGCCGCCGCAAAAATGCTCTGGTCTCCCATAGACTAACATTGGGCTCGTTGCTCGGGTCGAGCACCCGAGTATCACGGTGAGCTCGGCCCGAGCTTCGAGCACCCGAGCATTTTAGTGCTCACTCAACACTAATTGCCACTCTTCGTAATCTGCAAACAATGTCGTCTTCAGGTGGATTCCACCTGGATCCCTCATGAAAAGCACTAGATAAAAATGTAAATGATTGAACATATGCACTGCAATATAAAAACAACTTGCTGTGCATTGTGTATTTTTCAGTCTTTTTCAGCTTCTTTTCTCCGCTTCCAGCTTTGAAAATTATGAAGTGGTTAAAGAAAGTGATCGGTTCATTCTGCTGGTGGCTTCTGTTTGGAAGCCGCTCACTATTTTATATGTAGTTAACAAAAACACTGATGTTTTCCTTAAGTGTCTTCTTATAAAATAAAAAATCAGTGGGTATGCTGGCGTCTATAAGGTGCTGTGTGTACGTACCCTTAGGAATAACAGAATCTCTGGTCATCTCCTCCATTTTTGGCCAGAGTTTAGAGGATTAATGGGAGACATATAACCGCTATTCTCCAGTTTGGGATCTAACCCTTCAGACATACTATATATGAGGTATAGTATTAATATACCATAAAAGTCAGTAATAATCAATTAAATGCGAAAAGACATTAAACAATTTTAATTTTTTATTTCTTTGAATTAAAATTGCATGGAAGGATGAAGACAAGTTCTTGGAGGAGCCTTCAACTTTTGCACGTGTCTCTTGCTGGTCAGGAGGCCACAGGTAGGTGGTACAACTCCTTCCATACAGGTACAGCATTAATGGTGGATGTGCTGTAGTTTCTTCAGAGCGCTAGATTTGGGGGTTTTCTGTCCTCGAGATGTCAATGGTGCGTTGGTGACAGCAGCCAAAAATGCAGCTTTCTCTGACAGCACGAGCAGCCCTGGATAATCCACGCCAGCAGGATGTTATCATCCGGCGGAAGAGAGAACCTAGGAGAAAAGATGTAAAACTGATGTAAGTAATGGGACTCCATATTAGAGGACACTACTGTGGTGTCACTGTAACATGACGTTAGAGGAATCTCATCATACAGAGGAGCAGAATCATTGTCAGCCATCATACATGTGACAATCCCACCACTGACGGATAACATCTGCTCCACATGGCTTCTTCTCACTGACGTCATACAACATGGAGATTATCGTCACACTTACCTCGCCTAGTTTCCCCCTCTTCAACTTTCTCTGTTTTTAGTTGTTTTCTCAGTGTTCGAAAATATTTTCTTCTCTTCTGAACTGGAGATTCTAATCAAAAAGCCAGAAAAAAATGTTGATTATAAACTCCTAAAAGATGAGCTTTGTATCTTTATAGAGTTATGCAACTGATTAATATGAACCTGTAGCTTTTCTGGGTTCCGGTGGTGTCTCCCCAAAGAACCATGTCCCCATATTAATATGACATTACTTTCAGCAAGCCACAGTGTTATATAATCAGATAAAACTTCATTGTAACTTTAAAGAAGACCCATCACCAGGTCAAAAGTGTCCAAGATTCGCTCTTATTTTATGTCGGCTTCTCCCCTGAGTATTCTGATATTTGTTTTCCTAAAATCCACAGTACGGTTGTAGAGATATGGGACTTTTTATTTAGTGTTAATTATTATGGTCTTTATCATGTGGGTGTGGTAACCTAAGGGCACGCCCCAGAGGATCCTGTGAGCACCGCCCCTTTGTAAAGAATAAAAATTACCACTAATTACAAAGGCCTATAACTCTGGACCCGTATGGGGGATTTTAACAAAACAAAAAATAGAATACTCAGGGGAGCAGAAAGAATAAAGGAAGTAATTTTAGAGCCTTAATATTTAAATTTTGGATCATAGGCTATAATTGGATGGCCTATAAACCTGTACATACCTGACAATGAGGGCGAGGATGACTCACTGTTTTTAGCAGTAAAACACTGATTGTCTCCAACAGTTTTGGAAGGGGAAGATTCTTTCTGCCTGTTGGTAGAAAAAAGACACGTAAATTACAAGGAAAAAACAATAGAATAACGGAAGAACACCTGTCTCTAAGGTCAATTAGGACAACATAGAGGAGATATCCTGCTCAAGACCACATTTTACCAGCAAGAATGGAGTCTAATTAGTAATATTGGCCTGTAGTGAGTTGGAAATGAATGGTTGGTCGCAACAATCAGCTGTTATTGAAGTTATCACAAGTAAGACCCACAGAGATTGTGTAGTCATGGGGTGGTGGATGCTAGATTTAGATTTGTGTTACTCATAATAATAATAATCTACTCACATTTCTGAGCGTTTTTCATTGATCTCTGGGGAACACCCTGGAGGTGACATAGACACTTCATTGCCTTCATCACTGTTCTCTTGGGAACACTGTGGAGGTGACATAGGCTCTTCATTGCCTCCATCACTGTTCTCTTGGGAACACTGTGGAGGTGACATAGGCTCTATATTGGTCATCATCCCAGTATTCGTGATGTATAGCTAAAACAGATAAAGAAATATAAAATAGATTTAATTTTTTTTTGTAATTATAGGTTTCATACATTTTATTAGCCACATACTTACTTTAGAAGACCTTTGATAAGTTGATGCAAAGTTTTTGATTTCTGGCCAGTCATTGTCCTCACTTGTGTCCCCCTCATCTGAATTCATATGTTTGAAGCTGCTACTTCGAGCTAAAAAATACAAGTGTTATTAGAGATTATTAGTATGATACCCAGACAGTCACCATGTTATCACTAATAATGATGGGAACTGATTTTGACATAAAATGAAAGACAAGACACACGTCAGTTTTCTGCAGATGACGTCTCATTTTACTTACTGATAAAGTAGCGGGTGTCCTCATCTGACTTTAGGTCAGGAACGAACAGGGGCTTCTGACTTAAAAGGTTGTCAAAGTCTAAGTCACGCATAAATGGATGAATTTTGATCTCATTTGCGCCTCCTGGAAAAGGAAGACAAAAAAGAAAGTGATACAGTCATTGTCAGAGAAACTGCTCCATATCTGTAGAATTTATGTTAATCTGAACTGAAGATGTAACAGAGCCGACATAAAGGAAATATATTGAACATTATAGCATGAAGAATGGGTAATAGACAAGTAGGTAGAGTACAGAACCTCAGTGCTGATCCTCATGGAACCCATCATTTGTCTGGTCACGCTGTAATAATTCATTGATAATACTATTAATATTACCTGTTCCAAGTCTCAGTGCTGGAATTTTTCTGAGCAGTTGAGTGATGATGCCTCGAGCATTAGTTGGAGGAAAGTAATTACATCTCCAAGGTATATCATCTGTTATATAAAAAGCAAATATAAGAAATAAAACCTCTTCATTTATTTTCATAAAAAAAAAATTCCTTAACAAAGCTAGAAAAAACTACAGAACTATTCAAGTCAAATAACAGGGACATCACAAGCATTCAGATTATTTTACTTACCCTGGATGATACTGTGTAAAATATTCCTTCTGCAAGCCCCTGTAAATGGTGGATATCCAAATAGAAATTTATATAGGATGATCCCTATTGACCACCAGTCAACAGGCCTTCCATAGCCTATCTTTAGGATAACTTCTGGGGCCATGTAAGTAGGGGTGCCAGCAGTCTGGAAACCAACAGAAAAAGGAGATGATGATCAATAAATATAATTGCGACACATAACATCAGTGGAAATGTTTTTCTAGAGAAATTATAAATCAGAGAAGGAGAAAGAGATGAGATCTGTAAAGTACAAGACCCTGTAAGTAAAGCCTACCTCTTTATCAAGGAACTCTTTGGTGATGTCCTTAGTTGGAGTCTTGTAGAAGTCTGAGTTTGGTCTCATGAGGCCGAGTTTTGAAACCCCAAAATCAGTGACCTTAATATGTCCTGTTGATGTTATCAGGAGGCTGTGAAAGAAAAGATGGTGTCAGCACCAAGTAATAACCCACAGACTGTATAAGAAACTCTAACTTTCTTCCCCTCTAATATGCTAGAGGGGTCACTTACTTCTCAGGCTTCAGATCTCTGTGCACCACACCATAGCTGTGCAGGTATTCCACAGCAAGGACCGTTTCCGCAATGTACATACGGGCCAAGAGGACTGGTAAAGGACCCCTGTGCTTTAGAAGGGTACCACAGTCACCTCCTACAGGAGAAAGCAAATATGAGAACTGAGGGTTTGTTACAATGTAAATTACACATGATGAGTGGGAATGTGAAAAAGGCGGAGACATTGGGACAGGATGGTCTATATATACTGTATAATGTAGTGCGTATACTGTATACTGCAGATAGACCCTATACATAGAGACAGAGCCTCATCTACGAGCCTCTAATTTTTTTCTCTGTGAACGTTCTTATCTATAAAAACTCTTCAAAAAGACAAATCTTCCTTTTACCCATAGTGGAAATTGCTGCCGTGCTCAGCGAGGACATACTGGGGGACTTTCATAGAGATCAATGGTTTTTCAGGCATCTTGGTAACAGATGACTTATAATAATTGCAAAGAGGACATGTAACCGTCCATGTGGGCACATTGTGGTCATATATAGGTGCTAGGATTAAGCAGACGTGGGCTGGATATAGATACAATGGATGTGTCCTACCTGGTACATACTCCATGACCATACATAGATGAAGTTTAGTAGGAAAGGAGCAGAACGTGGAGACCACAAAGGGACAATCTGCGAATGCTGAGATGTCCCTCTCCAGAAAGGCCCATTCAAGCCTCTTTGGCTTTTTCAGGTTCTCCTTGTCCATTTTCTTCATAGCGCAGACTTGGTTTGTGTCTTTATGGCGAACTAAGTGGACGGCCCTGGAGAGGAGAAAAAAACATGATTTACTATAAATTCTTATTAACTATCTATAGATCTCATCAAATGATCTCCTGTATTAATGATTAATGTGGGACCATCACTAGAAAACCATGTCTATAAATACATAAAATAACACTCCACAAATGATCACCAATTGGGGGTCCTCATCCACGTCACATCCTAACTGACCTGAATAGTGACAGATAGATGTGGACCATGATGTGAACTCATAATTTGTCCATGGGAACATAACATGAGAAGGACGCAGAGACATAGTCATAAGGAGCCCTGGGAAATATATATAATACCAAAGTAAAGCTCACCCAAAGGCTCCACTGCTGATCAGTTTGATCGGTTTATAGTCGCTCTTACAAGGATTTCTCCCCAGGTTCAATGATCCGATCGCGGCCTAAAAAGGAATAAGAAATGACATTAAGACATAGAAACTGCAGGGGAATAAAAGCTGAAGATGCAGGAACGTCTCTCTTCTATATTATGTCCATGATGATTACACTGCAGCAGATGTAGGGGACGTGATACAAGCCGGACCCTGCACAGACACTATTATATTATAGGAGATATCCCCCTTATACAAAGACACAGGCGGAAATACAAACTCCGCACCACTGAGTACAGACTGTCCTCACAGATGATGAAGCCACAGGGACAGGTGGCCATAAAATACCCTGTGTCTGCCTGGAGTGGACATGGAGGCCTCCACCATCATAAATCTGACCTTCTGCTAAATGGCTGGTAATCTGGAGAAGATCAGACAACAAGGACATGAGATGTAGACCTGTGTCTGCCTGGAGAGGACAGGGAGGCCTCCACCGTCATGAAACTGACCTTCTGCTATATGATTGGTAATCTGGAGAAGATGAGACAAGGACATGAGATGTAGACCTGTGTCTGCCTGGAGCGGACATGGAGGCCTCCACCATCATAAATCTGAGCTTCTGCTATATGGCTGGTGATCTGGAGAAGATCAGAGAACAATGACATGAGATGGAAACCTGTGTCTGCCTGGAGAGGACAGGGAGGCCTCCACCATCATGAACCTGAGCTTCTGCTATATGGCTGGTGATCTGGAGAAGATCAGACAACAAGGACATGAGATGTAGAAGATGATAGATCCTTACCAGGCGCTCCACTGAGTAGGCCGGATACTCCAGTACAAGCAGGACATTTTGGGCCAGTTGTTTAATAAAGGCCAATTCTCCACTTTGGGATTTTTCTTCTGCCTATAGAGATGAAAACAAAGAAGAAAGGAAAATCATGAGAGAAAAAGCAAAACGGAGGAGGCCATTTATATCACCATGTTACTTATGCTATCTACACTACAAGTACTACATGACAACTGACGAGGGATCCGGTCGCTTGTAAACCTTTAAATCCCCACGTCCTCCCTCCATACCCAATGTATGTATATAAGACACATGGCTGCTTGTGACCTGTGTAAAATGGCCACAGCAGACTCCAACTCAAAACGCGGGGTGACTGCAACAATGATAGCCCCACAATTATATACAGTAGATATCTAATAGGCTTTAAACCAGAAGAAAAACAACTCCTAATTAAGAGTTAGACCCTAGCCGCACCACACCGACACAAGGGTTAAGGCATTAATATCCCACATTAATACCACTATCCTCACAGGACCGAAGTCCACTAGTTATATTGAGATGTAACCAAAGTCACTATTCCCCCAACAGTAACCTCCGTCCAAAGGACATCACATTTATCAAGACTCTGACCCAAACCTATCCCCCACCGCTGTGACCGTCCCAAAACCTCTACTTATCAAGTGCCAGCCTTCAAACTTTCCTCCCATCTCTTTATAAGGGCTGGTTGGATGCTGGAACGTGAAACTCCTACCTTCTTCCTTTTATTGTCCCCCTGTAACCCAGCTCCTCAACTCCTTCCCGCAAATGTACGGGTTATTAACATCCTGGAAGGGTCCTCACATGTGGAGGGGGCTCAGGAGCTGAGCTCCCCAAACATGCGTATATGAAATAGCCAGTATCTGTCCCTAAAAACCGTGGACAACGCAGAATTCTTCTGTTAACCATTTAAATAAAGCTGTCAGTCTGTGACAGTATCATTTCAATTGTGCATGCACCGATGCCTGAGCACTCTTGCTTTCATCGGCCCTCCACAAGGCGATCACAGGGGTCTAATGCATTTCTAGGACAACCAGGGGTCTGCTGAAGACCTCCGTTGCTGAAACCACGGTCCTCCTTGTGAAGCTTAGCTATAGGCTGAGCTCCAGAGGAGATCAAGATTTTCACTATATAGCGCAATACTGTAGTATTGCAATATATAGTATGAGCGATTTGCAGGATTAAGTCCCCTAAGGGAACGAAAAAAAAAAATTAAAAATAAAGAAGAAAAGATTTAAAAAAATGTTAAAAATATAAAAGTTCAAATCACTCCTCTTTTCACCATTTAAAATAAAGAAAGGAAAAAATTAATGATCATATTTGATATTGATGCGGTTGTTAAAGTCTGATCTTTTAAGATAGGGAATTAATTAATACGATCAATAAACACCGAAAAGAGGAAAAAAAATTGGATTTGTGGGGTTTTTTTTGTCTTCTCATTTCACTTAAAAACATTAATAATAAATAATTAAAACACCCATAGAATCTATGATTCTATGACACTCTATGTACACAAAGTTCACTGCAAAACTCAAATCTTCACTCATCCCAATCGACAGAAAACTAAAATGTTATGGGTCCCTGAATATAGCGACACAAAGAACCATTGCATCTCACTTGGAATTTTTTTCCCTTGTTTCAGTACAATGTATGGTAAATAGAATGGAGCCACTGAAAGCTACAACTTGTCCTGCAAAAGAATCAAGCCCTCACATGTCTATGTCAATGGAAAAATAACAAATTTATGGCTCTTGAAAGAAAGTGAGGAAAAAATGAAGGCATAACAACTGAAAACTCTGTGGTCCATAATTGGTTAACCAATCCAATTCCCCCCTACCTCCACAACCCTCCCAATAACCCTGTAGATATCACCCTCTCCCTTGTCATGTAGCCTGTATGCCCTATTACTGCTCCCCGGCTATTCTTATCTGGGTATTTGGTACAGGTTAAACTTATATTCCATTATTATTTTCCATTATTTACTATATGATTTGTGCAGATTGTCTGCTATTTACCTGTTGTACTAATGTCCATATGTTCTTCTGTAAATGCTCAAGATATTCTGAGCTTATATGACCTCGTTTGTATTTGGTCAGGCAATCTCTCACAAGCTCCATTACCAGCCGGTAAGTGAAGCTGAGGACGCCATCGGGTAGTGGTAGCACAAAGTCAGGGTCATAGGTGGTAAGAATCCCCTGGAGTAGTGCTAACACCTGAAGTCTGTCTGGAGGAATTCCAGACATTTCCAGTAAATCCAAGCGCAGTCTGTATATGACTAGCTATATGGCTTATCACACCGACAACAATGACACCGGAAAGTCAAAGTGACAACTAGAGTGTAATCACTTGTAGAAGTAGTGATGGTTAATTGTGATGTCATAATGGAATCTTGTGTTCTACTCTTAAAGGGGCAGCTTACCTTATAAGGAAGTTGCCTAGCATCCCTTAAGGAGGCAACAATATAGGCTGAGCATCGGTACCATATGCAGACATGGATGATAGAGCTATGGACGCTTTACTCTTCTGAGCAGTTAGAGTATTATTATGTTGTTACATAAATTATTTATATCTGTTCCACACAATAAAAATTACAGTGTTTTGTATCAATAAGAAAGTCATATTCCGAGGCTAAAAGACAATGTATATCTTTGTACCGTGTTAGGGGCTAAAAGAAGTATCTTTACTGAGGGAACAGGGCCGGACTAGGGGCTGCGCCCAGCTCAGGCATAGGACGCACACAGGCCCATGTTACTCTCCCACACCCACTTTCAAAGATGAGGGTCTCTATTACAAATATGACCCTGCCTACCATTGGAGAAAATCTAAATTTACTACTCCCCGTGATACCAATTAATTAGGATGATCATTTAGGTCTCTTTATCACATTAATAGTTCCCCTTGGGCATCCTTGTAATAATAATAGTGCCCCTCTGGGTCTCCTTATAATAATAATAGTGCCCCTCTGGGTCTCCTTATAATAATAATAGTGCCCCTCTGGGTCTCCCTATAATAATAATAGTGCCCCTCTGGGTCTCCCTATAATAATAATAATAGTGCCCCTCTGGGTCTCCTTATAATAATAATAGTGCCCCTCTGGGACTCCTTATAATAATAAGAGTGCCCCTCTGGGTCTCCTTATAATAATAATAGTGCCCCTCTGGGACTCCTTATAATAATAATAGTGCCCCTCTGGGACTCCTTATAATAATAATAGTGCCCCTCTGGGTCTCCTTATAATAATAATAGTGCCCCTCTGGGACTCCTTATAATAATAATAGTGCCCCTCTGGGACTCCTTATAATAATAATAGTGCCCCTCTGGGTCTCCCTATAATAATAATAGTGCCCCTCTGGGTCTCCTTATAATAATAATAGTGCCCCTCTGGGTCTCCCTGTAATAATAATAGTGCCCCTCTGGGTCTCCTTATAATAATAATAGTGCCCCTCTGGGACTCCTTATAATAATAATAGTGCCCCTCTGGGTCTCCTTATAATAATAATTGTGCCCCTCTGGGACTCCTTATAATAATAATAGTGCCCCTCTGGGACTCCTTATAATAATAATAGTGCCCCTCTGGGTCTCCTTATAATAATAATTGTGCCCCTCTGGGACTCCTTATAATAATAATAGTGCCCCTCTGGGACTCCTTATAATAATAATAGTGCCCCTCTGGGTCTCCTTATAATAATAATTGTGCCCCTCTGGGTCTCCCTATAATAATAATAGTGCCCCTCTGGGTCTCCTTATAATAATAATTGTGCCCCTCTGGGTCTCCCTATAATAATAATAGTGCCCCTCTGGGACTCCTTATAATAATAATAGTGCCCCTCTGGGTCTCCTTATAATAATAATAGTGCCCCTCTGGGTCTCCTTATAATAATAATATTGCCCCTCTGGGTCTCCTTATAATAATAATAGTGCCCCTCTGGGTCTCCTTATAATAATAATAGTGCCCCTCTGGGTCTCCTTATAATAATAATAGTGCCCCTCTGGGTCTCCCTATAATAATAATAGTGCCCCTCTGGGTCTCCTTATAATAATAATAGTGCCCCTCTGGGTCTCCTTATAAGATTAAAGGGAATCTGTCAGAAGGATCAGCTCTCCCTCCCAAGCCGTCTATATGGGCATACGTTATACACGTGGTCCCTTTACCAGCGAGGTTGGTCGACTGGGATAAGAAAATCATTCAACGAGAGACTAGATGGATTTTATTATCGAATGGCCTATTGTTATAGTGTGATCACTATTCAGTATGGCCCTATTACATAGACTATCACCATACAGTGTGTAGGCCAATTGTGGCTGCGCTCTTCTATACGGCATAGTCGGCCATTTGGACGGACTTCTTTTCTTTATCTATACTTTTAATCTTGGCTGCACTGAATATTGATTCAGGGTTAAATGATTCTCCTTTGTGTGTGCATCGATTATATCTGGTACATTTACACTATATTAATACATCCTCTATATTTATAATATATCTATACACCTATATTCCCTGTTTTCTTGTTGCCTAGCCATTATGGGAACCAATCTGGACCTATGATGTGATAAATACTTGATGAGATCCATAAAACAGCGCCCCCTATTGGAGCCCACTGTGCGTTTCAAGCATGGACCTTCTGGTATCTGTATGGGGAGGAAACCTCTCGCTGGAGCGCAGCGTGCCTCCCAATGCGCACTGACGCCCCCTCCGGTCTCATCGCTGGAACACATTTTTATGTAAAGTGTCATTGAATGCAGCAGCCGGGTCTAAGCTCCTAATAAACACAACCCTCCGCCTGCCCCGCTGTGTTATTACAGGCTCTATTCCCCTTCAAGCCTAAGCGTCAGAATGCCTGCTCCTCCTCTTACCTCCCCCTTTCACCTGCTGTTATAGTACAGCCTGTCTGGGCTCTGTATTAAATAGTGTTGAGCCACCCCCGTAGTGTTCGGGTTCGGTTCGTCGAACACCGGGATGTTCGAGGAACTGTTCGTCGAACACCTTAGAACACCGTTAAAACCAATGGCAGGCCAACAAAAACACATAGAAACACATAGAAAACACCTTCAAAGGTGTCCAAAAGCTGACAAACTGCTCAGAAGACGCTCTCTTTAAAAAAGCCGGCCGGCAATTCAGCAGCGGCATACACCGCCAATTCTGGCACTTAGCCTCGCTCTTCCCACTGCCCTGTAGCGGTGGCAGTGGGGTAATAGGGCTGGGGTTGATGTCAGCTTATAATGCCAGCTGACATCAAGCCCAGGTTAGTAATTGAGAGGCGTCTATAAGACACCCCCATTACTAACCCCATAGTCAAAGTTAAAAAAAAACACAAACACCCAGAATAAAGTCCTTTAATTGAAATAAACACACAATTCTTTATTGTTCTAAATTAAACCATACTTACCATCACGCCCATTCCAGCTGAAGCCAATGTCTTCTGCAATAAAAGTAAAATAATAAAGCAACCTCATCCTTACCTTTCCATGGTTCCCAGACAGCTTCAGCTCTGCTACATCGAGATGACAGGCTGGACCGCAGCAGAACGCTGCCATCCAGCCTGTCATCCCGCAAACACTGAGAAGCGCAGGCATGCTTGCGCTCCTCAGTGTCTCGCTGTGACGGCATAAAGATGAGACGAGTTCATGTCCAATGAACTCGGTGCCCGTCATGCAGGTCACTGACAGCATGAGAGAATTCTCCTGCACTCAGCACTTCAGCGTGAGAATTCTCCCACGCTGTCAGTGACGTGCATGAGGTGAGCTGAGTTCATTGGACATGAATGAGCTCACCTCATGCACGTCACTGACAGCGTGGGAAAATTCTCCTGCACTCAGCGCTACAGCGTGAGAATTTTCCCACACTGTCAGTGACGTGCATGAGGTGAACTCATTCATGTCCAATGAACTCAGCTGACCTCATGTACGTCACTGACAGCGTGGGAGAATTCTCACGCTGAAGTGCTGAGTGCAGGAGAATTCTCCCACGCTGTCAGTGACGTGCATGAGGTGCGCCGAGTTCATTGGACATGAACTCGTCTCATCTTTATGCCGTCACAGCGAGACACTGAGGAGCGCAAGCAAGCCTGCGCTTCTCAGTGTCCGCGGCATGGCAAGCTGGATGGCAGCGTTCTGATGCGGTCCAGCCTGTCATCTCGATGTAGCAGAGCTGAAGTTGTCGTGGGAACCATGGAAAGGTAAGGATGAGGTTGCTTTATTATTTTACTTTTATTGCAGGAGATCGTTGGCTTCAGCTGGAATGGGCGTGGTGGTAAGTATGGTTTAATTTAGAACAATAAAGGAATGTGTCTTTATTTCTATTAAAGGACTTTATTCTGGGTGTTAGTGTTTTTTTTTTAACTTTGACTATGGGATTAGTAATGGGGGTGTCTTATAGAGGCCTCTCCATTACTAACCTGGGCTTGATGTCAACTGGCATTATAAGCTGACATCAACCCCAACCCTATTACCCCACTGCCACCGCTACAGGGCAGTGGGAAGAGCGAGGCTAAGTGCCAGAATTGGCACATCCTATGGATGCGCCATTTCTGGGGCGGCTGATGGCTGGTGTTTCTAGCCTGGGAGGGGGCCAATATTCATGGCACCCTTCCTGGGCTATTAATATCAGCCCCCAGCTGTCTGCCTAGCCTTTGCTAGCTATTAAAATAGGGGGGACCCCCCCAAAAAAATTACGTTGGGTCCCCCCTATTTTAATAGCTAGCAAAGGCTAGGCAGACAGCTGGGGGCTGATATTAGTAGCCTGGGAAGCTCCGCGGGTATTACCCCCTTCCCAGGCTTCAAACATCTGCCCTAGCCGTCTGCTTAACCTCCGTTAGAGCCTAAAATTATGGGGACCCCCACGCCAATTTTTTTTTAAATAAATCCTTTATTTTAACACTAAATGACAAGTACAGTAATCAACACTGTCACTGTACTTCATATATATGTGACTGACATGTTTCTATCTATCTAATCTATGTGTGATTCTCTATTCCTTCTATTCTAAATTGTCGGGTACAGATGCTGAATTGCCGGCCGGCTTTTTTAAAGAGACAGTGCATGAAAACACTATTATTTTTTTTAATAAATCCTTTACACTAAATGACAAGTACAGTAATCAACACTGTCACTGTACTTCATATATATGTGACTGACATGTTTATATCTATCTAATCTATGTGTAAAGCTCTATTCTTTCGGTTCTAAATTGTCGGGTACCGGTGTATGCCGCTGCTGAATTGCCGGCTTTTCATGTTTCACTGTTGGCACTGTTACCATCGATTTGGGCAATCACTGTAATGCCACAACCACCATGGCTGTGGCATTACAGTGAGTGGCAGACAATCCCTGCATGATTGATGCTCAAAATAGCGCCAGACATGCAGGACACGCTTTTGGTGCACGAACAGTTATCGAACATAACTTCGAACAGCCGAATTTTTTGCAAATCGTTCGGGTTCGTCGAACAACTCGAACACCGCCCAAAACAGCTCGAATTTGAGATTGGCGAACAGTTCTAGTCGAACACCGCTCATCTCTAGTATTAAAGCCTCTTATTAACCCTCTCCCCCTATGTATCTACTGGTAGACCCCATATTAATATAAGCCCCTTGCATACCATGAGCTGCAATATTATTGTTGTAAGACACCCCATGTGCACTATTATTATCAGGCATAGATGGGGGCATTATTATTCAGTATCGGCACACAGGGGGCATTATTACTATCTAAGGCAAGGGTGGGCAATTAATTTTCCAAAGAGATCACATGAGAGACCATGACTGTTGCGGAGAACGAACCAATAGACAGATATGAATTCTGCTCAATATTCATATCAACATATTAATTACATTTATTATAATATATTAATATTATCACTAGAGATGAGCGGTGTTCGACTCGAACTGTTCGCCAATCTCAAATTCGAGCTGTTTTGGGCGATGTTCGAGCCGTTCGGCGAACACGAACAATTTGAAAAAAATCCGGCTGTTCGAGGTTATGTTCCATAACTGTTCGTGCACCAAAATCATAACTGGATTTTTTTCTCAGTAATGCTGAAAATTAATGTTAATACGCAGTTTGAGTGTACAGCGGGGCGGGGGGAGGGGCAGGGGATGGATCTCTGCAGAAATAATGAAGATCTCCATTTTTTTTTCTCTTTCCCCCATTTACAGTGGGGAGATGCAATCTGTCAGCCTATCAGCAGCGCTCACACGGAGCGAACTGCTTTTTTCATACAAGCAAAGGCATGTGTCATTGGCAGTGTATGTCACATGTCCTTGCCCTATAAGACCCAGCCATTTTCCACGTAGCCACCATTTTCTCACTGCTGCACCTGCGTGTTAGACAGCACCGCTGTTGCTGTGTGCGCTATACTTTGAGTGTTCATTTCAAGCCAATTTTCGCACAAATCTACAGATAGCTTGGGAGTAGGGGATAGTTGTGATTGCAGTCCTTTTGAGGACTAGGTTACATCATTTCCTACGACTTTTATCAGGCAGGTCTGTGCTCTTAAATAGATAGGTTGGGAGTAGGGTCTACTTGTAATTGCAGTCCTTTTCTGGACTAGGTTACAGCATTTCCTAGGACTTTTTGCTAGGCAGGTCTGTGCCAGTGCTGTGCAAGTTTTTTTCACAGCGTTTGGCTAAATCTAGCTAAGCAAATCCTTTTTGGCCTCTTGCAGTGTGTGTTAGTCAGTGGAGTAGCCTATCTGTGTTGCAAGCTATACCACCTGTGTATAGAATACAAATTTTTTTACTACACCTAGCCAAGTAAAACCTTTTGGGCATAGCATCATTCTATTAGTCCATCTATACTAACCTCCACCAGGTTGCAAATTCCAAATAATTTTTATCTGCATCTAGCTCTGAAAAAATATTTGAGCTTCGGCTTGTAGCAGTGTGTGGGACTTGTTCTATTAGTCCATCTATACTAACCTCCACCAGGTTGCAAATTCAAAATAATTTTTATCTGCATCTAGCTCTGAAAACATATTTGGGCTTCGGCTTGTAGCAGTGTGTGGCACTTGTTCTATTAGTCCATCTATACTAACCTCCACCAGGTTGCAAATTCAAAATAATTTTTATCTGCATCTAGCTCTGAAAAAATATTTGGGCTTTGGCTTGTAGCAGTGTGTGGGACTTGTTCTATTAGTCCATCTATACTAACCTCCATCAGGTTGCAAATTCCAAATAATTTTTATCTGCATCTAGCTCTGAAAAAATATTTGGACTTCGGCTTGTAGCAGCGTGTGGGACTTGTTCTATTAGTCCATCTATACTAACCTCCACCAGGTTGCAAATTAAAAATAATTTTTATCTGCATCTAGCTCTGAAAAAAAATGTGGTCTTGTAGCAGTGTGTGGGACTTGTTCTATTAGTCCATCTATACTAACCTCCACCAGGTTGCAAATTCAAAATAATTTTTATCTGCATCTAGCTCTGAAAAAATATTTGGGCTTCGGCTTGTAGCAGTATGTGGGACTTGTTCTATTAGTCCATCTATACTAACCTCCACCAGGTTGCAAATTCAAAATAATTTTTATCTGCATCTAGCTCTGAAAAAATATTTGGGCTTCGGCTTGTAGCAGTGTGTGGGACTTGTTCTATTAGTCCATCTATACTAACCTCCACCAGCTTGCAGATTTGGTAAAATCACCTCACCAACCGTTTTAAGCAACTCTTGGGCAATTGATGCCACTTAAGTGGTGTCTGTGCCACAATTTTGGGAAAAAATGGAGACTCTTTTTGGAGTCCCCTTGCTGTGTCTTACGTGACGTTGGCATCGTCAATTCCAGGTGGGTTGGGTCGCCCCCCCCCCCCCCTTTAACTGTAAGAAACTACATACACTATGGCTTGGGGTAACCCAGATGGCTGAGTCTGAAGAGCTGTTTACTCAGAGGTCTGCTCCAAAGCTTCAGTGTCTGCTAGTCAGCGCAGAATTTTTAACTGCATCTAGCCTAGGCAATACTTTGGGAGTAGTAGCCCAGCTGCGAAGCACGCTGCACCGCCTGTGTATCTAATAATAATTTTTAAACTGCATGTAGCCTAGGCAGATTGTGGTGACCCCCAACCAAACCCAGACGTTCAGCCCCCTACTGCCCCCCTTTCCTTGACAATACAATAATGTAACTCTTACAACTGGATGGGTGAGGATCGGTCACAGCTTTATTAACTCTTTATACTCATTACATTAGAAAGGCATTTTATTTCTAAAATAATTCAGCTTGTTGCAGCATGCCCTGTGTCTCCAGTCTCCACAACGGCAAGTTGGCCAACAAGTGTAACTCTCCAACATGTCCTTTCTATTTCCAGGCCACGGAGGATCCTGGGTACTCATATGCAGGACTCTGACCCCCATCCATCACTCTTAACGCTTGTTCCACTCCGTCCTTGAGTCCTGACAGGAATATGTCCAGTCCAATATCCATTAAGTGAACACCGTCGGGCCGTATGAGGCCTGCTTTATCTCCTTCCAGTTGTCGGTGTTGTATCACTACACCGCCTCTGTCTCTTCTAAATTTTGCCATCCGAATATTTATTACCCGCCTTGTCCGTACGATGGCCGTGATGTCTCGCGCACCTTGCCTTACCGCTATCGGCACAATCTCTGACCATACTATAGTTAGTTTTGTGCAAAATTCTCTGAAGCTCTCAGTGTCTAGATTCATTATTACCATTAGTTATGCGCTCTTGTGATGACCTAGGTCGTTTTCCCCGGCCTATATAACTAAGATGACCAGACCTCTTGCCTCTCTCCCTACCTTGATTACCTCCATTAGTACCTGTGGCCATAGCAGGCCTCTAATACCTCTCCAGTTGAAATATGTGTTATGAAACTCTAATTTCCTCCCGCCTGGGCGGACTTTCGCCCTTTTTTCTGCCCAATATATATACTAGTGGTCTATCACCCACACTGTTGGCTTAGCGTCACCTGTAAAAGAAACAAACCACGTTAGGATAACAAGTCCGGTCTTATGTATCTCGCCAAACACGTGGATCGCCATCTCCCTATCCTCTGAACTTCCGTTTCTGACAGTCCTGCTCTTGCTGCTTCCGTGGCCGCGCCTATGCGGAATGAGTGTGTCCCGTAATCTTTGGGGTGGTTCCCAGCCGATGTTATGCATTTATTAAATATAGCTTGGAACTGGTATCTTGATAATGGCGTTCCATCAATGTGTGATAGGAAGAAATTACTTTGTGATCTGATGGTTATATATGTTTTTACTATTGTTACCCGACTCAGTGTACCGTTTGTGTGTTGTAGAAGTACCCAAGTGCCCCTGCCCGCTAGAACCGTTTTCGATTGGCGTATGCGTAGACGTATTGCATTATTGGCTATGACTACGTCCTGGTGTAATAAGCCTCCACTGGTGGTAATTTTGGATTGAGGCACTAATTCGCTTATGCATAGCGCCCCGAAGAAGGCGATCGCAAATGCAGTAGACAGTAGTATTGCTTCAAATTGAGAGTGTCATGTTAATGGTGTTAGGGATATGATGTGAGAAATCAGTTTTAGTGACACAGGACGGGACGTCTACACTCCTGACTTGGCTGACCCCTTTTCCACCCTTTTATGGATTGTCTGATGATGAATCTTTGTCACATCTCCCCAATTCAGTAGTTGGAAGTGAAATGCTACTCCGGTCAGACACCGCTGCGCTGACGCCCCTGATATGCCCCTCATCATTAGCTGGTGGAGAAATTCTATTGTGACTTGTGATCTGGCTTGTTCACATTGGTCAACCGTTCTGCCTGCTACTAGTCGAGTCCACTCTTCCCATGCCTTACCGTATGCTTGCCACGTCGACGGGGCAACTGACGCTCTGATTAATGGCATCAACTATTTGCCACTAGATCCCATAGGGAGGGTAGGCAACTGTTGCCCGATGGGTGGGCGTTGGGGAAGAGCTCTGTGAAAATCTGCCAATTGAGTTGTGATAAAGCGTTAGCAGTAGCTTTAGACCCCTCAGCATCGTGGCTAGCGCGGACCCATACATTGTGTTTTAGGCATAGGAATGCTAGCCGGCGTATTAGGCCTAGCACTGGGAGAGACGATGATGCCATCTTATTAATGCAGTGCGCTAGGCTGGTGTTTTTTGTTATGAAGCGTATATTTTTGTTAGCCAGGCGCGCGCCCCATATTTCTATTGCTACCACTATTGGGAAGAAAAATTATTTTCAGGGCTAGATGCAGCTAAAAATTATTATTCATTTCAAAGCTGGTGGAGCTTGGTATAGATGGCCTAATACAATGAGTACCACACACTGCTACAAGCCCAAATATTTTTTCAGAGCTAGATGCAGATAAAAATTATACTGAATTTGCAACCTGGTGGAGGTTAGTATAGATGGACTAATAGAACAAGTCTCACACACTGCTACAAGCCGAAATATTTTTTCAGAGCTAGATGCAGAAAAAAATTATATTGAATTTGCAACCTGGTGGAGGTTAGTATAGATGGACTAATAGAACAAGTCCCACACACTGCTACAAGCCGAAGCCCAAATATTTTTTCAGAGCTAGATGCAGATAAAAATTATATTGAATTTGCACTTGTTCCTCCCTCGATATAATGTCCCATGCAGGATGTCACTTGTTCCTCCCCCCATATAATGCCCCATGCAGGATGTCACTTGTTCCTCCCCCTATATAATGCCCCATGCATTATGTCACTTGTTACTCCCCCCATATAATGCCCCATGCAGGATGTCACTTGTTCCTCCCCCCATTTAATGCCCCATGCAGGATGTCACCTCCCCCCATATAATGCCCCATGCAGGATGTCACCTCCCCCCATATAATACCCCATGCAGGATGTCACATCCCCTCCATATAATGCTCCATGCAGGATGTCACCCCCTCATATAATGCCCCATGCAGGATGTCACTCCTCGCCCCATATAATGCCCCATGCAGGATGTCACCTATCCCCCACATATAATGCCCCATGCAGGATGTCACCTCTCCCCCCATATAATGCCCCATGTAGGATGTCACTTGTTTCCCCCCGTATAATGCCACATGCAGGATGTCACTTGTCCCCCCCATATAATGCCCCATGCTGGATGTCACCACCCCCCATATAATGCCCCATGCAGGATGTCACCTCCCCCCCATATAATGCCCCATGCAGGATGTCACCTCCCCTCCATATAATGCTCCATGCAGGATGTCACCCTACCATATAATGCCCCATGCAGGTTGTCACCTCTCCCCCATATAATGTCCCATGCATGATGTCACCCTCCCATATAATGCCCCATGCAGGATGTCACTTGTTCCTCCCCCATATAATGCCCCATGCAGGATGTCACCCCCCCATATAATGCCGCATGCAGGATTTCACCTCTCCCCCATATAATGCCCCATGCAGGATGTCACCTCTCCCCCCCATATAATGCCCCATGCAGGATTTCACTTGTTCCTTCCCCGATATAATGTCCTATGCAGGATGTCACTTGTTCCTCCCCCCATATAATGCCCCATGCCTCCATACATTTTTTAAAAAAATCAAATACCTCACTTCTCACCTGTTGCCGTTGCTCCCGACCCCTCACCCGCGCCAGCGTCTTCCAGCTCTGCGCTGTGACGGCTCAGAAGAGAGAGTGGTGTAAAGACGTCACCGCGCCCTCAGACCTGAGACGCCCCCGACTGCTCAGGGCCCCGGCACTTGCCTGGGTGCGCCGGGTTCTGACGCCGGCCCTGCCCTAGCGGTACGTGTTGGTGCCTCTGCGCCACGTCAGCTATCCCTGATTGACCCTGTATTCCCCTATACACCCATACAAATGTATAACACTGTATATAATGGATAGAAATTCCAAACTGTGACACAGGTTAAACCACGTGAAGTCATTTACAGAAAAAACAGTAAGTATACAGTCTGTCAATCATGAATGGGCTGTTAGACGCCTGGACACGGACACTCTCGTGCATTGGGGACTCATTGATGTCTCACTCTTGCCCTCATTCCTATTAATTCCTTCTCCTAAACATGGCCCCCTGATCAACCCTACACCAGGAGGGGGAGATACGCACTGGGACAGCTGGCACTTGTAGTGCCATAGATTTGCCCTTCAGGACATGTCGGTTGCAGGCTGTATCATCTCATGCCTGAAGTCTACCTGATCTGGGCTGATCATTAACGCTGAGTCTATGGGCTACAGAGAAGTCTTTGTTTTTCATGTGAAATATTGCTGACTTTCTTCGTATATCAGTGTCTGTCTTTAGAAAGGCTGATATTGTCCTTGAGGCTGTGCCGGGGATTGTATGCAGCCTTATTTTTTGTCTCTGAGTGTTGGTTATACCCAAATCTTGGTTTAGAAGCATCACCATTACTAGCACTATTGCACTGTATTCCTCTGCTCCTAGTGTTTGTGCTCTTTGAGGACCACAGAGGGGAATCAATGACTTCTTGTGCATTTTCCTTCATCGAGTGACTGATCCCCTAAAAATGCTATTAGAGGGGAGCTATTGGGTCATTTTTGTATTATTGATCTGTATGGAATCCATATTTATACATCTATGTTCTTTCATTTCCCTTCTGGGACCTTGAATAACGGTCTGTGCTGAAAGATGTGAATCTGATTATATGTGCAATCTAATCGATTGACGGCACTGATATCGTCTCCTAACAGCCCATACCTGTCAGCTAAACCATCCCCTTCTTCATGATTGACAGACTGTATACTTACTGTTTTTTCTGTAAATGACTTCACGTGGTTTAACCTGTGTCACAGTTTAGAATTCATATCCATTATATACAGTGTTATACATTTGTATGGGTGTATAGGGGAATACAGGGTCAATCAGGGATAGCCGACGTGGCGCGGGGGCACCAACACGTACCGCTAGGGTGTTAAGCGTCCGCTGGTAGGTAGGGTGCCGGCCTGCTAGGGAACCTAGGGAGAGTTTGCCTGTGTCTTTACACCTACCTCATTACCCTCACCCCAATACACAGATACCTATATTTAAGGATGGGTTTCTTGTTTTTTTACTATGAAGTAAATACTTTTAATAATAATTGAATAAAAGTTAATTTTTAAGGGGTTGTTTTGTTCTTTTTGGTCAGAGTATTATAGAGACCATGTTATACGATTGTGTTCAGTAAGGGAGATGATAATAGAAATCCATTTATCCGGAATTCAAACATTAATTCCAATAGTCTGGACAGAGTGCCGTGATTTATAGCACTTGTCTATATAATAACCATGAATGTTTGATAGAACAGCGGATCGGTGGATGCCGGATTAACACTTTATAGTAACAATCCCACTGAGATGAGGAGTATATTGGATATTTTGGTGAAATCAGATGGGGAGACAGACTGTACCCTGTTCAGTGAACTGTTACCTAGAAGGGATTTTTCAAAGTTACCATCGTTCTAATTTTTATTTCATAAATCAATATTAATTTCAGTCTCAATTCATGGGTAAAATCTGTAAAAAGTTTTTTCAGTGAAGACAGATTTTCTCATTTACTGAAATAGGACATGATAGTTGGTGCTTTTGAAATATTATGGAGGAGGGATGAGATAAAGGCAAAGACAGACATTGTACTGCACGTTCTCCGGAAACGATAGTTACTGTGCTCCATAGAACATTACAAGCACCAGCTGTCATCTCCTATCGCTGTAATGGGGAAAATCTGAAGTCACTAAAGACACATTTTACCTGTGAATTGAGAATAAATGATAAATTTAGGAGGAGAAAGAAGAAGATTTCCCTGATAAGATATTGTACAAATTTTCTTATTTTCATGTGCACTATTGATTTATGGGGAAATAATAAAATAATATGTCGGTTACTCTTTAGTCACTTTATAAAAGAAAAGTTGTAGAACTTTGTACTATACTTTATGAATATGTTAGTTTGTACGGAGCCCCGGACTCTCCCCGGAGCAGCGGATACAGTTACATCCAGTGCAGACAATGCTCTGTGAGCAAAACTCCAGACTGATACATTGTAACAAGCTATTAGATTGTGGCTGATATATATTGTGCTCAGGAGCATTTTCTAGACTGGATACAATGTATCCGCTGAGAGCAGGAGCAGCAATGTGCAGGATTACGGCCTCCGAATGGAAACAGAACCGTCCTCATTCACTGACATCAAACAGATCCTGAAGATGGTGAGAGATGAAACACAAAGGGTAATAACTAGTGTTGAGCGATACCTTCCGATATCAGGAAATATCGGATCGGATTGGATCGGGCCGATACCCAAAAAGTTTCGGATATCGCCGATTCCGATACCGGAAACCAATGCAAGTCAATGGGACACAAATATCGGAATGAAAATAAACCCTTTCTTTCCTTGTAGGTTAATTCTACATGAAGGAAAACAACTAACAATAATGTAGAATGTATTGGGGGAGGTGGTTGCCCAAATCGATGGGAACAGTGCTCACAGTGAAACATGAAAAGCCGGCAATTCAGCAGCGGCATAGACCGGTACCCGACAATTTATAACAGAAAGAATAGAGCTTCACACATAGATTAGATAGATAGAAACATGTCAGTCACATATATATGAAGTACAGTGACAGTGTTGCTTACTGTACTTGTCATTTAGTGTAAAGGATTTATTAAAAAAAATATTAGTGTTTTCATGCACCGTCTCTTTAAAAAAGCCGCCGGCAATTCTGCATCTGTACCCGACACACATAGATTAGATAGAGAGAAACATGTCAGTCACATATATAAGAAGTACAGTGATAGTGTTGATTACTGTACTTGTCATTTAGTGTTAAAATAAAGGATTTATTAAAAAAAAAATTGTCGTGGGGTTCCCCGTAATTATAGTCTCTAGCGGAGGTTAAGCAGACGTCTGGGGCAGATGTTTGAAGCCTGGGAAGGGGGTAATACCCACGGAGCTTCCCAGGCTACTAATATCAGCCCCCAGCTGAATACCTAGCCTTTACTAGCTATTAAAATGGGGAACTCCCAAACAATGACGTGGGGTCCCCCCTATTTTAATAGCTAGCAAAGGCTAGGCAGACAGCTGAGGGCTGATATTAATAGCCCAGGAAGGGTGCCATGAATATTGGCCCCCTCCCAGGCTAGAAACACCAGCCGTCAGCCGCCCCAGAAATAGCGCATCCATAGGATGCGCCAATTCTGGCACTTAGCCTCGCTCTTCCCACTGCCACTGTAGCGGTGGCAGTGGGGTAATAGGGTTGGGGTTGATGTCAGCTTATAATGCCAGCTGACATCAAGCCCAGGTTAGTAATGGAGAGGCGTCTATAAGACACCCCCATTACTAACCCCATAGTCAAAGTTAAAAAAAAACACAAACACCCAGAATAAAGTCCTTTAACTGAAATAAACACACAATTCTTTATTGTTCTAAATTAAACCATACTTACCGTCACGCCCATTCCAGCTGAAGCCAACGATCTCCTGCAATAAAAATAAAATAATAACGCAACATCATCCTTACCTTCCCATGGTTCCCAGGACAGCTTCAGCTCTGCTACATCGAGATGACAGGCTGGACCGCAGCAGAACGCTGCCATCCAGCCTGTCATCCCGCAGACACTGAGAAGCGCAGGCATGCTTGTGCTCCTCAGTGTCTGGCTGTGACGGCATCCAGATGAGCCGACAATGAACTCAGCTCACCTCATGCACGTCACTGACAGCGTGGGAGAATTCTCCTGCGCATGCGGTGAGCGTGAGAGACTCGGATCATCTGAATGCCGTCACAGCCTGACACTGAGGAGCGCAAGCATGCCTGTGCTTCTCAGTGTCCGCGGGATGACAGGCTGGATGGCAGCATTCTGCTGCGATCCAGCCTGTCATCTCAATGTAGCAGAGCTGAAGCTGTCCTGGGATCCATGGGAAGGTAAGGATGAGGTTGGTTTATTATTTTTCATTTATTGCAGGAGATCGTTGGCTTCAGCTGGAATGGGCGTGATGGTAAGTATGGTTTAATTTAGAACAATAAAGAATTGTGTGTTTATTTCAATTAAAGAACTTTATTCTGGGTGTTGTGTTTTTTTTTTAAATACTTTACTAGAAATTCATGGCGGTCATGTCTAATATTGGCGTGACCCCATGAATTTCGGGCTTAGGGCCAGCTGATAATGCCAAGCTGGCCCTAACCCCTTTATTACCCAGTGAGCCACCGCACCAGGGCCCTGGATGAGTTGGGTACAGCGCCAGAAGATGGCGCTTCTATGAACGCGCCATTTTCCGGGGTGGCTGCGGACTGCAATTTGCAGTGGGTGGGGCCCAGAAAGCTTGGGCCTCCCTGCGCTGCGGATTCCAGCCCCCAGCTGCCTAGTTGTACCTGGCTGGACACAAAAATAGGGCGAAGCCCCACGTCAATTTTTTTTTAATTATTTCATGAATTTCCTGAAATAATTTAAAAAAAATTGACGTGGGGCTTCGCACTATATTTGTGTCCAGCAAGGTACAGCAGGCAGGAACGGGCTGCCACCAGCTGCCTATTTGTACCTGGCCGGACACAACAATATAGGAAAGCCCTTTTTTTCTTTATTATTTCATGAATTTCATGAAATAATTTTAAAAAAAAATACGTGGGGCTACTCCCTATTTTTGTGTCCAGCCAGGTACAACTAGGCAGCTGGGGGCTGGAATCTGCAGCTCAGGGAGGCCCAAGCTTTCTGGGCCCCCCCCCCCCCCACTGCAAATTGCAGTCCGCAGCCACCCCGGAAAATGGCGCATTCATAGAAACTGGATGATGTATCTGGCTGGCATACAAAAATATGGCAAAGCCCACGTCAAAGTTTTTGGGAAAAATTAATTAAAAAATAAATAATAATTTAGGGACTGCATCTTTATTAACTCCTCAAATGTCATTTAGTGTTAAAATAAAGGATTTATTTAAAAAAAAATTGGCGTGGGGATCCCCCATAATTTTAGTCTCTAGCGGAGGTTAAGCAGACGGCTGGGGCAGATGTTTGAAGCCTGTGAAGGGGGTAATACCCACGGAGCTTCCCAGACTACTAATATCAGCCCCCAGCTGAATACCTAGCCTTTACTAGCTATTAAAATGGGGGACCCACAAAAAAATGATGTGGGGTCCCCCCTATTTTAATAGCTAGCAAAGGCTAGACAGACAGCTGGGGGCTGATATTAATAGCCCAGGAAGGGTACCATGAATATTGGCCCCCTCCCAGACTAGAAACACCAGCCGTCAGCCGCCCCAGAAATGGCGCATCCATAGGATGCGCCAATTCTGGCACTTAGCCTCGCTCTTCCACGCTGCCCTTGTGCGGTGGCAGGGGGTAATAGTGGTGGGGTTCATGTCAGCGCCAGCTGCCATGAAGCCCAGGTTAGTAATGATGGGCGTCTATTAGACACCCCCATTACTAACCTGCAAAGTGTTAAAAAGAAAAAACACACACTACACCGAGAAAAAAATAATTTATTTGAAATAAAACACACCATTTTATTTAATTCTTAGTTTACTAAAAAAAATAGTTACCTGTCCACGTTCCTGCGCTGATCTCCCATGCACAGCTGTCACATCTGGAGATGGTGACAGCTGTGCATGGCTGCTGTAAGCTCACACTGCCGGGAACATGTCCGCTCCCGGCAGCGTGAGCCACTGACTGAGGTCACCGGAGTGCATTCAGGCAGCGCAGCTCCGGAGACCTCCTTTACGGCACTGCTGTACCGTGGGAATTTCTCACGATACAGCAGGGCCGTAAAGGAGCTGAACGGAGCAGCGCTGCCTGAACTCCGGCGAACCCGCTTATGCAATGACGGGGATGCTTTACGGCCTCGTCATTCTAGCGGCGGCAGCGGTTCAGAGCGGTCACATTCTATGTGGCTGCTCTAAACTGGAGATCTTCTTGGGACACTCGTGGACTACTACGGAGGGGTAAGTGTAAGGTTGTGGTTTATTATTTTATATTTTATTACAGGAGATCGATGGCTTCTGGGAATTAGGTGTCTAGGTGCGTATAGGTGTAGTTTTTTATTTTTTACTTTATTTTAGGTGGCGATCGGCGGGGACAGGTACTGAATTAAACTAATTTATTGTAGGTAACCACTGGCCACCAATGACATGTATTTAAAATTTAGTGGGGACACAGTAGGGCAATTTAAATAGCAGGATCAGGCTGATGGGAACTACTGCTCCCATCGAGCTGATCCTGCTGGCACGAGTGGACAGGGGACAGACATAGGCCGATGGGAGTAGTAGTGTCACATCGGCCTATGTCTGCCTGCACGCAGACATCGCACAGACACCGCGCACAGACACCGCACACACTCGCACAGACACCGCGCACACACTCGCAGACATCGCACAGACACCGCACACACTCGCACAGACACCGCGCACACACCCGCACACACACTAATCATGACGGGTCTGGGAGGTGAGGCTGACCTGTGTGGCCGTGGGAAAGTTCATGTGAGTTCATGCAGTCAAGCATGAACTCACATGAACCCTCTGAGGGCACCGCAGCGACTTCAAATGAACAGCTGATCAGCATCACCTGATACCTCAGCTGTTTATTTGAAATAACCGGCGGGAGAGCGCAGCACAGAACGGGAAAGCCGGGGGTGAAGTCTTTTCACTGCCGGCTTCCCCGCCCGGGTCCTTCGCTCCCCGCTCCTTGGTGCTGCGCTCCCCGCCCGGTCCTAACTTACGATCAGGATGGGAGGTGGCGAGGGGGTGGGAGGCTGCGGGGAAGCAGTATGGGGCTGTGTGATTGTTTAAAGGCCGGTGGCTTTTTACCGCCCGCCGGCTTTTAAACAATCAGGAGAATTCTCCCACGCTGGGATGGCATTCTGATGACAGGCTGGATCGCAGCTGAGCGCTGCCATCCAGCTTGTCATCCTTCAGAGACACTGCAGAGCGCAGGCATTATGGGAACTTCCGATTCCGGTATTCGATATTGTAAAAGTATCGGAATTAAGTATCGGAATTCCGATACCGCGAATATCGGCCGATACCCGATATTTCAGTATCGGAATGCTCAACACTAGTAATAACACAAAGATGTAGAAGTTTTCATTTATTCACTGATTTACCGCTGCTCCCATCACTAGTGGTGACTGTACATTTATTAAAGAGACAGGACACATAATAAGTTGCAGTTTCTTCTCTACTGTAATACAATGGATTCAGCTTTGTTACAGCAAACATCAGTTACACAAACAAGTTTCCCCTCTTCTCCTGTTTGCAATGATGTGAATTATTCTCCATGTTCTCCCTATCTTTCCCTATCTCTCAGGTGGCCGTCCTGGTCTCCTTCAGCTCATCGGCCTTTCTACCAGAGGAGGATTTGCCCCATAATCAGGAAGGATCTAGGGGTGAAGAGCTCCCTCTAGAGAGATGTCCTGGAAGAAGGAACCTGTGCCTGCCGACCAGTATGACAGTGGACACCAGTCTGATTGACAGCAGCTCTATGGACGGCTCGGTGCAGATGGAGGACGGTCACACCCGCTCTCTGTCCCCCTGGGAATACAGGTAATATCACAACCTGTCACATTACAAGCAGCGCTGAATAGTGATACAGTCCGGTGGAGATTCCCGGAGTCTCCTATAGAAGGACGTCTAGTAAAGTATAGAAAGAAAATAATCTTTTCAGTAGAGTTACAATAGCAGGGAATAGCTTGTCGGGATGTTGTTATAACCCCTTTAGTGGAGAATAACGTCTTCCCACCTTCTAGCCGCCTCTCATTCTTCTTTTCCTGCCTACAAGCTCCCAGTAACCGTTCAGAAATCTCCCCTGTCCCCAAATAGACTTCAGGGGAGGAGGGAGATGCAGCTGCAGTTATTAGGAATAAAACATGAAGGAGAGAAGCTGAGAGCGCACGGCGCGGCTCTGACATCACCCAGAATAACCTTGTATGGAGGGAGAAACTGGAGATTTATAGAGCAGAAGACTGAAGAAAAAGCCTCGAGAATCTGCAGGATAAGAACAAGGAGCGCGGACATGGACCAGGTGTTACACAGCTTCTCTCACTATTTTTATTCCCAGTCTCAGCACAGATCCCAACAGGTTCCCTTTCATCATTGCCGAGCCCGATTGTCTGACTTTTGCTTGTGTAGACGTTGATGGCCATGAAAGTCCATGACGCTGGTATTGTCGATGGTCCGTTTAACCAAACCATCCAATATTAATACCCATCTTCCCGTGAAATTCCTTTACTTAACTAAAATAAGACCAAAACACCATATACTTTGGGAAAAACTGGCCACAGCAGCCTTTATTTAAACAAAATTACATAGATAAATAATTGATTAACACCCAATAGTAGGAGGGTCCTTGAAGCTCCAAAGATCTGGTGATTAACTTAAACCAACAATTAACACCAACTTACCCACAGCCGATACCCCACTGGCTCGAGAGCACCACAACCCAACATGGGTTCCAAAAATTACTTCCACTTCCCGGCTCCGACATTGCCTGCCGTGAGACCCCCAAAACCAGATCAGCAATCAACGTTTTCCAATTAAGGAATCCATACCCAAATGGACCCCTTATACCAATTTAAAACCAACTTCAAGGACCCCCAACTGCCACAACGAGGGCACTTTGAATATCTCAAATGCCCGAGACCCCCCCAAACGAAAAGCTATGGCCCTCTCAATGCCCTCTTCTAACCCCAAGGCCCACATGTCAATACCTACTGTGTTCAAATGCACCCCGTCCGCCAACCAAAATTCACCCTCTCCTCTCTCTAACTCAAAGTGCCGTACAGCGATCCCCCCATTCCTAGTAACAAAACTAGAGACTGCCCTATTAACTTTAATCCTGACTTTATTGATCTTCACCACTGACCTAGCCCTCCGCCAACATCTTCGAGGAACAATCTCCGACCAAACAATAAACAAGCCTGGAAATGCCACCCACAAACGCAACAAATCATGTTTAACATCCCTTATCAACTCTCTAAAAGGGCGTGAACCTAGGTCGTTCACCCTCACGTGCAACACCAAAATGTCAGGTGACCTATCTAAACGCGCACTGTGATGTACCTCCTGCAGCACTCTGAACCAAGTCATGCCTCTAAAGCCCAACCACCTAATCACAGCTGTTTCTCTGTCAAAACCGAGCTGCCTTCCTGCAGGCCTTATATCCGCCCTCAGTGCTCCCCAGTGCACGTAGGAGTGTCCCAGAATCCATACCAACGTGGAATTGGAACCTGCAGAAAATACAAACAAACTTGAACAACTCTCGCAATAACAACACTTGCCATAAATCAAACATTAAAGTTGTATTTTACCCTGAGCCTGAGGTCTGATATAGCTCCGATAACGCCTCGATTCCCAACGCCCAATGAGCTGTATAGTCTCCCCACTAAGACCACCAGCAGCCGCTTCCGTTGCTGCTCCAATCCAAAACGAGTGCGACCCAAAACGGGATGCATCTAACCCTAATGACTTTAAACACTTCCTAAATACCACTATGAACTGATATCTGGACAAGAAGGACCCATCCTCATGACACAATAATGGACCACCCTGCTTTGGTTCGGACTCCCTAAACAGTTGCAAGCATCTTAACGGACACATAATGGAATTCCCAATTGCTCTCAAAACTACACGCCTCCCGTTTCCCAACTGGTCCGTTTTAGATTTCCGGATCCAAAATTCCACACCTCCTGAGGTACCAATCACATCTGCTGTCAAAAGCCCCCCGCCCACTGACCTGCTGGGTGACACGATCTCACCCAACCTCAACGATCCAAAGAAGGCCAGGGAGAAGGCCAATCTAAAAAGACAGATTTCAAACCTGGAACAACACATAGAAGGTAACACCCCCCCAATCTTTTACAAAATTCCAAATGAAACCGGCCTCCTGGAGTCCTTTTGCCCTTTCCCCTTCCGAAACCCCTTCAAAGCCTGTTTGATCAAAAAACTTTTTGTCAAATCTCTCTGATCATGAAACCTAAAACCAAAAGCCAAAGCCGCCATAGTCCGAGAGATTTTTGCTACAGACCAACCCTCCTCAGCCCCTTGACTAATCCATGACAATAGTACACCTAACTGATCGTCATCATGAGCCATAAGCCCGACTGTATTAAACAACCGATCTTCCCACAAATGCCAAATAGACTGATACACCTCCCAAGTTCCCCCCGCCAAAGATGACCTAATCAGCGACTCCGTGGCCCACATACCACCTTCCAAAGCTCCGGAGGGCACTCCAGCCCCTTGTCTGCCGCCTCTGGTGCCAACTGCCGGAAGCGCTCCCACTAAAAACGAGAAAGTGAGTCAGCAATGGCATTCTGGACTCCCGGTATGTGAGACGCTGTCACATAAACATCCATGGAAAGGCAAGTCAGCACTAACTGTCGTAGAACCCTAATCACTGGAGGTGAGGATGCTGTAATGTTATTAATTGCACACATGACCCTCATGTCGCAATAAAACCGCAGTAAAATATGTTCTTTACCAATCCTGATGTTACCCACTCCTTAGGCCAACTGGATGCACACCATCGACCTCTAAAGTACGCCCCAAAACCTGAACTTCCCGCCGCATCCGTGTACAACTCCAAAGCACAATTGTCCTGTACTTCCTCCATGAGCAAAGAGCGTCCGTTATATTGCTCCAAAAATTTCTCCCACACTACCAAATCGTCTCTGTGTTCAGCCGACAAACGCATGTAATGATGCGGCAATTTTAGACCCGCCGTAGCGCTGGCTAACCGGCGAGAAAAAATTCTCCCCATAGGAATAATGCGAGATGCAAAATTAAGTTTCCCAAGAAGAGACTGTATTTCTCTCAAAGTCATTTTCTTTAACTTCCTAGCCCGTGCGACCTCTTCCTTCAACGCCTTCACTTTCTCCTCTGGCAACCTAAATTCCCAATTCACTGAATCGATTACAATTCCTAAGAAACAAATGGTGGTAGTTGGACCTTCGGTCTTTTCTGAAGCCAAAGGCACTCCGAAACGCTCTGCTACCCACTGAGTCGCTCTCAGCAAAATTTCACAACATGAAGAGTCGCCCAAACCAATGCACAGAAAATCATCCAAGTAATGTATAATGGATTCGAGCCCTGTCACATCCTGAACGACCCATTCCAAAAATGTGCTGAAAGCCTCAAACAAGGAACAAGATAGAGAACATCCCATGGGCAAACATCTATCTACGAAAAACTTGCCCTCCCAGTAACAACCCAACAACCTAACACTTTCAGGATGAACAGGCAACAACCGAAACGCTGATTCCACATCCGTCTTAGCCAGCAATGCCCCTTTACCACACTGTCTGACCCACCGAGCCACCTCATCAAATGATGTATAAACCACGGAACATAGTTCCGGATCAATCCCATCATTCACTGACTTTCCCCGCGGATAGGAAAGATGGTGAATGAGCTTAAACTTATTAGGCTCCTTTTTGGGCACCACCCCCAATAGCAATACTACTAAATTCGAAAAAGGAGGATCGGCAAACGGACCGGCCATACGCCCCAAAGCTACCACTTTTTGTAACTTAGCAGAAACCACCTCCGCATATTGATCTGCTGATCTAAGATTTTTCAACACCCGGGGAATCTCAAATGGAGGTGGAGGAATTTTAAAACCGTCAGCAAAACCTGATACTAACACTGCAGCTTTTTGCCTATCGGGAAACCTACTTAGATAAGGGAGCATCGCGGTTAGTTTCACCGGTGTCTCCCCCTTGAGAATTGTTGGCCCCTGGCTTAGCCTTCTTTTTGAAACATCTGGCAGCACCGTGTGATGATCCACTGCAGTGCGAGCAAAGGTGCTTGAACCTGCAGTTGGCCCCAAATTTACACTGGCCGTCGTTGAACTGCCAGCATAAGCCCAGTTTCTGCGTTCCCGCTTGCCCTGACGTGCCTCCGCTCCCCTGCGTACTTGATTGACCCCCAGAATGGCCGGCACAACCGGCCCCTCCATGAAAGGAATGCCCCAATCTAGAAGGAGCCATCACCCGTAACCAAAGGCCAATGTCCTTCTGATCCCATCTTATGGCAGGACGAATAGCTTTTCTCTGACGAAACTGCTCGTCATAACGAAACCATGCTTGACCCCCATAAGTTCTGTGAGCTTCGCCAATAGCATCCATATAGCAAAACAAGGGAGAGCAATTCTCCGGTGCTTTTTCACCTATTACGCTTGCCAAAATGGCGAATGCCTGCAGCCAATTAGTAAAAGTCTGCGGGATTAAGAGCCACCTTTTCTTTTCCTCCTCCTTCTCACTATCATCCTTCTTACTTTTTTCCAGGTTAAATTTCACCAGAGGCAAAAAAGAAAAAATTTAGACGTACTCATCTTTCCAAATTTTTTCCCTCACCTCTTTCTTGAGGTGTGCACCTAACGGACCCTCAAAACACACGTAAACCTTGCCGTGAGACCTATCATCCAAATGAATTCTACACTCTTTTTCTTTTTCTGTCTGCACTGACACCGAAACGGTCTCGGGCAATTGGCTCGCGCCCCCAAGTCTATTACCTAAACTGTTCAGCCCGCCCCATTGCGGGCTCACCCATGCGGCTAAATGTCCCGAAACAGCACTACTACCCCTTTCCAAACGCAACAATAAGTCCCTCACGTTTGCTAAAACCTCGCTCACAGTCTCCCCAACCTGTTTCTGACTTGTACCCCCAGCCACTGACCCCCGATTAGCACTTAAACCTGGGGATAAAAAATTCTGGGATAACGAACAAGACATAGAACCCAACTCACCGGGTTGCAGAGGAGCTGTGGTCCCCCCAGCCAATATTCCCGACTCCAGCCGTCCATCCCGACTTCCGACTCCTCCCATTGGGCCCTCTATCTCTTGAGGCCCGAGCACCGCCGATGCACTGGATCCCGCCGACGCAGCCCTGTAAGGCCAAAAGTTACGGACATGCACTGGAGTTGAAGAAGGACCAAGGGGTTGTGTATGAGGGGACATATTAATATCACCCTGCCCGCAAGGTCTGTGCATTGGCATCCGATCCTGAATTTAACGCTGCCCAGAGACCATCTGTAAGGGCCGGTAGCAACACTTGCCTGTTATCACCGCCCGATTGCTGCCCATCG
Organism: Phyllobates terribilis; assembly: GCF_046119375.1. Taxonomy (NCBI): domain Eukaryota; kingdom Metazoa; phylum Chordata; class Amphibia; order Anura; family Dendrobatidae; genus Phyllobates; species Phyllobates terribilis. Next base: position 60,810,536 of record NW_027362763.1, read on the forward strand.
TGGATAATCCTCCCATCTACTGTGTCTGAGGAGGCGGGCCGCCCGACCGGAGTATCGCCGAGGCCACTCCCCGTGACGTCACTGGTGTTGAGAGGACTGGCGCGTGTAGGCCCCTTCCCAAACGCAGGCTGCGGCCTACTAACCGCCGCGTGACACGCGTTGGCGAGCGGATTCCTCCCAGACCGGGGCCTGCTGCTGCGCTTCCTGATCGGCACCCAGCCTGGAGGGTCCCCGGAGGGGCTCCTGCGCTGTGTCTGGGGAGCTAAATCAGGCGACAGCCTGGCAGGAGGTCGCGCCCGACGGGAGCGCCGCTCAGGCTGTGCTGACACAGCCACCGTCCCCGCTCCCCTTCCGATGATCGCCGCTACCTGCTCTTCCAGCCAGCCCGCAGGGTGCGACTCTGCAGCAGCCCTGAGGGATTCAAACAGCTGCGCCGTGGAACGCCATGAGGTACGCAGCACGATGTGGGGGAGACAACTCACAACCCTTGTGAGCGGGAAAATGTGACGCCCCTCCCCTCCCTGGCATTTAAACCCCCCCCGTTAAACCCCTCCCAATGCTAATAGCCTTAGCCAGTCCCTCCAACCCATCGTCATGCATGCCTGCATCCAAGCCTGCGGGGGAGGGGGCGGCTGTACTCCGGCCTGTCCTCACCTGATCTCCTTCCTCATCCAGCAGGAGGTGATGGTCCTACGACAGCAGAAAGGCTGCAGCTTCTCCTACAGACTGGAGGGCGAGGTGGTGACTCTGGGCTGCACATGTGTCACACCGACCATCAGCTATTACTGAATACGTGGAAATATGGATGATGGACGCCTGATTGTCAACTTTTAAGATTTCTTGAGAATTTTTTATTTAAATAATAAAATAAAAGCAACTTTAATTTGTTTATAGTGTTATCTCTGGTTACAATAGGTTTTGGGGTTTGGTAGCAGCTGCTTGTCCATTACACAGGTCCATGTTATGGTGGAACATACTGGTATCATCAGAGGACACATGCCGTATATTCTCATTGTATAGGGACATGCTGCTCTTTCAGGTGTCCTCAAGTTCATATGGAGGCGTCTTTTCTTCTTTAGATTCCAATACAATGTTTCTAGGGAAAGTTCCTCCATAAAAAGAAATCTAATATGGCAGAACGTCTGCAGCTCCGTAATATGAGGGAATCTGTGTGACGCTCTACAGGCGATGTGCAAATGGGCCTTCACCTTAAAGGTTTGGAACAAGATGGTGCGTTATCACTTATCCATAGGACAGGGGATAATTACTGATCGCTTGGGGCCCAATCACTAAAGACCCCACTAATCCCAAATGTGGGCTCCATAATGAATGGAGTGGAGGTCAAGTTTGAGGACCCCTCATTGTGTATGGGATTGTTGGATTGCCGAGACTAGCGCTCATTCTCAGGATTCCAAGACACCTACAAGATGGCGGATGAGACTATAAATTATCTTGAAAGTTTCTGACATGGCTGAAAATCAGTTTTTTGGCCATTATAAAATACTTTGAGGCCGATATATTAGGACTAAAGTTGTGCACGGACTGAAGTAGCATTACTGGCAGAAGAAACGCCAACGCTCTTGCAGAATTTGACAGGTGGACATAGCCATGTCCCATCCAGTCCCAGCTCCTCTCTAGCTCTTCCCATTTTGGCGGAGTTTCTTCAAACTAGCAAAAAAAAAATTAAAAGTCAGAACATTTCTGTACAACTCCTCTTTGCTCAATTTTTTTTAATACCTTTCAAAGCAGATTACTCCAGTTTTCTGACAAAAAAAGCTATGATGAAAGTTTTTGGTAAGTCCATTACTACACACCACCAAAAACCCACCTCTCCCAGGGGCTTGCCTATAATAAGTGCAGGGTTTACTGTTTCCTTCGTGCCCTAGAGACTAGGGGAGCCAAAAAGGTCCCTTTGTCCCATATGTAAAGAGTCTAGATTATTACTACTAAAGACCTGTGTCAGTTGGAGGAACTGATGGAGATTTAGCATCTGGGCCCTCGAGCTTCTGGATACATCACTGATCACCCTTATACTAAAATAAGGATATGGCAGCATCATGTTCTGTCTCAGGCTCTGGAAGATGTGTGAAGGTAAGGAGTAAAATGGGTTCTGAGGAAAACAGGGAAATCCTGGAGAAAACCTTTTGCAGGTGACGGAGCGCAACATGCAGCCCGGGCTCCACAGTATGTAGATGGCCGTGCCACACTCTCTGCCCTGAAGTCCTTGTGAGATCCGGGTCAGCATCCGCTATCGACTGCTCCCATGTATCTTCTCTGGCTTGTGGCTTAAAGTGATGCCCAGCATGGACAAGACAGCGCTAATGGCACACAATGTGGCTAGCATGGCATCAATGGCAATGTTATGGGGGCATTGTGTATGAACTGGTCAGTCATCAGCACTGGAGGTCCTATGTAAGTAGATCCCACCATTCACCAGGCACCTAAATCAGAGGAACGTACCGCCCCCTACTCCAGGTAGAAAAATGTAAAACCGTCCATGTTGTTAATATTGTGTAATATAAATGATTTTCCTGCATAAGTTGCTGAATATTCTCTATTATTTGCTGTTATAAATTTGTTATTAGTCATTATTATAGGTGGAGATTGTCTTACTGACCCCACAGCCCTAGTGAGAAGGGTGGTCACAGAAGTGATCACTAGAATACAGAAGGTTATGTGACAGTGGGGATGTGACCCCTGGGCTCCCCAGGACGCCCAGCACTGAATCCAACTCGTCCCTGTGCATAACACTTATGTAGAGCCATATTAGGTAAAAAGGTCCTAGTCTATGGATAAAATCTATGGGTCAGAACATGTTTTTTCTACATTGACCGTCATTCTTAGGTGTAACAGAATCACTGGTCCTCGCCTTCACTTCTGGTTGAGGTTTAGAGGATTAATGGGAGACATGTAACAGATATTCTCCTGTTTGGAGCCCACCCATCAAACATGTTTGACGTATAGTACTGACGCCACATAAATGTCTATTAAACCCAAAGGGACATTAATCAATTTGAAAGTTTTATTTTTAAATTAAAAATTGCATGGAAGGAAGAGGAGATGTTCTTGGAGGAACCTCCTTCTTCAGCCGATGTTCCTTGCTCGTCAGGAGGCCACATGTAGATGGTGCCAGTCCTTCCATACAGGTACAGCATTGATGGTGGACGTGCTGTACTTTCCTCAGGGCGCTAGACGTGGCGGGTTTCTGCCCTCGCGATGTTTATGGAGCCGCGGTGACAGACACCAAATAAGCAGCTTTCTCGGATGGACTGAGCAGCCCTGGATAGTCCACGCCGGCAGGATGAGATCACCCGGCGGAAGAGAGAACCTATGAGAAGAGATGTAACACTGATATCACTAACAGGACTCCATATCAGAGGACACGGCTGTGCTGTCACTGTGGCCGGACGGCAGAGGAATCATCCATACACAGGTGACCCTTAATAACATGACATTACTTGTAGTGTGCCTCAGTGTTGCCTTATAATCAGTTATATTAACCTCAGTGTAACATTGAGGCAATAAAGGGGTCGGTATGGGGCAGTGGGCGCAGGATTCGGGTCAGTTTGGCAGAAGACTAAAAGGCCCCTTATAACTTTTAATGAATAAAAGAATGGAGATTTTTACAGAATGAACTGCTTATTGCTTTATAGGGAGAAAAAAGTAATAATTTTCTGATCCTTTATGTGCACGTTCACATTACACGTTTTGATCATAGGCTGTAATAGGATGTCATATAGAACTGTACACACCTGACAATGGGGAGGACTCGCTGTCCTTAGCAGTAAAACACTGCTTGTCTACATCAGGTTTGGAAGGGGAAGATTCTTGCTGCCTGTTTGATAGAAGAAAAACATATAAATTACAAGTAAAAACAATAAGAACACGCGTCTGCAAGGCCGGTTAGGACATTTGGATAACATGGAGGAGGCACCCTGCTCAGGACCCACTTCTGTCACTAAGAATGGAGAATTACTAGTAATATTGGCCTGTAATAAGTTGGAAATGATTGACTGGTTGCAATGATTGGCTGTTATCGACGGCGTTATCACAAGCCACAACCACAGTGATCATCAATCATGGGGTGGTGGCGCTGGATATAGTACTGAGTTACACTTATCTTACAGTTGATCTTCTGATATATCAGATCCAAACCCTATAATAATAATTTACTCACATATCTGAGTGTTTTGCACTCTCTGGGGAATACACTGGAGGTGGCTTCAGTTCTTCATCGTTCATCACCCTGGTATTGGTGGAAGAGAGCTAAAACATAGAGAAAAATAAAATAAATATCTATTTAAACTTTATTTTAATTATAGGTTTTATAGATCTTACCGGTCACACTTACTTTAGAAAGCCTTTGAGACGATGATATAAAGTTCAAGATTTCTGGCCAGTCATTGTCCTCGGTTGTGTCCCCCTCATCTGAATCAATAAGTTCATAATTGCTACATTGAGCTGCAAGGTATAAGTGTTATTAGAGATTATCGGTATAAGACCCGGTCACGGAAAGTCACCATTTTATTACTAATAATGATGGGGACTGGTTGTCACATAAAATGAAAGACAAGACACACAACAGCTTTCTGCAGATGACGTCTCATTCTACTTACGGTCAAAGTAGCCGGTGTCCTCTTCTGACTCAAAGTCAGGAATGAAATGCGGCTCCTTACTTAGAAGACTGTCAAAGTCCATGCCACATAGGAATGGATGCATTTTGATCTCTTTAGCTCCTCCTGGGAAAGGAAGACAATAAAAAGTGATATAGACATTTTCAGACAGACAGCTCCATATCTGAACAGTTTATATTAATTTGAACTGAAGACGTAACAGAGCTGATGTGAAGAAAACTTGCTGAAAGTCAGAGCATGAAGAAAGGGAATGAACAAGCAGGTAAAGCAGAGCACATCAGTGCTGATCCTCAGGGGCGTGATCATTTATCTGGTCACAGAGGTGAAATAATTCATTATTAATACTATTATATACATTACCTGTCCCAAGTCTATGTGCCGGATCTTTTCTGAGCAGCTCAGTGATGATGTCCTGAGCATCAGGTGGAGGAGTGCGATTATCAAATGCCCAAGTTATCTCATCTGTTATATAAAAAGAAAATGTTACAGAAAATAAAACCTCTTCATTTACTTTATTAAAATGAAAATATTTTGCATTAATACAACAAGTAACTAAACCACAGAACCAATTAAAGCAAATAACAATGACACCACACCGCATTCAGATTATTTTACTTACCCCTTAATATACTGCAGTAAGTCTCATATTTGGAATCCCCATGAAATGGTACACGGAATAGAAGGAATTCGTGTAGGATGATCCCTACCGACCACCAGTCCACAGGCCGCCCATAGCCTTCCTGTAAGATGACTTCAAGGGCGATGTATTCAGGGGAGCCAGCAATCTGGAAAGCAACAGAAGAAGGAGATGAGGAGCCGAGAAAATAATTGTGATGAATAACATCAGAGGAAAACGTTTTCTAGATGAGAAGATATCAGAGAAGAAGAAATAGACGAGGAGAGTAAAGAACAAGATCCTGTAAGTAAAGCCGACCTCATCATCACGGAACTCTCTGGTGACGTCCTCGGTTGGAGCCTTGTAGGTTTCTGATGTTGGTCTCATGAGGCCGAGTTTGGAAAGTCCGAAGTCCGTGACTTTAATATGACCAGATGCCGATACCAGGAGGCTGTGAAAAAACAGACGGTGTCAGCCCCAAGTAATAACCCATAGACTTTATGACAATCTCTAACTTTCTTCCTCCTAGAGGGGGCACTTACTTCTCAGGCTTCAGGTCTCGGTGCACCACGCCAAAGCTGTGCAGGTATTCCACAGCCAGGACTGTTTCTGCAATGTACTTTCGGGCCAAGGGGACAGGTAAAGGTCCATAGATGTTCATAAGACTGCCACAGTCTCCTCCTACAGGAGAAAGCAAATATGACAGGAGAGGGTTTGTTACAATGTAAATTACACATGATGCGTGTGAATGAGAAATAAGCGGAGACATTGGGGCAGGATGTCACACATAGAGATATACTGTGTAATAATGCAAAAGAAAAACAATGGAGCATACCCTAATAGTAACTAGGACTGCGCTGAATGTCTATGAAGCCAAACCACAAATGTGCAAAAGCTGCAGAAATAAGTGCAAGGAAACAACGTCCCATATAAAAATGTGAAGCTATACTATGTATATACATGTGTATGTGCAGTATATGTGTATATAGATGTGTATGTGCAGTGTGTGTGTCATGACATGATTATATTTAAATAAGTTTTTTTTTTTTATTCAAAAATAAATGTGGATTGTTGTTCATGAGAAAACAATAAGGCATGCCCTAAAAATAAGCCCTAACCCATCTTTTGGAGCAAAAAATGATATAAGACCTTGTCTTATTTTTTGGAAAAACACTGTACAAACTGTTAAAATTCAGTCAAACCCTCCTTTATCTATAGTGAAAATTTCTGCCACATAATCAGTTTTCTGGCATTTTGATAACAGATAACTTATAGTAAAAGCAGTGTGGACATGTAACCATCTATGTGGTCACATTCTGCTTATGGAGAAGGTCCTAGAGATGAGCAGACCAGCGCTGGATATAGATACGATGGATATGTCCTACCTGGTACATACTCCATGACCATGCACAGATGACGTGTAGTTGGAAAGGAGCACAACATGGAGGCCACGAAGGGACAATCTGCGAATGTTAGGATGTCCCTCTCTAGAAAGGCCCGTTCAAGTCTTACTGGATCTTTCAGCTTCTGCTTGTCCAGTTTCTTCATGGCGTATAACTGTTTGGAGTCTTTTTGGCGCACTAAGTGGACGGTTCTGAAGAGAAAGAAAATCTGTGGTTTATAATGTATTCTTACTAACAGTCTGTCTATAGACCTCATCACATCTCCTGTACTAATGGTGAATACTAGATGTGCTGCCATCGCTACATAGATGATCTCCACTGGGAGGTCCTCATCCGTGTCACGTCCTGACTCACTGGAAAAGAGACAATTAGATGTGCACAGAAGAGATGAGCGAATAAATTACAATGGATTAGAATTCTACTCAAATTTTACATTTATCCGCATTGGCCAAAATGGCGAAATTTTTGTAATTCTCTTCCTCTTGGATTCGGCAAAATGGTGAACGTTGACTACTATTTTCTAAACCTTAAAAGCCCTTCAAAATGTTAAAAAATAAACAAACTCTTATACTTACCTCTCTGGCCCCTCTATCTCAACCTTTTGGTCCTCACTGCACTTTCAAATCTGCTGCCAGTGCTGAAGGCCAAAAAAATGTCTAAGGCTGAGACAGGACTTCTGGCATTGATGACGTCTAGGAAGATTCTGCACAAACGCATAAAAGGTCATGGTGGCATGACATTGCAAATCTTCGTGCTCTTGCATAGAATCCTCCTGGACCTTCTCCAAACTAGAAGTTCTGGCCCAGCGTGAGCGGCAGCAATCTGAAGATGCGGTGAGGATCGGACAGATGACGCTGAGAAGCGGAGGGGTCGGAGAGCTGAGCAGTGAGGTGAGTATGAGTATTTTTTCCATTTTGTACATCTTACATTTATTAAGATCTGAGGTTTGGAGAGAACCCAGAGCGTAATAAGAGATATTACATTTGCCAAGTGATAACTTCTACATGAATCGCTTTTCCCAAGAAAGTCTGCACGAAAGGCGAATGTGAATTATGCCAGATCCGCTCTTCTCTAGAGAACAGGGATGTGGACTCCAATAATTCCTCTATGGTAACACTGTACGGGCACAGAGACAGAGGGATCATCACAAGGAGCCCTAGAAAACTTATATTATGCCGACATCAAGCTCACCCAAAAGCTCCACAGCTGAACTGTTTGATCTGTTTGTAGTCGCTCTTACAAGGATTTCTCCCTGGGTTCAATGATCCGATCAAGGCCTAGAAATAATAAGAAATGGCATTAAAGCATAAAATCTGCAGAAAGATAAAATCTGTGGATGCAGGAACTTCTCCTGTATATTATGTGGACGTGATACAAGCCGGACCCCCGCAGACAACATTATATATAGGGGATATCCCCCATACACAGACATCACTGTACTGCAGGGGAGGAGACAGGAGATCACACAGCGGAGGCAGGAATAATAATGCCGCCATCACACACAATAGATCTGATCTACAAGAAGAATAGGGATATCCCCTCGTCATATGTGGGATAATATTATATGTGTAATTCACCCCCGTTACCTGATCATACACAGGCGTCTCCGCTGATACTTACACTGGCAGATTCCTGGATCTCGGGGGTCTCACATATTCCACCGTCAATAATTGCCGGCACAGATATTCCTATAATAATGAGGAGACGTTTTGTATTAGACGATATCAGTACATAATATATAACATCCATATAAAGAAGGAGATGACACGGGCTCTGTACACGGTGTAATACTGGTATATGGGAATCTGCACACAATGTATATATTTATGGCTCCTCCATAGATGGATATTCTGGACCATAAATGGCCATTGTTCAGGATCTGATCCATCCTAGAACAATTACATGATCGGGGACCTAGGAGCCTCCTTGTACATGATGGAGAAAAGCACAGAGGAGAGAAGCAGAATTACCTGCACCCCCTCCATTATAGTCTATGGAAGCTCCGGAGCCATCACCGGCCCCATACAGAGGATGGAGAGTAAATCTACATGTTCTCTGCCGTTCTCTATAATATCTCGATATGTGAATGTAAGAATATTAGATGATTACTCACCTTCCATCAGATCAGTGTTCAGCCCCTGCTGACTGATATTAGGGTCCGGGATAGTCAGGTTTTCCCCCTCTTCGGAGTCACCTTCTGATGTTTCCTGATGGGTGTAATATGTGCAATTAATATATCATTTCACAAATACTAAATCACCGTATACAGTTCGTCCTCGACTTACAAACATCTGACTTAAGAACGACCCCAAGATACAAAGGGTTGATGATGAAAAAAAAAGCTAATATTCACCACTCTCCTCTCCGGCCACCCCGCTGCTCACCACCTACCGTCCAGTCCTCTTCTTTCCAATGTCATGTGCCACTGCTCCGGTCTCTTCACTATAGTCCAGGACTTCTGGCCACATTCAGGACCCAGATTTCACTGCTAATCATAAGGTCATAAGGACGAGATGGGAAGTCCTGCCCCATAGTGAAGACGCTGGAAATGTGGCACACTATGATGGAGAAAAGAGGACCGGGTGGCGGACAGCGAGCAAAATATTATTATTTTTTACTCTTTCCATTTTACATTCAAATTTGGGTTACAAACAAAACTATAGGATTTATCTAGTTGGCAACCCAAGGGCGGCCTGTACATAAGGCAGGAAGGACTAAACCTGGATCTATGGGATAATCTCATTACTGGACGGACTATACATAAGGCACGAAGTACTAAACCTGGATCTATGGCACAATCTCAGTATTGGACAGACTATACATGGCCGCTCCCTCCAGAAAATCAACATGAATATATAAGGGACTTGTATCTACAACTGTTCTCTAATAACTTATATTCTCAGAACTGCAGCATTTACAAGAATGAAGATTGTGATGATGGAGTGAGACATAGGTGGAAACACAACCTCTGCATCGCTGAGTACAGAATGTCACTACAGAGGGTTGAGCTGCAGAGACAGGCTGCCATAGAACATCCTGCGCCTCTGATATCATAAATCTGCCCTCTGCTATATGACGGCTAATCTGGAATAGATCGAACCAGGACGTGTGATATAGAAGGTGATGGATCCTTACCAGATGCTCCAGTGAGCTGGCCGGACGCTCCAGTGCATACAGGACCTTTTGGGCCAGTTGTATAATAAAGGCCAATTCTCCACTTGTGGATTTTTCTTCAGCCTATAAAGATGGAAATAAATAGAAAAGGAAAATCATGAGAGAACATGGAGGAGGCCGGTTATGTCACCACTTTACTCCTGCGATCTGCTCTACAATTATTACATATCTGGTGACTTAGTGCCGGTTATATATTATATTATTATTGGCCTAAAGAACTATTTTATGTGAATAAACTTATATTCTGTTATTATAACTTTTTTTGATGTTTTGTGCAGATTTCTGCCACTTACCTGTTGCACCAATGTCCTGATGTTTTTCTGTAAATGCTCAAGATATGTTGAGCTCATACGACCTTGCTGGTATTTGGTCAGGCAGTCTCTCAATAGCTCCACAACCAGCCGGTAAGTGAAGCTGAGGACGCCATCGGGTAGTGGCAGCACAAAGTCAGGGGCATAGGTGGTAAGAATACCCTGCAGCAGTGCTAACACCTGAAAATTGTCTGAAGGAATTTCAGACATTTCAAATAAATCCAAATCGCAGTCAGTAAATCACTAGCTATGTAGCTAATCACCAACAACAATGACAACGGAATGTCAAAGTGACACTGTAGCTGTAAACACTGGCACAAGCAATGGTGGTGCATTATGATGTCATAATATCATCACGGAATGTTGAGATGTTACCATATATGGAGCTTCTCTCCATAAAAGGAAGTTGCCTAGCAACACAAGCAGCAACTCTATAGGCTGTCGGCAAGGTCACAGACTGAACATGGAGATCAGCAGTGATTGTGAACGCAGTGAGCGTTGTCAGAGGTAAAAATAAAGCAAGTGTCAGAGGCAAGCATTAATAAGTTATTAAAAAAAGCCCTGCATCCACTCCTATGTCACTAGGTAAAAAAATAATGACTCTACTTCTTTTGACAATTATAATCCCTAGAATGCCCTGGAAGCTGCAGAAATTCAAGAAATGCTGTGATTTGTGGTTCTCTCCAAAGGCAAAAGGATTATAGTCAACCACATGTGACATAAATGGCCCCTATGGGATCTTCAAGGGTTGTTCAGCGCCGCTTACTTCCATACTGGGAGGTAACATCACGTCTACAGATACATGATGGGACGGTGTAAGTGTGGCCGCCATCATGCCTGTGACTTGGTAGGTTTCCTCAGACGGCAGCTCACTCACCTCCCAATGTGGAAGGAAGCGGCCGGAGAACACTTTTAATCTATAAAAGAAATCAAGATTCCACCAAATCCGTGTAGAATATTTTTTGTTCTTTTCACTACACAAAAAAAAAAATGATGAAAACATCTCATGTACCGCGCACTGTTACCCATAAATATTGTAGCTCGTTCCATTAAAAAAGCTCTTGCCTAAATCTAAACAGAAAAATGAAAGTTATGGGTCAATGATTAATAAAGCAAAATAAACTGGATATCTGTGTAATTGTATCAACCTGCAGAATAAAGTTAATTTGTCTACAGTGAGCGGCAAAAAAAAAAGGAAAATAAAAAAGTGATGGAAGATTTATTTATTTATTCATTGTCACTCATATCATACCATTAAAAAAGAAAGAAACTGTAGTGGTGAATTCTGATGTCATAATAGCGGTGATGTCATGGAATCTTGTGATGGAATCTTATATGGAGCTTCTCACCTTATAAGGAAGTTGCCTAGCAACAGTGAAGATGGTAAAACCATAGGGTGAGCATCAGTGCTTGTATGTAAGAGGGAGCTGTGGGCGCCGGGCTCTTCTCATCAGTGAGGGGATTTATAAGCGTTGAGATAAATTATTAATATCTGTTATACACAATAAAAATCATAATTACGTATTTATAAGAAATCCGGATTCAGGATCTAAAAGAAATATCTTTACTGAGGGTCCACGGACTGAAAGTCAGAAGCCCACGCCTCACCACCCCCCAACTTCCCAAGATGGGGGTCTCTATTACAAATATGACCCTGCCTGCACTCCTTATTAAAGAAATAGAAGAACTGGGAGGACTATTGAGTTACACCTTAGATATAGACAAAACTGAGACCTTATTATTAAGGAGCCCTTCAAAGCCACTATGGACAAAGAGATTCCAGTTCTGCTGGATTGAAACGGCGCTGAAATATTTGGGGATATACAGTGACATGTAAAAGTTTGGGCACCCCTGGTCAAAATTAATGTTATAGTGAACAGCTAAGCAAGTTGAAGATGAATTGATCTCTAAAAGGCCTAAAGTTAAAGATGACTCATTTCCTTTGTATTTTAGGCAATATATATATATATATATATATATATATATATATATATATATATATACAGTCAGTTTTTACTTTTTAAAAATTACAAAAAGGAAAATGGGCCAATGCAAAACTTTGGGCACCCTTGGAGATTTGTGTGCTCAGATACCTTTGTTGACCAAGACTTCAGACCTTAATTAGCCTGTTAGGGTTATGGCTTGTTCACTATCATGGTTAGGAAAGTCCAGGTGATGCAAATTTCCCAGCTTTATAATAACCCAACCTCCTCTAACCGTGTGACAAAAACCAGCAGCCATGGGTTCTTCTAAACAGCTGCCTAGCACTCTGAAAATGAAAATGGTGGAGGCCCACAAAGAAGGAGAAGGCTATAAGAAGATAGCAAAGCGTTTTCAAGTTGCCCTTTCCCCAGTTTGAATTGTAATTAAGAAATGGTAGTTACCAGGAACAGTGGAGGTCAAGATAAAGTCTGGAAAACCAAACAAAATTTCAGTAAGAGTCACTCGTAGGGTTGCTAGAGAGGCAAATCAGAACCCCGATTGACTGCAAAAAGCCTTCAGAAAGATTTAGCAGACTTTGGAGTTGTGATACATTGTTCTACTGTTCAGAGACACCTGCACAAATATGGCCTTCATGGAAGAGTCATCAAAAGAAAACCTCCCCTGCGTCTGACTTCTCACCATAAAATTCAGCATCAAAAGTATGCAAAAGAACATCTAAACAAGCCTGATGCATTTTGAAAACAAGTCCTGTGGACCGATGAGGTTAAAATAGAACTCTTTGGCCCCAATGATCAAAGGTCTGTGTGGAGAAAAATGGGCACGGAATTTCAGGAAAAGAACATCTTGCCAACCCTTAAGCATGGGGGTGGCTCAATCATGCTTTGGGGCTGTGTTACAGCCAATGGCACGGGGAACATTTCACGGGTAGAGGGAAGAATGAATTAAATGAAATTTCAACAAATTCTTGATGCCAACATAACACCATCTGTAAAAAAGCTGAAGTTGAAAAGAGAATGACTTCTACAAATTGATAATGATCTTAAGCACATGGCACAATCCACAATAGACTTCAAAAGGAGCAAGCTGAAGGCTTTACAATGGCCCTCACAGTCCCCTGATCAGAACATCATTGAAAATCTTTGGCTCGACCTCAAAATAGCAGTGCATGCAAGACAACGCAGGAATCTCACAGAGCTGGAGTAAGGCTATGTGCCCACGATGCAGAAATGCTCCGGATTTTTTCCTGAGTATTTCTGCATCTCCCTGGCAGAAAAAACGCATGCGGATTGTACATGCGTTTGTTCTGCCAGGGACTAGTGTATGTCCCGCGTTTTTCACATGCGATTTCGCATGCGGGTTGTCAAGCGCTTTTCCAAGCAATTTTAGCATCACTTGGAAAAGTGCTTGACAACTTGGTCACACTATATAAATCCATGTAACCGGCATGGATTTATATAGTGTGACCAAGTTAATAGTTAAAAAGAATGGTAAAAAATAAACATTATGCTTACCTTCTGATGGCCCCCGGTCTCCTCCTCCGGTGCGTCCAGTGTGTTGGGCAGCTCACAGTGGTCTAAAAGGACCTTCCATGATGTCATTTAGTCATGTGACAGGTCACGCGACCGCCAACGTCAGCGGTCGCGTGACCCTTGACATGACTAAATGATGTCATGGAAGGTCCTTTTTGACCATCGCGAGCCGCCGGGGAGCCAGGACACACCGCTAAGGAGAACGCGGCCCATCAGAAGGTGAGTATAACGTTTATTTTTTATTTTTTATTTTCAATTCTTTTTATTTTACAGGTACCATGGTACCCGGGTCTGGATGAGAGTCTCCTCTTCTCCCCACCCAGGTACCATCTGCACATTGAGTCGCTTAATATCCGCATGTGCACATGTAGTCATGCGGATATTATGTGATTCAATGCAAGTCAATGGCGGTACGCAAAATTAATGGTAGTGCTGCAGATTTTTACGCAATGATAATCAGCAGCAGAAATTTCCACAGCATGTGCACAGCACATGCGGATTATCATTGGGGAACATTGCAGACCTTCTACCAAGAGTTTTTTAAGCGATTCAGCAGCGGAATTGCTGCTGCGGAAACGCTTAAAAAATGCATCGTGGGCACACAGCCTTATAATCCAAGGAAGAATGGATGAAAATCCCTCAAACAAGAATTGAAAGACTTTTGTCTGGTTACAGAAAGCGTTTACAAGCTGTGATACTTGCAAAAGGGGGCGCTACTAGGTGCTAACCACACAGGGCGCCCAAACTGACGAAATTATGGCGAAATATCCAAATATAAGCCAGTTATATCACATCTATCATCATCACTAATCTAACAAAACAAGACTGGGACCCCAAATCATTCAATGGCTTTCCAAAGTGAATATAATGAAAGGACAAGTATCCTTGAATGATACATTTCTCTATGCCCTTATAGACAATACTGAACACAAACTCCAATGACAAAATATGGAACATGGATGATCCAAATCTAACTCATTCAAACATATTAGATTCTTTAGTTCAAGCACAAAAATATCTTCCATCATCCAGGTATCTAGAAAAGAGGCTAAAAGTTTGTCCCAGGTCGTACCGGACCCCCTCAAGAGGATATAGAATGGGACTATACACAACAAATAACTCCAAAAGCAAATCTTTATCATTGCTTATGGGGATGTCCAAGTATCCAAACTTTCATTTGCAATGACACACTTAACTAATTTTGTACCACAAGGTCAACTATGGTTCTATCTTTTGTTACATGAACCCAGAAATGTATCAATATAAGAAAGGGGCGAATAAATTGTTACAGGAGTGAAATCTGTTATTCACACCTAGGTACAGAAACAACCACAGCCCTTCAAACTGCTTCTGTAAAAAATGTCATCATATCTATTCAAAACGGTCTGGGTAGAAGCTTCATTATCATTACATAAGGAAAATAATCTTAAATATTAGAACAAATTCATAGACTGCACAAATGTTCTTCAGTTTGTTTTTGTTGAAAACTGTTTTTGCTCCCACTTACTGCATAGTGCATTGCATATTTACAATTTATTGACGTTTTTTTTTATTTTAATGTATTAAAATAAAAATATTTCAGGATCTATAAAAAATAGCTTGATTATTGTATCATAATGATGATTAACAGCCTGATGTTACCATTTTACTACAGTAAATTTATCACTTAAACATGAGCTATGTATGAGGGAGTTGGACTCAGGGAAATTGAGGAGTCGGACATTTCTCTTATCGACTCCACAGCCCTGCTATAAACACTGGTATAAGTAATGATGGTAAATTCATGGAATCTTGTAGTAATGTCATCATGGAATCTTGAGATGTTACCTTATATAGAGCACCTCACCTTATAAAGAGGTTGCCTAGCAAGAAATAAGGCAGCAGTACTACAGGCTGAGCATCAGTACCAGATGCAGACATGGAGGAAAGAGCTGTGGGGGCTTTACTCCTCTGACCAGTGGGGGGATTTTTATGTTCTAAGACAAATCATTTATATCTGTTATACACAGTAAAATGTATATTATTACTAGTGATGATCGAGCACTAAAGTGCATGGGAGCTCGTTGCTCCAGTCGAGAAAATCGTAATGCTTGGGTGCTCAACCCGAGTAGAGAGCCCAATGTAAGCCAATGGGAAACTTGAGCATCTTTTCGGCGCCCCCCCCCCCGGGGGTCAGGAGGGGGCCTATAAATTGGCCATGATATGGGAACAGCATGGGGAAGACCCCTGGAAGCATCTCTGTCTCCCAGGCCACTGCTGTGAACAATATTAGAGTATTACGCCACTTTTTTACGGACTCACAATAAATCATACAAATACAAAACCAAAATGGATTTTCCTGCAAAAAATGTTATGGAACAACCTTTCCAGGGTAATGACTTATATATAAGGCAAAATAAATAACCAAAAACAAAAATGGCTCCTCCACACCTTGGGCTATGTTCACAAGTAGCGTTTTTGATACGTTTTTGCACTTTTGCATTGCTTTCAATGGTGAAAAATACATTTACCAGTAAAAGTAGTTTTAACATTTTACTACGTTATCTTGTCATGTGGTGTGTGAGACATGATCAGACACATCCTGTTATATTTATGAAGGAGGGACTGTCAAAAGTCACAACGCCTATTTTCACAAGGCCATTAGGCGGCTCTTACTATTGTTAGAGGGCAAGCAGTCGATCCTCACTATTCTTAGAGAGCCATCAGCCGGCTATGCATTGTTGTTCCCATTATAAAGGAGTGGGTCTCCTATACTGTTATTACATATGCAGTGACTGCAAGGGCTGCCAAAAATTAGGACACACTCCAATACCCCTTTGAAGAGACATAGAGGAGGGCCTCATTAAAAAAATGTTTCCATTATAAAGGAGTGGGTCTCCTATACTGTTATTGCATATGCAGTGACTGCAAGGGCTGACAAAAATTTCGATGCACTCCAATACCCCCTTTGAACAGACGTAGAAGAGGGCCACATTAAAAAAAAATGTTCCCATTATTAAGGAGTGGGTCTCCAACACTAGTAATGCCTATGCACTAAGTGCAAGGGCTGTCAAAATTTAGGACGCAACCAAATACCCCCTTGAAGAAACGTAGAGGAAGTCGTCATTAAAAAAATTGTTCCCATTATTAAGGAGTAGGTCTCCTACACTGGTAATGCCCATGCACTAAGTGCATGGGCTGAAAAACATTTACCCCTGGGGGGTATACATGACCATACTGTATAACATACAGAATGTTAGAGGTAGGCCTAAAAATATTTCCTACGGGCAACTTAAACACCTTTAAAAAAAATTATGTGGGTGTTGCATGATGGTCACCCTGTTGATATGGTGGTGGAGGATGAGGAGAAGAAGGAGGAGGGTGACATAAAATAGACAAAATCAGGAAGCGTATACCCATGTCTGGGTGTGAAGAGGTGCATGGGAATAGACCCCCCCCCAACAAAAAACACTGGATTTGACTTTATGTTCTGCTACTATCATCCGGTGGTGTTGAGAAGTCTGGCCTAATCCAGCTCTTGTTCATTTTGATAAGAGTTAGCCTGTCAGCATTTTCAGTTGACAGGCGGATGCACATTTCAGTTATAATACCCCCAGTGGCACAATAAACCAGCTCTGACAAAATCCTAGCGCAGGGTAGGCCAGGACCTCCAAGGCATAGAGAGACAGTTCATGCCTCGTGTCCAGCTTGGATACCCAATAGTTATAAGGCACAGAGGAATCACAGAAGATGTTGGTACAGTTTGCAAGGTACTCCTTCAGCATCTTCCAAAACTTTCTCCTCCTTGTCAGAGTACCCCGAGCATCAGGGCAGGGGCACTGGGAGGGTCTGAGAAAACTGTCCCAGACCTTTGACAGTGTTCCCCTGCCTCTGCTACATCGCATTTGTGTCTCCCTCGTCTGTACTCTTTGGTAGTCCAACAAACTGCGACCTTTGCTGCCAGCATTTTCAGATGAGAATTTTTTTAATAATTCTACAACAAGGGCCTTCTGGTACTGCAACATTTTATTAGACCGCTCTGCCCCGAGAAGGAGAGATAGAAAGATGTCCTTGTAGCGTGGGTCTAGAAATGTGACAAACCAGTAATTATTGTTGGCCAAAATGCGTGGGTCACGGGAAAGGCAGTGGAACATAAAGTCAGCTATGTGTGCCAGACTGCCAACAGCCAAGACTTCCCTGTCGTGACCAAGAGGACGACTGTCCATGCTCTCCTCGTCCTCCTCCTTGTTCTCCTTCTCCTCATGCCATCCACATTGAACAGACGGTATGACTGTTGTGTGCGTAGAACCGTCTGTAGTGCAGGAAAACAGCTCCTGTTCCTCCTCCTCTTCCTCATTATCACCCAATCCATGTTGAGATGAGATGAGGTTGGGCTTTGTTACATCACCCTATATAGTTCCTTGCTCCATCTCATCGTGCTCCGCCTACAATGCCTAATTGTGAGCACCGAGCGTTTCAGTAGAAAGAGAGGCAGGATGGTGATGCTAATTATGGCGTCATCGCCGCTCACCATCTTTGTGGAGTCCTCAAAGTTTTGGAGGACGGCACAGATGTCAGACATCCATGCCCACTCATCAGCTCTAATGTGCGGAGGCTGACCTGAATACCGACGGGCATGTTGAAGCTAGAACTCAACAACTGCCATCTGCTGCTCACAAATCCTTCCCAACATATGAAACATTGAGTTCCATCGTGTGGTGACATCGCACACGAGTCGGAGAGTTGGTATGGCGAGGGTGGGGGAAGCTATAAGTGACTTCTTGAAATGGGCACACATGTGGAGTTCTTTCACAAACAGGTCAGGCAGATCCATGTAGGTTTTGAGAAACCGTTGAACCACTAGATTGATCACATGGGCCAGGCATGGTATGTGTGCGAGTTTGCCAAGCCTCAGAGTCGCAACCAGGTTCCGGCCATTGTCACACATGACCATGCCTGGCTGTAAGTTCAACGATGACAGCCACAGATCTGCCTGCTCTATTACCGCTGTCAACAACTCTGCAGCGATGTGCAGTTTGTCACCTAAGCATATCAGCTTCAGCAGTGCCTGTTGCCACTTGGCCGAAGCAGTGCTATAGTGCTTCCAGTCTCCGACTGATGTGGTCATTTTGGAGATGGAGGCTGAAGAGGAGGAGGTTCAGAAGCTGTAGAATGTGGAGGCAACCCTGGTTGACCTAGGGCCCGCAATCCGTTCTGGCCACAAGCACTTGTCCACGTGCCCGTGGATAGGTAAACCTTCCCAGTGACTGTGTTGGTAAGGGCACGTGAAATGTTCTGGGACACGTGCTTGTGTAAGGCGGGGACGGCACACCAGGAGAAATAGTGGTGGCTGGGGACCGAGTACTGAGGGACACCCGCCGCCATGAATTTGCAGCAAGATTTTGCCTCCACGAGCCTAAAAAGGCAACATTTCAAGTGCAAGCATTTGAGAAATGTGGCAGTTTAATATTGTGGCCTGTGGGGCATTAGCTGCATATTTGCGCTTGTATTCAAAGGACTGGGGCAGGGACAACTGAACACTGTGCTGGGACAAGGACGTGGACGTGGTTACTGATGGTGATTGTTACAAGTGTGCAAAAAGAGGCATCTTTGCCTGTACCATGGATAAGTGTGCAAAAAGAGGCATCTTTGCCTGCACCATGGACAGGGGATTGGTGTGCACGCACAACAGCAGAACAGGCAGTGGTGTCCCCCACAGAAACTGTTTCTGGACCCTAGCGTTTGGTCCAATTAGTCGGGTGCTTTGCTGTCATGTGCCTGATCATGCTGATGGTGGTCAGGCTGGTAGTTTTGCTGCCCCTGCTGATGCTTGCATGGCAGATGTTGCAAATGGCTTTTTTAGAATTAACTTGACAGTCTTTAAAAAAGAGCCAGACTATGGAAGACCTAACAGTTGTACTGGCAACTTCCCTCGTGCTGGTGTTCCGGAGAACTGTTGCCCGCCTTGTGTCTGTGGCTGTGGCCACCCCACTGCTTGTTCCTGCCTGTTGTGGTGCTACACCTCCCTCCCCCTATGTGCTGCTGTCCTCGCTATGCATGTCACCTTGACAGGTTGGGTCAGTGACTTCATTGTCCACCACCTCATCTTCCAAGTATGCACCCTGGGCCTCCTAATGACTTGCTGGCAATTGTGTCTCATCATCATCCACCTCTTGCGACAGTAATTGCATTTTCCCACCATCGCCTTCATGTGACTGTAGCTGCTCAAATACATGGGCATCGCTACATGTGATCTCCTCTTACCCCTCTTGAAGCGCGCCGGGCAAGAGTCCTGAATCCATAAATGGAAATGTGAACAGCTCTTCAGAGTGTCCAAGTGTGGGATCAGTTGTCTCCAGGCACTCGGCATGGGGGGAGAAAGGAGGATCAGAGTGAGGAATATGCGGTCCAGACTCACGGCTACTGAGACTGGACCATGTGGAAGACAGGGTGGTGGTGGTGGCAAACTGACTGAAAACATTATCTGCTATCCAACCAACAACCTTTTCACACTGCTTTGGCTTCAATAGTGGTGTTTCGCGGCCCCCTACAAAGTGGGGCAGGAAGGTAGGTCGACATGATATGGGTGCTTGTAGTGCTCCCTCAGCAGGCATAATTTCAGCTTTCCCACGACCTCGGCCTCTGCGTGCACCATCAGCATCATGTCCTCTTTCCAGTCCCTTGCCACGTGCTTTGCCCATTTTAAATGGAGTATAATATTTGTCACGTTCCCAAAAATGTCAGGATTATTACAGCAGTAATATCGGATCACGTCTGATGACCACGGTTTTAAGCAGTGGCCTTATAGTATGGTATTGGTTAGCGTCCAAGTGTGAATAGGTTTGAACAGCACAGAACTGACACACTTTAAATGGAGTATAATATTAGTCACATTTCCAAAAATGTCAGGATTATTTCCGCAGTAACATCGTATCACCTGAGATGGACAAGTTTCTCTGCTTCCACAAAACAGCAATGCTATTAAAATCAAAGAAATCTGGCTGTATGCTGCTAACAAGCAAATGGAGCAGTAAAAATGGTGCATTATATTGCTTTTCAACCAAATAATTAGGATTAAGCGCAAAAAGAATATTAAACCTGTTATCTAAGGCTGTGGATATGAGTAACAGCAGCAGACAGAACGTTCAATGGATTTATTGTGCTGTATACACTCTCCACAAACTCTGCCTAACTCCTGCTATCACCAGTAATATATGCATCTGGATTAGTCCTTAGCAGGACTGTTAGTATAGATGAATATTGCTGTGGAATACCTGACTAAATCAACCGCCAATTCTCTCCCTCGCTCAGCAGCAGCTCTCCCTACTCTGCCTGTCTGAAGGGTAGACTGTGACGAGCATAGGGCCCCGGGTCTGATATAGACCTGATGACGCTGTGCGGCCAGCCAATCACTGTAATGCCACAACCAACATGGCTGCGGTATTACAGTGACGAGTGGCGAGTACCGAGCAGTTGCGAGCAAGCTCGCTCATCGCTAATTATTACTCACCACCACACCCAGGTCTCTATTATAAATAACCCTGCCTGACATTACAGAAATTCTACATTTTAATAGTTAATTATTTTTAATTCTTTCTACAAAACATAAAAAAGGGTCGAAATCAGTGGAGCTCAGGGATGTTTAGATATTTAGCTCAATTTTTTTGAGCAGGTGACAGATCCTCTATAATCTTGGAGAATGAAACACTTGTCCTAATAAATCTCCTCCTACGTTCTCCGATCACCACCATATTTGTATTCCAAGAGCCACAAAGCACCGGAAAGTGAAAATAACTGAAGAAACAGGTGTATTCTAATCTGTAACCATGGAGACACATAGGTCTGCATAAGAGCTGTATACACTACACAAGATGTACAAATTTGTTTCATTGTTTTATTTTAATGGATCAACTAAAAAAAATACTGTAAAAGATCTTCTAACAGCTAGAAATGATTCCAGGATTGTCTTTCCACTATATATACAGTATATACTCACAACACAAAGGTTAACTAATAGTTTTAATGATTTTCTGTAATAAATATTTGTATAAATATGAGAAACATTTATATAAAAATACAACAACTAATAATAAATAATTCAATTATAAAGCAAGAAATACGTCTTATATTAATATTACTCAGCGATTTATAAAAGTAACAAAGTTCTTGTCGCTGCTGCTCCTGACGACCAATCAGATTTCTGCCGTTTTGCCTCTTGCAGTGCGGAATCGATGGCTGGAATCTGACTGGTTGCTACGGGCAACACTTTCATTATTCTCTACATTGTATAAATAATCCTTGAACTCTCGTTGCCGATAGCAACCGATTAGAATTCAGCTTTTACATTTGTAAATTACACAAGAAAAATAAACGTGATTTCTGATTGGTCGCTAGGGGTAACAAAGACGCTACATGACAGCTGAGGCTCCGTGACAATGGCGTCTGTTACTCCAGGTACTGGATGATGGGCCGGACACAGGTGCAGCCCACCGTCACCAGCTGCTTCTCCAGCCTATAGGTGGGGACACATCCTCTCATCTCACCACGCAGGACCAGGACCTCCTGTCTGATGGGGACTGAGTTCATGCTGAGGTCCACATGACCCTCCGGGTCCAAACATCCGCGGTGGAGACATCGGGCCTCGCTGATGACCGCAGGGAATCTGTTACTGTCCACATTAGAGCTGGTGGAAGGAGATGAGAGAGATCAGGACACAGCAGTAACCATGTTTAGTCCCCCATACTCCGGCCTGCTGACCCCCATATATCATTATTATTATTTCTGCCATTACTCCATGTACATTCACCTGTATTCCCATGGAGAGATGGAGCGGCTCCTCACACTGTCCGCCATTACTTGTGCAGAACTCCGACTGCCGACCTTCATATCCACCTTCACACGGGGAGGAAATGTGGTGTCCGGTGTGAAGAGACATCCCCGCCGGACCCTAGAGGGACCTCCCAGCCATCAGCGCCAGGGACCTGCTCTTCTCTTCCATGGACACAAGAGATGAAGATCAGAAGAAGCAAAGTGGAGAAAACCTGAGGACAGAAGATGTCACACATGTGATAGGGGACATTGTAGAAGTGTCAGCATTATGTAGTGGTATAAGTAAGGGTTAAATAATGGATCAATAATATACACTAATAATATTCATACTCGTATGGACCTATCCCAAAGATATGCAACAGCGCTCAAGCCAAGAGCAACCAGATATGACTATATAACACATAGAAGAAATTCCAACATTCTAAGTGGAATTCATTCAACAATATATTATATTGTCATGTCATTGTATCATAACACAGGATAAGAAACAAAATGGTGGTGGCCCCATGCAAGTGCTGCACTCACTATTCTGCTGGAGCAGTCACTGTGTACATGCATTACATTACTGATCCTGTACTGATCCTGAGTTACATCCTGTATTATACTCCAGAGCTGCACTCACTATTCTGCTGGTGCAGTCACTGTGTACATACATTACATTACTGATACTGAGTTACATCCTGTATTATACTCCAGAGCTGCACTCACTATTCTGCTGGTGCAGTCACTGTGTACATACATTACATTACTGATCCTGTACTGATCCTGAGTTACATCCTGTATTATACTCCAGAGCTGCACTCACTATTCTGCTGGTGCAGTCACTGTGTACATACATTACATTACTGATACTGAGTTACATCCTGTATTATACTCCAGAGCTGCACTCACTATTCTGCTGGTGCAGTCACTGTGTACATACATTACATTACTGATACTGAGTTACATCCTGTATTATACTCCAGAGCTGCACTCACTATTCTGCTGGTGCAGTCACGGTGTACATATATTACATTACTGATCCTGTACTGATCCTGAGTTACATCCTGTATTATACTCCAGAGCTGCACTCACTATTCTGCTGGTGCAGTCACTGTGTACATACATTACATTACTGATACTGAGTTACATCCTGTATTATACTCCAGAGCTGCACTCACTATTCTGCGGGAGCAGTCACTGTGTACATATATTACATTACTGATCCTGTACTGATCCTGAGTTACATCCTGTATTATACTCCAGAGCTGCACTCACTATTCTGCTGGTGCAGTCACTGTGTAAATACATTACATTACTGATCCTGTACTGATCCTGAGTTACATCCTGTATTATACTACAGAGCTGCACTCACTATTCTGCTGGTGCAGTCACTGTGTACATACATTACATTACTGATCCTGAGTTACATCCTGTATTATACTCCAGAGCTGCACTCACTATTCTGCGGGAGCAGTCACTGTGTACATATATTACATTACTGATCCTGTACTGATCCTGAGTTACATCCTGTATTATACCCCAGAGCTGCACTCACTATTCTTCTGGTGCAGTCACTGTGTACATACATTACATTACTGATCCTGAGTTACATCCTGTATTATACTCCAGAGCTGCACTCACTATTCTGCTGGTGCAGTCACTGTGTACATACATTACATTACTGATCCTGTACTGATCCTGAGTTACATCCTGTATTATACTCCAGAGCTGCACTCACTATTCTGCTGGTGCAGTCACTGTGTACATACATTACATTACTGATCCTGTACTGATCCTGAGTTACATCCTGCATTATACCCCAGAGCTGCACTCACTATTCTGCTGGAGCAGTCACTGTGTACATACATTACATTACTGATCCTGTACTGATCCTGAGTTACATCCTGTATTATACTCCAGAGCTGCACTCACTATTCTGCTGGTGCAGTCACTGTGTACATACATTACATTATTTATCCTGTACTCATCCTGAGTTACATCCTGTATTATATCCCAGAGCTGCACTCACTATTCTGCTGGTGCAGTCACTGTGTAAATACATTACATTACTGATCCTGAGTTACATCCTGTATTATACTCCAGAGCTGCACTCACTATTCTGCTGGTGCAGTCACTGTGTACATACATTACATTACTGATCCTGAGTTACATCCTTTATTATACTTCAGAGCTGCACTCACTATTCTGCTGGTGTAGTCACTGTGTACATATATTACATTACTGATCCTGTACTGATCCTGAGTTACATCCTGTATTATACCCCAGAGCTGCACTCACTATTCTGCTGCTGCAGTCACTGTGTACATACATTACATTACTGATCCTGTACTGATCCTGAGTTACATCCTGTATTATACTCCAGAGCTGCACTCACTATTCTGCTGGTCAGTCACTGTGTACATACATTACATTACTGATCCTGAGTTACATCCTTTATTATACTTCAGAGCTGCACTCACTATTCTGCTGGTGCAGTCACTGTGTACATACATTACATTACTGATACGGTACTGATCCTGAGTTACATCCTGTATTATACTCCAGAGCTGCACTCACTATTCTTCTGGTGCAGTCACTGTGTACATACATTACATTACTGATCCTGAGTTACATCCTGTATTATACTCCAGAGCTGCACTCACTATTCTGCTGGTGCAGTCACTGTGTACATACATTACATTACTGATCCTGAGTTACATCCTGTATTATACTCCAGAGCTGCACTCACTATTCTTCTGGTGCAGTCACTGTGTACATACATTACATTACTGATCCTGAGTTACATCCTGTATTATACTCCAGAGCTGCACTCACTATTCTGCTGGTGCAGTCACTGTGTACATACATTATATTACTGATCCTGAGTTACATCCTGTATTATACTCCAGAGCTGCACTCACTATTCTTCTGGTGCAGTCACTGTGTACATACATTACATTACTGATCCTGAGTTACATCCTGTATTATACTCCAGAGCTGCACTCACTATTCTGCTGGTGCAGTCACTGTGTACATACATTACATTACTGATCCCGAGTTACATCCTGTATTATACTCCAGAGCTGCACTCACTTTTCTTCTGGTGCAGTCACTGTGTACATACATTACATTACTGATCCTGAGTTACATCCTGTATTATACTCCAGAGCTGCACTCACTATTCTTCTGGTGCAGTCACTGTGTACATACATTACATTACTGATCCTGAGTTACATCCTGTATTATACTCCAGAGCTGCACTCACTATTCTTCTGGTGCAGTCACTGTGTACATACATTACATTACTGATCCTGAGTTACATCCTGTATTATACTCCAGAGCTGCACTCACTATTCTGCTGGTGCAGTCACTGTGTACATACATTACATTACTGATCCTGAGTTACATCCTGTATTATACTCCAGAGCTGCACTCACTATTCTGCTGGTGCAGTCACTGTGTACATACATTACATTACTGATCCTGAGTTACATCCTGTATTATACTCCAGAGCTGCACTCACTATTCTGCTGGTGCAGTCACTGTGTACATACATTACATTACTGATCCTGAGTTACATCCTGTATTATACTCCAGAGCTGCACTCACTATTCTGCTGGTCAGTCACTGTGTACATACATTACATTTCTGATCCTGAGTTACATCCAGTATTATACTCCAGAGCTGCACTCACTATTCTGCTGGTGCAGTCACTGTGTACATACATTACATTTCTGATCCTGAGTTACATCCAGTATTATACTCCAGAGCTGCACTCACTATTCTGCTGGTGCAGTCACTGTGTACATACATTACATTACTGATCCTGAGTTACATCCAGTATTATACTCCAGAGCTGCACTCACTATTCTGCTGGTGCAGTCACTGTGTACATACATTACATTACTGATCCTGAGTTACATCCTGTATTATACTCCAGAGCTGCACTCACTATTCTGCTGGTGCAGTCACTGTGTACATACATTATATTTCTGATCCTGAGTTACATCCTGTATTATACTCCAGAGCTGCACTCACTATTCTGCTGGTGCAGTCACTGTGTACATACATTATATTTCTGATCCTGAGTTACATCCTGTATTATACTCCAGAGCTGCACTCACTATTCTGCTGGTGCAGTCACTGTGTACATACATTACATTACTGATCCTGAGTTACATCCTGTATTATACTCCAGAGCTGCACTCACTATTCTGCTGGTGCAGTCACTGTGTACATACATTACATTTCTGATCCTGAGTTACATCCTGTATTATACTCCAGAGCTGCACTCACTATTCTTCTGGTGCAGTCACTGTGTACATACATTACATTACTGATCCTGAGTTACATCCAGTATTATACTCCAGAGCTGCACTCACTATTCTGCTGGTGCAGACACTGTGTACATACATTACATTACTGATCCTGAGTTACATCCAGTATTATACTCCGGAGGTTGACCTGCTATGTTAGCTGCCATAGGGGACAGGATTCCGGTACGAAGCCAAATGCCAAGATTCAGGGTCCTCTGGGACGCTGCTGCTCTCACAGACCAGATTTCTGGGTCCTCGCGCTACTAAGTAGCTTGGTTAAGGTTTTTGTGGACAGAGTCTGGTCTCGAGGACGAAATTCTGTCCCGGCTGTTAACCGGATTATCTCATTTCCATAGGCTTCCATTATAAACCGTTACAGTGCAGTGATAATTATTTTCTCTATACTTATAATGGGGTTGCGGCGGACGCGCATCGCGGCGCTAAGCGTGGTTTTCAGGTCTCTTCTCCATACCTGTGGGTGGGGATGCGCTCCCGTTCGCTGCGGGGCCCGTTAGGCGACCCTTTGGGCGCGTTGCGACATAAAACGGACAATTGCGCGGTCGTGCGGACGATTTGGCGCTACTTTCTTGGGGACCGTACGTTGCGACAAGGCTCCCGTTCGCTCTAGGACCTGAAATAACGTTCTAGAACAGATTTATGCGGTCAAAATGCGCGTTTGCGTAAAAAAATGGCGTAACATTTTTCGCCCAAAAACTGTTAATTGACCATTGAAAATGTATGATCTTAATCGGATTAGCACTTGGACTGCAACACTTGACATCCGTCACTAGATGGAGCTCTAACACTGTCAATTTGTAACAGGGGGTAAATCTGGTTAAAGAGTGGACTATATGCTATATTTTAACCAATGGCATGCACTAACAAATTTCCGTCACCAGGTGGAGCACGGTCACTATAAATTTGTAATGAGGTTAAATCCGGTTAAGACTGCATTATATGCTACTACTTTACCGGATTAGGGTTATGCATGCACTAACAAATTTCCGTCACCAGGTGGAGCACGGTCAATGGAAATTTGTAATGAGGGTATATCCAGTTAACATGTGCACCATGTGCTGCTAAATAACCGGATTTACTCAAAATGAAGGGACTTTGCTGTATTTTAGAGCTTGGGTCACTTCCACTATCAGAGGTGCGGGCATCCAGGTGTCTGATGCCCGAAATGACCTCCAGGGGTTATGACCCATTACCCCCCCCCGACCTGTCAGACTTCCAGAGAGGGGGAAATGTCAGTGAGCGCATGCGATTTCAGTTCCAGAGCGATTCACTCGATGAGTCCTTCACATTTAGTCGTTTTCAGCCAATTTTCTGACTTTTTGAAAATTTCTCTTTTTTGTGAAAATATTAGCTAAATTAGGGAATATTAAGTTAGAGGGCATCCCAGGAGGGTTCCAAATGTGTGGGTAAAATATATATTCCACGAGGGGAAAATTGAAAAAAAGTTGAAAAAAAATTTTTTGGGGGACTTAGAAAATTTTCACACATGTCTCAGACTTCCAGAGAGGGGAGCATGTCTGTAAGCGCATCCGATTTCAGTTCCAGATCGTTTCACCCGATGAGTAGTGTTGAGCCACCCCCGTAGTGTTCGAGTTCGGTTCGGTTCGTCGAACACCTTCGAACATCGTTAAAACCAATGGCAGGCAAACAAAAACACATAGAAACACATAGAAAACACCTTCAATGGTGTCCAAAAGCTGACAAACTGCTCAGAAGACACAACTAACACATGGAAAAGTGACAAGTACATATAGTCATGCGAAAAGAAAAGAGGTGGAGGAGTAAAAGGAGGGGGAGACACAGATATAGGCATGTCATGCCCTTCTAAAATCCAAAAAGTGAGAAGCCGACACGGCCAGTCCGCTCCTGCCCGTGCCACCTCCGTGTCGCCGGGTTTGTGCCAGAGCTGCGGTGGACCCTGACGGCCAGCCCCCCTCTCCCAATACTGGTGCCTGTCCGCTGGTGGGTCGAGAGAGCCCCCCTGTGGTGGAGGCAGCTCTAAGCTTTTTAATTTAAATTGTCCCTCTAATTTGAATGAATACACTTTAAATCCATTTACAAGGATCTATTGGAGGGCAAGTCTGATGCCAGCAGCTGCGGTAATTCCAGCTCCAGTAGCGTCCACTAAAGCTGCTGCAGTTAAAAAGCTTTTATAAGGATCGAGCTTGGCGGTCCACTTCAAGGCATCCTACCGCCAGTCCCAGCCCCTGTGGCTTGGGGTGCCTCCCGATGCTCTTCACTGAGTGTCCCGGGGGCCCGAAGCATTTCCTTTGAAAAAATTAAGTGTCCAAACTACAGGTGGTGTAGCTTGCTTAACAGCCGGCATAATCCGCTGACTAGCAGACACTGCTACTAGGCACAAAGTATTTCCTGGGCTAGATGCAGTTAAAAATTTGTAATTAGATACTCTCGTTGGATGCTGAGAAAGCATTCCATAGAGTCTTCTGGCACGCCATATATGATTCTCTTAAAAAGCTTGGGGAAGGGGTCTAGGGGACCCTTTTATAGCCAAAATCACGGCCCTGTATCACAATACGTCACCTAGGCTGAAGATAAATGGAACTGTAGCACCCTGAGGGCTCGGTTGCTACAGAGGTATTGCACCTCACCCAGAGGTGTGATATCTCACTCTCAGGTAAGGATGGAGTGTGGATCAGGACCCGACACCTGCATGCATTACACCACATTGCCGTGGGGCAGGGCGACCAATATGCCTCTGAGATGGGCACGACAGTCCCTGTCCCTGGCTGGAGTGGGGGGAGGGAACACTGAGGAAGGGGAACCCTGTAGTGCAGGAGCAGGGAGGAAGCAGTTCCTGGGTGCATTGAGAAGGGAGTATAAAAGGTGGGCACCATCTTAGTTCAGTGCAGAGAAGTCTGAGCAGAAGTGGCAGGGAGCAGGGGCTCTGCATGAGCTCTGCTCCGGAGGCGGGCCTAGTAACAGAGGCCCAGGCCTGGAAGAGGGAGAAGGAAGGAAGAGGAGTGGAGAAGGCTCCAGGAACGAGGAATGAAGGGATCCCAGGGGTGCGGACGGGCGAGTCGCCACCGCACGCCCGAATCCACCTGCGTGGAGGGGTCAGGCCAAAGGGGGAGACCGGTCCCCGAAACTAGTGGAGGCAGGAAACGACCCTCAGCTAGAAACCGGAGGCTGTGACATTTTATGTGGCGCAGCCCCTCGCTACACCCGCTAGGAAGGCACCACATAGGGTCAGGGAAACTGGCGCCAAGTTTACCAAGAGGAGGCCCGAGGCAGCCGGACAGAAGGGTTGGTAAGAAAGGCCAGACAAAGGACACACAAAGGGGGTCCTGTGAAGCGCTCCAAAGTTATCTGGGAGTTGTCTGAGCCCCTCACCTGGTGAGCACAGTACGACGTGGGCAGCCGTTACCTGCAGACGTGGTCTGGATAATAAGAACTGTGAGTAAAGGCCCTGGACTGCATCACTGACTCCGTGTCGTTACTGCTGCTGCCCTGCACCATCACCCCCATCCTCCGCAAACACTGGCCTGAGGCTATACTCCTCTGGGGAGTTATACTACGTTCTGCTGCACCCACAACACCAGCCTCAGCGGTCTGCCCTGCAGCGGCGGTTCACTCTGACCGCAATCCACGGGTGGCGTAGTCGGACATTTAAACATCAAAACCACATAAATAGTTCCGCCACTGGTTTGACCGCCCTGAGCCACGGAACCGGGTCGCCGCCACGAAGACTGCAACCACCAGCATCCACCAAAAAGGGTCCGGCTCCGGGTGTCCCAAGGCCCAGGGGGTGCATCAGAACATTTTCATCACCTTTCACAATCACCAATGGGACAAGGCAGGGATGTCCTCTGTCCCCTCTCTTATACATCCTAGTGACGGAGCACCTGCTCTCATCAATTCGCCATAACCCCAATATTAGGTGGATTGAGGTGGGAGGCACCGAGTACAAGTGCTCTCTATTTGCTGATGATGTCCTAGTATATATCACTCAATCACATATATCCATCCATGCTGTTATGGCTGAAATAGATCACTTTGTTACATGGTCAAATTTTAAAATCAATGCAGCGAAGTCTGAGGCCCTTGATGTCTCCCTCCCCAAATCCATATAGGATTCCATCCAGTCCAACTTTCCCTTTGCCTGGCCCTCACAGGGTATCAAATACTTAGGAATTCCTATTCATAGAGACCCCTCCCGTCTATGTTATCTTAATTTTGGGCCCTTTATTGAACAACTCCATACAGACCACGGTTGGCAAGTTAGAACTGTAAGATTCACTACGTGAACCACTGGTGTTTTGTGGAAAAGCACATGTACACTGTGTTCCAAATGATTATGCAAAAAGTGTTTAGGAGTGATAAGGGAAGAATTTGTTTGTTTGTCAGTTAAACTCATTGATGGTGATGTGTGTCAGGGCTCTTTATATCACTGTAAGCAATTGCAGACACCTGTGCTAATTAGTTTGGCAGGTGTGTCCAATGAAAGGCAAGACTACTTAAGAAGGCTGTCTCACATTATTAAGCAGCCTACATTTCCTGCCAAAATGGGAAAGAAAAAGGATGTGTCGGCTGCTGAGAAGCAACAAATTGTGGAGTGTTTAGGTCAAGGCATGACTACAATCAACATTGTGCGATGATCAGGATGAAGTGTCTTGGCAATCAAGAAGTATGTAGCTGATTCACAGTACACATGTGTGCGTGCTGATAAGGGCAAATTGAGGACTCTTTCCTACAGGCAATTACGTCAGGTTAAAAGAGCAGCGGCAAAAAAGCCTTGTCATAGCAGCAGACAAGTTTTTGAAGCTGCTGGTGCCTCCAACGTCCCCCGAACAACAAGATGCAGGGTCCTTCAGAGGTTTGCAGCTGTGCATACGCCATCCTGTCGACCTCCTCTATCCACTTCACACAAGCAGAAACGGCTCCAGTGGGCCAAACATTACATGAAGACTGATTTCAAAACTGTTTTGTTCACGGATGAGTGCCGTGCAGCGCTCGATGGTCCAGATGGATGGAGTGGAGGATGGCTGGTTGATGGACACCCCACGCAAACACGGCTACAGCGCCAACAAGGAGGAGGTGGAGTAATGTTTTGGGCTGGAATCATGGGGAGAGAGATTGTCGGCCCCTTTAGGATCCCTGAAGGCGCTAAAGATGAATTCCATAATGTATGTGGATTTTCTCAAACAGCACTTCCTGCCATGGTTCAAGAAGAAGAACCGTGTATTTCACAGCAAGATAATTTTTTTGCATGATAATGCACCATCTCATGCTGCACATAAAACATCTGCATCTCTGGCTGATATGGGCATAAAAGGGGACAAACTTATGGTGTGACCCCCATGCTCCCCTGACCTCTACCCCATTCAGAACCTCTGGAGCATCATTAAAAGGAGTGTTTATGATGGCGGGAGGCAGTTCACATCTAAGCAACAGCTCTGGGAGGGTATTCTGTTCTCATGCAAAACAATTGAAGCAGAAACCATCCAAAACCTGACAAATTCAATGGACGAGAGAGTTCAGAAGCTCCTTTCGAACAAGGGGTCCTATGTGAAAATGTAACATCACCTAGAATAAAGTTTTGAGTTGAAAACTGTTTGATTTCAGTTTCTAATAACCTGCTAATGCTTATAATTTCAAAAATTACCATTTTTTTGGTCTTTATTAAAATGAAAAGGTTGATTGAAAAGTTTGGGGGATCTAAGAGTGTGGCAACCCAGTAGTCATGATTACTTCGAATTCTGACAATATGAGGGTCATGTTGCAGGTAGTGCAGCAAGAAGGCACTTATGTGTCTTGCGCATCTCGGAGCCCCAAAATTATTTTCCGGGCTAGATGCAGCTAAAAATTATTATTAATTTTAAATCTGGTGGAGCTTAGTATAGATGGCCTAATAGGATCAGTGCTGCACACTGCTACAAAGCCCAAATTATTTTCCAGTCAAGATACAGATAAACATGATTAGTAATTTTAAATCTGGTGGAGCTTATTATAGATGGCCTAATAGAATCAGTGCTGCACACTGCTACAAAGCCCAAATTATTTTCCAGCCAAGATACAGATAAACATGATTAGTAATTTGAAAGCTTAAAACGGTTGGTAGGGTGATTTTAACCAATCATCAAGCTTTTACTCTCCCCAGGATGACACAGGGGTAGAAAAGTCGTTCCGGATCCATGATTTGTTCATCTTTATGAACGTGAGTCTGTCTACATTATCAGTGGAGAGCCGCGTGCGCTTATCTGTCAGCACACCACCAGCAGCGCTGAACACACGTTCAGACAGAACGCTGGCTGCGGGGCATGACAAGATCTCCAAGGCGTAAGTGGCGAGCTCCGGCCATTTATCCAGATTGGAAGCCCAAAAAGAGCAAGGGTCCAGTGACACAGTCATGGCTTCAATGTTTACTTGGAGATACTCCTGTACCATCGTCTCTAGGCGTTGACTATGTGTCAGACTTCTTGTCTCCTGTGGCCTTGCAAAGGATGGGCTAAAAAAGTGGTGAAATGATTCCGCAAAATTGATGTTACCAGCAGATACTGTGGTTCTGTTACGGTTTGAGTGCTGAACACTTGACGGTCCCACGGTTGGCAAGTTGGAACTGTGAGATTCACTACGTGCACCACTGGTATTTTGTGGAAAAGCACATGTAAGATTCTGCAACAGTCTCTGCTGATACTCCTGCATGCGTGCATCCCTTTCTATGGCAGGAATAATTTCTGCAAATTTACTTTTGTACCGGGGATCTAACAGTGTGGCAACCCAGTAGTCAGGATTATTTCTAATTCTCACAATTCGAGGGTCATGTTGCAGGTAGTGCAGCAAGAAGGCACTCATGTGTGTTGCGCATCCAGGAGCACCAAGTCCCTGTTGTGTTGGTGGCGAGGTAACAATCATGCTTCCTTCCTCTGTCCTCTCCCCCCAACCTCGCACAACAGAAATGTGATCAAGGTCTCCCTCATCTGATGAGTCTTCCATCAGTTCGTCCTCCACTTCTTCCTGGGCTCCTGCACCTTCCTCACTAGTTTGGCTGCTACCATGCGCCCTGGTAAAACCATCTCCCCCACCCTCACATGCCTGCCGCCTTGGTGCTGCCGACCGTCTGGACCTTGCAGATGTTAGCCCTTCCGCATACAACTCCTCCTCCTCTACTTCCTCTTGTGCCGCCACCTGACTCCGAATTCTGTTTAACATGTGCTCCAGCATGTAAATCACCGGAATAGTCATGCTGATAATGGCATCGTCAGCACTAAACATCTTCGTCGCCATTTCAAAACTGTGCAGAAGGATGCATAGGTCCCTGATCTGAGACCACTCCTCCAGCGTGATTTGCCCCACCTCTGGATCTCGTTGGCCCAGGCTATACGTCAGAACGTATTGCACCAGGGCTTGTCGGTGCTGCCACAGTCGCTGCAACATGTGCAGAGTTGAATTCCACCGGGTAGGCACATCGCATTTTAGCCGGTGAAGTGGCAGGCTCAACGACTTCTGTAGAGATGTAAGTCGCTGAGCTGCGGGATGCGAACGGCGGAAGTGAACACACAGCGACCGTGCCCTCTGCAGAAGGCCATCTAGTCTGGGATAGTGGGCTAAAAATTGCTGGACAACCAGGTTCAACACGTGAGCCATACAAGGCACGTGTGTGACATTGCCCCGGCGAAAGGCCGCACCCAGGTTTGCAGCATTGTAGCACACGGCCTTCCCTGGTTTCAGGTCCAGTGGAGACAACCATTCATGAAATTGGTTCTCCAGAGCTGACCACAACTCCTCAGCTGTGTGACTCACATTTCCCAGACATTTCAAAGTAAAAACCGCCTGATGACGTTGAGCCCTGCTGCCAGCATAGTAAGGAGCTGTGCAGGATCCCTTCTGCGCAGTTAGAAAGCTTGTAGCACGACCAGACAGGCTTTGGGTGCAGGTGGAAGACCGAGAGGAGGTTGAGGAGGCAGAAGCAGTGGAGGAACTTTGACATAAAGAGGATTGACGCACAACTTGTGGGGACGGCAAGACTTGGACAGCAGCCCCTTGTCCTGCTGTCACCATAGTTATCCAGTGCCCAGTCAGCGACATGTAACGCCCCTGTCCATGCCTACTCGTCCAAGTGTCTGTGGTGAAATGCACCCTGTCACACACAGAGTTTCTCAAAGAAGCGGTGATGTTGTGTGCGACATGCTGGTGGAGCGCAGGCACACCTTTCTTTGAGAAGTAGTGCCGACTGGGCATCTGGTACTGGGGCACTGCGACGGACATAAGGTCTCGAAAATCCTCTGTGTCCACCAGGCGGAAAGGCAGCATTTCTGTAGCCAAGATCTTGCAGATGGTGAAATTCAACCTCTTAGCTTTCTCATGGCTAGGAGGAAATGGTCTTTTACTTGTCCACATCTGACGGACCGAGGGCTGGCTATTGTGCTTAGACAGGGTTGATAAGGGTGTCCCCGGCAAACTACCGGTCTGTGAGGAAGATGCAGGCGGACATGTTAGGTTGCCTTGATCCAAAGGTGGTGCTATCGATGTCGGAGAGCGCTCAACACCAGCTGGTGTTACCACCTCAAAAGAAAATGATGACCTGCCAATCACGCTGGCTGTTGCGGGTAAAGAGGTGGCAGGTCTGCGCCCCAAAACAGGTGTGACTGCTGTCCCCCCAGTCACAGAGGATGAAGAGGCCGCGGATGCACAAGATATGGCAGACGGTGGTTGGCCTGGCCGGCTAGGCCGCATTGTAGCACACTGAGCTTCCCACTGCAACTTATGCTTCATGTCCATGTGCCGGTTCATGCATGAAGTACTCAAACTATGTATTTTTTGGCCTCTACTTAGCTTTTGCTGACAAAAGTTAGAGATAACACGAGTTGGGTCATTTTTATCGATCTGAAAAAATGCCCAGGCTATGCAAGGCTTAGCACCCATGCGACCTGAAGAGCCACCACGACTTGTGGTGAGAGGCAGA
The DNA here is from genome assembly GCF_046119375.1 of Phyllobates terribilis. Taxonomy (NCBI): domain Eukaryota; kingdom Metazoa; phylum Chordata; class Amphibia; order Anura; family Dendrobatidae; genus Phyllobates; species Phyllobates terribilis. The sequence continues at coordinate 60,846,194 of NW_027362763.1, forward strand.
GTTGTGTTTGAGGATGCAGTTGTTGACGTGCTTCCAGTACTACGTCTCTGTCCAGGAAGGCGCAACCTGACCTCGTCGTCACTAGCATCCTCCTCCACCTCCTCTGCTGACCTCATCTTTTGGCTAACTGTGGGTTGACAGTAAGTGGGATCTCCGACCTCATCATCATCACCCTGTGCGTTATCACACCCGTCGTCCTCAGAGCCAACCTGTTCCTGCCCTGACAAAAAGCTAAAGTTGTCGCTCCAATCAGGTATTTGAGTCTCATCATCATCTTCCTCATTGTCTCCACCAACAGGAGTTACAGTTTGGGAATGAGGGTCTACATTATGGTCAGAACCTTCTGCGTCTGGTCCTGGACCCGACTCATAAAGATTCTGGGCATCAGTGCAGATCATTTCCTCGTCTGGATTCACAGAAGCTCTGGAGCCGACCTCTGATTCCCAGGCTATAGTATGAGTAAACAGCTCTGCAGACTCAACCATCTGTTCTACCCCATACTCAGACGGGCAGCTGGAGATTTGGGAGCTGTGAGGAAGCAAGTGCGATTGGGGTGACACCTCTGAGGACTGGAGTATTTGTGATGTTGAAGTTGATGTGGAGGAGAGCCCACTTAACCCCTTCAGGACCCAGCCTATTTTGACCCTAAAGACCTTGGCATTTTTGTCAATTCTGACCAGTGTCCCTTTACGAAGTAAAAACTCTGGAACACTTCAACGGATCCTAGCGATTCTGAGATTGTTTTTTCGTGACATATTGGGCTTCATGTTAGTATTAAATTTAGGTCGATAATATTTGCGTTTATTTGTGAAAAAATCAAAAATATGGGAAAAATTTTGAAAATTTTGCAATTTTCAAATTTTGAATTTTTATTCTGCTAAACTAGAGAGTGATGTGACACAAAATAGTTAATAAATAACATTTCCCACATGTCTACTTTACATCAGCACAATTTTGGAAAAAAAAAATTTTTGGTAGGAAGTTAGAAGGGTTCAAAGTTCATCAGCAAATTTTCTTTTTTCCAGCAAAATTTGCAAAGCCATTTTTTTTAGTGACCACATCACATTTGAAGTCCCTTTGAGGGGTGTACATGACAGAAAACACCCAAAAGTGACACTATTCCAAAAACTGCACCCCTCAAGCTACTCAAAACTACATTCAAGAAGATTATTAACCCTTCAGGTGCATCACAGGAACTAAAGCCACATGGAAGAAAAAAATGAACATTTTTATTTTTCTAACAAAAATTTTCTTTTAGCCTAAATTTTTTAATTTTCACATGGGTAACAGGATAAAATGCATCCTAAAATTTGTTGGTCAATTTCTCCTGAGTACACTGATACCTCATATGTGGTCATAAACCACTGTTTGGGCACACGGCAGGGCTCAAATTGTTAGAAGACACCATGTTGCGTTTGGAGAGCCGCTGTGTGCCCAAACATTGGAGCTCCCCCACAAGTGACCCCATTTTGGAAACTAGACCCCCCAAGGCACTTACCTAGATGCATAGTGAGCACTTGAAACCCCCAGGTCCTTCACAAATTAATCCGTAAAAATAAAAAAGTGTTTTTTTTTCCACTTTTTCATTTTTATGAATCAATTTGTGAAGCACCTGGGGGTTCCAAGTGCTCACTATGCATCTAGATAGGTGCCTTGGGGGGTCTAGTTTCCAAAATGGGGTCACTTGTGGGGGAACTCCAATGTTTGGGCACACAGCGGCTCTCCAAATGCAACATGGTGTCCGC